>NC_060207.1:143017500-144217500 GCF_021130785.1 Homalodisca vitripennis
ATTTCGCTTCAAACCCCGCACGTTCAGCTCGTACTACCGGGCAAGTATTTCACTCCTTTGTGTGACAAGCTTCGTTGACAGAGGTATGCGGGCACATTATTCCAAGCAAAATTTTGCTATATTCACGGCAGAGATTTATCCATGCAAGAACTGGATAGATAGACATGTTAGTTGTTACCATCCAGACAATATAAGTAAATTGTGAAAATAAACAAGAATATCCCATTTTTTATTTTGCACTATTTATTATTTTAAAATAGACGTGTAAAAGATTTGTTTTGAAATATAGGAGACAGATTTGATAGGGGATAGCAAAGACTTGCCTATACTTGGGGATACTTTTCAGGCTGCCTCCTACACCATTCAGAGGTTATTTCTGAGCACTCTGGAAACCACCATGTCTCGCTTTTGTCACGGAGAGAGGAGTGAGAGAAGAAGCGAGGAGAGAGAGAGAGAGAGAGAGTTTTACAGTATTTTTTATTGTTTTTTTCTGACACACGCCCAAATATAACGTTGAATTGCCCATTTTGTATAGATAATCCCATTAGCAATAATGTTTTCTTGTGTTTTCTTCTTCTAATGTAGCCAATACCTATAAAACCCAATGTATAAGGAATTGTTCACGACAGAGTTGAGTTTATCAACATTAAAACAATAAACAGTTATCACATTATTCGATTAAAAACCCTGAATCTCTCCTTCCACCCATCATTTTCCACACTTTAAAGGTAGCTAAGCCAGTAAAATACAAAATGAGTGAGGAGCTTGTAGCAAATTGATAGTGTCACGCGTTCCAAGTGCTATGTTCAATGTTTCTATAACATTCTAGTTACATGATAGAGATCAAAATTTTAAATATATAAAAATGAAACTTCGTGTTTTGTAGGTTAAGTACAAAATGCTCAAAGTTAGCTCAACTGTAGTTCGTTGGGGGTAGTCCTTATTTTCCACATTCACATCCCAGCTTGTTGTTATCGTCGAGAACTTTCCACGTATAAATAGAACTTCCTCTATAAAGTATTTAACATCAAACATCACCCAATAGATTTGGGTGACGGTTTTAGTAGTGTTGGTGGGGCGAGAAAATATGTTTAAGTAACATATAAGGTCTTTATGATCAATGTATTCTTGACTGGTTACATTCTTTTATATTTGTATGCCGTTAAAGTTGGCGAGGGTAGGAACCTGAGAGGCGGGGGTAGTCATATTTCAAAAGTTTCACTTAACTTTTTATTAGCTCTCGTGGCAGCCAATAAATAAAATTAATCATTAAAATAAGTTAAATAACAAATTAAAACTTTCAGTAAAATGCTAATTAATATGATGATAATAAGATGATAAGAATATTCTTTCTCTTATGTCACACAGATTTGTGAGTGGTGGGAGTTAAAGTAAGACATGTGAGACGAAATAAAATTCAATTTTAGATTCATGGTATGTGGAGTATTGTTAAAAAAGGTTTTATGTAGACACTTTTATAGTTATAGTTACTGTTAAATATTGGTAAGGATTGGAACCAAAAGAAATGGTGAGGTTTTATTTTTCAAAAATTGCATAGACTGTCGAGGAAAAATTCACTCGAGTAAACTATAGTTTTTTTTAAATAAAGTATTCAAAAACGCTCACCATTACCGTAGAGAAAAACGTAAAAGTTGGTGGGGGGGGGGGGGGTAGAGTATCGTTAGAAAGGACTTCATGTGCATAATAATCTCCACTAATTACGTTGCTAATGGTTCACAATTGTTCGAGACAAACAAACCATAATATGTGAAAAGTGACTGAAAACTTTATTTATAAAACAGGTGAATGTGGTTATTCTTACAAGCATGTAATCTATAAAATAAGTAAATAGTATGATAATAACTTATCGTTATCTGCCTCGAATGTGTAGGTCATACTTGAACAAATTAGTTTTAATACAGGGTGATTCACAAAGATATACAGAAGCTGTAGGAGCATTCCTCTTATACAAAATATAAAAAATGTATATATATATGTGTGTGTGTGTGTCTGTGTGTGTGTGTGTGTGTGTGTGTGTGTGTGTGTGTGTGTGTGTGTGTGTGTGTGTGTGTGTGTGTGTGTGTGTGTGTGTGTGTGTGTGTGTGTGTGTGTGTGTGGATCCAAAAAGCTTCATTAACGAGTTACGGGTAGCTAAGAATTTCGCCCGGATTTAGCTTAACGAGGTGCTCCTCAAATTGTGGTAAGGCAGGTTAAGGGGTGAATTCAATAGTTTCTTATGGTATTTGACCTGATAAATTGAATAAAACAGATCTAAGAACTTGAATTTAGCTAGTGCTTGAGGGAACCAGTGTCAAATGCAAAAAGAATGGAGTGAAAAAACACATTTTTCATTTTTGGGAACAATAAATTTACAATTTTACCTAAAAAACAGATCAAAATGTTTAATGAATCTTGTATAAAAGATTTATCCTAAACAATGGTGTAAATAAAGTACACATAAATCGAATATATGTTTAATTAAATTAATTTAATATGAAATTTACAAAGAAATTGTAAATTTCTATTGTTAAATGAAAAAGTACTTCATAGGGTAGATTGATTTAAGCAGTACATTTTTAAGTGCTGCTGTCTACTACATGGTTTGATTTTATTTTATAGTAAAAACGCAGAATGATGTTTTCCGTAAAATTTTTATATCATAATTTGACAATACAATAAGCAGCTGTTCAACAATGATATGATTTGAATTGTCTCAAATAATTTTGAGAGTTAAAAAATGAGTTTCAGTCCATTTGCGTGTTTGTCTGTACTTATTACTTGTATTATTAATTGTAAGTATGTTTTGTTTGTAGTTATTATTAAGTTAATGGAGTAGTAATGACACACGTATTTACCAGTGAAGAATACGCAGATATGGTGTTTATTCATGGTGTATGTGAAGGCAGTGCTACTCCCGCTGTTGTAGAGTACAGACAACGTTACCCTTAGCGCATAATTCCAAATGCTAGAACAATTCCATAACTAGCGCAAAGTTCCAGTATGATCGCTCTTGTCAGCATGATGTTATTGTAGATGGAAACACTGTTGCTGCTGTTGACCATAGTCCAGGTATTAGTTTATACTACGGTTTAGATTACGTCTTATGAAGTATTTCTAAACGGTTCAGAATTACACAAAGTAAAGTAAGGAGAACACTCCAATTTTACAAGCTCCATCCCTACCGTAAAAAAAGAAATGCAGCATTTACACCCAGGAGGCAATGCCCATCGCTTGGAGTACTGTATTTTGTTAAACACATACCGTCAATTCGTTAAATATATTTTATTTACCGATGAGTCACAGTTTCCTCGTGATGATATCAACTATTTACGATACCAACATTAATGGGCAGAAGGGAACTTTCGTGCAATAATTGAACGTAACTTTCAACAGCGTTTTAGCATTAACGGTTGGTGTGTTTTATTCATGATCAGCTGATTGGACCGTTTATTTTTCAAGAGCGCTTAATAGGTCAGACATACGTACCACCAAAATCCTTCCTTTAGGAAGAATGACCAACGTTGCTTGAAAATTTTCCCCTTCCAACGCGACGTCAGTTGTACTTCCAACATGATGGCGCATCGCCACATTTTTAAAATATTGTCTCCACTTATTTGAACCGACAGTTTCCAAATAAATGAATTTGGTCGTGAAGATCCGCTCCTATACACTGGCCATACAGGGCACCCGATGATACGTTGTTGGTCTTTGGAATAGGGGGATGGATGAAGGAGAAATGGATCACCCTCCCCCCCCATACACCCAATCTTGCTATGTGCAACATCTGGTTATTCTTCTATAAGAAAGTTTTACAATGTCAATATTAATTCCCACTTAGACGTATTAATGAAGCATTTACGGAGTTAAAGGAAAGCCATTTTGAACAACGGAAATCAATAAGAGCCATCCGTAAACGAATAGAAAAGTGCATTGAAGTCGGTGGAGACACTTTTGGAAATGTACTGTAATTTTGTACAATAGGTTAGATTAATATTTTCCGGTTAATTCTACTTTGTACTGTAATGAATAAAAATTCATTTAATCAAACATGTATCGCTTTCTGTGTACTTTATTTATACCCTTTAATTGAAAATAATATTTTATACAAGTTTTAATGTACATTTTGTTCTGTTTCTTGGTGATTATTATCGATCTCAAAGATTATGTGTTTTTCACTCAAGTTTTAGCATTTTACGCCAGTTTTCTCAAAAACCACTTAAATAAAAGTTATGGGACCTGTTTAATTCAATTTATAAGGTAAAACGTCGTAAGAAACAATTGAATTCGCCCCTTAAATCTACCTTACGAAGCATTTTAGGACCCATATTTATAAAACTGTTTAGTTATTTTTACCATTATAATGAGCTTCCACAGTTTCCGTCAATCACGTATAATAAAATATACAATATGTTTATTAACTTTTATTACAACAAAGTGAATTTTAAATACGTTATAGTTGTTTAATTTAACGTTCTTCCAATCTAGATCACAAAACAAGGATCACGTGTACATATTCAGAACTGTATTCTGGAACAGGACATTCAATTTTACATACATCAAATCAGAAAAAAATCGATATTTTACATCCATGGGTTAAGCTGATATCAAGCAAATCAAGGGAAAATCAATGTCTGTGGTGAGACACCAGATATTAGGTGAACCACAACTATCAAGCTCAGAGTAGACTGTATCTCAGCTTATTGCACAAGCGCGTAGGATCCTTCACAAGTTCATCAGGTGGCTGCCGACCACGTTGCAAAACTTCAAAATGTCTTTCTAGGTTGTTTATCAGTACTTCTCCCGCTCGTATAAAGTCTGAGTGTAAGATGGGCAGGAAGACCAGAAGGTGTGAAAAAAGGTATTCGGAATAAGTTACTTATAAAGAAGTGACGGTACAGGTATTGAATTGCCAGTCATTGGACGATTGCCACTTTCTCTACCTTGGACCATACGCTTAAATCGGATTTATATTTGCTAAAAAGTATTAAAGTTATATAACGTATATAATTTCAATTATAGTCAAGGGTTAATAAAGTTATAAGCTTTGTTCGAATATTACTATTTGCCTTTTCTTTCTTTCATACATCTACATTTATTTCTTCCATAAAGCAATGACAATATTAAAACCGATTGAGTTGAAATTTCCTTTCAGATTCCGGTGATTTATTGTCAAGGAAACCGTTTGTTATCATATTTTTATATTTTAGTACCGTTGGAACAAACATTGCATTCTATCTTGCAGCGGAATTTTCATCTTTAAAATTTCTCACAATTGCCGTTATAACGTTTTTACCCATTCCAAAAGTCGGGTTTGTAAGGATAAGTAAACAACTTTTAATCATGGATTTTATCATGTAAAATCTCATTTTAAAGAACTTTATAAAATAAGGAAAATGTTTCTAAGTTAATTGAAACCTGAGTCCTATACCGTTCTAAACTAAGGTTAGGGTATGGCATTTCGAATATCCAGTATAAAAATAGCATTTTTCTCTTCAAGGCTCCCATAAATCTAATTACATTTTATA
The DNA here is from genome assembly GCF_021130785.1 of Homalodisca vitripennis. Taxonomy (NCBI): domain Eukaryota; kingdom Metazoa; phylum Arthropoda; class Insecta; order Hemiptera; family Cicadellidae; genus Homalodisca; species Homalodisca vitripennis. The sequence continues at coordinate 143,023,026 of NC_060207.1, forward strand.
CTGTTTTTTACTGTATGCGTCACTTGTTAAAAATTAATATTTTTGTCTGCTAAATATCAGTTCAACTAACATTTAGAAGCACAATCATGGAAATTATTATTGTTGTTATTGTGGTGTACATGACTGAAACTTGATGGTGAAAATAAATAAACTGCTAAAATATTACGTCATCAATTAATATATATATATATATATATATATATATATATATATATATATATATATATATATGGAATTTATTTATTCTGTAACATTACCGTTAAAACAGTTTATGGACTTAAATTGCTGCTAATATTACATTTCTCTAAAATTCAAGTATTTGCTGAAATCATTCTTGAAACAAAAATGAGAGGCTACGTTTAGGAGTTTAATATTGTTTTATATCAATGTGATTTTAAAACAAACACTAGTAATATTTTGATGATTACACTCACAACAGTGTAAATTTCTCTAAGGTTACGTTAATCCAAAATTAGCTAAATGTCCCCAGGTCAAAGCCCATTTCAATCAAATGCTGCCACAAATGGTAGGAAGGAAGTTATGAATCAGTCGATTGGTCTGAGTTTCTTGTTATACGGATATTACACAAATTAATCTTGCATTGTTATTCCATGGCTTATTTCCTCATTCAGAATCTGCACTGAACGAGGCAGTGAAGACTCAAGGAAGACCAAACAATTGGCATGATTATTTTAAGACCTACATCTTAACTATGGATTGATAAAGAACGAGTTTTGAGACATCAAGGTCGAGGGCCAGAATGGTATAATTTTTCAGCAACAGTATTCTTTAATGGAACATCGTTTATAAAACGTAATCTAATAATTTTATGGGGTTTAGTTCAAGAGCAAGGTATTATTTAAAACTTATTCTTCTTTCAGCATAATACGCAGCCCATATAACAAATACTAGTTTTGATAACAGTAAAATAGTCACATTACTTAACTACTAGGTCTATAGTGAATATTGGATCTCTACAGGCTCGGACAGTATTGACTGTACACTCCATAAACTAAACTATCTGTATTAACTAATTTCCACAATAGTTGCTCTCGTCGCTATATGCTCAGGAAACTCTCCTCTCTGACTCCATTTATTGGTTGTGTTACATGATTCATGTGAGTGGATATTCTAAGAAGTTCTTATCCACTGTTGTCCACTAGAATCATATTCAAAAAAGACCCCCCACCACACTAGAAGGTATAGACACATACTACCAGATTAGATCGAACCTTTATTTGTCTCTCAAGCTAAATAGTTCTTTTTATACATTATACTAATGTTTCATTACAAAAATATAGTCTGGAAACATTAGCTCTAGGGAATGTCACGTGGTTTATGTAATGACTATGTTTCAAGTTTACTAGTTCTTCAGTTTTTAGTTTAACACTTCTTGTCTGAAAATGATTTTACACATCGAAGTCGAAATATTTCAAGATTTTATTTCTGTTAGCTCTGTCATGTTGACGCTGTTTATTCACGTAGTCTAGAAGTAAGTAGAGGTTTGCAAAGCACATGATTAGAAATTGATTTAAAGTATACTATATGGTTCTAGACCTAATTTATCGTTCTTTAACAAGAATGACATTTTAGTGATGCAATTTTACTTTTGGGAAGGTAAAATATTGTAACGAACATCTATATTTAGAGTATAGGACATTCTAGTACCCTATATAATTGAGACCAAGTTTATTTTAAGTACTAACAAATAATTGTTCTTCTTTTGTGGGGATAAAATAAGTATAGACAATTGTTTTAAATAGACAAATATTGAAAAATCAAAAAACAAGAAAACAATAATAAAGTCGGTGAATAAAAGTATAATTTCTGATTTCCCAAGAATACGACTGATAATACTTTTACTTTTGTATTCTAAAAATTAATAGGTTTTTATTTTTGTTTCTATTTATAATTAAGAAAGAAATTATGAAAAATTTGTAAAACATGAAGCATACTTATCAATTGATACAGTTACGTGTTTTTGTTTTCCCAACTATGTCAAACATAAAAATGTGTAGCGTTAGATAAATTAATTTGAAAAGTAAGATAGATTAATTTAAAAAGTATTAAATTGCGTTTCTATTATCAGCTTTCATCTCACCATACACACACATATTCTTAAATATTACATTAGTATCAATACTCTATATCGATGATTGAATCTTTTCCTGACTTACAAATCGTGAATTGGCGTCTGAGCAGAACACATTTTACATATAGTAGCTACATTATTCTATTTACTACTTCATTCTCAGAAAGTCGGCCAACCAAATTAAAGAGATTTCAGTCATTAAATTATTTAAAGTACTTTCAGTATAACTTGAGAACTGGAATTCATTTCAAGCCAAATAAATTTTCCCGTAATACTTTCAAATGATACGGGTTGAAAGTTAGGTTACTATACCACAGACTCGCTTGCCGTAGGCAGATCGATACAGAGAGCCGTGCATAGTTGGCCAACTCCGTCAGTTCTGGAACTCGAGATAACCGTTACCGTGTTTGCCAACCAATTTATCTCAGTGCAATTATCTCAGAACAAGCTAGAATGTGTGAATAAAATGTCTACTGCCACTGATTACCAATAAAGGCTTGATAAAGCATATATTCGGTTGGGTTGTGGTGAGTCGAGGCAGTATATCTTCGTTACTTCACGGAACAGATCAAAGAGGTTGCTATCGTTGTTATATGTAATAATTACACTATTTCAGCTAACATAAACGTTGCTTGGCACGCTAAAGTGCTGGATGTTTATTCTACACTCAAGACCTATTAGATATAAAAATATCGATTAGATGGTGAAAAACTATTATGGTCCAATATATATTTCTCTAATCACACAAATAAACCATAAAATGTAATAAATGTGTTGTATGACTGGTATGGTTTGCATGCGTTATACAAAGTGAATAAAAAGTCAGGACCCCCGTCAATTTGTTTATGTAAGAAGTTGTCCGTTGGGTAGAGGTAAAATGATCTCTTAAGTGACCCCTCATTTTGAAGAGCATACAAAACTTATATGCTCTCATGGATAATGGTGAAAACCAGAGATTAATATCTTTTTTCTATACAAAATAATAAGTCATCAACATTTTGATTGCCTTTACACTTACATTTTTTTGTTGTCAAGTTATTGTCTACGTGGAAACCGGGTTATTAGTCGTTTGTGTTCTGACTCAGTTAGAAGTGCAATGGACGAAGGATCCAATGAAGATTAGAAAGTTCACTGATAAGAAGTTTATTTGTAAAAAGTGACCGGGATTTCCCGGTTCAAACTACGGTTTAGTGTAAACAAGTATCTTCTTTGTTTTAATCTCGTCAGAATAGGTCATACTTTTGTAGTGGATATTATCCAGTGGATAATTATTATCCGGTAGTATCATTCTTGTGTGGTTACTGATCCTTAAAGTGTTTTGAGAAATGTTTGTGTGTTTTAGTATTATTACAGATATTGATTTTGAGTACCAGTAATAAAGCCCCTGTAGTCAAGAAGATGAAGAAGAAATGATATTTAGTTCCGGGGCTTCTAATGTAAATTACCATGAGGCAGAAAGAGAGTTTAATATTGCACATCCAAATAGACCTGTGACAAGAAAATACTTAAGAACTGTAGTAAATAAGTTTCAAGTATCTGAATCCATCTCAGATGCTCCTCGCTCAGGTCTACCTCCTTTAGGCAAAACAATCAGTTCGAAATTGTTGTACAATTTATTCAAGGTCTGCAGCAGTCCACCAAATCAGTAACAAATCTTTGTGACGTTTCCCAAGGGTCTGTGGTACGCCTACTGAAGAAAAATAAATTTTAACCCGTACAAATTCAGCTTCTACATTAGTTAAATGAAGACAATCCAAACCACCGTCTATTTTTGGGGGGGGGGGAAATGGGAGCATTAATTTCTACTCATCCATTGTTTATATGAAACGTTGGGTTTAGTAATGAATGCAGTTTTCTTGTTAATGGTGTTGTAAAGAGACAAAACTGCAGTTACTGTGGTACAGAAAATCTTTATGTCTCCCATTAATCCTGCACCCAATACCCAGAAAAAGTAAATGTGTGGGTCGGAATTTTTTGAAATCACATTTTAGGACTATTTATTATTAATGTAAATCTTTATGAACTGTATTTGCAAATTTTACAAGAACCAATTTTCCACCCAATAACTGCTGTTATTACGGAAAATGAGCAAGAATTTGATGAAAGTATAGCTCACTTCAAACAGGTTAGCCTTCTTGCATATTTTCAACACACTGTACGACATTTCCTGCAAACAGGTGGTCAGTGGATGGTCTGCGCGGTCTCCGGACTTTACACCTATGAACTTTATTCTATAGGGTCATATTAAATCCATAATTTACAAAACACTAGTAAAAACCGTTATGGATTTAAGAAACAGGATTGTTGAGGCCTGAAACTAAAAAATACCACTCCAGACTTTTCAAAACGCGAGAAAGGATTTCACCTGCTGTCTTACTACCAAATACTAGGACTTCAGTTTGAACATTTGATTAGACTTGGCAACGTGGTGAGTTGTTACAAATGTTGTTCTGATAATTCTGGCTATTATTTTAGATAATAAAGATATAGCAATCTCTGTTTTTCACAATTGCTAAATATTTACGCTCTTCAAAATGAAATGTCACTTGATTCAGTTCTGTAAGCAAAACTAGATTTCAAATTGGATTGGATATTCCAACAGAATCTGATGTTAAAACCGTAATGAACACTATTATTTTAATTTTACAACAAAAACAGTATTGTTAAGGTTAAATTTAAAATCTACTCTCTCAAGACAGTAAAGCTGATAATTTGATTTGGTCAAATACAGGTGTAAAGTTCTTGTGCATTATTTCCAATAGAAAGAGGTTCTAAAAATCAAAAACAAATGTAAAATCCCAAAATATTTATTGTTAGTCAATCCTTCCACAAACCTATTCTCTTGTTAATAAATTTCAGGAAATGACAAATTCAGGAAATAAAGGTTTCTCACAAAATTGAAGAAAGATGAAAAATTATATTTTGAGTAAACACATACCAACGTACAGTCCCCAACACAAACACATTTTTGAAATCCTAACAAGATTAGTCTGGAGGTTAGGATCGGACACATTTACCGATTGCAAACGCAAGCTCTCGTTTTCCATGATCAAATATAAAAACCAGATTCGATAAATAAGCATACACACAAGAGCTGTCAGCCTGAGTTAACCAACATAGAGACAAATCATAGTAGCTGGGTTGGAAACAGAAACCAGATTCGATAAATCAGCAAACAGAACAGACTATACAAATATAGAGTTACAGACCAATTATTGTGGCTGGGTTATCATTTGTACAAATCACCGCACACAGAAGAGCTGCCAGCCTGAGTATACGAATATAGAGTTACAGACCAATTATTGTGGCTGGGTTATCATTTGTACAAATCACCGCACACAGAAGAGCTGCCAGCCTGAGTATACGAATATAGAGTTACAGACCAATTATTGTGGCTGGGTTATCATTTGTACAAATCACCGCACACACAAGAGCTGTCAGCCTGAGTTAACCAACATAGAGACAAATCATAGTAGCTGGGTTGGAAACAGAAACCAGATTCGATAAATCAGCAAACAGAACAGACTATACAAATATAGAGTTACAGACCAATTATTGTGGCTGGGTTATCATTTGTACAAATCACGACACACAGAAGAGCTGCCAGCCTGAGTATACGAATATAGAGTTACAAACCAATTATTGTGGCTGCGTCATCATTTGTACAAATCACCACACAGAGGAAACCTGGCAGCCTGAGTATACGAATATAGAGTTACAGACCAATTATTGTGGCTGGGTTATCATTTGTACAAATCACCGCACACAGAAGAGCTGCCAGCCTGAGTATACGAATATAGAGTTACAGACCAATTATTGTGGCTGGGTTATCATTTGTACAAATCACCGCACACACAAGAGCTGTCAGCCTGAGTTAACCAACATAGAGACAAATCATAGTAGCTGGGTTGGAAACAGAAACCAGATTCGATAAATCAGCAAACAGAACAGACTATACAAATATAGAGTTACAGACCAATTATTGTGGCTGGGTTATCATTTGTACAAATCACGACACACAGAAGAGCTGCCAGCCTGAGTATACGAATATAGAGTTACAAACCAATTATTGTGGCTGGGTTATCATTTGTACAAATCACCACACAGAGGAAAGCTAGCAGCCTGAGTATACGAATATAGAGTTACAGACCAATTATTGTAGCCGGGTTATCATTTGTACAAATCACCACACACAGGAGAGCTGGCAGCCTGAGTATACAAATATAGAGTTACAGACCAATTATTGTAGCCGGGTTATCATTTGTACAAATCACCACACACAGGAGAGCTGGCAGCCTGAGTATACAAATATAGAGTTACAGACCAATTAAAGTTACCGGGTCGCTAATTGTTCAAATCAGCACACAAAAAAGACTTGCCAGCCTGAGAATGCAAATATATACTCCAGTATATTTATACAATATAAATAAATATATATTGGTTATAGACCAATTATAGTGACCGGGTCATCATAACATAAACATACAGAGAATAGCTGCCTGTATGAGTATGTAAATATAGAGTTACAGATCAATCAGAGTAGTCGAGTCGTCATTAATAATTGACTTGTGCATCAGACCAGTAACAAACTTCCGGATTTGCATCGGTGAAGCCAGTAACCAAATTGAACTGAATAGGTTTCAGAATCATCGAGGCAATTGGTATGTGGCTTGTTGCAGAGCTCTTACCTTATGATTATGTTCAACACCTTTCCACTTTAATATATTGCTTTTCTCACGTTTAACCATATTTTCTGTAACAGTCTATATCGTCCTGTTGGTCCTGAAAGTTTATAATTTCTGCATATCATGACTTATTTCGGAGAATTTTCACAAATTGTTCAATTTGTGTAACATAATATAAAATTAAAAAATGATTAGTTTTAGTTACAGATAATCATGTTACCATTTTCTTACAGGTAATCTTTCCTAAATTAATATAATAAACACAAGAATAGTTGTCATAAGTAATATATGAGATTAAATCATTTAAATCGTTTGGACGGGATGCTTAACTATTTATTTTACTAACTATCATTCTAACTATTACTTACTAAGTTACTTCCCTTTATCAATATCTATTCAAAGTATGATTTTTTATTTCTTGTAATATTATTTTGCAATCTTAACCTTGTTTGTTTGAGAGATCTTTGTTTTTAGTGTGTTTGTAAAGTTTACACATTTTTACATTAACCTAAAACAACACACTTTTAATAGAAAACTGTATAAAATGATAAAACACTTAAAACACGTTATTGAAATCATATTTAAAAATATTTGTTACAAAATTGTATCGATCAAAAATAGTGAAATCAACATAGAAATTATAAAACACTTTGTTTCAGTCGTAGTGTAACCTAACAAATAGATTAACATAAATATTTAAAAAATAAAATAAGTGTAGTGAAAGTGTTAAACGGACATTAGTACGTTTGTAACATTTACAAATTTTTACAATAACTTAACACACTTTTAGAACAAACTTTTTTTAATATTAGGACACTTAGTTTAACGAAAACGGGTGATAAAAAACTGTTTCATCTTTTAACACTCACAGCGTATGTTATATAATGTTAAGTAATAATAGTAATAAGTTCACACTATAAAATATAAGCAAGTTCAAATTAGTAATTATTGTGTTACATACAGGCTGCACAATGGGCCGGTATTGTGTAATACCACGTAAATTGATTAATCAACAATTGATTAGTCCAGGAGAGGCTGAGGCAGCTAATCACCTTTACCACTGTGACCCAACTACAACTCCAACCCACGGCAATCCCGGTATCCAGTCTAAAACATTTAACAACTCTTGTAAACTGTTTATAACCTGTATGTATATATATATATATATATATATATATATATATATATATATATATATATATATACGAATATGTATATACATACATAGGCTCGTAGAGTTTCATAATTATTGGAATAAATTGTTATTTTTTATGAATAATATTTGTCAATATAATACAATGGTAAATGTTGGTCAAAAAAGTCTTTAAACGTACTTAAAGAATACAATACGTTATTGAAGTGCCTATAAAATTCAATGGGTAAGTACAATTTTTACAACAGATTTGACATGGTTAAAGAACATGTTGATTTAGGCAGTAACAAGACTACACAGGGCATTCATATTCAATATACAATTTCCATTTATTCTACAGTCATTTATAGTTTATTTATGTCTTCGTTGTTTAAGAGCAATTAAAAAGGTAACACATATACAGAAAATTGTAACAGTTTTGCTTAGTGTTTTTAGATTTTCAAATGTAAAATTCTTTAATACTAAAAAAACAGACTTTTTGATATATGAAAAATTATTGTGGATATTTTTCCTTTAAAGAGTTATATTACATAACATTTATGTTAGCTACTAAAGAACTTGAAATACTCTTCATTGGGATGCATAACTAAACTTTTTCAATATCTTATTGAAAAAAATTATCTAAATAGCTAACTAAAACCGTGTCACTCGCTCTAGTAAATAATTTATATCGCAGATCAGAAGCCTTGACATGTTGGGAGAAAACTCCAGAACTTCTGTAAGTTTCAAAAAAAAGAGAAACTGTTCGCCATCTAATGCAACATGTTCCTTTTTGAGAACAAATGTTTTTATTTTTAATTGGAACAAATGTTTAACTATATCTCATAGAGTAAAAGCCTTCAAATAGTGTTACGGATAAAAACTTAAATTGTTATTTGTTCAAGAATTATTTCAGCTAGAAAACCACTAAAAAAGTCAATGTTTACTTATATAATAAAAATGAATGACTGTAAATTTTCAACGTTTATAATGTTGTAGCCTTATTCCCTTACCCGTATTTTACAATCAACAAAAGAATGTTTTTATGTCCTTAGTTCATTTAGGAAAGACAGTTATTATAAAATTTTAAATTTACTCAAATGCTTTTAATATTCTCTGGAGATGAAAATACACACATACTTTCCACATTTAACTAGAGCTTTATATTTTCTTTGTAAACGTAAGTACACAAAGAAAATACAAAACACATTTGTTTCATTTTATCATATTGCAATTGTATTTTTTTTAGCAATAAAACATCCACATCTATGAAGAATATCATATTTCATTTCATTTATTTATTTCCAAAAAATTCATGAATACAGTTGACTTACAAAATGGTAAAACGAAAATTGGAATAATACCTGCAGAGACTCCACGTCTGTGTGCAGGATTAGAGTTCCTAAGTCAGTACAGCAGCACTAATAAACTTATTTAATTGAACTTTGTTAGCTTACATTAACATTATTGTCCTTAACCTTAAACTTTTTAACGCTTGTTTTTTAATATTAACAATATTATATTATTTTTAATATTACTAGTAAAAAAGTATGCTGACTTAACTATTTTGTAAAAACATTTTTTATATTTAATTGCATCAAATACTTATTTCTTATGTATTCAAAATGTAACATTTTTAATACACCTATTTAATGTTATAATTTATTTCCACCACTGCAACGTATACGACCGGTTTTAAAATTGCTATTCAAGTTTATGATTAAGGCAACGTTTAAAAAATAATCGTGTGTCAATAAAACATCGATGGAGTACATACGATTAATATTGTTTTTTAATAAGAGTAAAAAACGTGTTTTAAGACATTGTTTTCCCTCTTATGAAATATTTAAAGTTATATGGTTAAAAAGTTTAAGCTGAACGTTTTGGAAGAATGCAATACAAGTTTGGCTATGTGTAGCGGCATTGTTCAGATTATTTATGAGACAGAAGAATGGCGTGAAACTGGAGAAAGGCCAATGGATGATTAAGGGGCGTTATTGGATCGAGAGGTAGCGTCTGCCAAGTGTGGGGACAAGGGCACAATGGTGGGGCACAATGGCCCTATTGTGGTTCCAAGTGGAACCCAATTGTGTAAACCGCTGATTGCTAGAGGCGTGAAGTTCTGATCCCTCCTAAATTGGATAAGATTGGCCGTTATTTTAACTTTGTTGAAGAATATCGGAATTCCCCTTGTATAAAAGAGAGAGGTAAAATAAACCTGGAATACGTAATTACCATCTATTTTGATCCTTTGTCTTTGAATGAGCAATCGAGAACACTTGGCTGTTTCAACACCATTCGCTCAACAGAACATTAAATTATTGTTCCACAATTATAATTCCCCAAATAGTTAACACTGACGTTTGGAATACCTAGGGTCATCTCGCAACACAATTAAAAGTGTCAGTCGACGTATTTACTTTAAGTTCCCGGCATGTTCCTCTTTGAACATTTTTTCATTGAAGTTAATTTGTTAGATTACATCGCTAATGCAGTCATATGTTCCCAGCACAACTATAACGAGAGGAAGGCTTCCATACATGCAGATTCTTCCCACAGACCAAATATGTCCACTTGGGTAGTTGAAGACAATCAAGTATAACTACCCCAGGTTTTTCAATTGTCACAGCTGTAACCAGCAATGCGTAACAATATCGGGTCGTCCATGTTTTACATAGACGGTACGATGCTGGCCAATGATAATATATCAACCTCGTGAACTGTTGAACCTACAGTAGTGTAAATAGTGGGATGTTGAGATTGTAATTTCTTACAATGGCCATCTCTGAGCGTATGTAAACTTATTGAAGTCAAATTAAGGGTGTTTGTTAAAATGCATTGTCTGGGATCTGATTTCTAGTATGATTACAGATCATAAATTTCTTTAAAAATATAATTTGCATAAAATAATTAACTAGGAAAATGATCGTGTATTTAATGTGTTACATGAAAGAGGAATTTTTATAGTTCGATAATTTCATATATCTTACACTTAAGAGTATATGGTGAAATATGTATATTTTAAAATCTCCGTTTATAATAATGTGCTTTGAACTATATAGGCTTACAATGTTTACAAATAGTTTATTGACCATTAAAGAGATGTACCGAACGTTTTTTTTTATCAATGTGAGTATTAATTATGTTGGTGCTTGGACCAATTAGCTATTATTGATACGTTTTGTCTAATATTAACTTACTGTACGTAACGATGAATGCCCAATTTCGTATATCAGGAACCTAAACATAGTAGTATGTTTTAGTAATTTTTATATAATACAGTCTATTAGGAGATTGACCATTACGGGCCTTAGTACGATCAGAATTTTTTTAAATGTGACTGAGGCGTTCAGTGCTTTTGTCTCATTATAAACGATCTTGCCATCGACATTGCACAATGTAATAAAGAACGAGCTGTGAACAATTGGAAGTAGACGACCCCAGCCAGCACAATGGCAGGATTACATCTGTCAATCCTGATAATAAACACTTCACAGCATCAGCATTTCCCCTGGCATCAGTAAGAGCTGCATCAGTAATTTCTTACTGCTTTAGGTGATGAAGTCTCAAGTGCAAAGCGTGAATCAGGACTGCAGTAACAAATATAATCGACCAAATACTATTTTTAAGTATTAAAATTGCAAATACTGTTTATACAATATATTTAAATTATACAGTAAAAGTGAAATAAATGTTTTTATTACAGATAAACTAAAACAAAACTTAAAAATAAAACTATCGTATAAATAATATAATAAATAAAGAAAAATTTAAATTGATTAAACTCGTCGATGCAATAAAGTTAATTAATTTAGAAACTTTTTGCAGTTAATTAATTTTGATAAGAAATATTAGAAGATAATACGGATTTTATATAGAAGCCTATATAGAACACATTTTAATTAATGAAATGCTAGAATGTATATTTTGTGAAAAACCAGACATATTTGAATTATTATCTAGTACCACTTTAAATCTAATAACATGAAACTGGTCAAATTTCGTGGCATTTTCTTATGTAGTGATATGTTTTAGCTTATATAACAATTTCCATTACGTGTATTCAAAATTACAAACACGAACACAAGTCAGTTTCTTGAACGAATAATCTAGATCACATGTTAAGAGAACTGCAACTATAGCATGAGTAAACCTATGCATGAGTGTATATGGTGGAATGTAGTATTGTTGTCACTAGAACATTGCCGCTGGAGTGTTATCAGTACTCTACGAGTTGCAGAAGTGCATATTTGAGCAACTTTGTCTAAATGTGAACTGCCCTACTGAATAATTAGTTACATCGACATATTCAACTCTGCTGTAAACATGTCCTTTGTTTTATTAGTTAATAGTTGACAGTTGTTTAGATGTTTTCCCAAAAAAATGTTACGTCACGGAAAAATTAAATTATATTCATTAATTACCCCAATTACGAGTAAAAAGAAACGATTTTGTTAAACGCAACAAAATGATCCCATTTTTATGTTTTTGTAGTAAAAAGATTTTCAATAATGCAATTGTGTTATTCGTATCACCCAAGCAACCGTTATTTAACTATTTCCATGAACTTTATTATTTTCTATACAATGTCTGGTATTTTATTAGATAACATACTAGCATTAAAATATGAATAAAAGATCTACTGTTAAGCGTCGGAACCACAAAGGTACCAGCAAGTCTATATATTTCCTTTATTTAGTTTTAATTTAGGGTCTTCTACTTTAGGAATTTAAAAGCAAATATAAAAATGAGTAGTAAAATTTTAAAATTGTTATCGGACGATGGCTGAGAAAGTTCAGCTTTTCTTTTAGTCACAAGACTTATGATATATTTTGGTTTATATAAAATGAGTTTATTTTTATATTATACATCACACCTTGTGGTAATATATCATTATTACATATGAGTTTGCAAGAAAAGACATCTCTTGTAAAATACATTTTACGTAGATAGCGGTAGACTTTGCCTTTACGTTGAATTTCGCGTGGTTACCCCAGTTTCTATTTATTCATCTTAACTATGTTTGTGGATAATTGGTTTGCTACTGAAAACATGTGCTTGTCTAACATTGATAATTTTAGTAGACACTAAGGGGATGGATGATTTGAAACTAGTATAGTGTATTGTATGTTTCAAAACCGCATTTAAATGTGGTAATTGAGTATGATTAAACCATTGAAAGTACAAATTGGCTTAATAATTTGTAAATTTTATATTAATATTATTCTACAATATAAATTATTTAAAAAATTAATGCGATTTCTTCATTACTGATCTGGCATAAACTATCCTAAATTATTCACACTCCGATCAAAGTTGTGGTAATGGTTTGAGGGAACACCATAAAATGTATTTAGTTCTTATTATAATCATATCTTTTGAGTGATTTGAATATTGCTAACTAGTAACACTCTTAGTAAAGAATATGTAACCAGTATCAACAGGTAATATCATCGTCACATTCTGCAATACGTAAAGAAATAAGACTATCACAATATATATTCTGAATTAGTGTTAAATTTGAATTAGTCCTTGAGCTCACACCATCTAAAAAAGTTAGACATTCCCAACAGTTTCGTTTCATTGTTACTGTGAGAGACGAGCACATTTCTCACATAGTTCCATGAGAAGTGTATTGAGGACATTTTACGTTACTTTCTTTAATTTTCTTGTTTTAGAATCCTCGTCATCTCCAAGTCAAAGCCTCATTTCAATCAAATACTACCACAAAATGGTAGGAAGGAACCGATGAATCAGTCGATTGGTCTAAGTTTCTTGTAAAACGGATCTTAATCAAATCTGGCATTGTTATTCTATGCCTTATTTATTCATTCAGAATTGAAATAGTGAATGCCTTAGCGAAGACTCCAGGAAGTTGAAAAACATGAGACATGAATACTTTAAGTCCTATATCTTAACTCAGAATTGATAATGAGTAGGTTTGGACCCAAGAGTTATGGTAATCATTTCCAGGAACGGTGTTCTTTAATGCTATATCCTTTATAAGATGTAACTTAGTAATTCTGTGCGTTTATATCAAGAGTAAAGGTTAACATTGAAAACTTATTCATATTTCAGCATAATACGCTATTCCTAGAAGGAAATCCTAGTTAATATGGCATATACAATTAAAACTTAAGAAATACTAGTTTTAATAACAGTAAAAAAACTTATAGTACGTAAAATCTACAACTATGTGGAATATTGAATGTGTACGAGATCGGACAGTTTTTGACCGTATATCAACTAACCGACTATAAGTATAAACTAATTTCCAACATACAGTTGCTCTCATCTCAATAATCTCAATAACTCTCTGACTCCATTAGTTGTTTGTATTATATGATACATGTGGTATTTAAAGGATACTTATGTGTACGCGTGTCCACTATTCACAAAACCGCCACCACACTAAAAGCTAAAGAAACATAACTGCCACGTTAGATCGAACCTTTACTTATCTATCAAGTTAAATAGGTGATCTGAAATTCCATAAAGTTTTATTAGATCATAACAGTTACTTTATTTTATAATTATTGAGGGACATCGTATTGAACAAAACTTTATTGTTATGCTTAGAAATGCTAAAGTACTTTGTATACAATATACTACTGTTTATTTACAAAAATGTAGTCTGAAAATTACTATATTTTAAGTTTACCAGTTTTTCACTTATCAGTTTAACACCTCTTGTATGAAAATGGCTTTACACAGTGCAGCAGAAGTATATCATGGTCCACTTTGTTGGCATAGTTTTTTACTCACATTTTTATTAAAAAGAAGAGATTTTTCAGATTTTTATTAGCAATTGTCAATAAGAAAGTCATTAATGTATGAATTATATTTATCAAGTGTTATGTTTACTTAAAGTATATTTCACGTTGAGATATTTTATTCCAAACATAAAACAAATGTAGAACCAGATAAATAAATTGATAGCAGTAAGAAATTAAATAACAAATTGTAAATTACGTTTATGATGTCTCTATTTACCATTTACACTTTTGACCACTCAGTGAAGCTCCACTGGCCAATTTTCCATTTTGAAATAGTTCTCCAATGAATTGACGAGATTTTAGAAAATACTTTCAGTATAACTGGAATGGGAATTAATTTCAAGCCAAATACATTTTCTCGTAATAATTTCAAACGATACGAGTTGAAAGTTAGGTTACTATACCACAGACTCGCTTGCCGTAGGCAGATCGATACAGAGAGCCGTGCATAGTTGGCCAACTCCGCCAGTTCTGGAACTCGAGATAACCGTTACCGTGTTTGCCAAGCAATTTATCTCAGTGCAATTATCTCAGAACAAGCTAGAATGTGTGAATAAAGTGTCTACTGCCACTGATTATCAATAAAGCAGATAACGCATATATTCAGCTGGATTGTGGTGAATCAAGAGAGTATATCGCTGTTGGTTCGTTGAGCATATCAGAGATGGTGATAAGACCCTTTGGTATAACACTATTCCATCGAACATAAACGCCGCTTGGCGCACTAATGTGCTGGATCTTTACTGTATACACAAACCCTATGAGGTAAATATTTATTAGATGCTAAACAATTATTATGTGCAATATCTTTTTATTTAATACAAAAACAGTATACTATAAATGCAGTAAATGTGTTGTATGATTGGTATAGTTTGTATATTTTATATAATTTAAACTTTTACTGATATATTGTTTGATAAATTACATGAATCATTAACGAAAGAGTTTCCGTGTTCCGTCATTTAATAAACTTGCACTTGACACTCCTCAACAGGAAGGATAACTCTGATTTTGTAAGAATTAAAATTATTTTATAATCTAATGAACTGCCTGGCTATTTCGTCGATTTTCTGCTACAATATATTAGTTTACATAACCTCACAAACTGTATTGTGCCTATTATAGTGCATTACATATTTAATGGTGGGTAAGATAGTGTTGGAAAGTAAACGGTATTTTCATCATTGTATTTTAAAAGGAAAATATAATTACAGTAATCTAATGTTGTATTTTGTTACGACGATATAAAAGCTACGATTCACGGGTGGATTCTGCTTCTTCTGCACTCATAAATTTCTAAAATATAAAACTTAGAAAGAAAAAAAGTTTAAAAAATAAATTTATGTTTAATTAATTGAAATTATCAACAAAATATTTACATGCAGTTTACCTAAAACCCAGCGACTTGTCTGGGGATGAGCAACCTTAAACTATCTCAAAAACAATGGAAACATTATATATTACACTATGAACGCATGAGCCCATTTTCCATTAGTTATAGCACAGTTATAATTGACAGATAAAGATTTGTATTATTCAGCACATACAGAAGAGCTACCAGCCTGAGTATGCAAAATATAGAGTTATGGATCAATTATAGTGACCGCGTAACCATTTGTACAACTAAGCACACTAAAAACAATTTCCAGCGTGAGTATACAAATATAGATTTATAGACCAATTAAAGTTACCAGGTCGCTAATTGTTCAAATCAGCACACATAGGAGAGCTGCCAGCCTGAATATACAAATATAGAGTTATATACCAATTATAGTGACTGCGTAACCATTTCTCAACTTAGCACACAAAAAAGAGCTGCCAGCCTGAATATACAAATATAGAGTTATAGACCAATTATAGTTACTGCAGGTCGCTAATTGTTCAAATCTTAGCACACATAGGAGAGCTGCCAGCCTGAATATACAAATATAGAGTTATATAGACCAATTATAGTGACTGCGTAACCATTTCTCAACTTAGCACACAAAAAAGAGCTGCCAGCCTGAATATACAAATATAGAGTTATAGACCAATTATAGTGACTGCGTAACCATTTGTCACCTTAGCACACAAAAGAGAGCTGCCAGCCTGAATATAAAAATATAGAGTTATAGACCAATTATAGTGACTGCGTAACCATTTGTCACCTTAGCACACAAAAAAGAGCTGCCAGCCTGAATATACAAATATAGAGTTATAGACCAATTATAGTGACTGCGTAACCATTTGTCACCTTAGCACACAAAAAAGAGCTGCCAGCCTGAGTATACAAATATAGAGTTATAGACAAATTATAGTGACTGCGTATTTGACAACTTAGCACACAAAAAAGAGCTGCCAGCCTGAGTATACAAATATAGAGTTATAGATTAATCATAGTGACCGAGTCGTCAATAATTGGCTTGGGAATCAGAGCAGCAACAAACTTCCAGATTTGCATCAGTAAAGCCAGTAACCGAATTAAACTGAATAGGTTTCCCAATCATCGTGGCAATCAGTATTTGGCTTTTTGCAGAGCTCCACATATTATGAGATCTAACACGTTACCTCATAAATGTATTAATGCATTGCTTCTCTCACTTTTAACCAACCTTTCGGTAACAGTTTATATCGTCAATTAGTCTACATACTCATCATGACATAGTTTGGATAAATATTTGTATGATTATTTCTATCATATTCGCCTTAACTCTCCGAGTACCAATGTGTTTAAAAAACCAAACCGTCAAGAAAATGTATTATAGTAAAATGAATGTCTCTATGATTATTGGTATCTTATTAAGCTTGATTTATAGCTTGCCTAAAATCTTCTTAAATTTTGTAAAATGTAATTATGTACAATTTTTAGATTTGTTAAAATTTACCTAAAATTAAATCTCATGAAATATTTTGTTGTTTTAGTGGTAGATAAAAGTTACATGACCATTCCTTACAGGTAATATTTACTAAATAAATAACATTAACATAAGGAGAAGTGCCATATATAATATGAGACTCAATTATTTAAATTGTTTGCGCTGTGTTACGCCTTCGCATGATAATAATTATTATTTTACATGGTTTTCCAAACTTAGACTTTCCTTTTATTATTATTCCAGCCATTACTCATTCTATAGTGCATATCTTTACTTTTATTTATTCAGTTTATTTTTCCTTACTATCAATTACCCGTGGCTTCACACGCATTATTTAAAATCGAAGAACATAGCCTTCTTAGTTAATAACTCAGTAAAATAAGACAAAATAAGGATGCAACCTCGTAATGAAAAGATAATAATCTAAAATATTGCATACGTATTTACTTTGATGGTATAAAACTTACCTCAAAACTCTCATATAATCAACGTGTACGCAACTTAAGATATTTAAGGTCAAAATTCACGAAAATCAGTTTTTTTGCAAATATCACGTTTCCCTTATGCTAAATTACTTTGAAGGTGGTTAGAGAAATTGTAGAACGAAAAATTCTCTACAACTTTTGTCTGTACTAATTTTATGTACGTTCAACACTTTTTGAGACAGCGCAAATAGTAGGAGACCGCTTACCTGTATATACGATAATGCGAGGTCAGCCAGAAGAATACAATAAATAAAATTATTTATATTGTTAATTATTCACTTACTATTATTATTATTACTTAATACTATTATTATTGTTATTATTATTATGATTATTATTATTATTTATTATTTAATATATCATATTTATAGATATTAATTATAAATTATACCGGGTGAGTTTTTTAAAGTAATCCAATAGCTAACTTTTTAATTAACACGACTTAGCACCACACTTTAAATTTGGAACTTACTCAATTTTAAGTTTCACTCAGGGATACACTTTCACATTTTTTGAAGATGGCCGCCATTTCCCAATATAGCAGCCAACTTTAAAATCTTTAATGGAACACCCTACATTTTATGTTGTTTTTTAGATTCTACTCTACAAAATAAGACATTTTTGCTTTTGAGAATTTTTCAATATCTCTAATAGTTCAGGAGCTACGTGGACTGGAAGTTTTTCATAATTATTTCCAATATGGCGGCCAACTTTAAAATCTTTTATGGAAACACACCTGTATTTTATGTTGTTTTTAGATTCTACTCTACAAAATAAGACATTTTTTGCTTTTGAGAATTTTTCAATATCCCTAATTGGTTCAGGAGCTACGTGGACTGGAAGTTTTCGGATTTTTTCGGACTGATGAAAACTATTATGATCCAATAATCTATTTATTAAAATTACAAATATAAAATATTTTTTTATTATTCATTATTAATATTTTTTGTTTTAATTTTCTTCTTGTTCATCGTCTTCTTTCTTCTTCCTCTAGCTGTTCAATGTCGGATTCATTATCATCATTCCCGTTTACTAAAGTATCAGAATAGAAAGATTCAAGAATATCAGGTGCATATTCACTTCCTTCATTGAAATCATCTGAAGTTGATGAAGCGTTGAGGCATGATTGTCCATTACTCTGCCCACAAATTAAAGTGCATCGAAATCCCGATTTCCAGAGTAGCAAATAGCATGATATTTAGCCTCACAGCAGCTACCAAGTCATGTTCAAAAAGTATAAACGATTTTTGACTAATTTTCCTAACAAGTCGCCTCAAGAGTACTTACTTTACTGATGGTGCGTTTACTTTTCTTTTTTTTCTGCGACTTCATCAGCTACTTGACCACAAAACAAGCAAGATGTTTTTAAAATCAAATACCTCTTCTCGTTTTTTATGAGGTGGACTTTCTGCAGTTGGAGTTTCATCGTCTTCTGCACGTCGCTTCGATGCAGCAATGAATTTTTACTTATATACACTTTTCGACAATCAATATGCACCATATCACAGAAGTCAAAGTATTTAAATAGTTTTTTATATGACTGTCATTTCTGTCAATACTTGCAGTTTTTTATTGTTTGCAAGCCACGCAACAAAACTCACATAAGCACATTCTGATATTAATTTTATTACAAATAAAACAACAATCAGCCATTGCAATTAAAAGATACACTCAAAATCGTACGTCTGTTAATGCTAAGATGTCGTTTTCAACTAACGGATAAAATAAATTTTTATCGGTATAGAAATACTAATACAGATAAATACCCTACCATTCCCATCATAAAGTAAAATTATCTCACCACCACTACTGTACTTATACATAGAAAATTCCAAACTCATTCGTTACGGTGTGTAGAAAGTCACACAAAAACCAGTCATATATAACAATGGAGCATCTGCTACAGCTTCGCAGAAACAGCAAACGTCGTACAAGAGATTTGTATTTCGAGATATAATATTCATAGTAATATAGTAATATGGACGAAAAGTATTTCTTTTAATATTGTGTTTGGTAAAAATGAAATAAGTATTATTTTAGAGAGAATATATAATTTATATCTATAAATATGGTATATTAAATAATAAGAATTTAATAATAATCATAATAATAATAACAATAATAATAGTATTAAGTAATAATAATAATAGTAAGTGAATAATTAACAATATAAATAATTTATTTATTGTATTCTACTGGCTGACCTCGCATTATCGTATATACAGGCAAGCGGTCCCCTACTCTTTGCGCTGTATCTCAAAAAGGGTTGAACGTACATATAAAATTAGTTTCAGACAAAAGTTAAAGAGAATTTTTCGTTCTACACTTTCTCTAACCACCTTCAAAGTCATTTAGCGTAAGGGAAACGAGATATTTGCAAAAAACTGATTTTCGTGAATTTTGACCTTAAATATCTTAAGTTGCGTACACATAATTATATGAGACTTTTGAGGTAAGTTTTTATACCATAAAAATAAAGACGTATGCAAATTTTTAGCTTATTATCTTTTCATTCCGAGGTTGCATCCTTATTTTACCGGACTATAAAGCACTTATGATGTATTATGATGGTGCCCTATGGTATTTTTAAACATATTATGGTAAGAATTAAACATATCAGGGACAGGTACATATTATTTCAGCATCCATGAAAAGATTAAAAAGTTAAATCAACGTTGAAGTCTGAAAATATAATTTGGTCAGTTTAAAATAACTATTTGTATAAAGTATTTCCAGTACCATAGGATAGTTTGCATTATGCCTCCGATCAAGAAACTATATCCCAACGAAAGCAAACTTCGATCAAAAAACGAACCCATACCTAAGTTATTTCAAGTGTCTTAGTTAGAGCTTGTCTTTTTTCCCAGTGAAAAAATTAACCTACTATAATTTTACTGAGGTCAAAAATGACGGTACCAGCCGTTGCTAATTACTTCCGTTCTAATTTATTTTTAGTTCTACAGTTGAGTTTACCTCTTTTGCCTGATTAAGAAAAATTATACGTATGTTGGATTTAAAGATGTACTTTGGGTTAAAAAGCGTCTACCACCAACCCTTGTAATTTACTTCCAGTATAAGATTTTAAGTTCCATAGTTATAGTTTGGTATTTTTCCTATGATGATAATATGTACTCTTTGTATTACTAATAAGATATTGCGGTCAAAAAATGTCAGTTCCGGCCGTTTAAATCCACTCCCGGTCTAATTCATTTACGGTTCCATAGAGGAGTTTATGTTGTTGCACTAACAAAGAAAATAAACATATTTGTGGATTTTTGAATACAACTTAGATAAAAAAGCGTATATTTCCGGTCTACAGGCTTTTACCTCGACCGAGAAATTATACCCATATGCTTAAAAATACTACTTTGATTAAAAAGTATCTGCACCCGTCACTTATCTTCTTATGATATAATGGAAAGAATATGTCTGTGTTTCTTTAAGCTACAGTAAAAATACCATACACAATGTCAGGGAGCCAACTAATTTCAAATACCTCATATTCAAACATTGGTAGCTTTGTTCATTAAGGAGAGCTTTTTAAAAACGCTTAAATAACATTTCTAATGCATTAGATGTTTTTATTCGACATTGGTCCAATCAAAAGTAAAAATCAGATAGTAACTTCGTCTTTGCAATCTGCATCACACTACTGATCAAACATTGTACAATTATTTAATATTAGCACTTACCCACGGCTTCGCCAGCAATTCCTCTGCAAAGCATTGCATCTAAGATGCCATGTATTTGATGTGTAATATTATATTAACACTGGAACTATTTTAGACCAATTAGGGGAAACCCGAAAGTCGAAGTCTTAACTTTCTAAGGGAAAGCTCTTATGATATAATACGATGGAGTGAAGAATGGACGCAATGTTTGGATTGCAGATCAACGATTGTTTGTTATTCAAATAGTTCATTTAGTGTCTGGTGTATTGTTTTGTGATTCCACTTTCAGTTATTTGCGGCTTCGCGTGCAATATCGTAGGCTTTGTCCGTCTATGAACAATTCGAGTGAATTCATGAACTAAACTGTCTTAACTAATTAATCGCCTTGTTACAATGATCACGAAAATCTGCCAAAAAGTGTATATTGATGGCCATTACAAATTATTCTGGTCTTAGCCCTTATTTTCTAAGGTTGATTTTGCCTTTTTCCCGATCAATAAAATACATACACAGATCTGAGAAGCCTACTTCATTCCAAAGAGACTAATATGGGTTATATAACACTCTTTAAATTTACTCGTATATTAAAATTTAGATAGTAACAGTTACTCTCATATTAACATTACAGTACAAAACAAGTACTGCATACTTAATATTTGCTAAAAGTACAGATAAAAGTATATTTTGAATAAAATTCTTCATTTTCTTTCCTGGATATTTCTTACTCTGTGTTCAACAACAGTTGTAGAAAAGGATGAAATATGATGTGTTGTTATTAGCAAGCTTACTCTTTGTTTTCAATGCCATAACTTTAAACAAATTGAAAATAGTGGTTAAATTATTTTAAATATTGTTGTGTTGTCGTATTATAATTTTTATATAAGAAAGTTGATTACATTTAACAGGCTCTTTAAATTATTAATATTTGTTTGCTCTAATGCAAGTTTAGACACCAAGATGCTACTTTTAGCAAATTTTGAAAACAGTAGGGTGTAGTCCAAAGGGATTTTCGAAATAAAAATAAGCATATATTCATCCTATGGACCTTCAGAATATTCATGTAAAATTTCAGTACAATCGGTAGAATAGTTTATGTATGAAACAGTTACTTAATATAAATTTAATCAAACTAGTCTGCCTCCTTTGTTTGAAGGTTATTTTTGACGATGGAAGGATTGTGAAGGAAACAGGATTTTTCCGGACATTTGCCATCGTTAAGTGAAACAAGAAAACAGTAAACACTAAAACACAGATCTAAATTAACTCCTCACCACTCCAAAATCCCCCATATGTATGGCCTTCCCAAAAAATCCACAAACCTACCATCCCTCTCCGGCCCATAATTAGTTCTCGTGATTCACCTTGCAGGGAATTGTCTCTAAAGTCCTCTTGGACATCTTAACACCATTGGTAGGAAAAACTGACTCTTTCATCAAAAATTCCAGGGATTTCGTAGAGAAGTCAAAAATCCCTAAAGTTGACTGAAACTGACAAACTGGTAAGTTTGATGTCGAAAGTCTATTTACAAATGTACCAGTTCCAGAAAACTCTCGGAATTATTAAATCACGTCTCAAAGAAGACCAAACATTAAAGGATAGAACTAAACTTCCCGTGCCAGTAATTATGTATGGAACTGTTAGAACTATGCACTCAATGCAATTATTTTGAGTTAGAGGGTAAAATTTACCGTCAAGATGAGGGGATGGCAATGGGTTCTCCACTGTCTCCTATTTTCGCCAATATCTTTATGGAGGAATTTGAGCGAAAAGCTTTGGCTTCAGCTCAGTTCAAACCGAAGATTTGGTGGAGGTATGTGGATGATACCTTTGTTATTTTTCTCATGGAGACATTAAATTAAATAATTTTTTGAATCACATTAATAGTATTTCTCCTTCCATCCGCCTCACAATGGAAGTGGAAGTCCAAAACAAGCTTCCCTTTTTGGATGTGTGTGTATTAAGAGATAGGGATGTCCTTAAGACAACTGTTTTTCGAAAGATAACACACACAGGAAAATATTTATTTAAATTATCAATCCAACCATCAAAAATCTGTCAAAGAAGGAGTAGCCTACTCGTTGTTTGATAGAGCAAAGAGCTTGTGCTCAGATAAAGATGGACTAAAAGAAGAATTTAAGAAAATTGAATCGGATCTCAGAAGCAATGGATACCCTCAATTAGTAATTAATAAGTGCAAACGAACCAGAAGAATCATTCCTGAGTCAGAAAAACAGAATTGTGATAAATTTGCGTTTTATGTCAATCCCTTATGTGCCGGGATTATCGGAGAAAATTAGAAGAGTAGGTAGAAAGTACAACATTAGAACCGCGTTTAAAACACACAACACTCTTAGACAAAGTCTCGTAAAAACAAAACCAAAAAATGGCACACAGGATTCCAAAAACTGTGTTTACAGTATAAAATGTAGCTGCAATAGGGAATACATAGGCGAGACAAAAAGACCACTAAAACATAAGGATAAAAGAACACAAAGAAAAACACGAGAAAGGGTTTCACAGAAAAGTCAAAAATTGCACACCATTGTTGGTCCGAAGACCATCATATGAATTGGGATGAAGCCCACATAATACATCGGGAACCACATTTCTTCAAAAGGAAATTAATTGAGGCAACATACATTAAATTGGCAGACCAACCAAATCAGTCAACCATCAGTCGAGATTAGGCCGCTTTGGTTGCCAATTCTAAAAAATGAACTAAAGAGAAAACCAAAAGTATCAAACGGATCGGATATTTGTAATAAACCACTGCGGAGTCACAATATGGTTTTAAGAAGTTCATCTCGCATGAACCAATAATAACGAAAGGGCCCATTCCTGTTCCCCTTCCCTTGTATTTCCGCCAATCTTGTTTTAGCCAGCCGTCACGAGTACCATTGGCTAGTCCCTCTGGTCAGTCGTAGATGGTTAGTAGACGAGTGAAGACGTATTGTGACCTGTATTCCGTAGTTTAGTTTTAATGATTAGTGTTTTGTATAGTTTTGTATTAAGTGCATGTCTTTAGTGTTAGTGAAGTTGACATTACAACATGTAGGTTGTGATTCCTGACTTAGGCGTGCCACCAACGCTTTAGTAAGATTTGTTTATTTTAACCTAGTTTGTAATTATGTATTAGGTTAGTTCTTTACCTGAAGAAGAGATTCAGATTGCAGATCTCGAAACGTAGTGTTACTGTTTTCTTGTTTCATAGTCTGCCTCTTTGGAAAAGTTCAGCTGAAGTTGTCAACATCTGCTTAGTGTCAGTCAACTTCTGATTATGTTCCGTAAATATTGTAATTATTTTCCAAAATCTTAAACATTCCGGGATTCAGTCCCTATTCTTTGCATTACATCTCCCTCCTACTTCAACCGATATATTAAGATAACAATTACTTGAATTAGTCCAGCCGTTCTCAAGATTAGGGCTCAGCAACACTTTTTGTAACTCATTTTTATTTAAAATTTCTTGTATAGTTAATTTTCAATCTTAAAGAGACGTTTGTATATGTGTTAAGTTTACACATTTTTACAATAACTTAAAACTACACACTTTTAGACAAAACCCTTTTTTAACTAATAGTACACTCAGTATAACCAAAACACACAACAGTATAAAAATACCGTTTCATTATTTAACACTCGTATTTTGTATCATTTAAAATATAAAAGTAATAAGTTCATAATATAAAATGTAACAAATTAAAATTCGTAATTATTGTGTTACATACAGGCTGCACAATGGGCCGGTATTGTGTAATACCACGTAAATTGATTAATCAACAATTGATTAGTCGAGAGAGGATGAGGCAGCTAATCACCTTTACCACTGTGACCCAACTACAACTACAACCCACGGCAACCCCGGTATCCAGACTAAAACATTTCTCAATTCTTGTAAACTGTTTATATAAATATGCTCTTAAAGAAACATAATTTATGGAGTAAATTATTATTTTGCAATGAAAAATGTGTGTTTATATAGTACAATCACCGATGTTGTCCAAAATACTTTCTGTACATGAAGTGTACAATCAGTTAATATATTTCCTATTCCGTTTTTATAGCTTATAGCCTACTCATTACTTATTTTTATAAAGGTGTATTAATTTATAGCACATTTATGTCTATGTTATTTGAAAGCTTTAAAAATTAAGACGTTTACAGTAAATTGTAATATATTAGCTTAAATTGTACTGTTATAAAAGTATTATAAATAATTCAAATATATACAATTTGTGGGATGTAAACAAATTATTAAGGATATTACATTCCATAAGATTTGTATTACTTACGCTAGGAATTTAAATACTCTTGAATGAGATATATAACCACTTTTTATATATCTATACATATATATATATATAATCTAAATAGTTGAATAAAAACCCATTCGCTATAGGAAATATTAAATCATTTATATTGCAACTCAGTAGCCCTGACATGTCAATTCTCAAGTGTTGCTGGACTATTTGAACAAGAAAATCTGTTCGCAATCTAATGCAAATGTTTTCCATCTTGACAACAGCTGTGTCTGTTTTAATTGCATCCAAATTTCAAGCATGTCTCGCAGAATGAAAGCCTTCAAATAATTTGAGATATAATAACTTCAGTTTTTAGTTTATTGCGAGTTGTTTTTGCTAAAACACTAATGACTTAAAATACGATATATTTATGTAATGGAATTTATTTAATATATATGTTATATAAATAAAATTAAACGTATATTGAGAAATTTCTAAATTGGCAATATTTTCTAATTTTTTAAACCCTCTTTCCTTACTCGTGTTTTACCAGTTAAATCATCCATTGACAAAAATAAATTGTTTTGTCTTCTTATTAATTCCAAGGTCAGTAAATGTAAATTATTATAAAATTCAAACACTTACACCAATGCTTTTAGCTTTATCTGGAGAGAAGCATAGGAGCGTACATTTTCCACATATTGTCGAGAGTTTTACATTCACTGTGTGAACGTAAGTACACATTGGTCTCATTTTATCTTATTCTATTTCTCGTATTATATGTGTATTGTGTGTGTGTGTGTGTGTGTGTGTGTGTGTGTGTGTGTGTGTGTGTGTGTGTGTGTGTGTGTGTGTGTGTGTGTGTGTGTGTGTGTGTGTGTGTGTGTGTGTGTGTGTGTGTGTGTGTGTGTGTGTGTGTGTGTGTGTGTGTGTGTGTGTGTGTGTGTGTGTGTGTGTGTGTGTGTGTGTGTGTGTGTGTGTGTGTTTATAATAAAACATCCATTTGACTGTACAAAATTTATTTATGAAATTACAATACCACCTTTTTACTTTAATTAATTGCAGTAGAAAGGTGCAAATCTAGTAATTGCATCTAGTTAAGTCCGCAATCTTACACTTTATCCTTTTTTAAACTTGCTCTTTATAAAAAGTATCTGGTTATATTAAAACTGATATTTCTCTATATTTAATTGCGCCAAATTCTTAGTTTTTAAGCATGCAAAACATTATGAATACATTTATGTAATTTTATAAATGTTATTTAGTTTCATGTTTACATTTGAAAAATAACCATGTGACAGTAGAATATCAATGGAGTTCGTACAAGTATTTATTAATATTGTTTTAAAGGGAAGATAACACACCATGTTTCAAACAATCTTACCTCTGAACAAATACAGGGTGCGGCAGTCAATCCCGCATTTTTGAAATAGGTGTAAAAAATAAACGGACATAGATATCAAAATTATATTCATAAAATAGTTTTCTACATTAAAAAGCATTTAAGAAACATTGAAAATAATCACTGTTTGAAAATAACATCAGCAAGATGGCGGCCTTCCCGAGTACGGCATTCGCGCAGGCGATTTGCGAAGCTGTTCATAACATCACGAAGCATAGGCTGAGGAATTCTCTCAATTTCTAGCCGGATTCTTGCCTTCAGTTCACCAACAGTATGAGGTCTTTCTTCGTATACTTTACTTTTTAGGTAACCCCACAAGAAAAAATCACACGCAGTGAGGTCTGGTGAACGGGGCGGCCACGGAATCGGGCCATTGCGGGAAATCACTCGGTTTGGGAAAACTCCGTTAAGAACATTCATGCTCACGCGGGCTGTGTGACTTGTTGCTCCATCTTGTTGAAACAATGTTTCTTCATTCACTTCATGTTGCCGAAGCTGAGGAATGAAGAATGTCCTTAACATTGTCGAATAGCGCTCAGCATTCACGGTAACAGATTGCTCTCTTTCGTTTTCAAAAAAATAAGGGCCTATGATACCCGACGAGGACATTGCGCACCAAACTGTTACCTTAGATGAATGGAGAGGTTTTTGATGTAATTGTTGCGGGTTCTGGTCACTCCAATACCTTAAGTTCTGTTTGTTCACATATCCCGATAAATGAAAATGCGCCTCGTCACTCATCCAGAGGTTGTGAACAAGCTCACAATTTTCTTCAATCATTTCCAAAAAATGGTTACAGAAACGCAGTCGAGCATCAAAGTCATTCTCATTCAAAGCGTTAACCACTTGAATTTTGTAAGGATGGTGATGTAATCTAACCTCAAAATTCTTCTGACGGTTCTGTCAGAAATTCCAAGTGCCGTACTCTGTCGACGCGCTGATCTCCGAGGGCTTCTTCCCACAGCAATTCGAACGCGTTCAATATTCTCTGGAGTTCGCACTGATCTCGCACTGCCACCTCTTTTCCTTGTCGTTTCACCAATATTTTCAAAGTTTTCGACCCACAACTTAATTGCGCTTACCGAAGGCACTGGTCTATTGCGATTAATTTGAAAATGCGCTCGGAAACGACGCATAGCGGCTACATAGCTACCACTTTGATAAAAAGCTTTCACGGCAAACGAACGTTGTTGCTTAGTCCACGGCTCCATGTCTACTGAAATGCTATGAATAGGAGAACACAATGGTGACCTTGGCTGCTCGGACCCCCACCACTCCTACGCTCCTGCGCGCTATTTATAAATGCGGGATTGACTGCCGCACCCTACTTAAACTTATATGGTTTAAAACGCTTAAAGCTGAATTTCAAAGAAGAATGAACATTTATACTTTATAAATAGTATGTGAATTACTCAAATTAACTCTGTTTTATAAAACATTTTTTTTTAGTTTAATTGTGTTCAATAGTTATTTAGGTGTGAAAACACCTATGTCGTGTCCTTTAATGTAACATTGTTATTGTATTCATTTATTTTTTCATATATTTACTATAGACTTTAAAATATATAACCAGTTTTAAAATTTACGGTTTCTTAATTTTATTTTTACAGCTACCTGAACAGAAATCATTAAACAATAAAACGTCAATGGACATTTCCATACAGTATGTATGGAGCAATATTGTTTGAAAGGTTTCTAAAGGTTTCTAAGACTCCAAAAAATTTAAAGTGTCATACCCTCTAACAAATGTTACAAATAAAAATACCTAAAGCTGAATTTCTAAGAAGAATATAATATAAGTTTGGTTTTGTTTAAGGGCTTTGTTCCGAATACTTATGAGACAGAAGTTTAGCGTCATGTATGATAGTAAAACAGAGCTTAAATGTATATATTTTATTATAATATAATTTCAAAGTTCCAACATAAATGTTATTTTTAGGGGTAGGGGTCCCAGCCTTAGTATACAAATATAGAGTTATAGATCAATTATAGTGACCTTGTCATCATTTGTACATATCAACACACACAGCAAAGCTGCCTGTCCGAGTATGTAAATATAGAGTTATAGATCAATCAGGGTGGTCGAATTGTCATTAATAATTGACTTGTGCATCAGACCAGCAACAAACAAACTTCCGGATTTGCATCAGTAAAGCCAATAACCGAATTGAATTGAATAGGTTTCCGAATCATCGTGTCAATCACTATGTGGCTTACTGCAGAGCTCTACATATGATGATATCCAACACGTCCTCTTGATATGTATTGATACTGTTCAGCTTAACCATCTTTGCTGTAACACTTTATACTGTCGGCAGGTCTCGTAGATTTATACTAGCTTCTTATCATGACGTATTTCGGAGAAACGCTGATACGAATATTTTTATTACATAACCACGTAACCTCTCTTTGTACGAGTAAAAATAAACAAAATATCTCTTTAACTTTTAATGTTTTAATCAGGTTTTTTTAACTTTGCAATTCTAAAAAATTTACACAAATTGTTTCTAATTGTACCTAAAAATAAATTGAATTGAATAGTTGTTGTTGGTAATTAATAATCATGTAACTATTTCCTACATGTGACTTTGATAAATAAATAAAATCAACGTATAAAATTGTTCAGATTTGGCATTCTCTCTGGGAATGTAAGTATACTTTGATCTCCTATTATCTTATGCTATTTTCTGATTTTAGATCCAAGTTATATTTTCGCATATAAAGCATCCATTTGGCTGTACAAATTGTATTTATTGAATTACACAACCACCTTTGTACTTTAAGCAGTTTCAGTACAAAAGTATATAATGTAGCCCTCAATCTTACACTTTATCTTTTTAATACTCGTTATTTATAATAAATACTAACTTATTGAATTAAACTATGTTTTATAACACATACTGTGTTCAAACACTGATATTTTGTTTTAAAATACAGCATTTAAAACTTATTTTTATTTAATTTTATGTTTACGGCTACTTCGAAAAATAACCGTGAAGCAATAAAAATGTTATAAAGTATTGACGTGGGTTTCTAAAACTGTCATATATTTTTTAACAAATATTTAAAATTATACAGTTTAAAACGCTTAAAGCTGAATTTCTAAGAATAATGAAATGTAATTTTGGTTTGTTTAGCGGCATTGTTCAGAATATTTATGAGACAGAAATGCGGCGTGAAACTGGAGAAAGTCCAAGAGATAATGGATGATTAAGGGCCGTTATTGGATGGAGAGATAGCGTCTGCCAAGTGTGGGGACAAGGGCACAATGGCGCTATTGTGGTTCCAAGTAGAACCCAATTGTGTAAACCGCTGATTGCTAGGGGCGTGAAGTCCTGATCCCTCCTAAATTGGGTTAGATTTGCCGTTATTTAAACTTTGTTGAAGAATACCGGACTTTGTCTTTTATAACTAAGAAAAAGGTATAGTAATCCTGGAAAAAATTACAATCGGTTTCGACCTTTTGTTTTGAATTTACATTTGTGGGTACACCGTTGCTTCAATATCGTTCACTCAGTAGAGCTGCTTGAAATTGGTGTTCCACAATAGTAACTACCCAATCATTCAACAGTGACGTTGGGAATAACCAAGCATTGAACCACAATTGAAGGTGCCCGACGACGTATTTAAAAAAGATTCATAAGTTCCGGGCATGTTTTCTCTTTGAACTCCTGGATTAGATTTCCATTCGAGTCCATTAGATTTCCATCAGGGGGTTGATACAGCGAGGCTGAGAGAGTTAAAATGACAGTAATTTACAAATTATCCACACTAAAATGTTCACTTTTAGGGATTCATAATATTTAGAGAAAGAGTATTGCATTATTGTCCTATTGAAGATTTTATATACCATCCATACTGAAGTCCCAACCTTCCGACTCCAATGTAACAAGAGAAGTGTTCTAGAAACAGAAATTGTTCCCACTGTCCAAATATGTCAACTTGGATAGTTGAAGACATATAACCACCCAGGGTTTGATAATATATTAAGCTCATTTAGAAGTTCTTACGTTATTTAGTGTTGTGACTGAAGGAATTATTACCTAACGAAATATCTTCATAATACAGAAGGTACGCGATGCCATTTCTGTTGGAGCAACATTCCCCCAATTAATCACAATAAACTTGTCTACTGTCATATCTATTGACTCTTAAAACTATACAGGAAGACCACTCGATACCATATCACTACGACGAAGTTTTCAGCGTCAGATGTTATAGAATTCAGTGATGTGTTTTTTCAATCCCCACAGATGTGTAACTTGCAATGCGTAACAATATCGGGTCGTTCAAGTTTTACATGTACGATACGATGCTGGCCAATGTTAATATAACGGCCTCGTGAACTGGTGAACCTAGAGTAGTGTACATAGTGGGATGCTGAGATTGTAATTTCTCAAAATGGCCATCTCTGAACGTATGTGAACTTATTGAAGTCAAATTAAGGGTTTTTGTAAATAGCATTATCTATGATCTGTTTTCTATGATCGATCATAAATATTGAAGAAACTAATTTGCTTAAAAATAATAGACTACGAAATACACATCTTAGGTAGTGCACAAATGTCAGTATTTTTAAAATCTCGAAACAACGGAGAGTCGGGGTATGGAAAATAATTAAAATCTTCTGACACAAATTCAGTTCATACTAAGTGTATTTAACTTAAATTTTATCGTAAAATTTACAAAATATTGAACAAAATAGTTACGTTTAAATCTCAAATCAAGATCAAAGCTAAATCTTGATGTTTTCTCTCGAATCTAAACGTAAAGATATTCGAGTTTGAATGTTGACCACAAACTAACTAACAGAGCTATGATAACAAGAAGTTATATTAAAACTTAGCTTGTTTATTTCTACGTTTCTACATTTCAAACTGTTTAATAGCATTAACTTTTAATAGCATTTTTACATCGATAACATGGAAAACTACTGGTTTTTGGCAATTTTTAACCAAACTCCAACTTTGAACATTCATAACCCGGAAACTCGTAATCCGATTACTATCAAATGTTTATATAAGATATATAAACGTGTACTGTAATCGTAATTTTGCTTTTGAGTGCAGTGACGGGGCCCGCAAAAGCTAAATACGGCCCGGCTTGTACTTGTACACTTGTATGAGCACTCGGTAACGTGTGATTGTAAATCAGTACATTACTCGGTACATTACTCAGTACATTACTCGGTTACCGTCGTTCCTGGTACAAAGTACTCTGACTAATAGCAGTAACAATAATTGGAACATGTACCTACCATTCTAGGAGTACTCTGTAACGTACGAGTCTAAAATAGTACGATTACATTTTGTACTCGGTTACTGCAGTGCCGCTAGAAATATTAAAAACTAACCTCAATTTCGTGGTTGCTGCATGAAGGTAAAATTCAAATAATTAGGGTTTTTGAAAAAAAAGTTGAATTATTATAAGTACAGTGATGTGTATTTCGAAGGTTTCAATGTATATATTTGACAGTGATTTATGTCAAAGATCCAACATAAATGTTATTTGAAGTCGAAAAAACTATTAAACTATCCATTATTTTGAAATAAAATGCTCTTGGAGAACAGCTCCCGTTCGCCCCCCCCCCCCTCCAATGGTGCGCCCCTGATTGTGGTATATTCTGTGTGTATTTTGTATGTAATATAGTCTATGAGGAGATCGAACCATTATGACACCTAGTGCAATCGGTATTTTTAGTGTGAAAGAGGCGTTCAGCACTCTTTTTACAACATAAGCGACCACGCAATCAAAATTGAACAATGTAAAAAATTACGAGCTATGAAGAATTGGAAGTAGACGACCCCAGTCAGCACAATGGCAGGATTACATCTGTCAATCCTGACAATAAACACTTCAAATCATCAGCATTTCCCCTGGCATCAGAAAGTGCTGCATCAGCAATTTCTTGCTGCCTTACGGTGATGAAACCTCTAATGCAGATCGTGTACTAAGACCAGGGAATTAATATTCATCGACCAAATACTACTGTTAAGTATTAAAATCGTAAATACTGTATATGTAATGTGTTTATATAATAAAGGGACAGTTTTTATCTAGGCATATAAATTATTTCGTAACTTAAAAAGCATAAAACAAATACTATATTAATTAGAAGAATAAGACAAATCTATTAGGATCACTGTTTGCTCGGTGAAGTATAAGAGTTAGTTATTTGGAGTTTAAATGCAGTTAATTCATTTAGATCGAATAGCATGTAAACTAAATATAAAAGTTAAAAATTCGGGTTTTATTAGATAAAGGATTAGTGTTCAAAATAAATATAATAAACATTTCCTCTGTGCTCATGCTAAAAATATTATAAATATGAAAGAGCCTTTGTTTGCTTGATTTGCTTGGTATTTTGGTCCATCTTGGTCTGTAAAGTTGTGAAATTGAAAGAGTCTTTTTAAATGAAATCAACTGTTTTGTGTTAAAGCTTTTTTATGACAGCATAACCATGTGTTTAATTAATTTAACAACTATTTTCTATTTGTTAAAATTTATAGACTTTAAAAACACAGAGTTAGCTTGATAATGACAATACATTTTATTTCAAAATTTTCTGCAACTACTGTTAACCGCAGAGTAAGAATATATCTATATAAAAAAAATCAAACGATTTAGTAGAAATATAATTTAACTGTAATTTTTTACATTGTATTAGATATCTTCCAAACTACCAACTGTTAACATAAATTTAAAGATTGTTATAAAATCTATCATAGTAGTTGTCTTTTAAAAGAAGTTGGTTTATCAAACCCGTATATGTATACATGTTCTTAATCGGGAAATAAAACCATATAACAAAACATAATACGCCAGGACTACATTAAAACGGCCATAAATATACACTTGTTGACATATATTCTTGAATGTGCCAATAAAGGCAAACTCAAAATTGGCTTCGGAAATATAATTCGCTCGAACTAGAAGCTCTGATACGTTCAAAGTCTAAGAAAATGCGCGCGGAGCAGCGGATAACTGCTAGTATAGGACATATTTATAACTAATGTATATGTTGTGAAATTCCAGAAAAGCTTTGAAATGTAGTGTCACTTTAATTCTAAAATCCCCCCGTATGTACTAGCATATTTTAGCATCCATTACGATTTCGATTATGTCTATTCATAATTACAACCACATAAACTAAGTTGTTTAGAAGTTACATTTTAGTTGTAACTTAAAATAATATACTCAGACTTAATACTTAATTTACTACGACCTAAATTAATTAAATGATTATATCGTCGGGATGGTTTAAGACAAATTTGGAATACGTTTGTGACGAATACCTTTTACTTCATTATAATATTATGTACTTTATCATATAAATTTTAAAATGATGTATAAGAGACGCAAAATATTGTTTGTTTTAAATCATAAACTACTGGAATTGTGAAAAACTCTTTAAACCGCTTTCTTGTTCAGAGAACTAAAAGTAAAACAAAATACAGATAATATAACCAACTGAATTTAACTGTGAGCCAATAATATAGATCACTTGTTCAGAGGACTGCGAGTAAAGCATGAGTAAACAAACCTATGCAGGAATGTGTATGATGAAATGTAGCATTGTTGTCAGTAGAACATTACTGCTGGAGTGTTATCAGTTCTCTACGAGTTGCAGAAGTGGATTAGTTGACAAACTATGTCTAAATGTGAACTGTCCTATTGAATAATGAATGACTGCAATAACGACCTTTTCTACTCTTCAGTAAACAGATCCTTTGTGTCATTAGTTAACTGTTAACAGTTGTTGGAATGTTTTCCAAAATAATGTTACCTTATGTAAACATAAATTACATTCACGAATCATTTAACCAAATTACAAAGAAGCAATAAAGGTAAATACAACTAAATCATTTCTATTTATGTTTTTATATGCTTTGAAGTATTTCAATGTTTTCAATATATAATTATAATATTACCAATATTTATATCACCCTGTTTATAAGCCTGTTATATATATATATATATATATATATATATATATAAATGCTAGTTTGTTATCTAATAAAATACCAATACACTTCATAAAATTTAATAAACAGGCTTCTATAATGGGCTTCTATATATATATGCTAGGTTTTGGAATCATTAAATGATCATAATTTCTATATCTTTTCTATATGTAACGTTAATTTATGATTATCTAGAGTAGGAATAATTAAGAAATACATTTCTAAATTAGGAAAGATTAATTTAAAAAATAAGGGAAGACTTTTCGTTTGTTATTAGGTAATGGCAGAGAGGGTTTTTCAAATGTGAGATGACAAAGATGAATTTCAAAGCCATCAGTCTCATTTTTTTTTTGTTTATATAAATTGAGTTATTTGGATATTATATTCTCCATGCAAGGAGAACATTCCGTATTAAATATGATTTTCAGCAAGGTAATATAAAAAGTGTAATAAATGTTACGTGGGAATTGACTTTGCTTTTAGGTTTAATTACACATGGTTACACCGGTGTCTATTTCTTCATCTAAATTTATGTATGCTGGATTATTTGCTTACTATTAACAAATTTTGTTTGTTTAAGATAGATCAAGGACTGACTAAAGAAAATCCCAACAAATATACTTGATTAGCAGGCAAAAAGAAAGTTATTATTATTATATTTATTTGTTATATTATTATCATTGTTTTTCTTTGCACTTCAGTAACTTGGGTAAACTTTGACTCATTATAAATGAATTCTTAATTTTTTCAAGACGGATGCCTCCACCATATTAATTTTGCTAAATTTGGTCAAAACACGCCAGCTGACGGTGGATGCATACAGCATTTATAAGAAAATAAATATAGAATATATTTATATTAACTATGGTAAAGAGCTCTATTGTCGAAACCCAAGATTTATTTCGGGACTTTGTTAGGAAATTTTCCTTTCCAAGACTGAGAGCAATAATATTATTAGTTGTATCTAAGGGTAAGGATGATTTCACGTTTGCAAAATGTAGTGATAGTATGCAGAGGAGACACAATATCTTTAATAAATACATTAAGAACAACCCAAAATCATTTCTTCAGAATTATACTTCATAAAAAAAAGAAAAAGCTCATTTCCTTTGTATATCCAGCCTAAAACAATATATTTTTGCTATTAAAGTGCTTCGTATTATATATAAAAAAGCGCGAACTGTAGAACTGAACATTTAACTTAGATTTTAAGAAACCTAAAGTTAGCAAAGGAAATGTTAACCATTATATTTTATTTTAGGGCCAACCATTTAAAATTAAGTCGCCATAAAAATAAATCAAAAGTAATACTTTAAATATACTTTTTCATGAATTTAAAACTATGTTGAATTTATTAAATAGTGTTAACCAATTAAGATTAATTCTAGAATAATATATTTTAACATTTTTGTTTATTATTGGGGAATTGGCTTCTCCTTGAAAGAAAAATTGTTCACTCTTCAGTCTAGGTTATATAATAAACATATTTCTTTATTGATCAAATCTATATAAAACAAAAACATAGATTTATGATTTTGAAGAAGAGTTAATATGTATATGTTGTTATTGCTTTATTGGTTTAAATTTACATATAACTATCAAAACTAGTAGTACTGATATTACCTTGTATTTACTTAAAGATCAAGTTTTTTTAGTGTGAATTATGATTATAATTATATTTCTTATTCTCATTTTATTCTCATGTATTGAATGGCTGCAAATATTCTACGCTGCAGGAGGTGGCCTAGGTATTTTAAGTGCAGACTGGACCGATTTTCAAATTGTTTTATTATCTTTAAAAAAGTAAAAAGACCTTCATTATTGACCCAGCACGAATTAACCTAAATTATTCATAGTCAGATTAAAGTTGTGACAAAAACTCCAAAAACCCAAAGCACTATAAAATGTATCTTCAGTATTAGTTCTTATTCTACTCTTATCTCTTGATTGATTTCCATATTGTTATGTACTAGTAACAACTTAGTAAAGAATAACTAACTATTTTAGAAAAATAATATCATCTTCACATTCTGCCATGCATAACAAAATAATACTAACTCAATATATATTCTAAACCTCTAGTGTTAAAATTTGAAGCAGACCTTGAGCTCACACCATCGAGAAAAGTTAGACATTCCCAGCAGTTTCGTTTAAGGGATACTGTGAGACAAGGGTACGTTTCTCACATAGTTGCATGAGAAATGTATTGAGGACATTTTACGTCGCCTTATAATTGGACAAGTTCGGTCAGAGTTTGCATAATATTGCACCATAATTGATCAGAAAGTTCTACAAGTAATTGAGTGAAATAGCTGTAATTGTTAGCGTTGTCAATAACATTGTCAGAAACTATAAAAACTAAAACAAATTACCAAACTCTATCTAAACTGTTCACACAACACAAAACTATTATAGTCGTTTAATCTACCCAGTATTGTTTAATTATTTGAAACAGGATTTTTACTGAAAATAAAATATGTTTGAAGTTTCCACAATAAAATACTGCACTCTCAATAAAACGTAAAATGCATTGCAATTTGCGTTTCCTACATGAAAGTACAAAATACAAAAAGTAAATTACTATTTGTATTTACTTTTGTGATTTGTCTGAAGAAGATAGCCTTGCTATCTAAAGGCCTCATAAAAAATAAAAGTATTAAATATTGGTTTTATGTTTTAATGCAAGTAAGTTAACAGTAACCAATATAAGCTCCATCTACAACAATGTTATGAAACCTAATTTAATCAACAATATTTGAATTTATTATGTGACAAGACATCTAGTTTAATTCATCGTGGACAGTATCGTAGAAATTAAAAGATCAACAAAATAAAGATATCCCTCTTTCAAGGCTGTCATGGTGGATAAAAAAATATAATTGAAGAACTATTGAAACTGCTGAAGAATAATTTGTATAAGTGTGAGTGATTTACAAATCTAATATCTGGCTTGTTGCAAACTATTACTTAAACTTAAGAGATTTTCGATTATTTTTGGGACTGCATGGTATTATATATATTTTGATTGAATTTGAAAATTTAATAGACAAGGTTTTTTAAATAAACATTGTATATCATGGGATAGCCAAGAAAGAATATTACAAATATTACAAATAAACGCCAATTTCAAACTGGTCAATGAATGCAAATGCCACAAAAACTCATACAAGCTCAATTAAACACAATAAAGTAAGGTTTGATTGCAAACCGTTATAAATGATCAGTGATACTGTTTACCCTTACCATTAATTCTTAAAACTTTGCATAGCCGTTAATATGTTAAATTACAAAGTAGTTTAAAAACCCATATAATCGTATGTGTAGTGGTAAAGCTTGATATTGCAAAGATTGCTTAAGCCACAAAAATTGAAACAGAAAAGTATCACGGGGAATCGTAACAACTCAATCTAACGAACAGACCAAGTACTACCATTCAGTAGAATTAGTAAATTTTTTCACTAGTCTATCTATATTAATTTCTTTCATAAACAATAACAAGTTTACCACCGAGTGAGTTGCAATTTGTTTTAATCTTAACATCTGCCAGTGATTTTTATCAATGAATAAGATTAGTACCCTTTTAACACATATAGCATTTAACTTCTAGTGGACTTAAGTTTAAATGGTGTCAATTTAGAGAACTCTAATTTTCACCTTTGAAATTGCTTACAACTACCGTTTTAAACTTATCACCTATTCCAAAAAATGAAGTTTGTTAAGATAAGTAAACGATTTGTAACAACCACAATTTTATCTTGTGACATCAATAGATAAAGAACTGTATTCTTTAATTTTCAAGAATACCATAAATATAATTACATTCTACATTATTTTGTTGCTGTATATGTTAGTGTTAAAAACGAATATTTTTCTAACATTACTAAATATAATTTCTACTAATAATGTGCTTCTAAAATCACAATGGTGAATTTTGCGTTCTTGTGATGAGCATACCTGGAAATTAAAAGCACAAATATATAAGTAAATAAACACTGTTAAGACATTATGTTTACACGGTATTTATGTGGAAGTTAATTACTCCGTTACTATTAACAACAATGTCTGGACATAATTTACCACTAATATTAAATTTATTTAAATTAAGCTATTGGTTGAAAAAAAACAACGTTTCATAGTTGAGTATTGCTTTACATCAATTTGAGTTTGATTTCAATAAGCAGTAAGTAGTAATATGCTGATGTCTTAATTTATAATACTGTATGTTTGTCTAAGTGGTTTTTCTACAGAAAGTAGGTAAATGGAAGGAAATACTGTAATATTTTACAATTAGGTATTAAAATAAAATGTTGTGAAATGATGTATTTAATTTTCTTGTTTTTAGAATTCATTCTCGTCCCCAAGTCAAAGCCACGTTTCAATCAAATACTGCCACATATGGTAGGAAGGAAGCAATGAATCAGTCGATTGGTCTGAGTTTTCTTGTTAAACGGATATAACCTAAATCTGGCATTGTTATTCTATAATTTATTTCTTCCTAGAGAATCGACACTGAACGCCTTAGTGAAGATTCACGGAAAAACAAAAATTAGCATGAGTATTTTTAAGACCTGTATATCTTAACTCAGGATAGATAATGACCATGTTTGGAGCCACAAGGCAAATTTCCAGAATGGTATTAATTTTCAGGAAGTGTTCATTAATAAGATATCTTTTATATAACGTAATCTAAGACTTTTATTCGAAGAGTAAGGTATGATTTAACACTAATTATTCTTGCAGCATAATATGCAAACCATATAAAGAATGCCTAGTTTTAAATTTTAATCCAACAAATAATAGGTTCAATAATAGTGAAATACTCGTTAACAATAAGAGCCATAGTATCAACTACTAGGGCTATGGGAAAATTGGACTTCTACTGGATCGGACAGTTATTGACCGTACACTCCATCAACTGACCGACTATCTGTATAAACTAATTTCCACCATACAGTTGCTCTCATCTCTATATGCTCAGGTAACTCCCTGATTCCATTTGTTGTTTATTACATGATACATTTCAATTGTATTCAAAGGATACTCTTGTCCACTAGAATAATATTCACAAAACCTCCCATCACACTACAAGCTATAGAAACATAAACACCTCAGAAAAATCGAAACTTTACTTATCGTTCATGCTAATTAATTGGTCTGATATGTCACAAAGTATTATTAGATCATAACAGTTACTTAATTTGATGTTTATTTGGGGATTTTGTATTGAACAAAACTATATTGTACAAAATACTAGTTTCACGCGGTCTATGAATTTACTACATTCCAAGATTACCTGTTCCTCAATTTTCAGTATAAGACTTCTTGTCTTTAAATGTTTTTACACACATAAGCCAAAATATCTCAATATTTTTAACTCTGTTAGCACTCTTTTGTTAACGCTATTTTAATTAAATAACCTGGAAATAAGTATAGACGTTAAGTACATTTACAGAAATGTGTTTAAATTATTCTTTATGATAAGTAGTTCTACTTTATTTTCATCACTTTATTGAACCAATTTTACATTTGGGTGATAAAGTATTGTAACAAACATCCATATTTAAAGTGGACAGACATTTTATTATCATATACGGTTTAGATTAATATAAGTTAGAGTACTTAAATATAATTGTTCTCTTTTTTTGTGGTAAAA
This sequence comes from Homalodisca vitripennis, assembly GCF_021130785.1. NCBI lineage: Eukaryota > Metazoa > Arthropoda > Insecta > Hemiptera > Cicadellidae > Homalodisca > Homalodisca vitripennis. The sequence goes on from NC_060207.1 coordinate 143,063,982, forward strand.
TAAGTATATATCATGTTTTGCAACGGGCAAGTTTAAAAAAGAAAAGTACACAGTAATTAAGTAAATAAAAAGTGTACCTTTTAATTTCCAAGAATATTACTAATTACAACTTTGCTGTTTTAATTTTAAAAAAACGGACGTTATTTGTTGATTTTTGTTTCAATTTCTTATTATAAAGTAATCAACGCCAATTTTTAAAGCATGAATTATACTTATCAATTGATACAGTTACTGGAAATATATTTCATGTTAATTTATTGCATTTGCAAACAATTCCAAACAAATGTGGAACCAGATAAATAATTGTGTAACAGTAAGAGATTTCTAGTACAAAATACTTCTATTTTCTATTATTAAAATAATTTTCTATTATTTTATAAAAGAAACTCACAATTCTCCAATAATTTCAATATTTTAACACAAGGCCTTTCGACATCGAAGATGCCATCATCAGGTGTGAATCAATAATTATAAGCTAACGATTAATAACTATAAAAAATAAAAGCTAACATACTTTTCTGTTATTAGCTTTTACTTTACCATTTACGTACATTGTAGTTAACTATTGATACTCTATATATTGACGTATATGATTAATGTATTTGGTGAGTTGAAAATTGGCATCTGAGAAGATCACACCATACAGTAGAGTAGTTAATTATTAAGAGTACTTTCATTATAATAAATTTTCTCGTAATACTTTCAAACAATACGGGTTGAAAGTTAGGTTACTATACCACAGACTCGCTTGCCGTAGGCAGATCGATACAGAGAGCCGTGCATAGTTGGCCAACTCCGCCAGTTCTGGAACTCGAGATAACTGTTACCGTGTTTGCCAACCAATTTATCTCAGTGCAATTATCTCAGAACAAGCTGGAATATATGAATAAAGTGTCTACTGCCACTGATTATCAATAAAGCTCACATAACTCAAATATTCGGATGGGTTGTGGTGAATCAAGGAATCGAGGCAGTATATCGTCGTTAGTTCACTGAACAGATTAGAGAGGTTGCTATGGTCGTTTCCACTATTCCACACAATATAAATGCCGTTTGGTGCGCTAGTGTGCTGGATATTTTCTTTATACCCAAGACTTATTAGGCATAAAACTATTGATTAGATGCTGAAAAACGATTATGTGCAATATCTAATTATCTAATAAAATACAGTAAATGTGTTGTATGATCGGTATGGTTTGTATACTTTATATAATTTAAACTTTTACTGATATTATTGCTTGATGAATTACACGAATCAGTTACATAATAGTTTCCATTCAATAACTTTGTACTTGACACTCTTCAACAGTAAGGATAACACTGATTTTGTAACAATTAATATTTTATAATTTACTCAACTGCCTTACCATTTTATTGAGTTTGTGCTACATCATCTTACTTTACATAACCTCACAAATTTTATTGCATATACTATACTGCATTACATATTTAATGGTAGGTCTAGTTAAGGTAGTGCTGGAACGTTAACGAAATTTTCATACATTTATTTAAAAAGGAAAACATGATTACAGTAATCAAATATTGTTTTGTGTTACTACATTAGAAACGCTACGATTCACGTACTGGTTTCTGCCTCTTCTGCACACATAATTCCAAAAACACAAGACTCTTTTGAGAAAAAGGCATATAAAGCTATTTATTTCACAGAACTTACATTTTTATTTTATAAAAATATATTTCGATAGTCAGCTATCTGTACTATTTAGTTACTTGTGACTAAAATATCAAGATAGAAACTCAGTATTTGGATTTATATTACCATTTCTTTACTTGAAATGGCTTCTTATCAATAAGTACTAACCCCCTTTTGGATACATAAAAGTTTCAGCTAATGAGGTTGTTGTTGAGAATAAATAACTCTTTTTGATAATATTTTTCTGAAATAAATAGCATTTACTTGTAATACACTAAGAAGTTGTACATTTAATACAATTTTAATTTAGATGCCATCTTAAAGTTCAATAAGTTATAATTTCATCTTCAGATTCCATTTATCAAACTCGACCTCCCTGTTTTCAAGGAGTTCATTTGCCTCCTAAGATGCAACCTGAGTTGATGTTTTGCGAGATGCTGGCTTAGTTGCACGTTCACCTTTCTTAAGATGTGGTAGATGGACGTAAATCTCGTAAATTGTGAATTGGAGGTATGAAGGGTAGAAGGCTTTGTAGGTCAATGTACTTGCTGTATTTATTTTTCTTTGTCTGTTGATTTCAAACGGAGGAAGGACTGGCACTTCTTTGTTATTGGATATGTTTTTGCCGCAATATTCATTTTACTGAAACAAACTGTTACCACAGAAGAACTATGGAAAAGAGTGAAAGGTTGGTCTTGTCTAAAGTTTACCACTGGAATTAACTGATTCATACTATGTCTTTGTTAAAAAAAAAATTATCAGCTGTAAATTAATAAGATCTTGATATTTCATTTTGACTACCATTGCTCTTTGCGATGATCTGACTCCAGTGAAGAGGAACAAAAATCTCTTTTGAGTTATCTCTCTTGGCCTTCTCGATCACACCGATAGGATTTACCTCTCAAATCCTGAAGACTACAGCACCAGTACTTTGTAGCTTTTATAACAACATAATAAAGCCGTCGATTAGATATATCAACATTCTTTACAAAGAACCTTTTACAAACTCTTCATACTCTTTTCACGCTAAAACTATACTAAACACTCACATTCTTATTTTTGTTTGCATTAAGTTTTTTCTAACTACTTTATTTGCAGCAACCGCATTGAAAAGGAATATGTCAATTATCAAGTGCCCAGTATTCGTTGAAAATCTAAGGGCGTTGTTTATCATTAAACTTATCATTACAATCATACCTGCATTGAAGAACATACTCAATTTTTTTTCGCTGTATGCAATTGCCTCACCAATCCCTGTATTCCATACCACTATTCTTCAGTTTAGACGCGCTTTTCCTTTTCCACATCTCCTCTTTACGTTGTCTTTTCCTTGGGCGCTCAACTGCAGCGAGTTCAATATTAGCTAATTGCTCTTCTTCAATGATATAACTTTCTAATAATTCCGCCTCGTAGGCCTTATCTTAAACGTCCCCATTATCTCCGGAAATTTAATAATGGGTATCAATATTTATGGAAGTACAACTTTATTGAAACTCATAGACTAATCTTAAATATAGTACTGTTTACTTGTACATCAATAGAAGCCTATTTTTACATTAAGCCGGGTTTTACCTGATTTTGTGCACAAATAAAAACATAAATACAATTTTATGTGAAATATTGCAAGTTATTTTTATTTTGAAATTGTTGGTCAAACACAAAGTATAACATTGCATGAATCCAAAACTGTAAAATACAATAGGGAAAGTTAAGGCTTAAGTAATATATTAAGTTTATTGTAATAGTTTACAGTTAAACTAATCTGTGATCCTTAGATTTGGAAACTTTTCTACCTGTAACAAGTACCTATGATATAATTATAAGGTAAAACTAGACATTTATGGCCAATAGATCTCTAAAATTATGGTGTAGCCTTTATCTTTTGAGGTTATGTCAGTATTTTAGTAGGAATAATTATTTATGGAAATAAAAATCATTTATTGAGCATCAGACTTAATAAACTTACAATTATAATGTATAAAAGTGTGTTACCTGGAAATAGTGCCTCTTCAGCAGAACTCAAATCATCCATTTCCACAAGGTGCATGATTGTGAACAAACAAATATGTCCAGTGTTGTTTGGATGTCGACTGTGACAGGTGACACTTACATCATTTGGCTTGTAAAAATTTCATACCCCAAGTGGCCACTAATTGAAACCAGCTGATTGTTGAGATAGTTCTAAAAATCTACTAGACATAAATATTATCACTTATCTCACATGTCCACCAAATTATCTATATCTTAAGCTGTCCATTGCTGTGCTTAACTCACTTTGACTAAAAAATGCACTTACCCCACTTGGCATCTCATAGCCTCAAATGTTACACCTTTAAAAAACTATACGTTGGTTTGTTTGAATATGGTCATCAAATCATAAACATACAGTGTACCTTACACCCATAGACTAGTCTGGAGAACGTGGGACGTTAATTCATGTCATAATACAGACATAACTTTGAAGCATGTACATACGTATTTTACGCGCAAGGGCAGGTAAGCGAAAGTGTGTGCTCCATCATGCCCGAAATTCTTAGCGGCTCCCTTAAAGCTGACGAGGAAAGTACGATCCTATTGTTCAACAATTATAGTAGTCGAAATATATTTTTTTTAATCAGCACACACAGAAGAGCTGCCAGCATGAGTATACAAATATAGAGTTATAGATCAATTATAGTGACCGGGTCATCATTTATACATAACAACACACACAGCTGCATTCTCAGGCTGGCAGCTCTTCTGTGTGTGTCGATATTATAAACCGGGTCATAGTTATTATAATCGATCTATAACTCTATATTTACATACTTATGCATGCATGCAGATTTTCAGTGTGTGTTTATGTGTTCAAATGATGACCAGGTCACTATATTTGATCTATAACGCTATATTTACATACTCAGGCAGGCAGCTCTTCTGTGTGTGTTCTTATGTTAAAACGATGACCCGGTCACTATAATCGATCTATAACTCTATATTTACATAGCCAGGCTGGCAGATTACAAATATAGAGTTATAGATCAATTATAGTGACCGGGTCATCATTTGTACATATAAACACATACTGCAAAGCTGCCTGTTTGAGTAAATGTAGAGTTATAGATCAATCAGAGTCTGATTTATAGATCAATCAGAGTGGTCGGGTCGTCATTAATAATTGACTTGTGCATCAGACCAGCAACAAATAAACTTCCGGATTTGCATCAGTAAAGCCACTAACAGAATTGAATTGAATAGGTTTGCGAATCATCGTGTCAATCAGTATGTGGCTTACTGCAGAGCTCTACATATGATGATATCCAACACGTCCTCTTGATATGTATTGATACTTTTCTCCAGCCTAACCATCCTTGCTGTAACACTTTATGTATTCTGTTTGTCCCGGAAGTTTATACTAGCTTCTTAACATAACGTGTTTCTCAAAAACACTGATGTAAATATTTTTATTGAGTAGTTTTCATTGGTTGTTAACACTCACATAATCGTTTCCTTCATGTGACTTTGATACATAAATAAAATCAACAAAACAAATTGTGCATATTTTACATTCTCTGTCTGTAAATGTAGGTAGGGTACATATTAGTCTCCTATTATGATATCTATTTTCTGATTTTACGTCCAAGGTATATTTTTGTCAGGATCAAACATTAACTTTTGCTGTACAAATTGTATTATTTGATTTAAATAACCACCTTTTTACTTTAAGCAGATGCAATACAAAAGTGTATCATATATTCCTTAATCTTACACTTTATCGTTTTTTAATAATTGTTTCTTATAATGTATTTGTAACACATATTTTCTCTATGTTTAATTATGTTCAAACTCTTATACGGTATTTGGTTTTAAAATACAACATTTATTTTTATTTAATCTTATGTTTACGGCTACTTTGTAAAGTAACCGTGAGGCAATAAAAAGTCATGGGTTTCTATAACTGTCATATATTTTAACGAATATTTAAAATTAAACCGTTTAAACGCTGAATTTCTAAGAATAATCAAATTTAATTTTGGTTTGTTTAGCGGCATTGTTCAGAATATTTATGAGACAGAAGTGCGGCGTGAAACTGGAGAAAGTCCAAGAGATAATGGATGATTAAGAGCCGTTATTGGATGGAGAGGTAGCGTCTGCCAAGTGTGGGGACAAGGGCACAATGGCGCTATTGTGGCTCCAAGTAGAACCCAATTGTGTAAACCCCTGATTGCCAGGGGCGTGAAGTCCTGATCCCTCCTAAATTGGGTTATATTTGTCGTTATTTAAACTTTGTTGAAGAATATCGGACTTTGCTTTTTATAAAATAAGAGAAAGGTATAGTAATTCTTGAAAAAATTAAAATCGGTTTTGATTTTTTGTCTATGAATTTTCATCTGTGGGTACACCGTTGCTTCAATTTTGTTCACTCAGGATATCTTGAATTTGGTGTTCCACATTTGGAACTGCATATACAGTTTACACTGACGTTGAGAATAGTTAGAGATATTTTGCAACACAATTGAAAGTGCCTAACGACGTACCTAAAAGATGTTCTTAACTTCCGGTTTTTTTTTAACTCTGGGTTTGTATTTTCATCCAAGCAAAGTTTGCAACACTGGGCTCGAAGCAAAAGGTCTGAGTAGGGTGTAGGGGCGATAATCAGCCCCCGCCCCATATTATTAACAGGAAAATGTTCTACTTTTAAAGGCTCGGGTAGAGTAATTTCTTTTCGTGCATTTTAATATATTGACGATCATGTATTGAATTTGTTTTATGAAAGTGGAATTTTATACAGTGTGGTTATTTTCTAAATTTACCTATAATCAAGAGTAGATACATTTTAAACAATGGAAGTTTTTTTGTTGCTTGGACTAATCTACTATTGTTAAGTTTTGTGTAATATTAACTTACTGTAAACTAAGGTAAATCCCCAATTTCGTGTATGAAGTGCATTGTGGTAATAACTTGGTTTTTTTAGGACATTCTATTAGCGGGTCGACCATTATTACTCTAAGTCCAATCGGCATTTCTTAAACTGTAAAAACAAACGTTCAGCGCCTTTTACATCATAAGCGATTATGCCATCGAAATTGAACAATGCAATAAAGAACGAGCTGTGAACAATTAGAAGTAGACGACCCCAGCCAGCACAATGGCAGGATTACATCTGTCAATCCTGACAATAAACACTTTACAGCATCAGCATTTCCCCTGGCATCAGCAAGAGCTGCATCAGTAATTTCTTACTGCCTTTAGGTGATGAAGTCTCCAGTGCCAATCATGTACCATACCCACGGAAATAAAATTCATCAACTACAAACTATTGTTAAGGATTGTTATTTCTGTTAAATAATATATTTAACTTATAGAGAGGAGGAGCAATATTTTCATCTTGAAGAACAAATGATTCCGAGGGGAGAAGAAACTAACGACCAGCGTATAAAAATAGCATGATAATAGTTTTTAATTGGAATCACTGCTTGTTTATCTTAGACGTAAAGTTAGTTTATTTTGAGATTGTATGCAGCTAATTCAGTTTAATATAATAAATTATTAATGTGCTACTTCTCCTGAAAGTAGTGCTTAAACATATATTTCGAGTTATATTAGAAAAATATGTGTTCTAAAACAACTATAATACATTTCCTCCAAACTTATAGACAAATTAATTTTTTAATTAATTAAATTCAAGAAAGCATATTTGGAAAAACTAAGGACAAACAAAGTTTTTCTCTAAGTCTCTAATAATCTAGGACATACTATTTTAGCATGTTTTACCTTATATTGCAATGTTGACTAAGTATATTCTAAATTTCAAAAACATAAAATACAGAGTTTGGAATTTCTATTTTGATTTCAAGATCAATTATAATAAATTTATATTTATTATTTTATGACGTATGGAAGTAATTTACGATAAAATAAATGAAGTGAATTATAGAAGAAGTGGATAAATTGATTTACTATTGTCTAAATGTGAATCTTCAAACCATATTACTATAACTATATCAACTTAGTATCAATTAGTATGCACGTAGTTACTATGCAAGGAATGTGTGTGTTGGAGTTTAATGTTATTCTCAGTAGAACAGAACTACTGGAGTGTTATCAGTGTTCTATGAGTTGCAGAAGGGGATAAGTTGACCAACTATGTGTAACTGTGAACGCACAAACCAGATTACTATAACTATATCACGTATAATAGTATGAAATAGTTACTATGCAGGAATGTGTGTGTTGGAGTTTAATGTTATTCTCAGTAGAACAGAACTACTGGAGTGTTATCAGTGTTCTATGAGTTGCAGAAGGGGATAAGTTGACCAACTATGTGTAACTGTGAACGCACAAACCAGATTACTATAACTATATCACGTATAATAGTATGATATAGTTACTATACAGGAATGTGTGTTGGAGTTTAATGTTATTCTCAGTAGAACAGAACTACTGGAGTGTTATCAGTGTTCTATGAGTTGCAGAAGGGGATAAGTTGACCAACTATGTGTAACTGTGAACGCACAAACCAAATTACTATAACTATATCACGTATAATAGTATGATATAGTTACTATACAGGAATGTGTGTTGGAGATTAATGTTGTTCTCAGTAGAACAGAACTACTGGAGTGTTATCAGTGTTCTATGAGTTGCAGAAGGAGATAAGTTGACCAACTATGTGTAACTGTGAACCCACAAACCAGATTACTATAACTATATCACGTATAATAGTATGATATAGTTACTATACAGGAATGTGTGTTGGAGATTAATGTTGTAGAACAGAACACTCTCAGTAGAACAGAACTACTGGAGTGGTATCAGTGTTCTATGAGTTGCAGAAGGAGATAAGTTGACCAACTATGTGTAACTGTGAACGCACAAACCAGATTACTATAACTATATCACGTATAATAGTATGAAATAGTTACTATGCAGGAATGTGTGTGTTGGAGTTTAATGTTGTTCTCAGTAGAACAGAACTACTGGAGTGTTATCAGTGTTCTATGAGTTGCAGAAGGGGATAAGTTGACCAACTATGTGTAACTGTGAACGCACAAACCAGATTACTATAACTATATCACGTATAATAGTATGAAATACTTACTATACAGGAATGTGTGTTGGAGTTTAATGTTATTCTCAGTAGAACAGAACTACTGGAGTGTTATCAGTGTTCTATGAGTTGCAGAAGGGGATAAGTTGACCAACTATGTGTAACTGTGAACGCACAAACCAAATTACTATAACTATATCACGTATAATAGTATGATATAGTTACTATACAGGAATGTGTGTGTTGGAGTTTAATGTTGTTCTCAGTAGAACAGAACTACTGGAGTGTTATCAATGTTCTATAAGTTGCAGAAGGGGATAAGTTGACCAACTATATGTAACTGTGAACTACTCTACTGAATAATAAATAACCTGAATATCGACGTTTTCCTCTATGTGGAAAACGGTCTTTTACCGTTATTAATTCATAGTAAACCGTTGTTATAAATTTTCTCAGAATAACGTCTCCTCGTGGGAAAAAAATAATTACATTCAATAATTAGCAAAATTGCTAAAAGTTACGTTTTTACTGTAGCACAACCAAAGTACTCTTTTTTGTATCAAATTATCTATATTTATAAAATTTACTTTGATCTCGGATCTTCGAGATGATTAATAGGTAGTTGTGGAAATAAAACCTTTTTATTAGTCATTGTAACTGTAGAAGATGTATTTTATGTCACATTTTCATTAAAATTAGCAAGATATTTCTTCATTTAAACACTTTTAAATTGCTTACTTTAAATTACACAGTTACATTACTTCATACGTGGTATACCACATAATATACATAATTTAAAACATATAATAAGAATATAGAGGATTCTTATATAAACTTTTACCAAAAGAAACCAACTAAAATTACGTTTATAAGATGTCAATCTTGTATACTTTAACCAAAACAATATGTATATTATTATGTTATGTTTCGATATTATGTATGTATTTTATTAAATGTAGGCCCTAACTAGTTTATATGTTCTATATATAAAGTTAGATAGAACATAAAGCAATATTAAACGAATGTATTTCTGTGTACCACACACAATAAATAATATATGTTAGAAAGAAAATAAATATAAGATCTCTAATACCCTGTAGTACAATATATTTATAAAATTAAAACAAGATAGAATTAAAAGGAAGCAGAATATTTAAATACAACGAAATCATTCATGTTTATGTTTTATACTCGTAGTTAAAACTATTTTAATAATGCCATTATTTTATTCGATATTATTCATATCATGCCAACCGTTATTTATACATTTTCATTAAATTTTCTTATTTTACATAAGATTTTTTAAATGTTTTGGTATTTTATAAGATAACGTACTTGCTATGATAAACGATTATCTGCTAGTTTCAGAACCACAAAAGCATCAATATTTCTATGTTTTATATGCAATAGAAATGTCGTGCCCTTTACTTCAGAACTGTAAGATTAAATCTAATATAACACTTGTAGGTAAGATTATATTTTCGTGATTATACAATGGCTGAATAGAGTTTAGTGTTTCTTTTAAATCCATCAGCGTTATAAAACATTTCGATTTATATAAAATGTTATGTTTTACGCAGTGGGAATACTCCATATTAGATATGATTTTGTTCAAGGCAACAATTAAAATCAAAGTATATTGTCAGAACACTTATCGCATTGAAAATAAAATTGTACGCAGAATACTATTGACTTTTAGATTTAAATTATACTTTGTTACTAGTTAATTTTTTCCTTTAATTGTATGTATGCTGGACGATTTGTTTATTACTGAAAAATGTTTGTTTGCCTGGCTTGGATCAAGGGTTTACTAAACAATCCCAAACCCCAGGAGGGTTTCCTTCTGCCCGATTTATACTTTCCAGATGTTCCTACACTGAGTACAGCAAACACGGAAGTGTCACTTAAATCTGGACAACCTAATGGGTGTACAAGAGCGGCACACCACTAACCGTAACATCACCCGTCGAGATTGGGGTTCAAGAGAAGATAGATGGGTCTAGCCTACTGCGGGAGGTGACTGTTGGAGTTGCTGGGGCTCCCCAAGTGGTAAGGGTGCTGTTGCTAGCCTAGACATAAAGGCACAATTGCGTCCGCCACCTGCCTGCTTTGACTGAAGAGTCTGGTCCAAAGCTGGCTTCCCCTTCTTCCGAGGAGAGATGACTGAGATTAATGAACTAAATCCTTCCTCGTGGATCTTGAGAGGAGGCGGTTCCTTCGTCTAACCTTACCCATCCAGGATATCCCGATACTTCTGTTGATATCCCGATACATATCCTGAAACAGCACATCGGTACTTTTAGGACTAAGTGCTATTTTTAAGCCTCTTGTCCCAAGAACACAAAAAACGATCCCAAATACTTATGCCTTATCGGCAATCAAAAAGAAAATTCTCTCTTATTAAAATTAATACACATTTTATTTCTCAGTACTTGAGTACCTTAAAGGATAACGATTTATTGTAAACCACTAATAAATTGCTTCAAAGATCTTCCGTAATGGTTGTCTCCACCAAAACAAATATCCTAAAAGTAGCTGAGAACAGAATAGCTTACAAACTACTGCTGGCCATAGAGTTTAAACGTATATAAAAAAGAAATGTCATTAAATCAGGGATTTTAGAATTACTAAAGCGTGACATATATCATGGTAAATATAGCAGATTTGTACATATAGATATCTTTCTAAAATAATTACATTTAAACAATTTTTCTACTACAGCCCTGACTGAACACTAACAAATTATTTATAGCAATATATAAAATACATGTCCTTTTTCCAAAAAGGCTTACATCCGAAAACCAGAAATTCTTTTTGCCTTTTTGAAAATTTAATAGGACGAACGCAATGTACACTTGAAACTTTTAATGTTCATACAAATTAAATCAAACCATTAGAAAATCTTGACATTCCAAGCATTTTCGTGTAAGGTATACTTAGTGACAAGGACGCAATTGTCACGTAAGAGCAATAATTCGTTCATCAATATTATTTGTGTCGAATTGAATAAAGCACGTTTTTTTTTTCAATGAAACAAAATGGATTTTAAGTTTCCTAAATAAAATATTGTACTGTGAGTAGGACGTGAAATACATTTAACTTTTTTTCGAGAAAGATGTGGTTTTGAAGTAAACACTTATACTTCCTAATTTTGTGGAATTGAAAAATACTCATCCATTAATTTACTCTTTTTAATCCAGATTTGATATCAATTAACCACTGCGCGATTCGTCGGATAAACTAAATCAACTCGATTGCTTTGAACATGGAGCAACAGCGGCTAATGCGACATGTGACATGTACAATACATCATCAAACATTTATAAAAACTGCTTGTTCTTGGATAAAAGATAAGTACAAGTTTACTGGCCTGTATCTTTTTGAGAATTAATTATCCCGTCTTTCACAATAATAAGTAGCTAACTGTTTTTTTACTTTGTGCTTCTCTTATAAATTTGAAAATATTAGAGAAACTAGAACAATAAACCGTTCAAAACAATCCAGTAATATATGTGACAGGTTATAAAAGAACGTATCCTCAAAGGCTCATTAGATCATAGTACTTCTCAGAGATAAAATAATATTCATTTTACTACTCAAATGTTCACCAAACCCAAGATGGTAAAATACTGTACTACCAATGACTTTGACAGATATAATAAGATGACATTCCCCGATGACCTATAGATAAGATTGGGAAAGTACCGAAGATAATGAATGCCTGCTGTTCTTGAGATGTTGAAAAATTGTATTTCTACACAATAGTATTTTTGTACGCTAAAGGGAGATTTTCTTTTAATAGTTTTAATATTAAACCATAATAACTCATAGCAATAAAAACAACTTAAGTAAATAAATATAATTATTGAGGTTTAATGGTTTCTAAATTATTTCCTAGCATTGATTAGAAATCATTTACTTGTTTTGTGTGTGTTTTTATACTTTTAACTTTTTTAAACTGATTCATTTTTAATTAGAAATGCCACGAATAGTAATTTGGCCGAATAACGAGAGCTTTTTAGAGTTTCACTGAGCACTGGATATCTCCAGAGTTTATTCTAGAACATGGCTCACCACGGATACTAATATCTCAAAAGAGATCAATGCTGTTGCACAAAGAAGGACTATTCCTCAAAGCAAGATTTACTAACTTGTTCATGACAATGAGACAAATATGATAAAAGGTGTACAAGACGCAGAATACGACTCTGGAAAGTGTTTTATTCATTCATTGCAATGAAATATCGAAGATTCGCTAAAGTTTCAAACCGAAATACTACAGATGGAAGCTGCTGCAAGACTAATCGTTATCAATTTTAATTACTGCGGTATAGCAAAATAAAAATAGTGGTACAAGATGTAAGCAAACGCTGGAATTCGATACATTATTTAATTGAGCGGTTATTAGAGTAAAATCGAGCTGTCTCTATACATTACGGATCACGAATCTTTAAACAATAATAACTTCTTAGAGAGAGTTAATGGAGCAATGCATCAAGCTTCTTAAACCGTTCGAAAAGATTACGAAAATTACTGTCACAGATATCTCCTGCATCTCCAAAACGGTGAAAATATGGAGAAAAGTTCTGTGGCAAACGAGATTGATAGTTATTCTAAAACTATTAACGGACGTATCCTGAATCGGACGGCAGTGGTGGTCCTACAAGTGGTGGTCAGCAACGCAAAAGTGTATCCAATTCTGACAACCTTTGTTAAGATTTATCTATAGTCCCCTGGCATTAATGTATGTAGTGAGAGGCTATTTTCAGAAGTTAGTATCATCAAGAAAATCTGCAATTGTTTGCTATCAACAAATGATGAAAACCCTGTTTTCATTCATCATAACTTACCCTTGATAGATTTTCAGTAGTAAACTATTATGTGAAACTTCACCATTTGTGATTGAAATGATATATATTTTGTAATAATGTGTGTGTTTTTTTACCATAATTTGGTGGTTTCGGCGTTCGACCGAAACACCAAATATGCTATTCGGCCAGATACCAAATGTTAAAAGAAGTAGCTGAATAGGCCGAATACTGAACACTAGCCGAAAATTCGTGTAATCTCTAATATTAACACTTAAATTTGCCTGGTTTCGGCTGTAGCTAACATTGTTTGCACAATTTTATTTTGGAAAATAACTATCAATTTTTACAAATACATTATTTGAATTAGTTCTATTTACTATTCAAAAGTAAGACAAACCTACTCAAGGTGTGATTCCCAGGTGTAAGGTACACATTAACCCTTATCTCCTGAGTGCCGTACGGTTAAACCACTGCATTAGCGGGGTTGCGTCATCATTGAGAGACATATTTAATGAAATATTGACGAGGAGAATAAACCGATACGCTTTTATATATAAATATTAACTTCTGATAATAATTGTGGTGTCAATAAGCCTCAAAGTACAGGATTCTTTAATTTAGACCTTGTATCATGGCAGCTTAAGATATTTACCGCTAGGATTAATTGAGGCATCTATAAACTGCAACTTTTATAGCTGCAGGGGATGTGTAAGGTTGAATTATCATATACCATTAATGTGTATAAAGGTTATATAAAAAAAGACAGTGTTAAGGAGAGCCGCTCCTTTTTAATTTAATCTTAAGATTCTATTACACTTTATATGTAAAGATAAAGTGTATAAGTGTATATCATTAACAGCCAACCATTTAATTGGGGAATGATTCATCTAAATTGATTCTAAATTATAAATTTGTTTCTATGTATTAATTTATTCAAACCAGTATTAATTTAAATTCTAAAGTACAGACATTCAATAACTAAACAAAATCATTCACCTCAAAAGTTTAAAGATTCTTTCATAAACGTCGCGTGCAGAGGAGACATCACAAATCAAATTTATCCTTGATATTGCTCATCGTATACAATTAGGTTAAATCTATTTCCAGTAAAGCCTGTTACGGTCATGGGAATCGAGGACCCGGATTCTTTATAGCCGTCTTCCACGCAAATGTCTTAGCAACCTCAGGGATTTTCTTGTTTATACAGAGAATTGGAAAATAATATATTTGTTATTTGTATTACAAAAGCTACAAATATTTTCTTCATATATTACAAAATTAAAATATCATTGGTTATTTTACTATCTTTCTTGAGGGCTATGTTTTCTTAGACTGATAAAACATAATATCTCGTAATTTTACCAGATAATTAGATAGTGTGGATAGATGGAAATGTTGTAATTTATGAAAGTGTTCTTATCATATGTGCCTTTATTCACATGGAAGTTATTACCTGTAGAAAAAAGTAACCAACAATGGTTGGTAAAAGTAGTGAAAAAGTAGAATGATATAATTTTTACAAAATCTTACATTGACAAATTTCCCAAATCCGTCTTAAATCGGTATATGAAGTTAAATTTTTTATTTTTATCGAACATTGATCGAATATATTTGTATCTTGTCATTAAAATATTTCTAAATACATAGCATGTACACTATGTTCCAGTGTCACGTGTCCCAAAGGGCAACTAAGATCTGCAGTGCGTGGGTGGCTTCAGAACAATGGAAGGATTTCATCCAGTAACCCCGACGCCAAACACTTGAGAGTACGGGACACTTCAGTGCGTCATCGATTCTATTCTTGACGTAGATTCTACAAAAGACCATTGTCTTTGAGTGATATACGAGTGTAACTAGAGAACTCGTTGTAGTCGCACACGTAATCGGCTCTTAAACATCCTCCTCGTATTATAAAGTAATCAAACTTTTATTACAAATACATAGTATTATTATTTTAACGTTTTGATTATTGCAAGAAGTGATTTTATCTCAATTTAAGGACAAATAAAACTTGGACACTTTGACAAATAAAAATTGACTTTTTTCATGAAAAATGACAGTCATGCAAGTTGTGTCGCTCAACTTTGTATGGTAATAGGTATTACTACACTTGAAACTCCTCAAGTCAAGTGGAAAGAACAACGATAGATAAGTCAGTTTGCGCAGCATAGCGTGACTGGCATCGCTTCTTCATCTGACGTTGTAGATAATTTAAATAATATTAAATTAAGACGTACTAAAGCAAGCCTCTCTTTCATTGGATTATACATGCCACGAAGTTATGTTACTTTTTTTAATTGTTTTAATGTTGCTCAGTAGCTGAATTGTAAAAAAGCGTAATTGTTTAAACGAATTAAATGTAGTAAAACTGATTTTCACATATTATTCGCTTAAACTATTGTATATGTAATTTTAATACCCAATGTACATGGACGATTGTGTTAATTTGTATGGATTAACATTATATTTATACTATGCTTATTATATTTGTATATCATACTTATTATTTAATAATTATTTTCTTAGCAAATTTAGTAGGAACCCTACTCTGCTCTTATATAGACCTAGGTATTGGATATATTTAAAAAGAGTTAATTATATGGTTACTATATAAATTTAACGTGGGTTTATAACATAATGTTATAAATCAAAATATCTTATTATTTAATAATTATTTTCTTAGCAAAGTTAGTAGAAACCCTACTCTGCTCTCATATAGACCTAGGTATTGGATATTTAAAAAGAGTTAATTATATGGTTGCTATATAAATTTAACGTGGGTTTATAACATAATGTTATAAATCAAAATATCTTATTATTTAATAATTATTTTCTTAGCAAAGTTAGTAGAAACCCTACTCTGCTCTCATATAGACCTAGGTATTGGATATTTAAAAAGAGTTAATTATATGGTTACTATATAAATTTAACGTGGGTTTATAACATAATGTTATAAATCAAAATATCTTATTATTTAATAATTATTTTCTTAGCAAAGTTAGTAGAAACCCTACTCTGCTCTCATATAGACCTAGGTATTGGATATTTAAAAAGAGTTAATTATATGGTTACTATATAAATTTAACGTGGATTTATAACATAATGTTATAAATCCAAATATCTTATTATTTAATAATTATTTTCTTAGCAAAGTTAGTAGAAACCCTACTCTGCTCTTATATAATATTATCTGTTATTATATAAATATTGTAACTCAGAACAGCATACAGTATGGCGTGTTATAGGTTAGATCTACAGCCTGCTTTTATATTTATAGACTGGAACCTACGTAACAGAGTACGTCAAAAGCATCGGACTGCTTTCACAGTTTTAAACGTGAAACATTTTTAACTTCTGAAAATAAAACCCATGAACTCAACTAAAGAACCAACAATATTATTATATTATCATCTGAGTGTTTGCTCCTTAGGAGTGTGGTTATCCATGCGGAAACTGTAACATATTTAAATCAGAGTGCAACTCATACTCAGGAGGTGAATAGAATTTCAGTATTGAATGAAATGCATGCTGAAAAGGTGACAAACTAATATTTCAAGCTAGGAATACCCCACACTACGTGTCACGTAGCAGGCTCCGCTGAGGATACACGCGAAATTTCAAATTTCATTTCATTTTTGACATTTCTTGCGGACAGACAGTCATGCAGATAAGAATATAACACAAAAACGACACATTGTAGAACTCATTTTGTCTATGTAGAAAAGAAGTATCTTGTAAGATTTAATGTCTATACATATGCAATCTTTCTCGAGATATCTTGCTGCATAATACATTCACATTTTTGTTCATGAAATTAGGTTTCATAACAATGTTCAATAATAAAATTGTCCGTGAGCTATAAAGACTAATACAACGCTAGAGTGTGCTGAAATAAAATCTTGTCACCGACATTTTATACTGAACGTCCATTCTATTTTTTATTCTTTCACGATAGGAATAAAAATAGCATATGTTAAAACCTTATTAAACCGTTTGTTTACAAATTTAATAATATTCTGCTATTTTCTCGTTGCCATTATTCAAATCTATGGGTCAGTTCGCTTTCGAGATATCGTGCGGACAGAAGCTGACGGGGATACAGGCAAGGATACAATGTTATATCCCCACGAGTGTTAGACTTCGCTAGTGCTCATAGTTACAATATGACTTTAAGAATCACCTTATTGCAACGTCGTAATTTTAATTCTGTAAGAATCTGGTTTGGGAATGAATTTTTTTTATTTATATTTTTGTAGGTATTTTAAAAATTATTCTTGGAATAGTATTTTAATTTAAAGCGTATTGTAGATCATATAGTAATAATATAGAATATTAATGTTAAAAGGAAAACATTATTGTTGACGTTTGTCACCGTGTTATATTACAAAAATAGAACACTATGTTTTCGAGGATTGGGAACTATGCTATTATTCAGATTAAGAAACTGTGAAGTAAGAAGAAGAAAACGTTAAGAAACTTCTGCAAAAAATCACTTGCAAAAAATGACCTGGGAAAATAAAAAATTTTACAATAGAACGAATAGTGTGTCAAAAAACTAAAGTATGTACAAGAGAGTTCAATGCAGTCAGATGAAGTCACTGCTGAAAACACTAAAGCAATGTAGAGCCTGCTAGAGAGAGAAGAGGAGACAGTCTCTCGCCGCGCCGCCACAGTCTCTGGTGCACACAGCATGTATTGAACAGTCCTGCACTTTGTGATTCTTCTGACCACAATGAGGTGTCAAGCGAAATATTGCTTGAAGGGTGTTATGTACAATTTATTCAGTTGCCAAATACATAACATTGTTTCTGTTTGATTAACCATGTATTAAGTTTTTTATTCCAGAAGAAAGGACAGATTACAACTGTCAAAATGATCTATTTTTCCAAACATATCTAGCAAATTTTCGACGTTTTGTAATTCTAAAAATTTATTTCAACAGTTAGAAATTTTAAACGAATAATATTAAATATGTTGTTTTAATTTTATGTCGTTGCGTTCATCTGTCTCTTAGCTGTTTAGAATCTATTAAATTGTACTTTTTATCATTATTTATTATGTATATTATGGTTTTTTAAGCATATAGCTATTAGTTATAAAGGATTAAAAAGGCATTGGTAATTGAATGTGAGAATAATCTCAAGTTTACTTTAAATATATATATATATATATATATATATATATATATATATATATATATAAAATATTATACTATATAAATTATATTATTATATATATATATATATATATATATATATAATATAAAATTTTAATATAAAAATATAAATATTTTAAATTTTAAATTTTGGAAATAATTCCTTTCAACGATATTTTTATAAAGATGTCAGTTTTATAGAAGAAGTGTTTGTCACTACCAATCATAAAACTGAATAAAAACGATATACTCTACTCGTATGTATAAGTTATAACTAATTTATAATCCTTTTGTAGTGGTAAAGTGGTTGTGTATTGGAATTTTTGACTGGTACCGTTTGAATATTTCTTGGGTTCCAGATAATATTTACAGCTACTTTAAGATTGTTTTTCATGTATTATTTCAAAACAAACACAAACTAATGTACTGTTTAAACAAGCTCGGTGTGTAGTAGGGCGCGGGGTTAGTGGTGGTAGGTGGTGCGGGGCGAAGAGGTGAGGTAGGTCAAAGTGGTGTCGGTTGATTAGCCGTCGTGTCCATACTAATCAAACGTCCGTTTAATCAATTTACCCGGCGACACGCAACACCGGTCCATTAACGGATACAGGGCTGTGGGTTAATTGTAGCCAAGGTTTTATCTGAACGACGTATTTTTAACTTAAAATGCCAAATTTATCCATTAATCAGAACATTTAGACTACATGTTCATTCAATGCCTGCATCTCAACCTGTACGCAAATATATTTGTACCTAACCGAGTGTTTGAGCATTCATATAAAATTAGTACAATTAAGAAATAAAACTTATATATTATGATGGGCATAAACCTTGGTTAATAAAGGAGCGGTGTGGATAAATATGTGAAATGTAAGTATTCACGTACAAAAACAAATGATTTCCCACAAAATGATGGTTAATCAAAATAATTATAACTATACCGCATTTGCTAGCTATAAAACAACACAGGTACTAATATTACATGAACTGACATCAATATAAATTAACATATTTTTCATTAGTTGATAAGTCAAGTATTTTTGGTTGGTCGAGTAACACATCTAATAGAAGATATAGTACAGTTTTTACTAATTTTTATCTTTTTTCATATTATTCAACTAAAGTGAGTCAATTTATAATGACAGATTATTTTATGCAATATATAAACAAAAACATTTAATTTTTATTTGTACTCGTTATAGATATGGTATTGTTACCAGATACTTTGTTCTAGATTTAAGATACGCTGTAGTAACAGTATATGGCGAATTGTTACGTTGATGTATTAAACTAGAACAGATCTTTTCCGCAGGACGTCCAACAACGAGTGAAAAATACTTCATAAATCAGTTCAGGGCATCACAATGAGAAAAACAATCAAACAAAATGTAACTAAGTCCGGCAAATAATTTGTTTTCCGCATCTGTAGTACTAGAAAAACACTACTACGGGTAGTTTTATTTGATCACTGTTCAAACAGTGAACTAAATTGCAATGCTGTAACTCAAGTTACAGCATTGCAATTTAGTACACATAAAATGAATATCTTTCAGTATAATAGAGAAAAATAAAAGTATGATTCCATTTAAAGTTTAGAAATAGTGACAGACGCTTTTATTTTTATAATAAATTTCAAAGAACAAGAAAATTTTTATTAATGCACAATAAATTATGAAATGACTCTAGGACTGACTGATTTGCATTTTACTAATTTCGTTACTGTATTACAATACACGTAAAAATAACTAATAATTAAAACACTTCCTCTTGTTAGGTCCAGCGGTTTCCAAATGCTTAACCTAGAGGGAAATTAATCATCGCCCTGGTTACGTAACACCCTGGTTATATCGCTTTCAGTAGACCAGTAATAATAAACCGATACAACAGAGGACCCGATAGAACAGAAAGAAACACTTACATACAATCCATCAAAGTAACTTTATCAATGTGTTTAAAACTTACAAGAAAATTTCATGTAATTGTTTTCTGTTCGTTACACCAAAAGGAATCCAAGTACCAAGCTGGTCTTTAGGACTCAACTATCAAGAGTAATAACAATATTGCTCATGTTAATTAAAACATATTTTATCATTTTACATATATCATTTAGTATACAACTACATAGGGCACATACTCATTCAAAAATTAAGGGGCATAATTAAACTGTAAACACGATAAAACGAATACTGATCCCAGAGTCGGAAGTTCTAACATACAAATAAGGTTTTGACTTATTACACATACATACATACAAAAACAATCAAAACACTTTCCTATTTACTGCTTAGCCTTCATGAATTACGACAACTATATCTTTAAATTATTTACTCAACAACAAATAACTGTCTAAATACGCAGTAATTAATTTTTATTGTTAATAAAATAATTACTTAAGGAGGGCCACGTTGAAATATTACTGCATAGTTTCCTGTTACTTGAGTTTATAATATCCGTTGTCGGAATTCGGCAGTTCAAAAGTTGTAGGTGGAAGTTTTTAGTCTCAGTGCGGTTAACTACGAGCCATCACGCCACACTGCGCCACTCGCGTAACTCATCTCTGTCTGTATGTCAGTGTAGCCAACTGCAGTATGAAACACATACCACTGCCAACTTTATGTAATGAAAAGTTATAATATTACTTCTTCTGCCTTTATGTTGTGATACGTAGACAAAAAAAATAGAAAATTTTAGTACAGATCACTAAATATTTATTTTAGTACAAGAGCTGGTTCACTTAATGCCTCGTATAGATAAATAGCTTTTTTAAAAAGAGAACAAAATAACACTAGGTTATTCTAAACAAGTTTAACCTAGATTTCCTTAAGTAAATTTTGCATCGTTTAGTACAATATTTCAAGGAAACTGAATAAATAAGTGAATAAGTTTTTAATCACAACAACAACAATACCAAATTTGTATAAGAGGGTGTTGGGATAGTTAGTTACGCTACTTGCGTTAATATATCACATATTAAAGTCTCTTGTGAGTATACTGAGTTTGTTTAGAAAGTTTGTTATTACTGATATTTTCTCATTGCCATCCTGGTTACCAACAAGACCGATTTGAAAATGTTCGCTAAGAATCAGCAATTTTCCATGGAGTGCAATACACTATGATCGAAATCAGTGTTCGTCATTTATAAAGAAAGCTTCATGCACAATTTCAAGTCTATAGGTCACTTTGTTTTCAAGATACAGTGCGGACAGTCAGAGAGGCAGGCAGAAATAAATTTTACAGCCCCACGAGAGCAATTTGCTAACGCTCAGCCAAGAAACAATAAAATATAAACAATTCTAAATATTAGTCATTATCATTTTCACTACAGTTCAATAGGTCAAACAGTCAAAAGAAAAAGTGGTAAGTATATTTTAACTAACTGTAAAGCTTATATGATATATAACTGTATACATTAATAATGAAACCATTTAGGAAAAATAACCGTGGGTTCAAAAAACAATGTTGCTAAATTAGACGACGTGCCTCAATATACGAATCTTGTTGTTTTCAAAATACTCTACAAATAGTTTTAGAGTTGTGGGGAAAATATTGTAAAATAAAATAAATGAAGGAGTGGAAAAATAAAATGCACCACTCCAAGCACTTAAAAACAGGCAAGTAAATTATAAACAATAGTTAAAACATTCCTTCGGACCATAGATCTACGCTTAAAATTTAAAAAGATATACAAAAGTTCTAAATAAACCCTACAGACAACTTTTCTTTAAATGTTTCCTGTTAGGGAGGACAGGAACAATAATTTATTGATTCAGTATTTTGGTTCTTCCAGCAGTAGCAGTCCAAGTAGTAAGATGGCCAGATAGAATTATGTTCAGGCCAAATCCAGTCGGCCAGGGAAGTATAAATTCTCCCCAACACGGGAATCTTTTAGCATACAACTTAGACATGACATCAGGGTCACCGCCTGTTGTAATACAGGAAGATAACAATAATTTTCTGGTAGGACATAGAAAATTAAAGCAATTTTCTAAGCTGGTATTGAATATAAATCCAAAGAAACACTAAACTAAAATAGAAGAAATGATACAAAATAGTCTGTTGGAGTGAGACTAACAAATCGTGGAGTTAAAAATGAAATTAAAGGGACTACAAGTGTTGTATTTTTAAAGTAATTGTGTAGCACCATTATACATTACCAATAAATTTCATTCTTGTAAAAACCTATTCACCTATGTATGTATGTATACACTCTGTTTAGCCGCTAGCCGCCATTTTAAATTTTTACCAAAAAATTATTATTTCTAAAACTAGTAAAGCTAAGGAAACCAAATTTGGCATATATATGTTTACATACGTAATTGAAAAATATGAAAATTATTGTGTTATTTTCTTTAATATTAACAAAATGGCGTCTGTTAAAAAATATTTAGTCAGATAACACAAAAAACAATATGGTTTAAAAACTGTACAAGACACAAATTATTTAGAGAATTTTATTTTAATTTCAAGGGTACTAGTTTAAACAGAGTCGGTCAGGGCATAAGCGTGCACGACCACTTTAAAGGTACACTTGCACAAGCTGTGAGCATCGAACATTTTGCCTTTTGATAGGTTATCAGCTGTTTTACTATAGTTATAAGCATTTTAAAAGATACCAACTATATTTTAGTTTTTATTACAGTTCTAACGTTACTTATTTAAACAAAATCCGTCAATACATAAGCGAGCATTTTAAAGATACGCTTGCACAAGCCGGGAGCGCCAAACATGTCATAGTTGAGAATTATCAGTTGTTTATTGCTCATTATTTGGCGTCTACAAGAGTATCTTATAGTGGTCGAGCTCGCTTACACATTCACGGATTTCGTTGAAATAAGTACCGTTAGAATTGCAATAGAATTCTCCAAATAGTTTGTGTTTAGAATATTTTAATAACTATACTGGTTTTGTGTTATTTGACTTTGGAATTTTTCAACAGACGCCTTTTTGTTAATATTAAAGAAAATAAAACATTATTTTGTCAATTACCTATTCAAAAATCTATGTGCTAAGTTTGGTTTCTGTAGCTTTACTAGTTTTAGAGATGTTCCAAATATGATATATTGCATATAATTTGTTAATAAAAAATACAAAATGGAGGCTTGAGGTATGGAAATTGTAAAATATTTACTCGTACTTTTAGCTTAGAATCACAAATAAAATCTGAGATTGTATAGTCAGCCCAACCTTATTGTTACACCGGCATCAAATGGAGTTTTTCTACATCACCTTTGGAATATGATATGGAGAAAGTTTCATTAATATTGAAATAGCTTTTTCTACCAATGGCTATACATCCTCGGAACCCATAAATTAAAAAAGTGAATAATATTCTTTGAAAGTTTTTAATTACAAACCAAAATTGTATGCTTACAGAAGATTTAAAATAGCGCAGCCAAAATGAGTATACATTTACTACAGTCTTATATAAACATATATTTGAAATAATAATGACATCGTTGCAAAACTGTGATATGCTAGGTGAAATTTTCTCTGACATCTTATTGTTTTAACTTAAGTGGTCAACGTGTGTTGTATACAATTGTATTTGTAATCCATGTAAATAGATCTTAGGGTAGTTATGACGATGCTATTTTACAATGCGGCACCACTCTTTTTACACACACCACAGTTATCAATAAATATACTTCCTTTAATATAATATCAATGAATATGTTGGTGATTTCGCAAAAATCATTGGGTAGAAAACGACTCAGGTAGTAGTACCCTTACAATATAAAATTATGTAAAATCGTATACATTTTGAATAAATGAGGTGGAGAATGATGTTTGGGTGGATGAAACTGTAATGTTGAGGGTCGAGGAGAGAACCGTATCTGAGCACCGCGGCAAATTAAAACAGGCCGCGGCTGGACAACATGTGCCGGATATTGGTTCCAGATCCCCGAGGCCTCCTCTTTTGTCTCTATGACAACAGCTTTGGGTCAACAGGTAAGTCTACACTGTGACCTTTCACACTAGTAAAACAATATTTTGTTGCTCAACGATCATTGAGATTTCAAGTGTTTTAACTCAAATATATAAGAGTTATAAAAGAAACGTTTTATAAAAACTGTATTAAGAAAAACACATCACAAATACAACACAGTTACAAATAGTAGGTACGACTAGACTAAAAGTATTTTTTTTTTTTTTACACCAAATTGAGGCAGTTTCCAAACCGTGATATGTAGGCCTAGAGTTAATATTCATAAGATTGCGATGTAAATGGCTTGGATACGTTTTACTTGTTTGCATACGCGTGCATAAGGGTAAATTAAAAATTAAAATGTCTTTCTTGGTGAATCTTATCGCATATTTTTAAACAGACAGATTTATGGACACATCTAATGGCTTTTCTTCTTATTATATAACCAAATCATGTCGAAAATAGTCATTTACAGAAACAAGGACTAAGAGTGAATATCTTAAAAATATTCATTTAAGAGCTGGTGTTAGATATTTGTTCATGTAAGACTCGTCGTTGTCTTACACAGTTATAATTTAACCCAAGTAAACATTGAATAGTAATAATAATAATGGTAATAAGATGCATCCAGAATTATAAATAAATTATAACTACCGATATATATTTCTTTTACAATTTGATGTTTTAGCAATTAATGGTATTTGGTTATACATAAAATATAATTATAGATAAATGTTTCACCTATTTTATATAAAAGCTCGTAATTTTTTTAGTATTCGTAGTATGAGATTAAAAAACTAAAAATATTACAACGATAAAAAGTTTTTAAAATACGCAGATATACAAATATTATTTTTAAATGTACGTTCTTCATATACTTTTTAAAATAATTTATGAGATAATTTGTCTTGGAATGTTCAATATTTCTGTTGATTTTCTATAGATTATCTTTCAAAAGTAGGCCCTACTAAAATATCTTCATCTTTGTATTTCATGATGACAGGTGTACGCGAAGGTGCATGTATCTGAACAAATGTACATGGTACATCCTATTTGGTTTAAATACTGTAATTAGTGAGTTTACTTTTATATTAACAATTAAAACTAATATTGCTTACAGTTTTTACGCTGTATGTCACCTTTTTCATACTATGTGAGATTTTTGGGAGTTCAATGCTGACATGGTATTGTTCCTAATAGTTTATACTAAACTGTATTTATACACAGAATCATATTTAATTTGATCTCTAAGAATATATTTTACAGCTATGGTTTATACCGTGTTAAATAATTTTATACATTACAAATTATGAAACTGTTATTAAAATTGCTAGCGCCATAAAAATTTTATAATCCGACCATACATTTTTAATGAAAATAATATTTATTAGTTTTAAAATTTGTAATGTTTAATCAAAATTAATGCAGTTTTTTATTGTATTACAACTTCAGCTTCTTTTTGTAAAATAAAATAAAATCGTTATAACCTTTTAATTTTTATAGATAGGTATGGTCTTTGTGACATTCTGTGCTAAAATCATCTAAAAGGCGTAAATATAGGAAGTTTAAACGAGGTCAAACGCGCAATTTTATATAAATTAGTTATTTTTAAAATATAAAAAACCTGAATATAAAGTTTTCTAAAACAAAAACAATGGATTTGGATATTTACCATTCCACAAACAAATAAATATGTCATCAAATTATTTTAGTTTGTTTTGTATCATAACCTATGTAAGAGAGCGCGCACTCATATATTTATTCAGAAAAAAAAACTTACGTAGGAACATTTTTTTGTATTTATTGGTATCAAAATAGGTGTACTTATTAGAAAATTATATGAATGGGGGTGGAAGTAAAATTAAAACAACGAAAATGTGTATCCTAAGATGATTAACTTACATTAATCTGTCAAAACGTTTCTTCTTGAAAATTATTATTTTAGTTTGCCATTATAAGCATCTTATGGCTTCTATATTAAAGATAGATCCGTATTAAACATCGGATCTATAAAAAGTTTATAAATTTAAAATAACATAATTTTTGTGATTTGCTTATGCTCACTCATTAGATAGTAACAGCGGACGTGATTGGCCCTTATCTCAGAGGACAGTAAAAAATCAAGGAAACAAGGAATACAAAATAAAATATCAAGAGTCTGAGAGGACATGAATATTGCAGGCAGCAGAGTGACTATTCGTGTAGGGACTGTGGAACTACACTGAGAACAACTCCTCGTACCCGCACTGATCCTGTGCTACTGCTGTTGTTGTTGATGCTGTTGTTATAGCAAAGGAAACACTATAGTGGTACCAATACAATACTATCATTTGAAGATATATGATTTATGTTTGTATTAAAGATTACTACAATATATTTTTAAATCAAATACTTTTAGCCCCCCTCCACACAATCCCGTATCACTTATTTACGTCGTAAAATTGAATACTCCGAAGCATCTGATGAAGCACACGATAAACCGATAAAGGCAACAATTTTTTTCTTACAATCTAATCTACTTTTTGTATGCATACCACACTTTGGACAAATACTATAGACTGCATAGAATATATACATATTTTGTATTAGTATGTGTTCTCTATAATTTAATATTCTTGGAATATGTGATGTTATTTCAACACAAATGAAGTGTTCAGTTTAATCTGTCCTTATCTCGGTATAAATTATTAAAAGAACATTTTATTATAGTTTATTTATTTAAAATCCCATTTCAACACATTTTGCAATAAAGTGATTTATTATAATATTCTTTAAAACTATTAATGGTTTCTATACAGAAAACTAAACTCTAGACGAAGTCTTATTTGAAGGAATAACAGGATCACCAACCATACTATCGTATAGTGTTAGTGTAATAAAATGAACACGACATTTCGAGGACTGGTCACTGTCTCTTCTTCAGGTGTAAAATACCATAAATTAAAGCAATATACAAATTAAACAATTCAACTCACATTATTAGTCAAATCCTGTCATGTGTCAGTAACAAGCGCATATTGCGGTTCAGCGCTATCTGTGCTGGGCCGTGTTTATTCGTTTGCCCTGCTCTTGACGTGGTGTTGGATTAAGTATAGTCATGTTTCTTCACTTACATGTTGTTAGCTTTGACTGTAGGGTGTCCATAAACATTTTAACACGTATAAGTGTTACCATAATAGTTTATTTAGTTTTAATAGTTTAAATTTGTGATTAATTAGTTTTATTTTATTAATTATTCTGTAACGCAAACGTAACTTAACCTCGACTGTTCAAATAAGGCTCAATTCATTTAACGATGGCAAATCCGCGTATTTCTGTTATCAAAATACTGAAAATAAAGAAACTGCAAACCTCATTATTGTCACTTGGGTCCATGTAAATTACAAGGAAGTTTACAGTGTTAATAAAAGGAGATAGTTTAAAGTTTGTGAAATATGATTATATAATACTTTTAATTACTAGTTGGCGCTTGTAATTAAAATGTAATATACTTGTCATGCAAGTTCTAAAAGAGTAATTTTCTACATATAACGTTTTCGTAGAAACTTATAGTGAGCTAGAAAATAAAAGTATGTAAAGTTAAAATGTAGTGACCATGCTGCATCCTAGCGTAAGGGTTGGAAACTGCTGTCTTAAACTGTGTCAACTTTTGCACCTGCTTACATGTACTTTTGTAACTTCAAAGAGTGCAACTCCAGCTTATAGATTTCAATAATCTATTTACTTCTCAAACAAATGTTTGCAGTGCTGTACGTGTGTTGAGTATAAAGAATTGCTGGAAAGCATGTGCTACTAGACAGGCATTGGTATGTTTCTATGCACCACTTAGAGGTCATATTTTGAGGTTACGTACTATGTCTTCGATTACAATTAGCCATAGAAATAAGTCCTAGTTACTTTTGGGCAGCGAATGGGTAGAATTTTTAATTGGGAGATGGATTATAACAGGCTGCTAAAAACAACCAAGAGCCAGTCCGCGCTTTGTTCGAGAACATACTCTGTCGCCTCGCCTAGTTATTTTGACTTTCCCATTGATGGTACTTGTTTGGAGACAGTCAGCCTTGCATAGTAAATAAGTAACACAGCATCCAGTTATTACAATCATGCAGCATAATTATTCTGCATACAACTCGGATATGTCAACAAAGTGGTGACATCACAATTCGATTACATTGGGATGTTGTTCTTCTTGGTGTTTTATAGTTTACGCGTTATCAAAAAAGTATTCAAAGACTAAATATAGAAAACAAAAATACGAATAACGTATATTCGAAATTAGAAATTCATTTATCTATTATTTATGTTACTAATAACATCAGGACAATAACTTTTACATTTTCTAACCTTAATTTCCCAACAATCACCTAATCCTAACATGAGTTTTTGTAATAATGAACTAGCAGTTACCCGCAGCTTTGTACGTGGTTTCATATTAAACAAAGTATATTCTAGGCATTTCCTCCTTAAAAGGGCATAATTATAACTCCTGAAAATAAGTGACGATCACCGAAAGATATTTCAATCTCGATCCTTTTTACAATGATTGCCCTTCAGGTTTAAAGAGCAATATTTCGGAGCCCTGAAGTTGAGTTGAACATGTTTTTTTATTGAAATACACAATTTTCCTTTAAATACACAATGACTGAAAACTTTCCTTTGGTCAAAACGTCTACTTGACTGCCAGTCTAAGGTAACACCGGTGCCGTTGTAGCGTTTGAATTGTTGTCCTAATCAAGAAAGTGTCAAATATATCAATCTGGAAGTCTTCTTCAGTAAAGAAAATTCTACTTTCGGTCTCCGTCATCTAATTCTGATGTAAGGTATTTTCGATTCCCATAGTCTGTTGATTTGTTAAACACATGAGTACAAAGTTTCACTTTCTAAAATAGCCAGAATGTGGAATACAAAATATAGTTCTTCTCGAGGTTTGCAACTCCATTTCAGCCTCTAAGGATTGTTGAGCTTCTTGGAACATTATTACATAAGCTCTTAAGTCTGTTAAAAGCTTAAGCCACACGTGTAGTAAATTAAATCACTCAAACCAACAGGAAGTTAAAAATATGGTTTTTCTAGGGATTCAAACCTTACCCTATGAGTGGTTAATTATGCCAATTTTTTTTTTTTTAGACTAGGATATCGAAAAGTTTAAAAAAGTGAATATAAAAATAAAATGTTCTAAGGGATGGAAACCGTATAGTCTTTTCTTTATAAAAATGCTTAAGTTTTCTATTTAAGTCATGAGGCAGACATGTACCAAATTTCTACTTTCTGGAATACCGGGTTGTTTGAGAATTAGTGATTAGTAGTGAGTAAGTGAGGTCTTTGGCTTATATATTTAAAGATTATTCAATATAGAAGATTAGATTTAAAAAGTTATGTTGGTGTGTTATTGATGTACGTATAACAAACATTACTCTCTATTTTAAATGTGAAAATTAACATTTTTGCAATTAATGTAATTAAAAAATGTAGGACTAAAAAAACAATTAAGATGTTTATGGCTCAAACGAAGACTGCCAGTCCTTAACTATCTAATGAGGAGCAGTAACCCCTACTTACAATAATTAAAAGTTTTATGATACATTTTTATAGCTTAAGGAACTTACCGTTAAAATAACTTTATCGAAAAGCCTTGCGTTTATTTCTCTAATATACACATTTTCTTTACTGTAAAAGATCCACTAAGTTTGTAACTAAGTATATATGTTACATATTTTCTTCCGAAATCGATTTTGCTGTGATGATAGAGTATGTACGTTACTAAAAATATACTATAAAACTTTTCTGTATATAAAAGTTATCTAAATTGCATCATCGTTTTAAAATCCCTAGGGTCCAAGTTTGATTGTAATAATTAATTATATTCCAAAAACTAATATGTACATGCAACTAATCAAGTCTTTTCACTGTATAATAGGCTATAAGATGAATGCATATATGGTTGTTAATTCTATCTCAACCAGTTCAGATATTAGTTTGTTAGTAAAATAGTTTATTAGATTAATGTACTGAAATTCTTCTTTAGCTGCTTATATGAAAGTATCGACAAAATGCAGGTAGAAAATAAACGTTAGTTTACAAAAAGTACTAATAATGGAGGTAAGTAATACTAGGATACGTGGTACATGTTTGTTATATAGCCTACCAACCTGACTGCCAGATAACGTTCTGGATCGCTTGAGAGAGAAGCCACAAACTGGCAATATCCACGGTCAATTAGTGTGATGGATGTCGATGTGTGCACATGTGACGAACGATTGCGTTTTGCGGCAGACGCTGTTTAATTTGGAATATTTTCAGAAGATGGTTTCCCTAATGACTTTTAATTGGTAACAAAACGTACTTGTGGTACGTCAAATATTATTCACAGAATGTTTATATTTTGAATGATGACGACTTATTATTCGGAATGCCAAACACGCTAATAGTGCATGTTACATTAAATTATAATATCCATTTAAATATTTTTTAAACTATGAATATGTCCATAAGTTTAATTTTTAGATACTAGTTCGACATATGCTCATGATCTGTGTAACCTTTTGGTTTTTGTTAGTTTTTTTTAACTAAAACGTTACGCCACATAGTGGTTAGTTAAGGTTTATCTGGTAAGTATAGTGGTTTCAATAAAGACGTTCATGGTGGCCTACCCCATGGATCGGTCCTTTACTCCTGTTCTTTTAAATCTTTGTACTGATAACGTTTGTCTCCACAATTTAAAAAGTTTAACTATGGTGCTAATATTTCTATTGAGTCATAATTTAAGACGTGGTCACGTGAACTAATCTCACATCGTTTGAGATAATTGCTGTACTCAGTATCATTTTTAACCTAGAAGCTCAAATACTCAAGTTGCATTCATCTGCATAAGATGACTTAACAGAGTTGGTAAATAATTAGACAGGACAATGAATGTGATATCTGTCACTCTTTTCTTACTCTCTTTTGGCGTCAAGTGATATTACTCTTACCATAGCAAAAAGGTAAGATGGGCAGGATTTAATGACATAGTTTTTGAACATTTTTTTTATGTTCATACTGTATTAAATATAGCTAATTCTTTGTAAATTACCTCTTCAATCAGTGACTAAACTACATGACGCTCTCCTTTGTTAATCGTTACTACATAATGTTACTGGGTTTGTTCGAGGGGTAAAACGACATAGCTGATCCAAAGAAAGATTTATGGAATGAGAAATTCATAAAAACTTTTACACTACGACCATATTTTCTTCCTATGAGGGATATTTTATCCTGCCACATTTAATTTGGCCTAAAGGTAAGTTTAATACTGAGCACAAAATACAACAAAGTAGGCGCACAGTTATACCATATGAAACTGTTAGCGGGGAGGGAGGGGAGGCTGATTGCTTTTGGCACCAAGTCAAATGACTACAACACAACCAGCAGAACAGTTCTTATAACGTTTACTGTTGTTTTTGAAGAACCTCTTGTCGTTTGCCCTCTTCGGAATAGAGGAAAATGTGTCTGCTAGTTTTCTAGGTTTGTTGAAGTTGAAGAGGTTCATTATATTGAGTAAACCGAGAGCCAATTTGCATTGTGTATGCACACAACCTGGTTTCTTATGATATTTCCCTTAAGAAATGAATTAATCATCAGTGTGACGTTAATTTTTTTGGCGGTCAAAACGAAAAGGCATTTAAAGGGTTAATAGTATATTAAATTCAAATTAGCTATTTGGTACTAGAATATTATCTTAAATGAAATAAGTCGAAATATCACGTTCGAATCGAATGGAAATTACCAAAGAGATTGGCACTGTCGCCGGTTGGAGGAAATGACGTAAGTTTATTGCACATCTGCATATACTGAATGTACTTCTATCGTATGTGTTTACACTGTTTCTTACATCGTTCAATCTCGTATTATATTCCTAGGTTCCGTGGTTCCAGTCCTGATCGTATTTGGCCTTTTTAGTCCAGTATACACGTACATGAAGGTTGAAGGTGTATTTATGGTCTACCTGCATTTAATTGGTTGGATGGCATTTGCTAAAATTGCCAAATAAATATACCTAACAAAAAGTTTAACATTTTTATTGCTTTTAAAAATTTACTTGTTTTGTGTTAAAATAATGTTAAGCTAATTTACTAATTTTTGACTGCTGTAGAGTCAATTTCAGTACTATCAAGTCACAGTTTGTAAAAGATCATAGAGGATTGTACGAGTATGTAAAAACTACGATAATGTAGCTAGACATATTGTACAACAGTATAAACCATGACAATCAAACCAATTTGTGATACATAGAAATAACCTAAACCATGGTCTTGTTGTTGATTGAGCATGCAGTGGTTCAGATGGTCAATATTAATTAATACTTTGCGACATTCTGAGTGTACGTAACTTTAATTCCGTGTTTTATAAAATACGGTATTTTTTTATATTCAGGACTATTACCACCTCAGTGGTCACGGAAGTCTTTACTAGTCACAGCGTCGATTGAGTTTATCTCAATCTATTGTTTCATATCGGGTTGGATTAGTATAATTTGGGCTAAAAAACTACTACATTACTATATAATCACAGTGAGTTCCTGGAAATAGACGACATATTGGCGTGGGTGTCACGGAGGTGGCAGTAATATTGTGAGAAGTGTTTGCTAGGCACTTCACTGAGCATTCCGCTCTTGTTGACTTGCCATATCGGGAACCTATATTCCTAATCCAGGATAACATTCTAGACACTACACGTTAATAACAAAATTATAACTAAGTTTACTAAATTTTTTAAAGTGAAGTCTGGCCTAAACTGTAGAGAAGCGGAGGTAATATAAAAATAGAGTAACTGCTGAGAAGTTATCAATTGTTTTTCTCAACACGATCAGATGGAGAAAGCTACTTGTGTTTTAATGTAATTTCCTTTAGGTAGTATGCATTGAACACAGTTCTAAATCAACATGTACTCTTTCCTTGTAAAACTTCTAAATAAAAAGTGGAAAAGTAGTGTACTGAGAGTGGAGTAACATTCAGTAAAGTGTCCCAAGTGTTCCTTCATAGCTGAAAACTTCTGGAGATATTGACCGTGGCAACACTCTATGATCTTGTTCGTTTCCATAGAAACAAGTTGCTTAAATTATCTTTTTACAATAACTGAAATTATAAGATCTCTGATTACTGGAATATTAAATAATTTGGTGTGTCTAGAAATGGACCAACCTAATATGTAGGCCTACTAATATGATGTGCCGAAGCGTGGAAACGCTGCTGTAGTTCGAGCGTATTCCCTAACGTGCAGGAAACTAGATGTTGCCCGTGAAATAAATTTCGCAGCAGTATAAAAGTTGCGTCAAGCCTTAAAAATTTAAAAATTTCATGCCCTTAAAAATTTCATTCCAAGACCTTAGAAGACTTTTAATAGAAATTGGAAGTTATTGGTTGTTATTAAATTCAATGATTTTAATTTTTTACGGACGTCATTTGTTGTTCCTATAACGTGTTCATTATCTGATAACGAAATTAGGTGAAAAAACCACTTGGTTGATGACTTGTAATTGTAAATAATATACATTCCCTAATTAGAGATCTGTGAGTTTGGATGAATGTTATCTAAAGTAAAATATTATAGTATTTATTACAATAGTTTTAAATTTAAGTGGTAGATAGGCGTAACCTTGAAAGTGGAACGTAATTTTAACTAAGAATCACTAGGAATAATAATAAGTGATTTTACGTGATTTCAAGTCATTGAATTCTGCACTTTCCGAAATCCCTAATTGCTTCTTTTCAAGATCAGAGAAGAGGAGATGCGAGGTTAGAAAACGGAAATCACACTAGACTATTAACTGGAGTCTAGAGATATTTTCAAATTTAGATATATTTAAATGTATCTGTTAGTTTTATATTCGGCTAGAACTGTCTAATTTCTGTTTTAAGTAAACAAAAAAGTTGTACTAAAGCACTTAATAACTGAATGACATATATGAGTAATCTTAAAGTATTCGCTGAAATCTGAAGAAAGTTTTTGTGAAGTGAAAGATCATAACAGTTAACCAAAGTATCAAACAAACTTATTGATATATCATATTTACGAAACACAATAAATATATTTTCTGGTACTAAATAGCTTTTAAAACATTCTGCTGAAGTTTGCCAAAACGACTGAAACATTTACTTAAATTCAACATTATAACAGGGCTTTATAAACAGTGAAATGCAGACTTCAAACACAAAGTTATTATCTAACCAAAGATTACTATATTGCGACAGTGACAAATTTTAAACATATAATATAATGAAAAATAATATTTAAATACTATTATAAAGCCCACTTTGCGGGCTAACATATCTGTTTTTTTTTTTTTACTATTTGTTTAACTACAAATATGTTGCTAACATATTTGTTTTCTCGAATCTGGTTGACTTCCTTGACATTGTGTTGTGACATGTTTACAGTGGCGGGTAGTCGGATGGTCCTATCTCGCTCATGTTAAATTTAACAAGTTTTATGTACCTTTTTTACAAAGTATAAAAGATAAAATGTTGGTTTATGTTTTATTTTTAAAGTTTGGGTCTTGATCTTTAATATAAGCAGACATTTTTTTTATATATACATCAAATACAACTTTCTAATTTTGTTAAAAAGTTTTGTTCAGGTTAAATTATTAAGTAAAATGTGCTACTAACATTTTTTTCACTGCTTAGTTGTTAAGCCTATTTTCTGAATAAAACAAAACTAAATTACCTTGGTTCTTGAGAAAAGGTATATTGACTGTAAAAAACAAATCTGCCTGAAATCAAACTTTTTAAATATGAAATTGTAAAAGTAAAAACCTACTTTACTATCTTCCTGGACCATATGATGGGTTCTCCCAATTCGCCTGCTCTTTCCATAATGTTCCTAAAGTTTCCTTTTAGTGAGTATTTGTTTCTATTCCTTCTACTACTATCTCCGCTCTCAGGATTCTAATCTCATCAGCTTTCTTCATATGCTCAATGCTGTTCTCCCCAGGACATATTACAAATTTCTTCAGAATCTTACATTTTATAATGTTTCCTTGGTTGTATGAAGCTATGGCTTCATAGACACCTAATTCCAGTGTACTTTTTTTATACAAAAGTGCTTTTTGGCACTCTAGCCCATATTATGGTGTTGCTGTGTATATCAAGGATGGCGTGGTATATGAACAGCACTACCTTGCGGAACATGTAGACCCTGGTATTGATTACGTCTCTTTAGTTGTAAGACAAAAGGGGATGACATTGGGGATATGTTTTGCTTATAGGCCCCCTCACCTTAGATACACTTGTCTCACCTCTCTATTGCTCTCGCTGTTTATTGATTTAGCGATTGAAGTCAGAATGTCTGCATTTATGGGTGATACGAACATTGATTTGTTATCCAAAGAAAGGAATGACGCCCAGTATTTACGTCGGCTCTTACATGAACTTAATGCAGTGCAATTAGTGAATGAGCCTACTAGAATAACATCTACTTCAGCAACATTGATTGATCACTTAATTGTGGATAAGTCTACCAGTACGAAAATTGAGAGGGTTGGTGTTCTTGATGCGTCTAGCCTGAAAGACCACAGGGGAATTGTTATAACTGATCATAAATTGGTCTACTGTACCTTGAAGTTTTTAAGAGAGAAAAATGAGCACCACATTATAAGGTATAGAGATTTTTCTAAGTTTGATCAGGAAAAGGCACTTAAAGAAATTGCTGAAATAAACTGGGAGAGTGCCTTACAGATGATATAGAAAGGTTCCTGACAAACAACATTATGAATGTATTTGACCAAAATGCACCTGTGGTATGTAAAAAGGTCAGTAAGAAAAAAGCCCCTTGGCGAAAAGAAATTATAAAGCGTATGACAGGAACAAAGAACAAGATGAGGAAAAAGTACTGGAAAACAAGGTTAAACTCAGACTGGGATAATTACAAGGACATAAGAAACAGGTTAAATGTGTTGGTCTGGCGAACAAAAAAGGATTACTTTTCTGAGAAGCTGGCTTCATCAGATAACCCTAGAGACTTCTGGTCTTGCGTTAAGCAAAGTGGAATAGCAGGCCAAAATTCCAATAAGAACTTCCCCCCCCCCGGTCTGAAGCCCAATGACATGAATAAGTTCTTTTCTGAAAGGGTTCTGGAAATAACATCGACGATAGACTATTTGACTTACGGAACAAAACCCGTCTATCTAACACAAGACAGAATTTTAGTTTCAGACCAGTTACTGAGGAGGAAGTGAAGGAAGTTATGAATGAAGTGAAATCACGTGCAGTGGGACATGATGATATATCAATAATGATGATAAAGACCGTCAGTCCGTATGCTATAGGGGCAATCACCCATTTGGTGAATACATCGCTGGCAAATGGGCTGTTTCCAAGCAGATGGAAAACAAGCATTATGCTCCCACTTCCAAAAGTAGCTTCTCCTGCCACTGCCCAGCATTTCAGACCGATCTCTATTCTGCCAGCAATGTCAAAGCTACTAGAAAAAACAGTAATCCGACAAATAAGCAAGTTTGAGAACGATACCAAAATACTACCTGCACTCCAGTCTGGTTTTCGACAAAACTATAGCACATGCACTGCACTTGTTAACCTGTTCAGTGACGTAATTGATGCAAGAGATGACGGTAAAAGTAGTACAATTGTGCTTATTGACTACTCTCAATCATTTGACTCGATCTCTCACGAACTTATGGCAGCGAAGCTTCATTATTATGGATTTGATGACTTGGCTATAGATTGGATGAAGTCATTTCTCACAGGAAGAAAGCAAGTCACAAGAATTGGGAGTGTGACTTCGGATCCGCTCATTAAAGAGCGAGGTGTGCCTCAAGGTAGCTTTTTGGGGCCCATCTTGTTCAATTTTTATACAGCTGACCTCCCCAATTATCTTCAACACTGTAAGGTCCATCTATACGCAGATGACTGTCAGCTGCATCTGTCTTACAAGCAGAGTTTGATGGAAGAAGCTGTTAACAATATAAATTATGACCTGCACAACATATGTGCATGGGCTGAAAACAACGGCCTAAAAATTAATTAAAAAAAGTGCAGTGTCCTACATACAGTTTCTCAGCACGTTGTATAACGGCTACATGGTAGTGGGTTGTGTGTGATGCTCGGAGATGAGGAGTTACAAGTATGTGACAAGATAACTACACTCGGGGTCATGTTAGACAACAATCTGACATTTTCTGACCATGTCACATTTACTTGTCAACGAGCACTGGACAGACTTAGGGGACTTTACAGGTTTAGAAGTTTTCTCCCAGAGTCCGCCAAACTTAAGCTCATACAGTCATACTTAAGTCATCCTATCTGTTTTCTACTATTGCTATCCTGCATACGGAAATAGTATCTCCAAGGGGGACTGCTGTAGGATCCAAAAAAATGCAAAACACAGCCATGAGGTTTGTGTTTTGTTTGAAAAATATGACCATGTGACAGCTTACCGCGAGGCTGCCAAACTTGCCCCAATGACGACCGTATGCAGGATAATGACGTGCTGTATGGTGCACAAGGCCCTTACACTTGGAGTGCCTGGGTACATTACTGACCGGCTCCAGTGTCGAGACGAGGTTTCCCTGCGCAGCACTCGCCATGGTGGAGTGCTTCACTTTCCCAAAATTAAGTTAGAATTGGGAAGAACAAGTTTTTCTTATTTTGGGCCAAAGATGTACAATGACCTCCCCGAACCCATTAAAAAGTTATCATGCTCTAGTTTCAAGAAAAATTTAAAAAAATCTGTGGTATAGGCATTGATGTATATTTATTTGTTATCTTACTTCTTGTATTTACTCTTAGGCCTAGATAAGTTTTTGTAATTTTTGTATTTATTTTAGTTTTTAGACGACAGTAATTCTGAAAAGCAGTATTGTACTGAGAAGCGCTGGATTAATAAAGGCATTTTTATTTATTTATTTATTATACTATTTAGCGAGTCAGCAGCAATTTGAGTTCCATCATAATATAATCGTCTGCGGAGCATGGCAGGGTTTGCTAAGTTCTAAAATATACGCCCAATTGTTCCGTCACTACTCTTGGAAGAAATATTTACTATAGTAAATGAAATATGTACAGTGTAAAAGCAGTACTTGCCAAAAACATCAAATTTTTGCAAAGTTTTATTTTACGCTCTTTTACATTTTAGGTCACAACTTTTAAAAATTAGTAACGGAATAGAATTATTATTGTATCAAATATTGCCTAAAAAGTATATTTAGATCAGCCAAGATAAAAACATCGAGTTTCACCAACCGGCTCACCTTGAAAACGATGAATGGACACTACATGTTTCAAGATGTAGTATTTTTTCCTAGATTATAGTCTGAAAAACAACAAGACTTTCTATCAGGTTAGGCACTATTTGGTATAACTACTCTCTTAACCATGAACACACAATAGTATATAATTGTAATAAGCCTAATTTGATTCAAAAATATTATATGGATCCATCATTTTACATCGTAGGGACTTTCACTAAGAAGGCAACTGACATTGATCTTGAAAATTACGTACGAAACCGCGGGTAATTGCAATTTATAAATGTAACCCCTGGGTAAACTTCCCTTTTACAGGTATTAAATTAGTGGTTGTTAATATAAACTTTAGGGCTCAAACATATTAAATGTTATAAACTTTTCTGTACAGAAATATTAAAGTGTAGTATTATGCAAAGGTGAGTCATTCTTTCAGTTGTAGACCACTGAATACTTTCAGTGGTTCTCTTCCAGAAAGCGTCCAGTTTTCAGCAATACCGTTTAATCCAATAGAAGGTACGAAATATGAGGTAGAGTAACCTTTGAACAATAAAAAAAACGTAACACATATAGTACAATAAACCAAAGTAAATTTTACTCTTCAGTCTACACTTTTCTACGTTTATCGAAGCAGCATCCGTTTAGACATCGAAAAGAAGATCTTAATTTATTAGCATCCATCAACATCTAAATGTACAAATGCTTTAGTTGGAAATAATTTCTCAGTAATCAAACAACATTTTAAAATAGCAATTATATATAGCATATACTGTTATTATTAATGTGTTTATAAATAAATATACAAATTGCATAACATACAATTGCATGATTGGGTTTGAATTTTGATGCACTTCCTAAACAGGTTTTATAGAATATCTTTTTTTAAAAAGAATTCTTACGATTTATACGATGCATGACAACGATAGTTTACATTAAGCCCTGATGCTTGTAAACGTATCCACTCATTTTCATTCTTGTAGTCAAGGTATTTGTAGTGTATACACACAGTGTTTATTCGATATATGGAACAAAACCTTACTTTATTTAAATATTTCTATATCAATGGTTGACAAGTGATATGCAGACATGTGAGAAGAACACCTTTTTGTAATGTTTTAAACATTACTATTAAATATCTTTAATGGGTTTTTAATTTAAATTTGAATTTTAAATTGAATTACAGTAGATCATAGATTTAGTCCATTGTATTTGGGTATGCAAATCATTAAGTGTTTGCTTTGGCTTAAGTTTCTTTTAAGTTGTAACAGCTTTAATGAACAGCTTGAAATTAAACTATACCAATTCTAGGCTCCTAAAAAACGAAACGCAACACAGTTTTGGCTCCAGATCAAATGGTGGAGAGAAGTGTTCTTTCAACGTGAACAAGCCGAGTTAACTGCTGTTTGTTCTTCAGTGTAGCCGTCAGACGACAATTCTTCTAATGACTGAACATCAAAACTTCTTTGATTCATGCCATTAGGTAAGTTTTAATGTAGAAGATGTAATTTTTGTATCATGTATAATTTATATTGCGATTTAAACGTTCCTAAATATCACAAAATGTATATATGAAGTTTTTCTTCAATTAATTTTCATAGCAAATTTTATTTGAAATTGCAGTTATTTTACGTTATGCAAATGTACAAATTACAACTTATTCAATGTCACAGCATCACAATATTGTCAATGTTATAGTTTAGGTAATTCTGTGAACACATCATTGCTATTTTTATTAGCTATCAGTCTGTTTACTTCCGATGGTTTCTTTATACATTTTTTAAAACTTTCCATTAACTGTAAATTTTTAACTGCTCAGGTGTTTTTTTACCCAATAAACACTGCATAATTATGAGTCCTTGCACCAAAATCGTAAAATGTGCCTCAAAGGACTTTAAAAATGTGTTTCTTGACATTATATAATAGAAGTTTTGCACACCCATATGAACAACCGATCAACAAACTCTTTAAGAAAAAAATTTACAGGACATTTATTAACCATTTTTTCAGTACGTCCACCGCCTGGCAGTTCGCTCCGCAATCGGTTTCCATTCATGGTTTAGTTGCAACGAAGACTGTTACACGTATTCCAAACTGAAGCTCTTTTAAGTGAAATTCACTTTTATCAACTGGGAAGTTATTCGAAGAGATTTTGTGTTTTGTGGGTTCAAATAACCGAAATACCCCTCTATGAGAGCTATCTCATTCACTGTAGGTGGTTTTTTTTACTAGTGTCTTTCAGAAACGAATCTGGTGGACTTGCATTTTTTAACAGTTAGCAGTCTAATACATAACTGGCTGAGCTTTAGCGAAGCTTATCACTTAAGGGGCTGAAAAACTATTATTTCTGTCTGTATGTCTACGCGTGTCTGCACGATAATACCAACTGTGCCAATATGCGGATCAGAAGTATGTGAAAATCTTAAATTTAAATTATAGAAAAAAGGTTTAAGTTTAATTTTTACCAGACTTACCGAAATGGCAGAATTTTTTTGATATCTACTCTGCATTAAAAAACTTAGGCACTTCCTTTATTTATAAAATTGTTTATTGGTTGAGATATAAAATTATTTTCAGTTCAATATCCATTGCTTGGAGAATTATGCTTTAGTTGTGTTTTGCTACTCTTCGACAGATGTTTTATTCGAATAACGCTCATGCTTTTTATTTTCACAAAATCTAAGTGTCTCACCTTTTGATGTGGAATCATATGTCTTATGATCGAAGCTGTTGAAATGCTGGATTCAGTGGTTTGTCTCAACAAAGATCAGCTGTTTCTGAATTAATTTTCATATGCTAATGAAACAGAGAATGTTGTCATCAGCACACTGCACAAGTCTACCGTGCAGAATTGATTACCCTAACTAAGTCTTTGAGATATACAAGGAAGAGAACTCGACTTAGGATTTCACCTTGTAGGACACCAATAGCTCAGCTGAATTGGTTTCAAGCATGTGTTATAAATTTTAATGATTTGTGTTCTATGGTGTATAAATGATAAATAATCAAAACTATCATAATTTTATTAAGAGTTACATGATTGTATATAGAAGTACGATGTAGAAATAGAAGTAACTTCCAATACCACCAACTATGAGTATTCACATCTTTATTTTACTAATATATGTTTAAAAATCATTGATTCATTCATATTTATTTTCTAGTTTTAAAATTGATTTTAAAACTCCTTCCAAGAAATGTTATTTCTAAGGTTGTTCCATGGACAGGCTGTGTGAACTAACGCTACCTTGTTAAATACTTACTGGTTGGTGAGAGTGGGATTTGAATGACAACTCTGGTATTCATATAAGTAGGGGAATCTGTAGGAAAAACAGAGTATAAACATTGAATTCAGTATTATTCAATTTCACTTAGTCTGTTAAATAAATATTGTTCATATATACTATACAATACAAAACAAAATCGATTGAAATATAATTAAAAGTTAGTACATTTTATTGTTAAACCACTGCGGATTAAAGTTCAATGGTTTTCGTATTGTTAATTAGTGTTTTTTATATCTGTAAATTATAAGTACTGAATAATTGAACATTAATAATCAATAAATGTATTATGTTGTTTTGTAAGAAACATAATAATATTTGTTTACGTAATAACACAACGCATTCCACATTCTTTGTTCCATGAGATACTAAATTAAGTATGGAAGATTTGTTTCAGATTCAGTAGGTTACGTGAATCGATGTTAGTGGAGGTCTCGAATCGAGAAAGTTAAGTAGCTTACATAATAAACAAGCGGAAGTCAAAAGACGAGGATTAAGTGTGCCGCAGTGCGGGCGCCACAGCGGACACGGAAGTAGGAGCAGTGGACAGTGGTGCCAACTTACATTAATACTTAAACAGCATCTTATATTGAATAACATTGCGTGCAGCAAATGCTTCTAAAACTTCATGTACTAAATTTAATAACTGTATTTTTGTATGTTGTAGATTTTTAATCATGTTTTGTACTGCGAATAACAGTTCAAAATGTGATGTTAATAACGTAATCACTTCATGACTAAATTAAAAATTACACTGCTCTCAGTATTTTTTACTTCTATTTCACATTCTCAAAGATTGGTTACTTCAAACGTGGTTTTTGTTAATTAGTGGAAGAGTATAGTTTTATATCATTGTGTTTATTATAAATTGTTAATGTCTCGTCCATTATATTATGATACTCATCTTACATCAGTGCGAACGTATTTAGTTTTTCTCAATATATCAAGACTCTAAAATTCACATTCTTCTACACGTAAATCTTTTTAATATTACTTTTTGCTAAAGAAAGTATGAGATTCAGCGTAAATAACCCAAATAAGAGAGTGGGTTGCTAATTTATACTAACGTGGAAGCGTGAGTCACAGACCGTTGTAGACAAACCCAGCAGGTGGTCAACCGAGGGTTTGAGGATCTACCGCTTGTCACAGCTGATTTCTCTCAAGACTGCCGCAACATCCGGAGCGAAAATATACTGACATCTCGGTCGGCCTTGTCATGGGACATCAACGCCAGCTGCTAACTACTCCTCTTCTTCGTCTATTCCTTCTTAAACTTCTATGTTTACCATCTCTCATCTTCTTCTTTGCCATCTCTCTCCCAATTGTTATTATTCCCGTTCCTTATTTGTTGATCAATGTTCTTCTTTATAATTCTGTTCAGGCTTCAAATGTTCCTTCTTTTCTTCTACCATTTGAAACTACCTTACAAACTTATTCTCAAGCAAATCTAACTAAGGATTTCTTAAATGTATTATCAGTAATAGTCCATCCATTTCTTACACGTTACAGTGTTAGGAAGATTAATAGTGTCGGGAAAAGTAATCGTTCTAGAAAATCTCCAAAGAGAGAGTTCTATTTTAATCAGCTTACTCAAGGAAGCCCTTCAGAAATCAATGATAAATGGATTATAAATCTTGTATTAATCCTTGTTTCAAAATGTTTAGACTGGAATCGGTTCGAAATCATGAGACTCAGTGTAATATCCTAATATATATTGGGTTTAAATGAGACATAAAAACAAAATAATCACCTTCAAAGTAAGTTTCAATTTTAATTACCAAACAATGGCTCCGTTCGTCTAATGACAACAACAGTGGAAGATATAATTAGAAAAATAAGAAGATATCAATTTCTCATTTCTTATCACCCATGGTTATCGATGCTCTCCTGTATCGATTATGCCATTAGGGGAACATTTAATGTCACTCTCACTACTGACTGGCTCACGCGGTCCTGTAACTCATCGCAGCTGTTTTTCTTCATTAATTGAGTACAATAATTTATCATCTACAAAAAATTGTCGTATTAAAGCGGAAGTTCTTGGACGGAATAAGGTCGGCGGATTTATTGCTCTCGCGCGAGGAGGAAGAGGCCATTTGTCGCGAGACAGGTGGAGCGCTCTGACGGATCGTTCTGGAACTGAATCAAAAGTATTTCATCGTTTAGGTGTCGCGACGTCAAAGTACAACAGGTGTTTGGCACACACTTGAAAAACAACAACGTTTGTTGTTAAAGCTGTAAAGACTTGACCAAATTAATAAAGGAAATATAAGTAACCAACTTTTGTATACCTATTTTCAGTAGGTACTTCTCCGGATAGTAAACCTAGCTTGGATAGTTAGTTCATGAGGGCAGTGTTACATAATTACTTAATACGGGAGTTTGAAGTCAAGGATAATTGAAATATTTGAAACCATAGTTATTTCTCTTTGGTTAGTTGTAGTGAAGGTGAATTAATGTCTTTATTAAATAGGTTTTTACAGTGCAATAATGGATAAGTAACCCGAAAATTTTAATTAACGCCAACTACCAACTTACC
Organism: Homalodisca vitripennis; assembly: GCF_021130785.1. Lineage (NCBI taxonomy): Eukaryota > Metazoa > Arthropoda > Insecta > Hemiptera > Cicadellidae > Homalodisca > Homalodisca vitripennis. Next base: position 143,108,614 of record NC_060207.1, read on the forward strand.
AATTCATCTGTTAACCAATTATATAACATTTTATTTAACTCTGAGAGGTCCTATAGTAATAAAATATGTAGTGCGAATATTGAGTTAAGCTCCGTTTTATCCTCCGCTTAATGCAAAGTCTGAAATCTGATGCTGATACAGATTTACTCCTACAATCTGGAGTGCACAACTGCCTGAAGATATGCATAAAAAGTCGATAAAGACGACAGATTTCCAGATTTCAGACGCTGCATTAAGTAGGAGGTGAAATGGAGCTTAACTCAATATTCGTATTGAATCAGCCCTTCCCACCATAGTTACGTTATGTGCAGAAAACTCGGTTGATCCATTGTACTTTACGATCATGCATAAAACATAAATTAAGTGTTAAACCTGACGTTTTCATATATCTGTGTACTATTATTTTAAAGACGCATAACAGCAATTTTGTTTACAATTTTTCCCGTTTGGCAAAAGGCAAATGTATGAAACTTCAGTTGAGTTCAAAGATCCAATATGAAAGTGTATCGATATAGAAATGAAAATGGTGGATAAATAAAATACTAAACTGTTTTATGTTTATATTACTCCTATTAAACATATATAAAACAAGATAGGATTAAGCCATACCACGTGTCGCAAAACAGACTTCGTTGCGGTTGCATTTAAAATTCAAGTACAAAGTTATATGTGTTACCACGTTCCATGATAAAATAGCATATGGTAGTACTCAACTCGGTTAAAAATTCTGTGATTTTCTCGTTACCATCATGTTTACCCAAACAAATGCAAAAAATGTTCGGCCAAAACCCATAGAGTGATATACATGGTGGCATATAGGCTTTCGCTAGCGATTAGCCAATAAATTAATTATCTTTTTTAGAAAATTATTTAAATATTAAAATCCCATTTAATCTATAATAACCAGCTCGTTTGCTGTATTGCTCATTGCAATGCTTCTCTTTTATGAAAACCATTCGTCATTATTACTTTATTCAGAAATGACACTTTCTAAAATATTGCAACTTAAATTTTGTTTCTTCTTTCATATGTTTTTTAAATCGATGGATACTCTGTCGTATTTTGAGACAGGTGGAGGCTATGGTCTTCCGTGTATGGCTTATACAGAATTAGGGCCAAGTATTAAAAATTTAAAACAATAATGTTGTTCAGCATGCAGACCAAATATTGTCTATGGCGTTCCAGTTTCAGTGTGGGAAGATACAAGCGATACCTCTAACCGTTTTTAAATTAGTCTTATCTCTGTAAGTACCTTAATTGTAAGTAACAAAACCTATATAAACAGAGATTACCTGTATTTTAAATACTGTACTAATGTAAAATTTTAAGTTTTTAAGAGTTAAGCCAAAATATGAAATAAGACATTATAACAATAAATGTGTTGTTTGGGTGGTATAACAGTGTAACTACGAAACTTGAAACTGACAAAAAATAATTTGTTATATCTTCACGAGATATACTGTATTCGAGTACGGTATATACAATATTTTGAAACAAAACCATTAAAGAACAAAAGAACTGTACCCTGAGCTAAAAATGTTATATACTCTGATATTCAAAACCGTAAAGAAAGTAATGAATGGCCTACAGTGGGACAAAGTAGAGTGGACAGCTGTTTGCGGCAATGCACCAGCAATTAGTCAGCACCTAGAGCCATCAATAGGTTGCATAAATCTGAAGCTATTTCATCCTATAACTAATGGCTTTGATGGTTTCGATCCAGTATTCAAGTCAGTCCCAAAAGTAAACGATTCGTTATTACCAAAGTGCTAATAAATGTATCCAGTTTGTATGTTCTGCGGTACACAACGTGTTATAAAAGGTTGTCATAAACTTCTGTGGTTTATAAGTTTTATCATTTTTCTAAACGTCCTGCAAACGTTGGTTGAGATTTCTTTTTGTTTACCCGCCAGCCGCTATTTTGTATTTTTCTAAATATATTGTATATAGAACTAGTAAAGCTAATAAACCAAACTATGTAAACAGATTGTGATAAAAAAGAAGAAAAGTTAAAAATAATTGTTACATTTACTTCCATATTACCAAAAATGACGATATTGAGTACAGGTAAATCCCACGAGAATAAACTAATAATATTTAAGTTATTTAAGTTGTCACAAAATCTACCAACTTCTTCTGACTGAGCCAGAAGCGTTATTTAGGTACTGTGAGAAATTTCAGTACCTAGTTTAAAAATTACTCAAGTTATTTAGCCTATATTAAACTTTTAAAATGATTTTAAGTTGTACGAAAATTAATAAAACTATTGAAGTATATCTTATTATGATTCTATTACATGAAAAAATTAAAATTCAACTTAGATTCTAAGATTTTAGGAGTGTATATAGAAATACTAAATCCTCTGGAGATCCTGTAAAGTAAGCGAACAAAAGTCCTTTAATGAAAATGGTGAAAGAAAGAAAAAAGGAATTCTTAATGCCAAAATTAGCGTCATATTTGTCAACTTAACATTAGGTTAGTTTAGTATAAAAATGCATAACTGTTTTACATACAGATTTTCTTAGATGGCATGTAGGAAAATATGGGCAAATGAACAAAACGTCTTAACATTCGAATTGAATAGTTAACAACCAGGTATCAGGAATAGACATCACATACTTAATGTTAACTAATTTTATTTCTTAAAGATGTTTCAATTCATTGTTAACATTTACTATCTCCTCACAATTATTATTTTTATCGGCTCTGAGTAGTGGAACAAATTGATTTTAATATATTACTTGACTTTGTAAGACATTTTAATGTTATTGATAACTTAAAAATTGTTTTGAATGTTTATTATTTATTAACTTCAGAAGTTTGACAATTCCCATTCATATATTTTAAGTCCAGAGGTTTCACTAATTTTAATGAATAAAAGTTGCCAATGAATTAAAGTATGTGTTTTTTAATTCGATGCTGACATTATCGAAGGTATGAGTATCAAAAGAATTTGCGTAACAGAGTAAGCCTCCAAGTGGACTAAGTAGAATAGTCGTGAGCGTCATTTGTTATAAACAATATTACAACTTTGTTATTGAATAATACCTTGCAATTTATATTATTGTTATCTATTTGCAACATTCCTTATAACATCGATACAGATAAGTGTCCATAACCTTTAAAAGTTGAAACTAATGCTTTAATAAATTTCGGTGTTTTTATATTTAGATGCACTACATACTGAAACTGCCAGTGGGGTAAACCCCTAACATTATTAAACACGTTTATTATTGTTATTTACAATTTTGAAAATATTGTACTTACTATATACTGTGTGACAGCATGTAAAAGGTTAGAAAGTTATAGATTGACTGACTACCCCTAGATATTGTGTCTATCTTCGGCAAAAGGTTGACTGCAATTTTGTTTTAATAAATACAGAGAATTAGAACAGCTCCTTTAATATAAAAACAAATTGTAAAAGTAAAAATTATGGAATGTTTCCAATGTACAATTGTTCCGGTAGGTTATAACGTTCATATCACTTTTAAGCTGTTAAAAGTTTAATTTTTATTTGATACCATTTTAACCAAATATATAATTTACGTTAATAATGAAATTATGATAAGACGATACACTAGCTATAATTAATTAATATTCATGAGTTTGAACTGATCCTAAGTAGAGAATCTTGGTTGGGTACATGAATTTGTTCGTTCTGTTGCTAGTCACTAAAGAAGCAATGCGAAGAGTATATCCTTTACTATATATATTAAATTGTGTAGAAATGAAATATACCTAGAAAATTTAATTCATAATCATAGAACAAAACCCTTCAAAATTATATTTCTGTTATTGTATTCATTAATTTATCAATGTGTAATATTCTGTTAATGTGTATTACACATTGGTATGTACACACAGTGTTTAATGCATGTTGGTGGAACCACAATAGAAAGAAAGAGTTAATTAGCTTGGAGACATTGTCATAATAATGTTTTTTTATTCATTTTTATTTTAGGGCTTCTTCTAGTTTGCTTTATTTAATACTTCTTTGTCTCCTCTCGTGATGCAAGTATTAATTAATAAAACGTACCGCTATACTAGGAAAACTATTGAAGAGTAAATGTAATTATGCGCTATTCCGTTGCAAGCTCATACTCAAAATGCAAACAATTTTTCCACAATTTAAAGGAACCTGAAAGTATGAGACACCACATTCAGAGGTATGTGCTAAGGGATAAGTGGGAAGTACTTTTTGTTTTAAATGTATTACTTATCAAACTATTGATTATTACTGTAATATAGTAATGTGTATATAACATTTTAATTTGTTTCCAAAATAAAAGTTAACTATTTTTTTAGGTTCAAAACGTCAGTTATAAAATCTTGAAATATTGCAAATACATTTTGGATACTTAAGAATTGCACTATTAAAATTATATTTCTTGCAACACTCTGGGATCAAAAATGTGCTACTAAACTCATACCCAAAAACATATATTGCATAGTTTATGTAATAACTTGCTAAATATACTATTAAACTACTGATATAGTATAAAAATGACCTAGTTCTTGTAAAATGTAATACGTTAATATAACAACGTAAGAGATTTTCTAATGAATCTATATTACAATCATGTTTTAACTAAGTAAATTGTTATTTTTGTGCAAACAGTTTTCTTAAAGTGATCTAATAGTTTTTATTATGTGTTCATCCTTAGTAACCTTTTTTAATTTAAGATCATCTTTATGGAATTTTATTAAGAAAGTAAATTTTGCTTCATTTAAAACTGCAACGAAAAGAGTAAATAAACATTATCCTAATTAAAATTATCTGAACAATCTGATGCAGTTTTAAATGGAAAAGTACAACATATATTAATTGAGAGTGTTTTTGCACATTTGTTTACTGATCATTTTTAACGAAGATCAATAAATAAATAATATATAACCTGAATTTACAACAAACAGTTACGCTCATATATTAAACTTCATGAATTTTGATTATTCCACTTTAAACATGATTTGCAAAAACTATCTTATATGTTTTACTTTCAGCTTAAATTATTGCATTTATTTCAAAAACACTAAATATACTTGATTACAGTCCAAACAAAATTAGTAAATACTAACAACTATGGAGTTTTAATCTACTGTAGAATAACTTGCGGATTTGCTGTATTGCTCCTTGTAATGCCAAAAGCTTGTACCAAACACATGCGTCATAAATAATCGGACTTATTACATCCAATGCAATCATCAAGATTAATGTATGGACTTAAAATACGTCAAGTTTTTAATGTAAGAAGTAACTAAAAATAGTGAGGAAATATTAATCGGTACAGTGAATTCGACATCTGTTCAACTTTTAATGGCTAGATTTGAAGCAAATTTTCAAATTAATTAATATTTATATAAATTTTTCTTGTTAAGATTCACTAAATATTTGGAAATTTTCCAATTAAATATAATATTTTAAAGACTTCTTGACTGTACACAACTGGCATAGGAAGGCTGTTTTGTAAACTACTCGTTTTACATTTTTATCGAACGAAAATCATGAAATTGTCTTCAGTGATTGGCAAATTATAAGTCTCTTGATTACTTATAATCTTTCAAACAAAAAAAGTACTTACGTAGAAAAACTGTACTGCAGCAAAGATTTTATGGTTATTAAGTGCAAACAATCTTAACCTAAATTATTAGCGACGTAATACAAAATAAAACATTTTATTTAACATCAAAACGGTTTAGAAGTCCAAAAGCAACAGAACATTATCATTGAAAGCAAAATACTCATTAGGATATAGGATAAGGAATTAACGATAGATTCAAAACTGTCTTTATTTCCTTTTAACTGATGCTGTCGCCATATGTCTCATATTTTTCCATTTAGCGCTGTCTCAACACACACACATTCACAACTCTCAACTGTTTGTGTATGGACTCCTGTATCAATGTCAATAAAACTGTATATATTATTAACTTTAGCGTTATGAAATTCTTCTATTTCTATTCTATTTGTTTGGTAACCTTTCCAACTGCCTCAATAAATTGGCGTTAATACCTAAGTACCCAAAATATTAGTCCGTTTCTAAGTTTTTAAAAAGTAAGACTCGTCGATTGATATTCCACATTTAAGATTTCAATCAGACAAACCTAAGATAAATTTCTTAGTTCTAGGCATCTCATTTTATGGAGAAACAGTCCTCGGGAAGGATGTATTAAACGCCTAATAATCTAATGGCTTATTATGAAATATTTTCAATAAAAATATGGACCACAAAAATAGTATGTAGCTTAACTGTCTTGTATAAAGTAGCTGTGGTTATGCTTGTTATTTAAATGTATTATATATTTTATAACTAGGTCAATTTTATGACTAAGTGCAATCTCTCAGTTATTTAACAAAAGATGAAGATCCAAAACTCTGAGCTAGGATCGGGTTAGAGTGAATAGATATCAAGTCATGACACCACTTAAGGAAGCAGGTTTGTTAAAACTGCTGTAACTGGGATTTCATCTTTACTAGATAGGAATATAGATGCAAAATATCCTGCAGGAGTAATAAAAGAGGTAAATAAATCCTTAAAGAAATAAATTACCTGAAAAACTTGCCTGGTAGTTTAGCAAAGGAAATAAACGAGTACGTGCCAATTTGAGGAAATGAATGCTATAAGTAAGTTTTATGTCTGTTTCAAGTCCTTTTATCCTGTCATAAACATACAAAAAACGATATATTAGTATTAGCTGATCTTTAAAATAAGTTCGTTTTACACTATTTACAAAATAAAATGAATATAGAAAAACATACTTTCTCCTTCATATACAGGGTGATTCAAAACTAAACGGCAATCTCTCGGGAGCTTATTCTATAGCTAAAAACAAGTAAAAAAGTTCATATAACCATATGCCCGGAAACGCTTCGTTGGCGAGTTACGCCTAGCGAAAGAATTTCGCCCGGATTTCAGAACCCTTGGTGAAGTCAGGCTGTATAAAAATGGTAAAGGTAGTTACAAAGATACAAATACGATTGTTTTTTATGTTTTTATATCTGAAAAATTTATTAAAATTCGTCCCAGAGCTGTAAATGCAATACTTTCAGAGATATCTTACGTAAAAACACAAGAATTGGTGCAAAGAAATAACACATTTTTTGTGTTTAACGTAAGATTACTTCCATAAATGTTAAATAAAGGTCATTTTTTTCTTAAACAGATTTGTAGAACATTTAATTCTGAAAATATTCATGAGAATTACTTAGGAGAAAAAATTAATAATAGGTATTGAAATTTAAGCTTTATTTAAAAATAAAACAGACGCACAAAAATGCATATTCTTATCTGCATAAAATATTAACTAATGTTTAGGTTGTGAGTAACAGCTTGATCATTTATTCTAGACTGAACATTAACATAAAATGTATTTACCTTTATAAAAACTGTAATAATCACCTATAATAGTTGCTCAAAGTGTCCTCCGTTGTTAGCAATGCACGTTTTCGCACGACGAATCCACTCTTTTCTAGCGCGTTTCATAACGTTTGGAGCATTCTTGATAGTTTCTGCCGCCTCTGTAATGCGATTACGTAACTCCTCTATGGTGTTAATCCGTTTTGAATAAACAATTGACTTCATCCAACCCCATAAGAAAAAGTCTGCTGGCGTGAGGTCAGGAGAACGTGGTGGCCATTTTACTGGAGTCCATTTCGACCAATCCATTGTCTACCGTATGTATCATTTAAATAGTTTTTCACATCATTAGAAAAATGTGGAGGTGCTCCGTCGTGCAGAAACCATGCATTTATTCTGTTTTGAACAGGAAATATCTTCCAAGAGGGTAGGCAGGTTTGTTCTTAAAAAAATTTAAGTACGCTACTCCATTAAGTCGATTAGGGAGGAAAAAATGGACCAATCAAATTATCACCCAGAACACCAAGCATACATTGACTGAAAAATGTATGTTGAAAATGCCTCGTCGCAGTTTCATGTGGGTTGTCGTACGCACAAGTATGGGGTATTACGAAAATTTACAATTCCATTTCTAGTAAAACAGGATTCATCAGTAACGAGAATACGCCGAAGAAAATACTGATGTCGTAAACAATTTCTTCTTAACCAGCGGGCAGAACATCTTCCGTTTATTAAGATCTTGCGGTAATAAGTCTTGAACACGTGTTATATGGAATGGGTACAACTGTGCTTCATGAAGTGTCCGCCATACGCTTGACTGGCAAATATTTAACTGACGTGATAATCGTCTGGTGCTTTGTGGTTGGTGATAATTCTACAGCATTTATTATTGCTTGTTCATTATTATAGTTCCTTGCGCTACGTTGACGACTTGAAAATATGACGATAAAAAGTGTTGAATAAATTATCAGCTGTTACTCACAACCTAAACATTAGTTAATATTTTATGCAGATAAGAATATGCATTTTTGTGCGTCTGTTTTATTTTTAAATAAAGCTAAATTTCAATACCTATTATTAGTTTTGTTCCTAAGTAATTCACATGAATCTTTTCAGAATTAAATGTTCTACAAATCTGTTTAAGAAAAACTGACCTTTATTTAACATTTATGGAAGTAATCTTACGTTAAACACAAAAATGTGTTATTTCTTTGCACCAATTCTTGTGTTTTTTTACGTAAGATATCTCTGAAAGTATTTGCATTTACAGCTCTGGGACGAATTTTTAATAAATTTTTCAGATATAAAAACATAAAAAACAATCGTATTTGTATCTTTGTAACTACCCTTTACCATTTTTATACGGCCTGTCTTCACCAAGGGTTCTGAAATCCGGGCGAAATCTTTCACTAGGCGTAACTCGCTAACGAAGCGTTTTCCGGGCATATGGTTATATGAACTTTTTTACTTGTTTTTAGCTATAGAATAAGCTCCCGAGAGATTGCCGTTTAGTTTTGAATCACCCTGTATATTAGACAGGGAAACATTAAAAAAATCACTAATTGAAATTTAAGAAACGAACGTTTGAAACGGAACAGGTAAAGAGATATTAGTTTTACAAACGGTGACAGCGATCTCGTTTAGATAACAGTTCCACGACATTGGAATGTCTTCCTTTAATTGGATTCCAGTTCTAGCACTTGCGCTGTAAGTCCATTTTAAGCTTTGAATCCCATTCCTCACAAAAAATGTGACTTTCGTTCAAGTATAATATGTAAGTAACTGAAACATCCAGATCTAGTTACAATCTTTGTAACACCCCTCAAGTAGTTTCAAGATTTTCAGGGTCTCTAGCATGTGGTCCCACTGATTTATTCAGATTAGTTTTAATTAATATTTGAAACATTATTTATCTAAAACAAAAATATACAGTTGTTCGAAACAAGAGATTTCAATTTATGTTCCACAATTTAAAATGCACAATGCCTGGACGGGAAATGAGTGTTACTCACGATTGAATAAAACAAACCCGTTGTAAAATTACCAGATATTTATGCCGGATAGTTTTATAATATAGTCTACTTTTATTTGTTATAAAACTTAAAATTAACACAGAAGATTTGGTACTTTGGGATTATACCGACCACACCAGTATGAAGAACACAAAAATAGAAATTTATAGAAACAAACATGATAGAACGAAAAAAACAACTCTTCAATTACAAAATTACAAACTTACAAGCATTTCCAGGTATTGTGATCGGTATTGTTGTCGCTGTTATCTTATCTTTCTCGAGAATCCTGATTACGGCAGGCCGCGCGGCATCACGTGATTTGCACGGTACATCATTGCCTTTCCATTACAATTCAATTTATATTTCTGATTAGCCCCTCTAGAATTTGATATTTTACTGATAGGTACTATCTCGAGGGATGTTTTTCTTTCGTCGACATCAGCGCGGGGCAGCACCGAAGGTGCTGCCGAAGCCCGCGCTGATGGCCGGAGGCACTCGCATTTTGGGTGGCGGAATGTGATCAAGAATAAAAACAAGTTTTGAGTGTTTTTTTAATAAAAAGTTTAGTTTGGTAAATGTTTGTTTTTGTTGAATTTTTGTGTTTGGAGAAATGTAGAGGTAAAACACGGAAGTACAACAAAGCGATGCACCAGCTGAACGGGCGGCGAGACTCTGCAATCACGTTATCTACTAGACGCTCGACTTTGACCTCTGTCTGAGGATGGGGAGGTGTTTGCGATAAGACAATTCCTGTTTTATATTGACGAAATATTGTTCTACGCTAATCTAGTAATCAGTAGAAACGAAATGTGAAATAACGATTCATGTCTGGGTGTGGTCGGTATAATCCCAAAGTACCGAAGATTTTATTGATATCTGCTTGTTTCATTTTGCTATAAACTCTTCAAAAGCCAACGGTTTAAACGACCGTACTCATTGAAGATAATTTCGTATACACCAGCACGTTCTAAAAATATAACAAACCTTGACACAGAAAACACTGACTCGCTACCCTTACTAGAACACTGTTACGGAGCGATCCGGCGGCATATCTAGGGCTCATTGACCAGACAACACTAGAGTAGACTGCACCAAAATAGCCGATGGAGATTCTTGCTTTTTAATCCTCCTTTTATTTCCTGTTTCCAGCACTTTCGCCAAGTTCGTTGCTTTTTCCAGTATTACGTATATGAAAAATTACTGTTCGATCTTATCAGCTGTTGTAATAAACAAATGTTATTACATCTTACCGTAAACAAATACGTACGTACGATTCCGTTCATCTGTTTTTCAGGAACATTTCCATCAAACGGTCAGTAGTCGCCATAGCCACGTCATAGCGGGAACGGCTGGGGGTCAGCAATGATATGGTAGCACAGTGTCACTAGTCCATTTTAGTGTGGGCTGCTCTAATAAATTCTGTTGACCAGTCCTAGCCATTAACTTCAGTGAAAAATATAGGTTTGTATCTTATTTGGTCCTAAATATTAAATATTGTATCTAAGAGTTTATCGAATATCTTAATTCTAAAGTATGAGCTTTAACAAAATGAAGATATGATTAATTTTGTTTAAAGGATCAATTTCCCTAATAAAAGATGTTTATTTTTTAGATTATATTACAATAAACCACAAAAACAAAATGTATTATTCGTAATAGAAATCTTTTTATACATACCAAGAAGCCTATTTCAGTTTATTTCCTCCGTAACTACTCTAGTACTGTCTGGCTTTGTATCTTATAGCAGCATTAAATCGCATAACACTTAGCAATTCATAAATAAATTTTAGTAACTATTTCACGTGTTACAAAAACAATTTTTCTTTCATATATTTCTCAGACCAAAGATTTATATTACAAGACCAAATGGCAGTATCACTGACATATTATGGAATACTGATGTCACGAATTAGGCAAGTTGGAGAGGTCATTGATGAATAAATATTATAAACGAAACAGCGTCCGCCGTAAAACCCAATCGTTCGTCACATGTGCACACATCGACATCCATCACACTAATTGACCGTGGATATTGCCAGTTTGTGGCTCCTCTCTCAAGCGATCCAGAACGTTTTCTGGCGGTGGCGTTAATATTTTCCAACCAGATACTACTATCTCTCTCACTGCGTTGCGTTCTTTACATCGTGCAAACTACAACATTATGTACACAGAAGGAGGTGCATCACAGAGGTGTGATATTGTTAGTAAAATAAGAAGAAGTGGCTAGGATAAGAATCTACTTCAATTTCATGATTAATATGAAACATGGAGTGGCCTAAACGTTGTGGAAGAACAGAAAAATGTATTATGGATTAGAACTATTCCATATTAGAAAATAATACTCCAACTGTGAAGTTTTTAAACCTCTAATAAATAAAAACTAATCGCAACACATTTATTGCTAAGCGTTAATTTCGAGAACAGCTGAACCGATTCGGATTGTTCTATTTTTTAATACTCGTAGTCTGTGGAATGTTTAAAGATAAAAGTGAGAAAAGTTTTACAACATATTATTGAATTCGGAAAAAAATTACTACTAATGAAACATAGTTGATATTTAACTGACTCTAAAATAGCTGATGTCACATTCAGCTGACGTTTGCCAAAGAGGTAGAAACATTTACTTATGTTTAAATTTTAGTAAATATTAAGTATTTAATGCTTCATCAAAGTAGTGTATGTAAATCAAATTCCAAAGACAAAGTTACTATTTAATATTTACTACAAACTGCGTCAGTGACGCATTTAAAATAATTAATGCACTTAAAATACTATTATAATCTTTTACTATTAAAATACTGTTACAAACCTACCCCAATAAAAAATCTGTAAATGTTTGCATATCAGTTACCCGAAACTTGTTCACTCCCTTGACATTGCTATATGACATTTTTACATTGACCTATTAAAAGATTGAAGAATCGATACTAACATACTTCATCGGAGCATTCCTTCCCAGACTACAGTTTTAAAAACAAGATATTTATCGTGCAAAACATATTATAACTAAATAATTTTTTTTAATGTCATGAAGTTAGTAAGAGGTTTCCACACTTCTCCCTATACCAAAATTAGAATGCAAGTGCAGGAGAAGACGCTTTGGGTCCAAATTAGTTTTAAGTCGACGTATACATACAGTATATTGCCTTGATTGGAGCAGCACATCAAAATGAAATGTAGCATAAGAAATACTTTGGACCGGAAGTATGTTACAAAGACCAGAAGTAGACTTTTTTGATAAATGTTGGGACCTATAATTGTACAACTTTATCGGGGGAAACATATCAAACTTGATTTAGTTACCGTAAATACATTAGACCGGAGGTAAATATATGTGGTTGGAATAAGCACTTTTCACTGAAGTAGGCTTCTCAGTGTTACGTATATATAAATATATTTTCTTCATCGGGGCAAAAAGGCAATCACAACTGTGGCAATGAAATGTGTTAAACCGAAATATTATAAGGGTCGGAAACAGACATTTTCGACAAATTAGGTTTCAAAACTTGCATTTGTACACATATATTTATCGAGGTAAGAAGGAAAACTAAACTATCGCTTACACAATTTATCGAACCAGAAACGCTTCTGCACAATCAAAGCCTGGTATAATAGTTCACGTTTTGCTTAACCTTTGATCCTGTTATCTATGAACACTGAAATAATAAAAATCTGATTTATGCCTAACTCTGATTGAATAATACTATAGGGCTTCATCATATTGCGCCGTAAGTGCTTTCATTAAAGAGGCTATGGATGTTTATTTTGAAAATTGCAAACGAAGGCGTGGGTAACAGCTAGTAACGAAGTAATTAAAATTAAGATTATTTGTCTTTGTTAGGTATAACTGTATCAGAAACACAATCAAACATATCTCACACATAAGTGCATCACTGAAGTTATATAGTAACCAGTATAAACCATTCACAAATGTTACTATGTCCTCTCAATGGTAGTACTAAGCCTGGCCGTCGCTTCGTATCGCACTGTGTTCAGTTATTCCCTTGAAACATCTATGTTTTTAAGTTCTGTGAACACAACGTTTAGGTAGCTTTTATCTCTCCTCCTCTTCAAATGTAAAATATTTATACTTGACACTGATATTTTTTTTAATTAATTTTGATATTTTTCTGTGTACTTTAAACAGGAAAAACTTTTTTTAGTTGATTTCTGGTATCTGTAAACTTCAGACAGTAACAATGCTACATCTCACACACCGCTTGCCATATTACTCTCCACATTGAGATTCCATTTATACCTAAAAGATACTTATACCTAAAGTGAAATTCTAGTGTTTACTTAAATATTAAAGGACAAATAACATTTTACACTTTTTTTATTTTAACAAAATTTAATAATAGAAAATTTTTTATCCAGCGATAGTAAAAATAAAACACAAACTCAGCGTACCGATCTTGTGTATGTAATGGAACCGGTGGTTTACTTGCTAACAAGTGGCGGGTATCTGGAGAACTTCAAGTGCTAGTAGTTGGCTGTGAAGAGTTTCACAAACCAGTGATATTTTCGTCTCCCCGTGAGAGACAGCTGTTCCGTGGGTGCGTGTCGGTGATGTGTTCATTTCAGCTGAGTTATTTTAATATTTTCTGAATGGATTTGCCAGCCATGAGAGCACATGGCTAGATTAATAACGCCTCATCTGCAAAGCTCTCCAGTTAAAATTACTCTCGTGTAAAAGTCTTAATAGATCGTCGAGGATATCATGGCTCGTTTCATTCATTATATAATATTACATTTAGAATGTCCAATTAAAATGGAACTATTTATATTACTCCAATCAAATTTCAAAAACATTATTTCTTATTTCTTGTTTTACCTCGTATACGATGTTATTTTTTAATTTTCCTATTCGTTGAATATTTGTGTTTTCAGCAGTTCACTTATTTGTGTTTCAGAAACATTCCACGAGGAGTTTTAAAAATTCTTCATTATGTATTATTGTTTATTATATTATTAACACACACAGATTATCAGCTGTGGTGATAATGATTAGTAGAGTATTGTGTATTTACAGATTTATTCAATAATAGTATAATTAATACAAAGAATGTAATTACATAATAATATTTACAGAAAGTTTTATGAAAATTTTAATTTTTTTATATTTAACGTCTCACTTTTTTACTGGTTCTAAGAGAAGCAGGAATACTTACAATTACAAATGTAAGATTGATGAAAGAAATTTAGTAGACAAATATCTATTACTTGAAGCATTTTTTAATATAGGGGATGTGTAGGTTACATTTAAGTAACGTTTAACGCCTAAAAGTAGGACAAAATAACCATTTGAATTTTAACTTTTGACTTCGAAGTAACTCTATTGAAATTATAGGCTTGTATAAGAAAACTTTACTGTTTTGTGGGGTTTGGATTGATTTTTTGAATGATTTATCCTGTATGCCAGTCTCTAAACATTTGATTTATTTAGGTGTATTAACTGCGTAAAACAAAAACAAAAAACGCAAGTTGTATGCGCTTCCAAGACAATGGCTCCCAAGTATGGATAAGGTCATTCCATTCGTATTTTTTAATACCCGCAAATTTAAATTTTATTCTAGAGTTACGCTTCTTCCACTCAAGTTCCTATTCTACTCTGATTCATAATAACTCTCACTGTAGATGACTTAAAATCTTGATTTAAAACTATAAAAGTGATTTTTTTTATTGTAAACTTTTACTTACAGAAGTCAAATGCAAGATTATTGGTGGCAAAAAACATGTAGATAATACAGTGGGCCCTAGATTACGCAAAAAAATTCCATTTAACATGCAAGATTTGATCATAACTTTTTTGACTCACCGAACTTCAAAATATAACTCGGCCTATTACATTTTTCAATTATTTCAAGGTCATCTCCAGTACTCAAATCAACTAAATCATCTGATTTTATGATAGCCTAAATCGTATTTATTTAATCCCGATACTTTTCTTATCACTACATTTAAACAAATACATACACAATTGTTTGACTATTATTATTTTTACTAAGAAATTGTTGTGCGAGCTCAACTATAGATCTGTATTGTATTAACAATTGGGCCATGTGGTTCATCCCAAATGATTTGCATATGATGCTAGCTCATAATAATATAGTATTTAAATACAGTTAGTGTGACTCAAAGACAATACAACCGGCGTTTCACTGTTGAGTCAGTCAAATAACTCAACAAAATCTTGTTCCGAGTTGGCGCTATGAACAGTGTTCAAGTGAGATTTCTGTGGCCTGAACTATTCATCTAAAATGAACATAAACTACCGTTAAAACTGCACTGGGTTAATTATAATTACGAAGCAAAGCCACACTTAGTGGCTGGTTGTCTCTGTACTTTTAAGCAACATATTGGGAAGACTACACATACCAGGTAACTATCAGAATTGTTGCCACATCTTATTTTCGTTAATAAACCTTGTGCGTGGAGTGCCAATGTTATGGGGAACCAACATCTGCCTTCTCTCACTGTCTCATATGAGGGTCAAAACACATATTGGAGTAGGAAAAAGAAGAAAAAAATGTATCCTCAATATAAAAATTAACCAATTGCAAACCAGCTTAATTTTTACTTGAAATAACTTACAACACAGGTATTTTGCTGTTTCTATATAAACACTCGGAGGATTAAAGCCCCCATTTGAAATCCCTTGCTACGCTACTGATCCTGTGTCAGTTCAACCATCATCGGATAATGTACAGGCACCGTGGCGTACACAATATCACTGTGCTTTTTTATCAAGTGTAAAGCAATGTATGGCACATGGAAAATGGCACGGTAGAATGTCACATGACTGTTGTGTTGGTATTGTTGGTAAAGGAACAGTTGATTTGAACATTACCAAATTGAACATATCCTGATTGAATTGTAAAGATTGTAGAATAAATTAGAACACTATACATTGTATTAATATTACAAATAAAGATTCAGATTCAAATTAAATTTTACCTTAAGAAAAGGTTATTCCTGGCCCAACCAATTCAGAACGGAAAATCACTGTAGCCACTCATCCGCGCTTTGCAGCTTATTAAACACCAATGCAGAGATGGTGAAATCTAGCGAGGCTGAGATAGTAAGATTAGCTTTGTATAATGGTACGTGTACTTTATATCAGGAAACATTAAAACCAATGTAGAAGTATTTGTTTTTGTAGTTCACTTGTTACAATTGTCGAAGTATACGACAAAGTTTTTGTCTCTAAAGTCTATACTATCGTCTCTGATGGCACTAATGACTTGATTGTAAACCAGCTCTTTATTAAGTGTTCAGTCCATCCTTCACTTTGACTTTACTTACTTTCTTTAATTTGAAATAATAGCCCTTGCACCCATATGACAACTTAGCTATATAAATTTGGTGCTCTAAAACTATTTCTGTGTGGCGATATGTACATGCCACTGTCATGCTGAATATTTTGTATAGAGTGATAATCCAATTGAATCTTCTGGAGATGTTTAATTTTGACTAATTAGAGTAGTAAGTAAAAATTTTGGGTACTCATGTTTTGTCACACTTTACTTTTCTGTGATATATTTATAATTACTCACTGTTTTGTTTCCTGCTAGAGCTCCAACAGAACGTTTCAGACGGCAACAGATTTTAACATTGGACGATACATATTGTCATAGACTGTTGCATAGTCAAACTCCAATATCCCTTGGATGTAGAGAATGGACATAGAGTAAAAAATAAAAAAATTAGAATGTGACAATGAAAACTTTACAGCAGAACCGCACAAAGGTAACCGAGAGATAATAAGCCATGGAGTCCATTCCTTAACCTATAAGACTTTATGTAATTGATTAGTAAGATGCTATCTTTTTTCACTAAGAAGCAGCCATCAATAGAGAGTGCCACCATCTCGTATATGCATTAATTCATTACACACTTCTAATATTCATCATTGCAATTAGACTACATGGAATAATGGAATATGTTTACATACTTAAACCTATTAAGCAGCTGATAACTTATTAAAAACATCTAAAACGTCTGGTATTATAAATGCAGCTGTAATATGTCATTATTTGTTTTGTTAAGCAATTGAGAGCCTTCTATAAGGACTCATCATTAATTTTTGTTTGATGAAGTATATTTCTAAGCAGGAAACATTTTTAAAGATACCTTAATTCAAACTTTTCAAATGAATAAAACACTGAAATTTAATCGGCGAGTTAAAGTGTTCATTTTGATCGGTTTACTTGTAGTGCTGGTTATCAAATCCTGTCGATATAGGCTAAATTATACGCAGAGAAATATGAAAAATAATGTAAATTTGGCCCACTTAAATACGTTGTATTCTGATCTCGAGTATCTTGTTGATTCTCCAAACTGCAAAATCCCGAATTTGAATCCTTTCGATGAATCTATCTCCAAGTTCCTGAAGTCAGGAGACCACACCAAATGTTCCTCCCGACCGCCTCTGACAGAAGTACGTTACAGTCCCACAACAGGACAACACATGCTGGAGATCAACTTAGCTGCGGTACATTTCTACTCTGATG
This sequence comes from Homalodisca vitripennis, assembly GCF_021130785.1. NCBI lineage: Eukaryota > Metazoa > Arthropoda > Insecta > Hemiptera > Cicadellidae > Homalodisca > Homalodisca vitripennis. Next base: position 143,126,500 of record NC_060207.1, read on the forward strand.
GCAGAGAACTCTTGTGCTGCGTATCCATGATACAGCCACACGGCGTCAACATCAAAGTCACGGAATGTAAATTTTTCAACGGGAGCTGGGCTCTGACACGTGACCACCAGTTCCTCTTCGTCCGCTGCTCGGACCTCGGACAACCTCCGGTGTATGAAAACGTACACGCAACACCAGTGAGAATACGGAAGACGAAGAAATATTCAATGTTGTCTGAGGATAACGTGAACGTCCTCTTATTGGGGTTTGACTCCATGTCACGTCTAAACCTTTACAGAACCATGCCGAAGACAGTGAACTATCTCCACGCACAAGGTTGGACAGAGATGGTGGGTTACAACAAAGTTGGAGATAACACCTTACCCAACCTAATGTCACTTCTGACAGGCCTTCCTCTACCTCGTACTCAAGCTGCCTATTTGAATTATTTTGATAAATTTCCTTTCGTATGGAAAGACTTTTCTTCAGCAGGATACGTCACAGCCTATGCAGAAGATAAGCCTTATCTGGAGACATTTTACGGCGATCTTCCAGGATTTAAGAATGCACCGACAGACTATTACACTAGAAGCTTCTTTCTGTTTGGTGAAAAATACTTTGCCAACAACGATACAGGTACAGAGTGTCTTGGATTCAAATCTCCCTCGGAACACATGTTTAATTACTTAATCGACTTTGTCACAGTTAACAAGGACGATCCGTTTTTTGGTTTCTTCTGGATAAACCAGTTCAGTCATAACGATTTAAATAAACCAGCTTCTGAGGATGAGAACACCCTAAAATTATTACAGCAGTTAAATTCTCAGGGCATATTGGGTAACACGATTGTGATATTTCTGAGTGACCACGGCCTCCGCGTGGATGATCTACGAAAAACAAAAGTCGGGTGGTATGAGGATCGCCTACCATTTTTGTTCATAGCTCTTCCAAAATGGTATAAGGCTAGATATGAACTGCGATATCGGAACCTTCAAGAGAATGTGAAGAAGTTAGTTTCACCCTACGACTTATATTCGACGATCTACCACATCTTACAAAAAGACACATGGCGAACGCCCTCAGGCTGCAAAACCTGCAAGAGCTTGTTTACCCCAGTATCTTCTACCAGGACTTGTGCAGAAGCAGGCATTTCTCCCCACTGGTGTTCCTGTCACCCCATAAACGAAGTCTCTGATATATTATTCGCCTCTTTTTTGGCCGACCTGGTCGTGGAGACGATCAACGCCAAGTTGTTGGATTACAAACGCATTGTCGAAAATTTTAAATGTAACAGAACTGTAAATTTTAGTTGTGCGACTTTGGCAAATTCAAAGATATTGTACTTATGGCAGAAAGCAAAGCCATCGGATGTTGAATATATAGTCGGCGTTGAAACTCAACCCGGTGGGGCGCAGTTTGAGGGAACTATTATCGGGACCAGAAACGACATTTTGGTTGACAATGCAATGAGTAGACTGAATCATTTTCACAACCTGAGTCATTGTGCTTTGTTCCCTGAGTCAAAGAAGTACTGTTTCTGTATCGACAATGGACCGAGCCTCTTTAACTAGGTAAATTGAATTAAATTGGCAAAACACAATACTGTTTTCTGCTTTCCAATATACATGTTTCGTGTATGAACAAACTCTGATATAAGCATAGTATCATAATAGAATAATAAATTAGTTTTTATATTCCATCTTATTTTAAATTTCATAAAATTTCTTTGGACACTCAGTTTACACTAAGAAAAAAATTGTATCTTTAACTGTATTTAAACTAATTAATTATAAAAATTTCCGACACAGAAGTTTAATTTGTCAAAAAGAAAAGAAATATTTGACACGAAATGGAATAAAACAGCAACTTTGTAATGGTTAGAAAATAAGTAAACCTAATACTCTATATAGCCCTAGGGCTCAAGAAAGATTTCAAGTATACAACCTGATTTATTTTAAAACCGATAGAACATTTTTTTCTAAGAATGAAATCAATCATCAGCCACGCTAATTAGGTAGTGGGCGAGATGTAAGGATATCAAAAGGATTAAAAATATGAAACGGTAATATTGTGTTTTATATCATTTTTCTAGTTTTATACATTAAAACCGCCTTTTAAAATAAATAATAGCTATACCTCCATCAGAGAACTAAATAAAGAGACTAAAAGTCACTCCATTTAACCTCTATATATGACTTGGTTATTATTTGGAGTTACGTGTCCTACGATTGATTTTAGATTTGTCAGGCTAGAGAAGGTATGGTTTGAAAAAAAATATTATTGTTTAACTGTTTATTCTTATTGGTGCTCTTTCATTTAGAATGTCACCAAAACTAGCACGGCTGACAATCAAGTTCTTTCCTTTATCTATTTGAAGAAAGACAGATTGTGTGCTTATCAATTCTAAATTTACTCTTGGCTCCTGGGCTAATAAACAGTACATAAGTATATTTTAAAATATGGTATAATATTTACAGGGAACACAACCTACTTATACAAGTTGAAAACAACAATTGAAATACACTAATAGCTATTACGAAATAATAGACATAAAAAATGTAATTGCATGATACCAATGTTCACAGCACAAGATGAGTGAATGCTTTGAGTATAATATATAATAGGTAGGACGAAGTCAGAACTCTCTTTTAATGTATCATGATCCGATTTTAAATCTCCGATCCTTTGATATTGATTTGAAGTTTCCGAAATCTTATTTAAAATCGAAATAAATAGTAGTAGGCTTTGGTACATACGTAGGTTCATGTCATCACATAGGAGTGAACTGAGGAAAGGATATGGTCATCAATCCTTTAATTCTTTATGTTACAAACTAATGTAGTTTTTAAAATTACTAAAACAGATAAATCAATTTTGCACATTTGTTCATATCATCTCATTGTATCTCTTTGATAAAACCTAACTTCCATATTTCATATTTCTTTTAAAGATTCAATTATTAAAAATAACTGAAATCTTTGAAACAACGCAACCAAATTTATTGAATGTTCATCAAAGCTTCGCGTTTCTTCACAAAAAAATGATTCGAAAGTAGTTGCAGGGATGATAAAGGCCGATGCTTATCGCTTTTTTAAGAATTTTCAAGACAAATTCAAGTATTTTGAAAATCTCAAAATGTGTTGTGGAAAATTTAATCAGGGCGATCCAACCCGCTTTCCTAACGTACATTCAATTAACAACACCTAAAAATAGACCTGAATTCAAAATTCTCAGCATATAAAGAACCCGAAAGCGCAGAAAAGCGTATCTAATATATCCACATAAACGGTCAATGCAGTAACTAACTGTGGCGTTTATGCTGTCACCCGCCAGAATCAGTCGGTCGAGAGGAAATATCACGCGTTGTTGTGACAACCGAGAGGAGATGTCACAACACTGGGTTGTCACACAAACAGTCACAATGGCTCTCAGACAGTTTATACGGCGTTTATCAACCATTGATGCTCTGGGAATGCTCTAGTGTAAAGTGGTCCAGTTTAGTTCTCGAGTGGAGAAGTCTCACTACTGCGCCACATACATTACTGTTACCCATGTAGCTTCCATAAGTTGAACTTGTGTAGCGCACCTGAGTCAGCAATTTGTAGAAATCAGATATTTTTGTTATTACGGTCCTACTTTTCTTGACGTTCGAGAAAAATATCACAATCAGAAAAAAAAACACAGCAGTAACATTTGTTTACTATTTTCTCCAGACAATAGAAGAAATTATTATGGTCAGAAGACCTTGCTGTAGTTAGATATAATAATTAAAATGTATTTAGAAATAAATAATACAAGTACACACATAAAGCATACAAGAACATACTACACACAAACGTACGCGTAGGGGATTAAACTTTAATTTGGTACTGCTTGGGCAATGATGGAAAATCAAACGTATCAGCGTTAATTTTCTATTGTTGACTGAAGGCTTATAGTTAACCTCTTACAAATATATATAACATTTTAGTTAAATTTTTTAATAAAAATCTTATTACTAGGCCGCCTAATCTTGAAATCTTGAAATTAGTTGCATCTCTGATAAACTCATTCAACATGGTTAAGTATTTATGTTTTATGTGAATCAGGGAAAGTGCGCCTAATTTGTACCTCCGTCTAAATCGTACCATATTCATAAAGCTAGACTAAGCCATGAGTAGAGCTACGAGCGGCCGTTTAGGGAACTTGACAAAGGAGAACTACTCGTAGTATTAGTTGTGTCAGCGTTGCCTGTGTTTTAGTCAAAGTCTTAAAATTTAGGTCTGTGCCATTTGTTAAACATATTGTGATTTAAACATCTTGCTGCCCATTCACGGCTTTAAAGGTTAGTGTATTCACTATTTTACACGTTAGTAGTGTTAAACTTAAGCTATCTAATGTTAGTGAGAATCGAGTTATAACCTACAATTTGCTTAGTTTGTCCAAGCTGGAGAATTTGCATAAATTGTTCTGCTTTTGTTTTCCTAATTTGTACCAATTTTCGAGTGGTCTAATTTGAACTAAAGATGACTTTTGGTTTCAGATGGATGAAAGGACGGAAAATACGGTCTTTGGTCAGTGCATGACATGGATATACCGCCGCCGCCGTACAAAACGGTGATATGGGAGATAAAGCTGCCCTATAAAGGCACATGGAGGAAATCAACACATATGCTATTGACGGAAAATAGTTTTAAGGCCGTCCTCAGGATTTGCTAAGGTAATTGAAGAATAGATAGTAAAACAAGGTTTAATCTAGAATGTAGGTTTTTTGGACTTACAAGAGCCTTAAAAGGTTGGAATTCCAAGTTGCAGAAGCTAACAATATAGATCATAGATTTAAAAAATCCAAGAAGATGACGGGAGATACCTAAACGGAATTAATCAATTTTAAGAAGATATCCACAGTAAAGTCTTCGAAAACCAGAACGAAGGTCTATGTCTAGAGCTATCGGGTTTTCAAAAGAAAGGGTTGGCGAGTTTTTTTTTTTTTTTTTTTCAAAAATTAACCGGAATTGTTAAGGAACATAAGTATCAAGCGGTAGAAATGTATAACGTACATGAGACCACCCGATCAACTTGTTCAGAAACCACGGAAAGTAGTTGGCCTCAAAGGAAAGCATCAGATTGGAGGAATGGCCAGTGGTGAAATAAGAGTTCTGACTACGGGAATTGTTTGTAGGTGTGCCTCAGGTATTTACGTTCCCCCATGCTCTTGTTCAAATGATATTGATTCAAACCGGAGTGGAAATTGGGTGCTCCACCTGGAACGAATTTCACAATTACTGATAACTGATGGAGTAACAGTAAAGTTTTTGTGGATTTACAACTATACATAAAATATCTACATTTATTTAATGTTATTTTATTATATATATTATATTTATATTATATTATATGTATTATATATATATATATAAAACTTTTAATAAATAACTTTACAAATAACATTATTTTTAAAACATTGGCACAATACTTCGGTAAAAACCGTCTTCAGGCGCATAAATTTTATAAAATATATAAAAAAACTTAATACAAACAAAATTCATAAATTGTGAATAAATTATAAATACAGATGACATGAATTAAATATTTCTTCCATATTTCTTCAACCAAATATGTGTTTTTTCAAATTTAGACGTTTTTTCTAAGCTACCTGATGTTGAGTCTATATGGAATTTTGCTCTTTAATACAAACATTATACATACACATATACATTTATGTGCTTTGTTCTGTGGTAAACTTGGTTTGTACTTTCATGCCCTTGCCGAATAGGTTTGACAGAATAAGTGTTTTCAAAAGTGTCTTTGTGATTTAGACCATGAGTGACGACAATTTTCTTTAAATCGTGGTGTGGTAGTTTTAGATGTATATGTGGCTGGAATTTGTCCCACAAAACCTGGCATTGTTATCCCGCAATGTTTCCAAGTTGAGGAGACAGCAGACTAACTAGGTACCGACACGTTCATTGAAGCGAGGTAGAGAGATCTAAGGTCGAGATGATAGTCGATGAAGTGAATCAGAGCGTCCAAACAGAGTCACCAGCACTGGGGCTGCTGGTTTGTCGACCGTGACAGTGTCCTCGGCATCCACCCGGCAGTCCCTGCCCTACCTCACAGGATCAGACGGAACTTTGGAGCAAAGGAAAATAGTCTAGTTCGAAACACATAAAAATAATGTAGAAACTCAGATGTTTGTAGGGGATAGCGCGCAAATAACTAATTTAACGGATGCATATTTAGATAAATAAGACACATTTTGATACCTTTCTTTTACTATAGTCACACAAATTATTAATTATACCGAAACTAAGGGAACTATTTAATTTAGTTTCAAAATATTTGGATAAGTCACTGTCGACAAACCAGGAGAACAGTGGGGGTCCTCAATAGCCCCATCAAGGACAGATATTTCACATTTTTGAAAAACAGATTTTAAAATTTCACTATCCGTAAATCGAAGTTTTGATTAACTTCCTTATTCACTCTCTCGCTAATCTCAACATCCTATCCTTCTAACTGGAGAGGCGTGATTTAGTAAATACATAAATTTGGGTCTCAAATAGAAAAGAATTGCATATCTAGTACAATTTTTGAGTTGAAAAATTTAAGCTTGTTCACAACTATAGAATATTTCTAAAGAAATAAGAAGCATAATAAACATTTTGATAACCGAACATCTATAGACTTCTCTTGGAATAAATCTAGCCAATTGGATAGCCAAATTCTAACGGTGTTGTAGTCACCATGAATACAACTGAAAATTTACCGATAACACTCCTTTGAGAGTATTGTCAGTATTCAGTCATGATACCTAAGACTGTAAATATTTAATGTGTGAAATTCTCTCAATCAATGATTTTCGTTACGGTCGGATAGGATTATCTGATGAGGGACTTTGCAGAAGGGTTGCGTTCCACAAGGAAGACAATTGTGTGGGAAATCAGAATTAATACTGATTGTTTCATACACTTTAAAATGTTCAAGGACACCTCGTACAGATATTGAAAGTTTTGGTGATACAGCTCAGTGCTGTTCCACGAAGAAGACTGATTTAGGTGGGAAATGAGAATTAATACTGATTGTCTTCATTGACTTTTAGAATGTTTAGGAACACCTCGCAGAGATATTTAAGTTATCTTTAGGGAATGAGATGGTCACTATAAAATACTAAACCATATCAATTTAGTTCAATATAAAAAATTATAATCGGTCTCCGGATAAATAACTTACACTTAGAAAAATTAGATTCAACTAGAATGTTGCTTTATATTTCTTCCTTAAAGTGGGAATATTGTCATACAGAATAAAATACGTTTTTCTGAGTTCAGAGCGCCAGTGCTAGTTCACGAGTCTTAAAAGTACTAATGAAAGTGAATATAAATTTTAAACACAATGATATAGAATGTTACTGCTTCTAGTAGTTTAATGATTATCATTTATTACTTAACTTCAAAAGTATAATAATAGAGAAGTTTTAACCTAATAAAACGGTCATATATCTTTTTTAAACTATGAAAAACATTTTGAAAAATTAGAGGCAGGAGAGCTGTCTATTTCGTTATGATTCTTCTTATTTCATTCAGTTGTATAATGTTTTAATTTTTATATTTGTATGATACGAGATTTAAATTCTCCAAATTTTATAGTTTTGTTATAGTTTTATAATTTATTGTTATTATATTTTAATGAATTATCAAAAATTAAACAAAACTTACAATTTACGATTTTTTTCAAAAATAATAATATATATAATTCTTATTAGTTACCGTACCTTATTCGTTATTTAGATACTAAAAGGTAGATGTCCCTTTAAATAGATGACAGCGGAATTTCCATTAAATAAATACATAATGGAAGTATATTTCAGGCACTAAAAATAGTAAACCTGCCTCAGCTGTTTTGTTGTCAATGAAAAACCTTATCGTTTTGGTTATTCTAAAACATTTACAATAGAGAAAACAGAACATTTTAATGAATCTGTAAACAATTTCATCTGCTAAAGATTTTCTAAACATTTGTCAACTACCAACTCTGTAGTTTAGTTTATAACAGGATATTATCTATTTAATAGTGGATTCCGAACCAAAATAAAACTAATAATAATAGACGTATAGTACCCGAAGCTAGAAAACATGTTTAAGTTTTAAGCTCCTAGAACGGTACCGAATGTAAAAGTTGTCTTTTTGAATAAATGATTATTAGAAAATAAAAATAATATAGTTAAACCACTTAAAACCATAGCCTTACGCAATTTTTTTCATATATTGAAAGTAAATATTAAACTTCCTGATACAGGAATAATTTACAGTAATTACAGTGATGTCTAAAAAAAAAAATAAAATAAAAACTACTTTTATTGAGTATTTAGAAATTACTTGGGTAATTGAATAGGTTTTACTTAACTATTTAAATATTTAAAAATTATAAACTTTAGATGAAAACCCGAATAGATTTTAAATATATATTTAGTATATCATTAAATAGACATATCCCATGACTATACGATCAATATTAAGGGCGTACAAGTGTTTAAGGTTTTTAAACATAATTCTTATGGATATAAAACTCAAGGTCGTTTCACTACAGCCTGGCCTAACGAAACTTTATACTAACGATAACTTTGATTCAAATTATGTTAACTGCTCCACAACAGAAAAATAATTGACATCAACAAATTAAAACAGAGCGAATTTTACTGAATAAATGATAGGAAAATAAAGTATCAATACCTCATTTAATATATATTTAATCTGTGGAACAAATAGTTTATTGTTGACCAGGATATCAAACATTCTAGTTCAAATTCATTTCCTACTGCATGTTTGTTTTTCCCTTTGTAAATTATGAAAGTCCTGGGTACAAACCCAACAGCCAGTGCATTTATTAAATAATTGCTTTAACATTCCGTTTATAATGAATGCAGCTGTAGTACTCCTGTTCTGTAGTGTTCTGTAAACTCTGTAGTTCGAAACAGTTGTTCCCTTGCCCTTTGTCAAATTAAAAGGTATATATAAAATTATATTTATTTCTACTCTGCTAGTTATCGGTGACATTTTTCAATACTAATGAACAAAATTAAAACTTATTGATATTTTAAAGAATATTGACTTTTTAACATGACTTTGCTATTTAATATACAACGGAATGAGATTTATTATAGATTTTATTTATATTGAAATAAATATTGTTTATGTGATCCATATTATAAAATGTGTATTTATGGAGAGCACCTATTAATCATACTAGAGTAGACTCTCCCCCTTTCATACCGTTGTAACAGAAGGAGTTCGTTATTCAATATATTCGAAAACTATTATCTTATTTTGTGTGTAGATTTCAATTCTGTAGTATAACAAGTCAACACCATGCTGTGTGCGATGGAGTCATGCCATCCACATTGTAAGTGGGTCAGTGAATGCTTTTTATTTCTTCAGGACAGCGCCTCGTGTGAAAAAAAATATTTTGACGTTCTGCCACGTATATTAGTAGTTTCAACAATCGTATCAATGTTTAAAGAGCCACGCCGTTCAAATGAAACACAAATAGCGTTAATCCGTACAGTAACCACATCATTATAAGGAGGTGAAATAATATTTGACTAATGCCAATATTAGATACATTTCATATTAGTAATCTAAAGGCAACGTTTTGTCAATATAGAAAGATCAATCATATATTCAAATTAAATATTTAAACTTCCTGATACAGGAATAATTTACAGTGATGTCTCAAAAAAAACTATTTTTATTGAGTATTTAGAAATGGAGTACTTTTACTAATTTCACCAGTTTTTCGTCAAACAAATATTAGAATCAGAAACAAATACTTTATTACAGTAACAATATTAACACTAATTAACAGGGAGTACTTAAAATTACTACACGATAACCTGATAGAAGTCGGCTTTACAGTGTTGAATTGTCTTATATCCGAAAGGCACATACTTACATTTAGCCTTTCGACCGGTTCTGAGATTGTCGAGAGGATTGCAGTAGTACCAATATACTTGATTTAGGGATTATCCATCAATGAAAAGTTAGTTTAAAAAGATGCATTGTTAGGCTACTTAAAGTATTCATTACAAATTCAATATAACGATAAAAGAGGAGATGTTATTATATATTTGTTATAATTATTATATAATATTATTTTATATATAAGTGCGCCACACCACGCGACGTAAAATGCTCGCTGAGGTTACATACAATTTTCTAATCTATAACTTATTTCATTCTCGAGATGGCTTCAACGATGCTCAGCCAAATTCAATGGTTGGACATGCACCGTCATAGAACTCATTCTTGTTTATGTATAAATACAGTTTTATAAAACATTTCAAGTCTGTAGTTGAAATCTTCATTGATATATTAAATTGACTTAAATTGGCACTAGTTTGAATCTCTTATGCCAACTATTCGGCACTTCAGTATAATTACTTAGAAACTCGGTATGAAAAGTATTGTACTCGTAGTAAATCACGACATTTCTCTTGCTTCGATTATGTACTTATCGGACATCTCAATTCTCAATTAAACATTTGTATTTTAAATTACTTTTACTTGACTTAGCATGCTCGGTCATAGGATAGGGGGAGTTGGACACCACCAATTTGATCAATATTTAACTGCAACTTAAAGCAAAAATATACCAATCGTACCACTTCAGTAAAACTACCATGTTCAGTAACAAATATTAACACTCCATGTTCTGTAGGTTGTCTCAAAATGTCCAGTAAAGTAAGGGAGAAAGTTTTGACAGTAGCGCAGTCTGCCGTGACAAACTTCTACCACTCAACTTTGGCCAGAGTAAACTCGCAACCTGATGTCTTCTCTTGATTTATTTACAAGTTTCGCTAAAGGTCAGGAAACCATTGATCATTTTTGCATTTCTACTGAAATAATAGACACGATTTTTCATTTCAGAAAGGTAAAACTGGTTTAAAAGTCTCCTCGGTCCGTACTCAACTATAGGGAATAGTCACTTTGCATTCTTAGTACAATACTTTGACATAAAATCTCCATGTTTACGTCTTATAATACTCAACTATACGAAACTAGTTTGTTTATCCCTTTAAGGTCACAAGGAAGAAGATTATTAACAGATTATTATTTTATTTTTCTCTTATCGGGCATTAATTACAAATTGTGATGCATTCCAAATACATAATACTGAAACCACATTGTACTGTACATAATAGTTAGTTTGATTACTTCAGCTATGAGTATGTGTGAGAAGCTCGAGGAACTATTTTGGGTAAAATGTAGGAATACCCTTCGTATTAAGTTGTTTGACACGTTTCGAGGATTGGAATCCATCCTCTCATCCAGCTCCCAACAATGTAATACATATGAACCACAAATTAATTGAACTGTGTTGAATTTAAAAAGTCAAAACAACTTGTTCGTAAAAAAAGTAAATATCTTAAGAGCACAGTAATGGGAAAAAAGTACAAACCTTAAAACTACACAATTTAGGCGCACTACTCGTAACATACTGAACACACCAGAGCATAAAAGAAACTAAGGAAAAATCAATACCGCCACATTCAAAAAGTGCGGTACATCTCAAACAATAAATTAGATAGCAATGGATGAAAGCCGAAGGCCGTGGGCTTTCGTTTTTGTTCTTGATTTGAAAGCCTTGTGTTTGAATTTTATTGGCCGTGATATCTTTGATTATTTGAATTTGTTAAGGTCCCAAGTTTGATAGTGTTTTTTTTATAATTTTAGTAGCTAAAATGCCCTAACATTGTCAAAAGGGTGGTTTACTTGTTGATCTGCTATTTTTATACATGACACTTCAATTAGTTTGTGTTAAAAAGTTTCTCTTCGTGGTGTATTATATATTTTATCCCACTTTATGTCATGAATGTTAGATTTGCAATGTTGAGCAGTTAGGTTTTTCCTGTAGTCCTATTGGCATTTTGTCCTCTAACTCTCACATTCAGTGGTCTTTGTATCGCCTATTTATTTCCCTTCGCTAGGGCATTTTATATCCCAAACACAATGTTTTATTCCTCCATGTTTTTTGTATCACATGTTACTTTGCAATTAATTATAACAGACTGAGATTATCCATTTTAATAAGGCCTTATTTAAATTTGTTCATTCTTATTTTAGTCCGTATTGGTCTGAGAACAAGAACTTTACTGAATGTATTATTATTTGACGTATTTATGGTTAGTTTCAAAATTTAGATAGTTTTCAGCATTTATTTTCTTTCGATAAAATTTTTTGTTTTAAGGACATTCGTATCCCTTACTACTCATACGGTTCAAATAATTGATTTGGAAATTCTATTTATATGTAACTAGATTAATTTAGTACTAAACTAATCCCCATAAGGGAAGAAGACGGAAATCTCATCAACGTTTCTCCCCCAAATCCTCGGTTTGAATTGAGTTGGAGTCATTGTTCATTGGTTAAATTCTTCGATAAGGACAGTTAAAATCGATTATCCCTTTGCAGTTCTCTCACCTTAAAGTAGTTTTACGTCTAATACAAAATATAATGCATCTTATAGTTCCCATTGTTTTATAAGGCAGTATATGAAATTGTAATCTAAAACAGTGTTGACCATTTGTAGCAAAATGAGTATACCCTGTAAACCTAGTCAGCAAAATGTATACACTTTTTTGAACAAATTTTAATTTCTATTAATTTTAATTTGACACAATGTGGTAGACGGAGGTAACTAGGATATCACTTCCCGGTGGGCCAGGAGGTACCACAACGCGGGCTCGTGATAACCAAACCATCTAGCCGACATTTAAAATAAATTTTCCTCCCTATATTTTTATTCTTTATAATTTGCTTTCTTTACTCTATGAAAAATCACTTCTTGATACTTCGCATATCACAATTTGGAAAAAAACAGTAGTATGTTCTAGTTTTTTATTGGTTCATACAATTTTAATCTCATCATTAAAGTATCAGCTGAAGTGTATAATTAATAATTCTTTACATTTTTCATATTTATATGTTAGCGTGATGTATTCACATAGCCATAATTTATTATTGATATTCTTACATGACGTATTTTAAACAAAGATTTTAATGGCATTTATGGTTTACCATAAATAAATGACAGTGCAATCCTAAACAAAGAAGGCAGTTTTCAGTGAATTGTCTAGAAGCCAAAGTCTATTGATAAACTTGAAATTGGCACTATAAGTTAGGTGACAGAATCGAGGACGGTAGGTTTTCTTTGTTCTAGGGAGATATCACAAGAGTGAGTGGTAATCTAATTTTGCCACTGACTCTAAGCATAGGCTTGGCGCTATGTAATTTAATTCTTTACTCTATGTCGACTGTGGTACAATATAAGCAGATGGTGCAAGATTTCATTGCTTTCCGATGTTCATGTGGACACAGCTGATAATCATTATGCAAAAGCTGCTGGTAACATTAGAATCATTGGTCTATTTAAAACTTCATCCAATACCATGTGTTACTTCATTTACTTCCTACATTCACAAATTTTTTGCCTGAATCATCTAATAATCTAATAATCATCTAATGTTTTGAATTTTTCTTTGCGTGTGGTGGAAAACCTTGGTGAACCCGTAGTTTTCTTGGGGGACTCCACACTGGACGAAGTCTGCTCTTCAAAATTCCTGGGAATACACCTTGATAGAGGGTTGACCTGGAATGATCATATTGACCACGTTTGTGCCAAAATTTCCTCAGGAATTTTCGTTCTGAGGTCTTTAGCAAAATACTGCCCGAGTCAGGTACTGATAACGGCGTATTACGGCTTGATTTATCCCCATTTGTCCTACGGTCTGGTTCTGTGGGGAGCGTGTGCAAACACTCTCTTCCAGAGAGTTTTCAGACTTCAAAAAAAATCGATTCGAATCATCGCAAAAATCAATTACAGAGAGTCGTGCAGGCCGGTTTTCAAGAAATTGCAGCTGTTGACGTTGCCGTGTCTCTACATTTTAGAAACAACCATGTTTTGTATGTACAAATGTGCCATAACCAGAGGCCGGGACATACACATGTATGAGACACGAGGCAGAGAAAACTACCGTACGGGAAGACACAGAACGGTAGTTTGTGAACGCTTGCCTTCGCAAGCAGGTGTTAATTTCCTCAACAGACTGCCCAACTCTATAAAAACTACCCCAACGCCCAAGGCGTGCAAAGCTCGTCTCAAACGCCTTTTGGTGTCGCATGCATTTTATAATGCAGATGAGTTTTTTGAATTCGACTGGGAGACCACACAATTGGAATGACTGACTCCAATGTTTGAAGTGGGTTTCATTGGCCAGGAATGAAAGATGCGGGATTGTAAAACTGTATGTTTGAATGAGGTAATGTGGTATGAATGTTTAAAATTTTAGAATAGACTCATACAATATTGACGTTTGCTATGCAACTCATACATGTTGTCCTTGCAATAAAAGAATTTGATTTGATTTGATTTGAATAACGATCACATGAATTTTAGCTAAGAAGAAAATTCTGTAACTAATCTTTATTGTTCATGTGCACAAGTTCAATTTGTTAGTTATAAAACAAGGAACCCCTTGCTTAACATTTAGATTTGACCTACAAATAATATGGTATTTGGTTGATCGGTACATTATTTATTTGCTAAGGAACATTCTTAATGATTTGCGTGCATTTCAAAATTCCTAACATAGTTTAAGAGCGGTAGACTACTTATATTACCTGCTCGATAAGGATTGTTCGCACTGTTCAGAGTTTCCGCTGTTCTTATGTTAATTACGTAGTTGTAAGTCTTGGATAACCGTTTAATGCAGTTGGGCGTAGCAGATTGTGTTTAGAAAGTATTTCTACTGTGCAGACTGAGTCGAATCGTCTGTAGGTGTGTTTTCTCCTGTTAATGTCTCGAATAAGTAAACGGGTGCACACACAGATCCAAGAGATACATGTACGTGTTTTGTTATAAAATGAAGAGCAAATTTGAACAAAGCTGTGAGAGATTTGATGTATGGTATAATTAAAATTAAGGAACTTCCAGCTAATGTGATGATTGATAGAACTATTGCAAAGCTTTACTAGTGCTTCAAAGATGTCATTTACTTTTCTTTTGGGGTCTAATATTTTTAAGGAGTGTTTCGCTGTTTGCGAGAATCTATGATTGATGGATTTACTTCTATACAGTAAAATGCAGTAATAGAAAGCATGACTAACTTTAGTTATTTTAGTCAGCTTCATTAGAATGTCTTTAACTTGTGTCTTTCTTAAATTCTTTGAACTAGTAGGACCAATGTCCAATATGTTTAACAAGTCTAATTTTGATTTGCTCAACATTTAGTGATATTCAAGTATTGCCATGAAACCTTGGGTCATCGCTCTCGTCAAGCTATGGTATTTTACTTTCACCAGCGTTGCATCGGCAGTATTACAAATGTTAAGTGTAACTTTGGAAAATACTAATTCTAAGCGAGCTTCACATTGGCATCTTTAGATGTCACAAGCAAAGGCATTTGACAGATTTGTACACTTTTTCATGGCTAAATATTTACAATTAGACGTAGTTCATTGGTGTTCAAAAGGAAGGGCTGTCGTTTTTTTATGAGATATTTTAGAATATTGATGACGGTTTGAGAACTGTTCTCTTAGATGTAGTTATTGAGAAAGGCAAACTGATAGATATTATTCATTGAAGGGACGAAGGGTTGAGTATAGCTCCTACTTTCACCTTAAGAGAAGTTGTGAGCATTTTAAGGTGTCTATTCCGGAGAATGACGTTACGTATACTGCATAGATGAGTCGGGATCAAAGAACATGGGTTGCAACGTTCACATCTTGACCTGAACCACACCAGTGCTTGGAAATTTTGTATACTCGGTAATTCCAGCAGATTACCGTTCTGAATGGGTTGTTTCAAAAATGAAAGCATGAGTATGAACTAGCCCCCGACACCTCCGCATGAGCAGTTGAGTCCCCAATATCTCCGCAAGGGCTTGATGAACATACGGGACTTCGTCGGATGGGATGGCTGTGCCATCAGTAACAGATGTGATTCAATAGGGATATACCCCCAACTCCCTCTACATGTTGTCTGACACATATAAATAGATGTTTTGTGCTTTTTTTAGATTCATTGTGATGCATGATCGCTACTTCATCAGAGGTACTCGTAGGAGTCATAATTTTGGATGTGATAGTCTGCCAGCCAGAGGGGATATCGAACTAAGATACATCATACGCAATTGCTGCAACCGAGAACCATAGAGTTACAAGGCTATGCCGATCTCCAAACACGGAGGTTAAGGAGTTTACGGAGACTACCAATCGATCCCAGGACTGCACCTGACGAGATAATGGTTCGATACCCAGTTCCGATATCCAGATCCAGTGCCGGAGTCCTCAAGGGAACATCAAGATTAAGGGAATAGAACGCACGTATATGTAACTCACGTACACGGAGATATCATTTAATAAAGCATACCAATGTTTCAATTTAACTATGTTTCTCTTAATACGAATGCAAAAACAGTTGGTGACAAGTATCGCACTTCCCAAGGTTGTTTAGTGTTAAGCTTCATCAAGCCTTACTTCAACACGCGTCTTTCAATACAGTGACCAGGACGGTGAGATCAGGCGATGAAGGATCTTAAAGATCAATGGTTTCCAATGGAGAATGAAATACCTCTCTCGTCACGCATTCCTGCGCTAGACCCACAAGCTCAGTAGGAATATATTGAAAACCCTTGAAGCCTTAAAAACGTAAATGTCAATGGAAGCCTCTTTATATTATATCAAACCAAATCAAATTAATCTTTTATGGCTAGAATATCTTACAATGTATAAAATTCATCAAATTTTTCTAGATAAACTTTTGACATGAATGCTATAAGAAATCGCACTCAAACTTATAATTTTTTATATACATGCGTCTATCCATTTGCCAATTTTTCCACCTCCAGCTACGATAACAGTCTTATAGGACGGAATTGTATACCAGACACACGGTAAGGTTATATCATGTCTGTAACACTAAAACTTTGTACCTGAGAATCTGCTGATATAATGAACTTGCGATCAAATGGTCATAAACTACCGTTCGCGTCTCCCAATTATGTAGTTATCTCTGCCTCTAGTCTTATACGTAGGCTATGTATGTTTTGGCCTCGTATCATGTCAAATTGAGACGTAGAAAATAAAGTAGTTTCCAAGATATAGGTTTCCAGTAGCGATTCATTTCAATGTTTTAACATTTGGAAGACCTTCTTACAAAACTAGTTATGCAAATCGTTTGCTTTAAAAGTGTTATTTGCTGTCATGAATGCATTGTTTAAACAAGCTTCCTATAACTCGTAGCTTTAAGTTGGGATAAATCAAGCCATAATACTATCAGAACCTGAATAAGGCGGTGTTTAGCTAAGGATCTCAAAACATACCTGAGGATAGTTTGTAGCAAGCATGGTCCACATTGGTCGTTCTAGGTCATCGATTAATGTATATACCCAGCAATGTAGAAAAGTAAATATTTTAGAGTATGGTACTTATTCATCCACGTTGGACCTGTCTGCTAGTCTATAATTGAAACTCAAATAATTTGATCTTTTATTTTGCCGTTCCAAAACTGATTTTTATTTACTAAAGTCGTGTGAAAAGCGTACTGCACACAAGACTTCTGTGAAGATGTAAGTGATATACCTATGTCATTGACATGTACAAGGAAGAAAACTGAGCTTACTATTACACCCTGCTGGACTCCACAGCTAATTTGACTTGTTCATAGCATTTATTTTAAATTTGAACAACTTGTGTTCTGTGGTTTAGAGATGAGCCACTGGAGAGGCACACCTCGGACCCCATGTAATAACAAATCAAATCAATTAAAACAGTTAAAAGTTTTAACGCATTTCGTTGCACATAATGCACATGGGACTCATAAGTACCCTTAGTTGATCAAGATTGTCAGAAAATATACACTTCAATAACGTTTTACATATAATAATACACTTAATGTTTACTTTGATGTCAGATTGTGTTGCAACAATTTTTATTTCTGCATAAATTTGCATGTTAATACTTGTAGTTTCCCAAACCCGCCCTTTTGCTTTTTTCCTAAAAAATAAACTAACTAAATGTTCCTAATCGTCTTAGGCGGGGTCAAAAATGTGCTCAATAATCAGTAAATTAACTGAAAGTTATTTTTCTTGTAAACTACAAAGACAACATTCTCATTCGCATTGTTTTATTTCTAAAATTTTTAAAGTTTCTTTTGATAAAAATCACTCGGATGTTTGAAAACTCTGTTTTATACTTTTCTTTCTCTGAAATGGTTCGCCATCACGGAGTCACATAAACGTTATACGCCCCAATTAACGCTTTGTTTACAAGAGGTGTTGCGTTACCGTTATATGACACAACGTTATACGTGTTTGAACTCTTACTGCCAACGACCAGTGTTTATTGACTCTAATTTCTGTTACATCAGACTAAATCAACGGCAGTGAAAGGGTTAAATTGTAGTTCTATTGTAATTGCGACTAAAACAGTAGAATCTTTAGGGAAATAAAAGTATTGAGAGCTATTTTGTTGACTTCAGACATAACAGTTATAAGTTTGGAAAGTTTTACTGATAGTTTCCGTTGTACAATTAATTAGCACTATATCTGAAGAAATTTTGCAACTGGTAAATTTTCTATTCAAACTTTACCAATATTTATGATTGAAAAATATCACACTCTTTTTATTTTACTTTGACTTCTACACAACCTAGAAGTTTTCTTATAGGTTTAGATACACCCTGTAGTAATTTAGAGTGATGCATCGATGACTACTGAGTGCGGCCATACGCTTTCATAGTTACTCGAGCAATGATTGAGGTGAAGCGACAAAAGAGAAGATTTGTATAAGATTAAGGTGCTATGGAATCCGTAAATAAAATATTGTAATAGTATAGTAACACTAATCCATTCTGGTAAAACAGCTTTAATAAGTGTTTATAAATATTTTATGTAAGGAAAGTAAAGTACATAACATTTTCGTGTAACTAATGTTTTTAAAAACAATGTTTGTACGAATTAAAACAAATGTACACGAAAAATAGTTTTCTTTTATACGGTCAACAACATTACATCTAAACACCCCCTGGAGTGCGGTGGAGACTCCCTTGACAGCTTTGAGAACATTGTTCCTGAACAACACACTTTGGTGCGTACTTGTTCGTCGTCAGATGCCTGGACTTTATTCTTTGTATCTCAAAAATTCATTTTGTAAATAGTTTCTATGAATATAAATTCCGCCTCATCTTTATAATGTTTCTTGTCGCAGTTTTATAAATTATTCATATTAGAAAACAAATATAGTATAATTTTCCATCAATATTATCATTTATTTGGCTGTTTCTGAAAGGTTTTAATATTTAACTTAAGAACTGCTTTCAGAATAAAGTTTTGTTGTTTATACTACTTACTAACTTACAAGTTGTATTAAATCATTGTTATGTTATAGTTCTATTATGTAAATATTACCACTTTTACAATTATTTCAACTGTCTTCAATTTTAGCTAAACTTCATATAAATCTGCTTGTATAAATCATTTTGCAGTGACGGAATATCAGGGAGATGTTTACCATTTTCTCCGATCTCACCACCTACGAGAAAAATCCACAATTATCCAAAAATGTATTAAAATGTGTGTGTGTGTGTGTGTGTGTGTGTGTGTGTGTGTGTGTGTGTGTGTGTGTTTGTTTGTTTGCAAGTGTTGTTTGTTAAATCCGATAATTGCCGTAATTTTTAATATATATACACTAAACTTGGTACAGAAACAGTACCAAGTTTATATATAGCTTAAAAGAGTTCGTTATCCAGTCTTAACTAGCAACACGTTTCATGATGGCAGCCATTTGTTTTTGAGCAAAACATACAACTTAAGTATTTCCAAATATAGTCCCAAAAGTAGAACTTTTTTATAAATATTAGGTGATTACAAATAACGGTTATTCCTGTACTTTTTCTATATCTCTTAAGATTTAAATATAGTGGCCGTTCAAATATTGGGAAATGAATGGTTATTTCTGTCCTATGCATGGCTGGGCAAAGAATATGTTTATTTCAGAATTCTTAGGTCGCTTGGAGTAATGGTCGTCTCGCAAGATAGTGTCCGTACAAAAATGTGAGTACTATAAAATATTTCAGAAATAATTGTCAATACGATAACTGCCGTAATGTATTATTAGATCCCGAGTAAATTTGGTACACAGACAGTATTTGCACGTAGCTTGTATTAGTTAATAAGGCAGTCTTTAATAACAATTTTCAAAATGGTGGCCACTTGCATTTGTGCAAAAGTGTAACTCAATTACTTTCCAATGTAGACCCAAAACGACACATTTTATTAATTATTAAGAATTACAATTAATTCTATTTTTGTGCTTTTTTCAATGCCTCTTAAGATTTTTAGATAGCGACCGTTCAACTTTGGAAAAGGATATGGCAAAGTAATTATACATTTTACAACAATACCAAAAATTGTTGTAGGATTTCAGATCATTAGCAATAATGTTTGTTCTTATGAATTATTTAATAATTTGTTACACTTCCAGAGAGGGGTCGTATAAAGACATTGCGGAAATGACTCGCACTTACGAACATGATCTACAATATTTCATATACATTCACACTAAATTTGGGACTAAGACAACAGTATTTACACATATCTTTGATAACTTCGTTCGCCAGTCTTAACCAATAAAGCGTTTCAGGATGGCGGCCTTTCATATCTTTGTACATTTTTACCACAGGTGTTTCACAATTTAAATTGACACTTCTCCTAAGTGAATAAATGTGTTTACAACGATGATTTTGGGCTGATCGTAAATAAATAAAGACTACGTTTTAAAAACTAATTTACACGTTTTTAACAATATTTTCGGTGTTGCAAGTATATTAACATTTCAGTTGTAAAAGCCATTGTACCATTGTTGTAGAAATTAAATGTCTTACGTAATAATGGGTTTCTGTTTGACATTTTGAGATAACAGCTACATGTGGAATCTACCTTTCTTTCAACTAAGCCGGAAGCGATATTTTAAATCAAATTTTCTAAACATAGCTTGTTATAATGTATAGCCTTGTCACTATTATTGTGATTATTACTAATCAGCTTGAATATTATATCATTTGTGTATGCCCAAATGTGATTTTTCAGTTTTATAACCCTTTTATTCCCAAATTATTTCAACAACAGGTTTTCTATGTCAGGTTTGTTATGTAGTACATTGCGTTAGGACTTAATAATACATTAGTTATAATTTATATTGATTGAGCCATCCACAATATTTTATGATATCCTTTATTTTACTTGGTATAATCTAAATAACTAAGTTAACAAAGTCAATAGTAACACTAAAGTTTTATACACGCGACGCTACTATTTAGTTAATAATAACCTTACGCGGGAAATGGCTATGAAATTAATGACTCTACTTATTAAGAACTCCAACTGCATATTTATTTGGACAACATTGTTAGTGTAGTGAAAATATTTTTTGTGCCAACTGTAATGGACCATAACTTGTATTGGCTAAAATAGGTAACAGGGTACTCTCGTACAACCCTACAAAAGTTTAACGCAGAGAGGAATCATAATGGCGTTTAGTATGGGATTTCTTTAGGTGGAGGCACCAATTTTGAGAATTATATAGACAGTGACGGCCATCTTGGATCTGGGTAAAAGTTTTCAAATGAGAAGAAGAGGGATTTGTGGCTCATCATTCTTAACTGTCATTGTCAGGAGTACAAACATGACATCTGTTTTAAGATATCTTCATTTGTGTAGGGGTTACGGCTATTAAGGCCTGCGGACTCTAAGATGGGCGTTACTGTTCCCATAGTTCTTTAAACCAACAGACGCCTCATATCAAACGCCATTATACACTGTGCCTCACCCTTTACTTGGTTTAATTAAACGTCAAACCAAAGTTATATATTAATCTAGGAATACAACATGCATTATCTCCTTATCAGTTCTGAAAGTTACGTACAACATACAACAATATGGAAAAAATTAGCAAAGTTCAAAATCTTCGATTATATTACTGACAAAAAAATTTGGATCATAATTATAAGTAAATCCAAATCTTATTTTCGTTTATTTTAAATAACTTTAGTGAAATTGCTTGATTTCTTCAATACTTTTCTGTGGGACTTTACAAGTGAGTTGACTCTTAGACATACTGCTCCTGTAACCTTTTATTTGTGTCTCCCCTCATGGCCCACTGGTCTGAGCGAGAATCTTATCAAACAGAATAAGGGGGAGAGTCGATACAGTACAAGATCTATGGTACTTATAACAAGTGAAAAGGTGACAAGCAGGATTTGAACCTGCGCTATCTCTAACTCAGTTCCAAAGTGCGATGTGTTAGGCCGCTCGGTCATTGGCACTTGAATTGATGTTTGTTATGCAATATTAGTTACATCATCAATATTCTTGACTACCTAATTATTTCTTAATCAGGTACTTTTTTACTGCCGTACAATACTGAAAACAAGATCTTATGCTCGACAGCTTAAATATTGAGACATATTAGTAAATTGAGAGTGACCGGTATTGCATTTTGAATCTTCCTACGTGCTAGCCCTAAAAATGGATAGCTCATAAAATAATGTAACCAAAAAGCCTAGGGCCTTTGCAACCTATAAGAATCGCTCTTGTATCGCTTCAACTATACCTTGTAAATCTGTAACCTTTAACGCTGATTACATTTTCTTTAGTCCTAATCGTACATTCTGTGAAAGAATCATGCATGACCTTGGCCTATTGCTGGTCCCTGGGTTTCTGTAGTGTATTTCATGTTATTAAAATAAACTTTCCTCTTGTTTGTCCATAAATTTGATAAAATACGGGCTAAGATTATTTTACTTGTCAGGTTAGAAAAATAAATAAAATACTCATCCCAAGACTCAGACCACTATTAATAACATGATACTTGTAATTTAGCTTTTTAAGCAGCTAGAGCTAACTTCTTCATATACTTTAAATATTTTCCATTCGTTTGTTTTTGGTCCATTACACATAAATATAGCGTATGGCGAAGAGCACTCATGTATAAACATTTTTTATTAAATAAGTTTTTAACGATGGTCCCAATACATATATTTTTATATCACCACAACATTGTTTCTGTAGTATTGTTTCTGTAGTATTGTTTCTGTACACATGAGGGAAATTAAACCTCAGCTCCTAAAATTGTATTCATAATAATAGTATGGACAGAAGAATAGTTGAGAAATATTCGTATTTCATCCACCCAGGTATAACTGTGCTGTAAACAGGTACAGTATAATGCTCATATCTACTGCAGTTATTGTAGAGGAACGCCAACGCCACACCTTTGTTATGGTCCCACAGTGCCGGCAGCTGTGTCCTTTACTGACATTCTGCTAACATTTATTATTATTTTGCCGTTAAATATACAACAATATACTTATTTTCATATAACTGGGCTTAAATATAAAATTTATTATAAACATCCATTAATATACCACATTAAACCTCTCAACTTTGTATGTGAATTGTACTCACAGGTAATTAAATTGCATTTTACTTGTGATTAAAAACATTGTCTTGTGTTACTCAATATAACCAATGAATTATTTTACCTCTACCAAATCCTCAGTCGAAAGCTACGAAATATATATATATTATCTTGAAATCAGGCATGGACAAAACGGTGTGAACTGAGGAGAATGGCACATATTTAATTTAAAAAATATGTTATTGTTTAAGATTAAACAAACTAAAATATATATATATATATATATATATATATATATATATATATATATTAATATATATATATATATATATATATATATATATACTCGTATATTTGGGTATTTTGAAACAAGTCATTTTTACAAAGTGTTTCAAATAAACTATTTTATTCCTGAAGACTTAATTCGTTGAAAACCATGCGATTCTTTCAAGAAGTACTCCATATACACAATGGAAATACGACCATCATATACATACTGGTGATAACCCGTTAGCTGATGATTCCTAGTTCGTAGTATCATGATTTTTAGTTCGTTGATCAAGGTTTCTCCTTCACCTACGATTTATAGCTCCTTTTATTTACCATCTAATGATTTTAGTGTTTTATTCTTAGGTTTTTAGTTGATATGACCTCATTATCTGATATTTTAACGTCAGCTTACAATTATTTCCAGTCCAGTAAGTAGTTTATAACAAGATTGATAAATAGTCATATTCACTCAACATATTTATCAACAAATATTTGACTATATATTTCTTCTAACGCTTAGCCATGATTTGTTTTTACTAGAGTGTTTACATTTTTTTAAATCGGAACAATTATCTAACTACATAATAATAAGTATGAAATAAGGATCTCGTTCTTACATGTATCAATAAAGCAGTCGTTTACTTTAATGTACAGTCTATCATGTAGATTTAGCTTTAATAGGAAAATTGTATAGATGAATAGAAGTTCACAGCTCCAAAATCTGGCTAAATAAATCGTATTACTTTAAATTGACGCGTTTGTCTAGTGCATTAGCTTTAATTTACTTAATCTGATAGCAATTTAAAATGGGGTTAAACTGTATTAGTTACAAAGTTTAAATTTATCTTTGCACTCATTCATCACAGGTTACTTGTATGTAGATGGCATTTCAAGGATATCTACCTACTGTCCGTTGTCGGAAGTCAGCAGTTCAAAAGTTGTAGGTGGAAGTTTTCAGTCTCAGTGCGGTTAACTACGAGCCATCACGCCACACTGCGCCACTCGCGTAACTCATCTCTGTCTGTATGTCAGTGTAGCCAACTGCAATATGAAACACATACCACTGCCAACTTTAAGTAATGAAAGGTCAAACCAATAACTTTGTGTGTTACACATAGTTGTACCAGGCGTATTCAGGAAAAAGGATCGGGTACCATCTTCTCCCTCCTCACCCTCCAGAGGGATATAAATGTTATGACAAGAATGTACTTTGTAATTCCATTACTCTCACTCAGTATCTAAGAATTAGAGGGAGACATTATTTGAGATACACACACTATGTACTAAATATTACTAGCTAGCTATGTACAATATATTTCGAAAGCTAAATGACTTAATGCTAAAAAAAACTCACAAAAAAGCTATATTTTTCATTATTTTAGAATGCTTAAGAATTAGTAAAAACATCTGATTCACGCCTATTATAAACATATGTCAATAATACGAGCTCTTTGACAGGCCGCTATCGTTGCATCAGAGGGCGCGGCCTCTCAATTGTCGGTCGGAGTGAGTTTTACGAATATACTGTACATAATAAAACATTATACGTATAAAGGAGTATAAATTAAGCATCGTATTGTTCGGGTTAGGTTACAGCCACATACAAGGGAACATACACACAAAACTCAGTTACTAAACAATAGATTAGACAGCTGCTGTTATTAACTGAGTAATCGTTTTTAAGTTTAAATAATACGTATCGAAGTTTGCGTCAAGACAATATAGGCTATATACAAAGAGAGTTTGCAAGCTAATTGTAGAAATTTAATCAATATTTATACCAAGCTAGCATTTTACCCACGGTTTCGCTCGCAATTGTATATAAGCACTTCTGGTTCGAGTGAATTATCACACTAATTTTGAGTTTGCCTTCTTCCTACGATCATGAAAATATGATAAAAAGTGTATATTTGTGGTCATTGTGATTTATTTCGGTGTTAGTATTTTTTTTTGTTCCAGTGCTGATTTTGCCTCTTTTCTGGCCAAGCAAATATACATACATACACAGCTATGAGAAATAAAGTTTCTCAAAAGGCAAGAAATTTTGCTTTGATAACAGGTTAGAAAATATTGTCTCATATATCTAAACTGCTAGCAGTTACCTGATTCTTTGCACGTATTTTAGTAGACGTATATGACGTGTATTGATGGTTCGACTTGAGTTTGCCTTGTTCCCACAATGAAGAAAATACGTCAAAAGTTTATATTTATGCCCATTCTAATTTACTTTGTTAGATAGTAACAATGTCTTTTAGATCTAATACTTAATATTTGAAATTTACAGCTAAAAGTACATTAACAATGATACTACGCGTTTCGTTCTTTATAAACTGAAAAATATTGTTAATATTATAAAAGATTTATAGAGCTGGAATTACCACATTATTTCAAAATCACAGTCCAGCGAACTTTCATCTAGCATAGTTTTTATCGACTGCTTCAAAGGGAATCTTCGGTGCCAAATTCTGACCATCTTATGTTTTGGGGCATTTTGTAAAATAGATGAGTACTTTCCTATTCACTGAAATCTAAAATGGCGCTAAAATATTTGAATTCACTATAAATGTAAACAAATTGGAAATAATAAACAATGTTAAAACAGAACTACTGTTGGTTACATTAAAAATCCTTTTAATTAGTATTTCACAACTTTAGAGATCAAGGTGGAATTCTCTCGCTACTTTAAAGACCAATGGGGTGTAGCCCGGAAAAAATGTTCGAACTAAGGATAGGCCTGTTTCATCCCAGGGATCCTAAAAATATCCATGTCAAATTTCAGCGCAATCAGTTGAATATTTTATGCACGAAAACAAAATAAACAAAGAAGGCACTTTCACAAATAATATTGGGATTAATTATTAGGATTAAGATTTGTAGACACAGTTTTGAGTACGTAATTGTAACAAAAATATAATCATCTGTTGTGACAGTTTAATATAAAGGTATAACAAAACATTAAGTTAATTTTACAAACACACAATAATTCAAGTAACGTGCAATAAAGAATGAAAATTACGTAATGCAAGTCATTACTGCTCATATTTATAAATGTAATTATGGACGATCTTAAATTTTTGGTAGGCTGAGGTGTCCTGTAAACCACACAAAATTTTAAAAATGCGTATGCTACACGTACATATACTTTATTATAAAGCTTTAAGTTCAACCAGAAATTTATATTAAATACAAATATACATCGTAACTTGAGGCTTCAAATAGTGTTTGGCTATTTAATATACGTAACTGCCTCTGTAGTTTATAATGTGCACAACACACGCACACAATATATATATATATATATATATATATATATATATATATATATATATATACAGGGTGTATATTATGTCTGGAAACACCCAAATATATCCTTTAATAATTTAAATATAAATTTGAAACCTCTTACAATCGTGATAGAGATTGGGCATCTACTTTTTTGGAACAATGTTTTGTTATGTCACACCAACGGGGGACTGTCCTGCCGAGGGTATCGTGAATATTCTTAATGGAAGCCTATACCTTGTGATACATAATTTTTAAAGGTAATAGCTTACTGAATTGAATGCCACAAAACCGCATCTCAAAGGAATTATTTTTCTATCAGAAAATAGAGCATTTTTAGTATTGAAAATTTACTGATGTTCAACAATGTAATTTTAACATGGTTCTTGCCACAAAATGTGTTACACTAATTTTTTAGCATTTTTTAAAATTTTCAATTAAATAAAACAAAAATTTTATTTTAAGCTGGTTCTATTAGCACAAATTTACCAGTTTTTATTACAGTACAATTATGGAAATACTTTATGTTATTGATTTCTTATTACAAATAAAAAATAATGTATGCTGTTAGAAAAGTCTTACAACAAACGTTTTTACCTGCATTTGGTGTCAAAGCAATTGTTCGAACTGTGTTCCTTCTACGGTTTGACAATGAGCCAATCTTGTGTAAAATGCTTCGACAGAGTTGCCTAACATTTCTTCAGTTATCAAAGCAATCTCCTCTATAATCCTGTTTCTTAGGTCTTCCAAATTATGAGGCTTTCTTCTATAAACATTGGATTTTAAATGACCCCATAGGAAAATAATCGATTGGTGACAAATCCGGAGATCTTGGAGGCCATTCGATTTCTCCTCTTCGGCCAATCCATTTATGAGGACACCTTTAAATCCAAATACTCTCTTACCTGTCTCCCATAATGGGGTGGAGCACCATCCTGCTGAAACCATACATTATCAAAGTGCAATTTGAATAGCTGGGATTATTTCATTTTGGAGCATATTGTAGTAAAGTTCGGCATTTAAATTTCCATTGATGAAAAAGGGTCTAACAATTTTGTTACCTAAAATTCCACACCATACGTTCAGTTTTTTTTGTGGTTGCTGTGAATGGGACTCAGTAATCCAATGTGGGTTTTCACTAGCCCCAGTAACGGCAATTGTGCCTGTTAACATTGCCATTTAGGAAAAAAGTTGCCTCATCAGAAAATAGTATGTTGGTCAGAAAATCTCTATTGTCATCACATTTGCGCATCATCAAGTTCACAAAACTCAACTCTTCTGTCGTAATCATCCTCACTTAACTGTTGGACTAAATGAACTTTAAATGGTTTGTATTTATTAATTTTCAAAATCTTACTCACAGACATAGGGTGCATATCATGTTGCTGTGCAGCTTTTTCTGAGCGATGTATGTGGGTCTTCAATAAAATGTTTGCAAAACATCTAGTGCATGTTCTTCATCTGTTGCAGATTGTATCCTACCCGACTTTGGCCGATTACGTACACTCCCTGTCATTTCAAAACGCTCAATAGTTTTTGATATTGTTGAAACACTTATGGGATTCCTTTTCTGGGAAAAGTGTCATTAAACAAATTACAAACTTCCCGATAAGATCTTTGACGATCGCCATATCCTCGCATCATCAACAGAGTAATTCGTTCTCTTTCAGACAATTCCATTAAAATGCCAAATAAAAACTGAACTACTGTAATTAGATAACTTGTTGACAGCAATGCTTCAGAGACACTGATTAACTCGACAGGAATGATATGACCTTTGTCCATTTGTAATTCCCAAGCTTAGACCTGTCTTGTGAAAGCTCCATGCTCAACAAACTGAAACCTGTAGACCAGATGATTAATAAACACAATAATGGTTTCTCATAGGCTAGTGACCTTTGTCTCTTTTAAAAACCTTCCTGCTGACTGGAAAACACACCAAGTACAGATTCATAAGTAATCAGAGAAAGTGACTCATAAGTTTTATTCATTGTAATAAAAACTGGTAAATTTGTACTAATGAAACCAGCTTAAAAATAAATTGTTTATTTTATTTTAATTGAAAAATTTAAAAAAAATGCTATAAAAATTAGTGTAACACATTTTGTGGCAAGAACCATGTTAAAATTACATTGTTGAACATCAGTAAATTTTCAATACTAAAAATGCTCTATTTTCTGATAGAATAATTCCTTTGAGATGCGGTTTGTGGCATTCAATTCAGTAAGCTATTACCTTTAAAATTATGTATCACAAGGTATAGGCTTCCATTAAGAATATTCACGATACCCTCGGCAGGACGTTCCCCCCGTTGGTGTGACATAACAAAACATTGTTCCAAAAAGTAGATGCCCAATCTCTATCACGATTGTAAGAGGTTTCAAATTTATATTTAAATTATTAAAGGATATATTTGGGTGTTTCCAGACATAATATACACCCTGTATATGAAAGTTGCATCACTACTATCCCTTCATCCATTCTGTGCTATCCAATATTCAAGGAAAGACACAAACAGAAGTCATACTATGAACGATGAGATAAAAATATATTTCTCAATGGGATTTTTGCCTGTTTATAATTTTATTACAAAGTGGCGAATTCCAAATGTTTAGCTCATTCCATTCTCAAAATGTCCTGGAGACAGACAGCTATACCTAAATAAATATTTACAGACTACAAAGGAACTGTATCAAACTATTGAGTGGCAGTCGTCAATGACTATCAGCCAAACTCCATGTTTAAGCATGCACAGCAACACAACTCATTCTCGTTTATATACTCGTAGAAAGCTTCGCAAAACTTAAAGTCTACAAATGAAATCTTTCTCGTGATATGTTATTGCCACGTGATATGTTCACATGTTGTTATTAAAGTTATGTTTCATAACAGTTTTCATATAATAAAATTCCTGATGAGCCACGAAGGATACAACAACGCAATAGTTCACTGAAATCTAATTATACCTCTGACTTTTAGCATTTATATTATTTCCACTCTGATATTTTATTTTATTTTTATTCTTAAACAAAATTGCGACAAGTTAAAATCTCCTATGGTTGTATTCAGTTTGTTCACAAATCTATTTATTCTGGTATTTTCTCATTGCTACCATGGTTAACGCTCAACAAGATGCTACGAATTTTTTCTAAGTATTTTAAACAGGCTAACATATCAGAGAATTTGAGTTTATTTGTAGAATTTCGGCTCGATTTAGGTAAGAAATGTTTTTTCATCATAACAATATACACACAGAGGATATGCAATTTAATGGTAGGAATTTAAAAAGCGTCTATTTTGTTATTTCGGAGAGATCGTTTCGTGAACGCTCGTGAAGGTGTGTATACTTGAGTTTTCATGACGTAGACCTACAATTTGCTCTTTTTTAATTATTACTTAAGAAAAGTTATCCCCACATGTTGATTAGCCTTTAATTTTGTAATATAACCCGATCCTTTTAGACATTTCAAAAAAATTATGGACAATAATAGTCCATAAAAACGCAGTTTTTATAACAGTGATAATAATGATAAAAAATGCCAGAAAACCTGTGTTATACTTATAATAATTTTTCAACAGCATACTTCTGCAAACGAAATTTTAGGAGTAATATTGAAAGAAAAAAATTTAATTATTTGGATTGGTTTTTCGTCTTTTGTGTCTATCGAAAATTTCAAAGAAACTAGATGAGACAATAAACATTACGGTAATATTACTCTATAATATGAGTCAATTTGAAAATACGAGCGAAGCCAGATCAGGAGGTTAGAAATATACAAATACAAATAACAAAATAATGAAACAATGAAAAAATATACAACTAATATAAAGAGCTTGCTGATTGATTGATACCTGCTTATAAAGTCTTCGAATACTTCTAGAAATCTCGTTATTTAAAACCATAGACAGTTTTATGTTTTACTTCCAAGACGTATTTATGGCATCAATTTATGCCATTTTCTGAGCGTTAGCTAAGCCTATCACCGAGGGGCAGGAACAATTTTTTTTAAGATTGTTTTTCTATCTATCACCAAGAAATCTTGAGGACGAAGTAGCCTATAGACTTGAAAATCTTCTATATAAGCAACATCGAGTTAAATAATGCATGTCTCTTCATCGGTTTTTATGTGGCAAACATTTTTTTTTGGACTTATGGGCTACCATGATGTTAACGTTTTTCGTTAAGAGTAAATCATTATGCAAAAAAATTAGAACAATCATATGAAACTTTAACAGGTTACATGGTGACAGATTTAGACTAATGAGATGAACTATTAACTTGAAGTGTTGCATGTAACTTAAGCGAAATCTGTTACGCGCCATGTGGCTTGATTCCACGACAATTTTTTTAATTGAGGAAACTTGTGACAGCAAAACGTTTCAGCCAGACAGAATAAGCAAAAATTAAATAAATTATCGTTATATTAATATATCAATACTGTTTTCCATACAATATCAATACTAATGCCATATTTAATCAATTTGTTTTATAATTTGTGTATGCCATCTTTACACTGTTGGCCCTCCTTATTAAGTGTGTAAATATTTAATTAATTTTCTTTTAGTATAACCTTTAATACAACCAGTGCAGTATTTGGATCAGTCACTTCTGTTTTACTCTATTGTCTAATATGACGTACACGTTAAAACATTAAATATTCATTAAAGAAACGATGTGATTTTAAAACGAATTAAATCTCAGTTCGTGTACAAACAGCACAATTTAAATGCGAGCAGCATCAATCAAGTAAATGAACCGTTATATATCACCAGTTTGTAAATTCCTCTCTAACAAATCTTGCTCTCTTACTTGCCGGTCTGTAGCATTAACTACAGTTTGTTTGTTCTGGTGGCCATCTTGATTTTTGTACATAATCTATAAATTCTATCATAAATATAATGGTTAACTTATAACCATTTTACTCCTTTAACCTTTGTTATATCAAACCAAAATTTCTTTATTTTTTGTGTTTCTATGATAAATCAGTTTTTCGGAACAACAATTTTCATAAATTTTTAACATTTTGTTACTTAAACATAATCGGGAATATAATGCTTAAACATTTGCTAACCTCAACTTTAAAGGTACTGTATAAAAATTTTTTGAGGTCATTGGGGAGATCGTTGTAATGAATGGAGGAGTTTGAAGCTTCTGGTTATAATCCATGTTCTCCCTAAAATTATAATTGCCAATTTCCAGAGAAGCAGTAATAAAATACTGAAAGTATCAGTGACTGCACTAAATTAAATTTAGCGGTCTCTGGAAGTAAACTTTTAAACCAATACAGACCTCTCAGTCTTCCTAACGCACGTTGGGAGGCACGTGTGACATGTTCAGTGAAGGTGATCACTACACTGAGAGTCACCCTTGTTACAGACAGCCAGACTCCTGCCTTCAAGTTGGACACTCACCTCAAGGGTCTACACTACATCGTATGGCGCATCGAAAACTGTGCACTTACCTGAGTTGAGTTTCAGACCATTAATTTCTCACCTCTGCAAGGCTATGGATGCCTCACTCCCAAGTGTGGTAATCTGCAGCCTGTCTCCAAAATACGATCCTATCCATGAAGTAACATAACCACAAAGTCCCTATTATTGCGTCTTTACAATCAGCAAATTGTGATCCATTGAACGAAAAACTTTAGAGTAATCAAGCTCCAATAATGTCATAAAAACAAATTTGTCAAGGTAAAACATGTATTGTGATTCTTTATGAATTGTAGTTCAGATTGTACTTTTGGGGGTAATTAATGTTCATTCATGTGACCTGATATTTATTGAACTACTATTGGAAGTATGGATACATACCTCAACTGGTGCTTCAACTGGTGCACTAGTTTGATTAGTTACTGTCGATATTGGCCGAGCAATGCTTTTCTTCCAAGCTTGTACAAATACCTGTTTATTCTGTGATTCATTCATCAGATAAGTTATAGCGTCAATAGCAACTGCTTCTTCAATGACAGCATTGGATTTGAAATCAATCATATTCTCATGTTTAGTGCATAAAACAAATTAAGGTGTCCTTATTTACATAGTTTCCGATTCCCATTCTTGCAATATATATATATATATATATATATATATATATATATATATATATATATATATATATGTATATATGTATGTATATATGTATGTATGTATGTATGTATATATATATATATGTATACCTTAAATATATATATTTGTAAATAGAGTGGAAGAATCTACATTTTTACATAGAGATTAAAACCTAGTCTACATTAAATTTTTAACGTGCGTAAATATTCAAAGAATCATAATAAATAACGTAATCTCTGGAGATAGAGATCGAGAGTAATGAAGTCGAGGGATGATCCGAGGGAGAACTACTCGAATAAAGTTTTAATGAGAAGACTTAGAGTGATACTACAAATGAGAGGTTATGATGGGAAGATATCATTGACAACAAAAATGTTAATTCTAGACTTTCCATCTAGATTACAGCTAATGTATTCTGTAGAAGAAAACTGGAAGTTATTGATAACTGATCTACATGTCTTTAAATAACCTGTCTTTGATTATTCAAACGAAAGGTTGTGATAATAAAACAACATATTTTGGTCATCTTACAATAATGTAAACGGAGGCTGTTTAAGTATCTAGATTTAGCTACCTGTTGTCCTTAATAATAATAAAAATCAATATTTTATTATTAGTATTGACACTATGTCATTTTTTATATAATAATGAAAAGGAAAGTATAAAAAAAATATCAAAGAGTAGATTTTGTTTGAAATAAATTTAATATAACAAATATTTTCCCCAGATTCGATTGCTCCACCTTAAATGGCCCGATAAAACCCAATGTAATGGATCGGATTCATGAATACTAGCAACTGACCAGCTGATTTTCTATCCAGCTAGGCCTGAGACGAGTTCACAATTGGTAAATTCTTCATTTAGTTCCAAAACTATATGCCGGCTCACCTCTCATCGCCATAACTAACCCCTTCCTCCTCTCAAATCTAAGAACTTCCGGTGTGTTACCAAACAATGGTAATTTCATTAGTTAATTCTCAGGTCAGTCAAGACCGTATTATCTCAATAAGTAAAATGCTGCAGTTGGCGAAAATCTGTTTACACTTGGCTTATAAGTGTCATTTCTCCTTATCTACCGTTTCTTAATATGTAACTACAATATCTTTTTAAGAATGAAATTACCTAAGTAAAGTGCGAGTTTACTTTGAACACAAGTTACATGTTTCCCTCGCCAATATGAGACGAAAGATACACATTTTGTCCTTCTTACGCGCTCTGAACTTTTGAATGTACAAAAGTGGAAAGAATGGAACTTAGTAAACAATATTTTAGTTAACATTGTTGACAAGCAGTCCTCGGTGTGTGTTCAGCTAACTAGTTACTTAATGAAATTTATTGCACGGGCAAATCCGATCTACACTACATTTTCTGTTTGTCTAGAAAATGAAAGGCTGACTTTTTTTGTGTTTGTAAATTAATAAGTATTGGAGGTAATTTCATTACAAAATTAGAAACGCTAGTGTTCCGTAAATGATTAAAAATCTGTTATGTGTATTTATAAACTTATTTTTTTTATCTAAGAATAAATTTTAATATAGGAACGTTTCGAAGTTCAGCTTAAGTATTAGAAAACTAGTAAAAATAATTAATATATCAATGGAATAGAATATAACCAACCACTGGTATTAAGTTGCTTCGCTCTTAACCAAATTTTCCTGGCGCTTTAGTTTCACATAGAGGTACTTATTACAAAGGATGACAGGCTCACGCTTTACTTCTTTCGCCTATAGCTGTAAGAATAATATAGACATAATAGGGCTAAAGCGCATGCGCGTTTGTTCATCCGTTATATAAAAGTATTAATGTAGATACAAATTAGAATATTTGTGTTTCACTCGTATATACTCGCACTTACCGTGTTTTACTGTGAAAAGACTGTGAATACCCAGTAAGGGACCAAAATGCGACACAAATTTTACGAAGGTATCAGTATCTAATGTAAGGAGCAAAAACTGCTTACTAGTTTCCTCGATATGTACTGCGATATGTTCCTGTGTACGTATGTAATGCGAGTGAGACTAGATAAGAAGGATAAGAAGAGGAAATGACGGTTACCAGTTAATGTTGATACTCCATGACAAGACTGCCCGATGGAAGTGTCGGTGTATTTTTGCCACAGCCGTTGCGGCAGCACGAAAGATATCAGCTGTGACAAGCGGTAGATCAAGCCCGAGTCGGTCACCTGTTGGGTATTTCTACACTTGACAGACCACCCGACATTTGTCAGAAAAAATTTGGCTTTTTAACTTTACTTAACCGTGTTACTTCATTAATGCCATAACATACATAAATAACATTTACCTACACACAGGGGCTATTGCTATTTCGTATATTGTTTTAGTTTGATCCGAGGCCAATTTTCATCAAATTTTCATATTTTGGAGAAAATTCACTGCATTTCGAAATTTCACTTCATTCCTGCCACATAGTTGTCTGCTGGCTTTTGCCGTCATCAAATTGTCTGTCGACATTTCATTTTTTAGATCCCTAATTGCAGATTTGCCTTGGTGTAAAAGGTAAGCACCAGGCGGGACTTGATTCAATACTTTAAAAATAAAGTATACTATTTTATTAATTGTGGATTGTAACTTGAACAACTGCGACCATTACGGTTCACCCTGGGGGGAAGGGGTGGAATGGTGCACAGCCACCCCATTATGGCAAGTTGGCGGCCGTTCAAATGTAGCTACACTCAAGTGGCTATTTTATAAATATCGCTTTACTTTGTTTTTAGTGTAACTCTACTTGACATAGAAAACACTTTGGCGAGAAAGGTCAAAAGCAGCGTTGAGGAAAAATCGGACTGTTTTCTTTTCGAGAGGCACATTGCTTAAGAAGAATGATGGTTTTGTTTTCTTTTTGTTTACTTTGTTTCTACAGCAGAAACTAAATATATTTAAAATAAATATATCCAATATCCAATTAGTTGGCTGAGCGTTAACGAAGCCTATCACCTAATAGGCTGGAAAATTGTAATTTCTCTTAATCTATTTGTATGTCTGCTCGCACAATATCTCGAAAACGAACTCACCTATAGACTGTGAGGGTGAAATAGTTACAGAGTTAGATGATGGAGCGTTGATTGTCTGAGCGTTAACGAAATTGGTCTTAAGGGCAACCATGACGAAAACGAGAAAATAGCAGAATAAATAAATTTGTAAACGAAATAAGTAGAACCATATGAGGTTTTAACATGTGACAAATTAACACATGTGTTCAAACTGTTTCAACATATACAACTTTATCTTATGGTGACTTGGTGTTTAGAGCTTTATTATTTAAACAGTGATATGAAACCCAATTTAATAGACAATATGGGAATGTATCATGTGACAAGATATCTCAAGAAATGTTTCATCTGTTGACTTGAAATTGTCCATTAAACTTCATAGACAGGAATAAAACTATGATGGTGCATGCCTAGCCATTGAGTCCAACTTAGCGTCATGGAAGCCTACTCAAGAGGGTGACACTTATTTCCCTTTTTCTATCTAGAAAGTAAAAATGTATTTTCTTTATGATTTGTTTATGTCTATACATTTGAAACTCTGCAAGCAACCTCAGCGAAACACAACTGGTTATTACACAACAATTCCACAACACGTAATCCTAACTTGGAAATTGGTTAGTAGCGGAACATTTGTAAATAAAAATGAACGAAATTACTTTGTCCACAGAAAATGCCATATTGAGCTGTTAGCTTTCAGGTTAATTACAGTAATAAGAATAACATGACATCTTCAAAGCTCTCACGTAATTCCCAGTTGACTTTAGATCAAGCGAAAACTTCACACGAGCTCTCAGGAAGCATGCTATCATCGTCACCCTTGACATCAAAATTTGTTTTAAATTATTTGTAGTTTCAGATCCTAATATAGAACGCTCGTGCTTTAAAAACTTCTATAAATTAATACTTTTGCTCAATACGTATTGTGGAAATTGTATATTAACATATTAATATTTATAGCGGATTTCATAATGGGATTTCAAGATGGAGAGGGAAAGATGAAAAGATGAAGAATTTTGTTTTGCTTGTCTGATAGGTGGAAACAATCGCCGAAGAATATCTACCCAAGTGAACTCCTGTAATTACATTTAAAGATCGAACAGAGCTAAATCTAGATATTATCTGGAATACGGAAATTGGAACGAGATACAATCTTATGAATATCTCGTAGCTATGATTTTGGCTTTCGACGACAGCTTATTTTTAATATTTCACAATTCGCTCGTATGCATAGAATACGCTATCTCACTGCGTACTGCCGAAAAGGTATACGTCCTTATGAATATGTCAATGTCTGTTTAATGAGCGCTAATAGGAAACAGGTACATTCTGAGCGACCATTTAAAGTGCGAAAGAAGAAAATATTGGGCATTTATAGACAATATAACAATCTATGACAAATATTCCATTCCTAAATATCGTGTTCCTATTTGGTCATGTATGGTCTCAAAATATGCACTAGCTGTTTGAATGATTTTGAATTAACACTCCATATTAATTAAATACCGTTTTAGTACTAAATTAGGCAACAAAGGTTTCACACAATCTTAGGACTTTTAAAAATAGAAACTCTTAAATCCTAAAAATCTGAACAATTAAAATGCAGCATGCTCAAATTACGCAGCCAGAACACACATCTGCAGGGTATGCATAGTGCACTCCAGGTTATTCTTACGTTCAGCGTGTTCCATCTTTTCATGAATATCTTTTTTCTGTTTTAATAATTGTTTTATGTTCAGCACCAAAAACTCACATCTATACTCGAAAACCAAATTACTCACAGCCGAAATAAAAGCCATGCAGAGTATGTTAAATATCAATACAGAGCAACAGTAAGTTGTATACTGTAGGGCTTGTAATCAAAGTTAATGGCAAAAAATTTGCAATTTAAACATGAGCTCAGCACAAAATGATCATACTCTTTACTGCGAAATTCCCTCGTAAATAGCCTAGGGCCAATAAATTATTGCGGAACCGTCATCAGGTAGTAGAGATGTATACTCAGATCTCATTAAAACGCTCTTGATTTGTAATCATTATTTCATTAATTCATAAGTAACCTTTCTTGTACATTTTCACATTCTTCAATCAACAACAAATTGAATAATACTTTGGAGTTAACGACCAAAACATAAAAAGAGGTCTTATTTTTGCATTCATAAAAAGGAGTTGATCATTCCTAAATGATCACGTTCCACCGTAACTAGCATTTTAACGATTTTCAGAGTTATGCTTTGTTCGAGATGCTTCTTTGACTGGCTTAAGGGTTGAAAAATGTCAAACCATCATTAAGAGAGCATTTAAAGCAGAAACGGATGAACATAAGCAGCAAAAACCTGTTTAAGATCATACAAGAGGCTTAATTAACAGCCGCTGAAAATCAAAGAAGCTTAGGTTTGTTTAAGCAAAAACTAAACAGCACATCTCTGCGCTGAGATATAATGATGTCGTTGCTGCAAGTAAATGTAATAGCAAACGACTGTTTTGAGGATTATAGATCAAAATAATAAAACTATAATTTCAACACAAACATTATATTATGAACTAGTCCTCATTTTTTTGTTCTATTTGTTTAATAGTGGTTGCTATAAAGTCCAGGGTTTATGCATAGAGATTAATTCAACTAGATAGTTTTATCTAGTCTCAGAGTGAGACTTAAAAATGTTTAAACTCTAAATTTTTAGAAACCACTTATATACGTTTATTTGTTTAATAAAGTATCAAAATAGTGAGCTTCCACATTTTAAATTAAGGTATTAAAAAGCGAGATATTAAATAGTCAACATAGCAACAAATTTGTATTAATTAACCAAAAAAACTATCAACGCCTCTTAAATCTAAAGTTTCAAAAGCGCGATAGCCGCACGTGAAATATACATTTCTTCCAGCTGTGCCGGAGGGGTATTTTAATTACTTTTCTTACTTAGCCAATAGAATTCAGTTTACAAATTCCTCTTAACTCCAGATAACGAGTCATACAATAAATACACGAAAACATTATTTACATTTTTATAAATATTTATTTTTATATTTGTTTACACATTTCTTTATTTGTAATAATAGTTTTTAGAATTTGCGTACGTTAATAAAGAAATTATACAACAAAGTAATACATGACATTAGGAAATACTATAGATATACTTTAAGTTAATATCAAAAGATAGTTCATTATAAATAATAAACTAATTTACTTATAAACACTTTTTTTATAAACGTCTTTTTTATAAACACTTGCTTTTTACCCCACAACACAAAAATAGTTCTTGCTTACGGTAGTAGTCTTTACTTTAATATACAAGCTAGTAGCCATTCTATGTTAGTTTAACTTATTGAATTTCATGAAATAAATATTTAAACTGAAACAATAATAGCCTTTTATCTTAGACTTTTTCTTATTTTTATTTGCTCTACGATTTTTGAATAATCAAGTTCATAACTGATTGTTTGTAACTGTTTCATGACTTAAAACAGAGTATTGCCACTTATAAAATTTCTAAAAGACTGTTTATAACTTTTTTACTATACAATTATTTACTACACACTTGAAAACTTTATTCCTTTAGATCCATGACTCCTGTTTGTATGAAACATTCTTCTTTAACTTAAGTAACAGTATTTTGTAAATTTACCATTGCAAATAATCTCTATAGAATTTTGTTCTACAATATTATTTGACAACTTCCCATGAGCTAAGGTCGTTTAAAAACTGTATAGGAAATTTTGCACATATATTATTACAATTTTACCCTCAGTTTTCACTTACAAAAGTCCGTGAATCTGATCTTATAAGAACAGTGCTCAAACATTGTTATGTATTTATTTTTACTCGTAGAATTATGAAACGTTTATACTTTATAATATTCAAACTACGAATTACAACCAGTTTATAATGTTTTTCTTAGTAAGAAATAAAACAAATAAAAATTTATTTGGATGCGTATTAATGATATCTTTAAAATGAGAAAAAACCTGCCATGATTCTAAGACTATCAAGAGGTTCAAATTGGAGTTAACATTATTATTATGGAGCTAGAATCACGATGGACAAGTCGGCTCTTACTAGGTTCTATACTAAGAGCTCAAAAACAGAGTTAAATTAGTCAAGTACGTTCCTTCTGATATCCCAATGAGATTGTTTTTCATAGATCAAAACCTAGTACTATACAATAACAATGAATGTGTGGTACGAATGTGGTGTCGAATCTACAACAGAATGGTAAGATTAACGGTAAAATAATTGTGGTTGACTGGGCAGTCCA
The DNA here is from genome assembly GCF_021130785.1 of Homalodisca vitripennis. Classification (NCBI taxonomy): domain Eukaryota; kingdom Metazoa; phylum Arthropoda; class Insecta; order Hemiptera; family Cicadellidae; genus Homalodisca; species Homalodisca vitripennis. The sequence continues at coordinate 143,166,816 of NC_060207.1, forward strand.
CTCTCACTCTTGGCAGACAGGAACAGGTCAGAACACGCCAAGCAAGTGATAGTGCTAACATGACAGGACTGGTCCACCCACATGCACGTTACACAAGACTGGACAGTGGACACTGCTACTGCTGCCACGATCTCGTTATCATTCTCAATTCTGTGCTGTGTCAGGACAACGAATAGATAAAAACTACTTATTACTATTTATTTGGAGAAGACGTGGTGGCGTGTTTCTGTAATACTGTATGTACATATGCCCACAATAGCTGGCCAAAGTTGTAGAATAACGCCAAAATATAAAGACCTGCCTAATCAGCAACGAGCAAATAAAATAAGCGGCTGTGTTACGTTTACAAAAACGTTCTGAGTTCTTCCCCGCACCATGATTCCCGTAATGGTCCAGCCCGTGCGTACAGTTATACGACGCTATACGTAGTGAATTTTGTTGGAGGTTTCAACAAGGATTATTTGATTTTTATTATTTTGTATCATCTGAAGTTAGCACTATCATTTGGGTTTGAACGTAACCCTAAAAATGACCATTTTTTATGGATAAACAGAAATTGGAATGTAAACAGGAAATCGGTAACCAACCAATAGTTGAAACCGAATTGCTAGTCGTTCTAATTTGTATTTAAAATTAATCCAATTGTTTTTGGCACTTGCTAAAAACCAGACAATAAACTATATCTCAACATCAGGTTATTTATCTCATTCTTTGCGTACTGAATTAATATTTGCCTTAACCACCTCATATTATTTGTTTTTATTGATATTTAATTTCATATGTAATCTGTTAATTTAATGTGATATTCAATATTGCATCAATCTGTTGATATTATGAAGTAAATGAAACACTAATGTCCAATTCAAAAATAGCTGAGTCAGCTATTTATAATTTAATTACATTTATTTTCTGGGGAAGTTGAGAATGTAGAATCTCCGAGTTCAAATAGATTCAAGGGATTAAAAACCGTTAACTACTGCTTTAAGAATTTGGGATAACATGAAACAGTATTCATAATCAAGTGCTATAAAACGTATTCCTATTTATTTGTATATGACTAATTTTTATTAATTTCACCAAAGAAAGGTTAATGAAACTGAAAAGTACTGTAATCAACAGGGCTAACAACAGAAGAACGCCTGTAATAAAATGGAGGGAGAACTAATGAGACCGGGAACGGCAAGATGGCAGTTTTTTATTTGAAGATCTTCTTAAGAAGAACTAATTAGATATTTTATATGTTAGTAGGCTAATAATGTAATTCAGTAGAAAAGATTGGATGTATCCAGTGATTTTATATTTTGCAAATAAAATAAAATGTTAACCCAAAGCAATACATTAGAATATATGTTTTATTTTGTATGAAGAATATTTTTGAAGAAATACCAGCATTTGCGATAAACATTTATTAAAATTGTATTGAATATTTCACATTAGAGGATTAAAAATTCATGTATTACACATTTAGCGGTTATGCAAGGGTTGGAAATTTACATAGCTACTTAGAGTAGATTGACGTTCTCGTATAATAATAATAATCAAGTTAATTTTAAAAACTTAATTGAAAATCAATTTTTACCCATTGATCTAAAATCCAGTAAATGATCTTCCATGCTAATAAATACAAAAATAGAAACTTTTCTCCATCTGCTTCTATATATCTTTCTTACATAAAACACACTTCAAAACACTGAAACACTTATGGAATATTATATGTGTTTAATTCATTTATGTGTGTGATTTGAATCTATAACCACTGATTATTTCATACATTGCGAGCGAAATTTGCTAGCAAGATCTGCGAAACTGCAAGTAGATCCTAATACTGAAGATAAAGTGTGGGAGTTTTGATAGTCCCATTTGTTTCCCGTAGACCTTGGAATGGTTGTGCGCATGCGCAGACGCCATCGCATTTTCCTCTGCCATTTCATTTGTCACTTTCCCTCACCTTCCCGGCAGCGGTAATGGTGGAGAGCAGACTGTATTGGTACGCTTTGTATTAATTAGTTACAGTAGCGTCATATTCAACGTTGTTATGAACATTAAATTTAATATTAAATAGCCGTTCTTTATTCACCCATCTTAAAAAATCGGTTCAGGCATTTGTATTGTAAAATGCCTAACTAGCCAAAACCACATTAAGGATTGATGGACTGTCGCCATGGTTCACATAAACTAATCTATTAACAGGCTAAGCCTGAAGTATGGTATTATTATTGTGCATTACGTCAAATACATGGTACCTAATCGGTAAAATTACATTATGAGCAGTTTTATAAATAATCCAATTATTCTATATCAAAAATCAATGTGTTGTGTATTGATGTATTCATGAAATATGATGTATACAAGAAAGTTATGTATTCTGCTTATTTGTAATTTCGATTTTAATTTTGTTTTCTAAACATAATTTATATATTTAAGTTTAATGTTCCAAGTTAAAAGTTTTTTGACTTGCTTTTAAAACTAAAACACAGTCAATCAAATTTCATCTTACACATATACAAATAACTAGGTAGGTAACTAATTATTAATCAAACATACCTTTTTGGGGCATTAAGCTGCACACAGAAAATAAATAACCACGGTAAAAAAAATTAGGCTACTAGTTAAGAAACTCCTACACTACATTGATCACATTTACCATATTGATAACGGACAAAAGTGGAAATAGCTAGAATCGCTAATTTTTTCACAAGACTTTTGGACAATTTCTCAAAACCCGGTCATACTTCAGGTATGTATATACAGTAAACATACTTAATTTTTATTTCAAATTTTTCGTTAGCCAAATTAAATCCACCATATTACATTTAGATTTAGTATTTTTAAGTAGACTGTGTCATTGAATGTTATTAAATGTAATCAACTTAATACTCGTATCACTCACTATGCACACATTCTTAGCATCCACTGTGTACGCAAGCAGTTGTGGGTCAGTCTATGTTGGCGGGAACATATCTACACAAGCACACAAAGCATCAGGACATGGGGAATGAGCCAAAGCTGACACATTTACAAAACAAAACATTCAATAGAATTCGACAAAAGCCACTTAAAAATTCAATACAATTTTCAAAACATGCAAAGAGACTTTTATAATTACTAATCAAGAAGGGAAACAACTTCAACAAAGAAGACAGTGTCAGAATATCATACATCTATCACACATTCATAAAGAACCTGTAATGATTGTTTATTAATGATTGTCATATTTAACGTTAATTCATTGAGTTTCAGCCAATCATCACGATGCAACCCCACACACACACATCGTCCAAATGCATAATCATATAACTTTTTAGGCTCTTTAGTTTAAAATCTGTTGACTGTTAAAGCGGCCTAAATTACAGGCAGATTAGCCCCGTATATTTAATTTGTTTTATCTAAATGTCTCTTTTGTTTATTATAAATGTTAATCTATATATATATATATATATATATATATATATATATATATATATATATATATATATATATAAATGAATGTTTGTGTGTTTGTCCTTTATGGAATCGTAAACTATTTGACCGATCATTATGAAATTTGTATATTAATGTATTTTTCGACGGAGAAGGTTTATATGCTATGCCTATTGATGTATCTCGCCCCCAGGCGGCAATGCAAAAGTTAAAAGTTTTTGAAGCGCGTCTACACTATAAACTGCGATTACGAGACAGTTAAGTATATTATATAGCGAAAAACTATTTTAAGGCTCTAAGCTTTGATGTATGTCTTCAAAATACATTTCTGGTTGAACTTAAAGCTTGCGTGTTAGACCACTTTATAATAAAGTACATGTACGTAGACAATGGGTATAAACATACACTTTTGACAGATTTTCTTTATCGTGGCAACAATACAAACTCTACATCGTCGTTGGAAATATATGCTCATTCACTTGAACCAGAAGTGCACATACACGGGCAAAGCTTACGAAAAGCGTACGAAGCCGCGGGAAACAGCTAGTATCATATAAATCTGTAGTCAACGTAACTTTAGATTTGGCGTTATGTCATGGCCGTTTGTTAAGACTGTGTCTATACTTATAAGCTTAGAAAATGTTCTCTAACCACAACCAAATCAAAAACATTGCCATTGAGGACAGCTAATCATCGTATATATTACGAAAAATAAATATGCTAGTTATTTTGTTATATCATAGTAACGTAGTAGATGTGGATATTCCTCCATGTGAGTCACGAAGCAGATGACTAGTATAAGATACAGTATAAGTAAAATGTTTTGATCCATTAACGTAGCTAAGGGGGGGGTTATGGGGGTTGCAATCAAGTATTATAGGAGGGCACCAAAAGAAAACCGAAGTGAAAAAAGAATAAACCTGCTCTGCAGCAATCATATATTGTATACAGTTGCCAATCACCGTGAATTATAACTTACAATAATAGAATTGTGTTGGAGATAGCCATTGTTCTAATGTAAAAACTTCAAGTAAAAAAACCTTGTGAAACTTCTGGTTGCGCCACTTAATGGTTTGCGCTTAATGATGCATTTTAACCATCAAATGAAATTTTAACCCACTTTTTACATGCACCATGTACCTTCATGCTTGATATGTATTATATAGTTAATAATATTATATGTTTTGACCCCAGGAATAAAACTCATAACCTGGTTACACCGAAGGTTGCAGAAAATCCTACATTTGTATTTTGTTGGCAAATTCAAGGTTATACTAAATCTACAGAAATCCATTATTATTTTCGTTGTGACTTTTATTGTATGCTCAAAACATTTATTTGAAAAATATGTTACATAACAACAAATAGTTTGTTGTTAACTTAAAGGAAACATTCCAAAAACATTTAAGAACATACGTTTCAAAAATACTTGGCGAAGAATCCTTAATACTTTGCTTTTATTTCGCAGAAGAACAACAAAACTATAAATACGTCAGGCTGAAGCCGTTCCGATAATCGTAATGCAGTCAAAGATTCTACATTTGGCAGCTTTGTACAGTTGAGCAGACTCCAGGCAGGCTGCTGGCAGCGGCAGACGATATATTGATGAACATCTTTGAAATGGGTCTTCACGAGGCCAATTGCAGGGTAAAGGTCAAACCGATCTTAAACATTTGTCTTTCACAAGTCGGTTTTCTCTTAACGCTGATATGTAAATAGTTAACAGTATTTCTTCATGTTGAATGGTAATCGTTTAAGAAATCGTAGGTGAGAAAGGTTTGTAAGATAAAACGGAGGTTAATGAAATATTTCATTGGTAAGTATTAGGAATAGATTTCTAAGATAGGGAAAGTAATGTTATATTATCTTGTAACATCTATAAATGTGAAATTATAAAAATAATTTACCATTACATTTGAGAATACCTAAAAGGTACGGATATACAAAAAATGCCGTTATAAGGATTCCAATAAACATTCACTTCCGCATTATGAGATTTCAAACGGAGATATGAATGTTTGTGGTTTCGCGAGGGTGAGACTCTTTCCCTTGTACCCCTACTCGTACCTTAACCTACTAATTTGTGTTGGAAAGAGCACCATAGTTGGAACGTAGCCTGGTGTGTAATAACTACTTTAAGTTATTTTCGTAAATGATAAATAAAGAATATTCGATTTTTATACAAACTGTATTATTTTGGTAACGTTTTACAAAATGTTTTTCATTTAAATTTTTCTTTGAAATATGTATAATTAGAGTTATGTGTAAGATCAAGCCACCCGCATCATCTTTACATAACATATAACTGGATTTTGACATAACATTATTTTTTATATTTTATAATGTTTTTAAAATATCAATTTTAAATTGATGCTGTATGTATTGTTTTAGTTGGGCCAAGTTTTTTTTATGAATAGTAAAAACTGTATCAGAACTGTTCATACGTTATAATGTTTGTATTTTTTATAACTGTGACTTTTATGATGAAAATATTGACCTTAACAGTGTTTGAACACATCCTTGATTTTAAGGAAATTTAATGTAACAGTTGTTTTGGCATTCAAGAAACGCATCTAACACTGAAAAACATGATCTTGAAAAATATAAGCGTAAATACCTGAAATCTACGCTTTTAAACTATGAGTGCAACATTACGATGCGTGACTTTGGCCTTCAAAGAGCAACTTAAACAGTATTGAAAATGACATTTACCTTAAAATCATAAAATTGGTAGGCCTATTAAAATGCGAATTATCCGCTGTCTCCTTACGCTCCACTTTCAGGCCAATGGGTAACTCCTTGCTGTTGAGAACAACGACTGTGGCATTTTTAGCGCCATAGTTCTGGATTTTTAAAATTTTGTAAGTTTTACATCTGAAGAAGAAGACATTACGTGTGGTTTGTAACATTGTATTTCAATATTTTGAAACACATAACGATGAGTAGTTGCGTAAAGGCTATGTTACTCTATCAAATTATCAATCGTCAACAAATACCCTCAAACAAATAAATAAAGGTATGACTAAACGAAGCAATCAAATTAATCCCTCAAATGTTGGTACACCAATCAGCGGAAGTATATATTATACGTAAATATTAAGTATAATGTTGTAAGTTGATTCTAATAACTCTATATCAAATGCCAAAGAGTTGATTCTAAGATCTATATCGGACTCATACTGAAACTATAAATTCAAACAGACTTATTACCCTTCAAAATGGGAACACACTGGCGACTTGTTGCGATTAGAAATGAACTGATGGAACCATTCCCATTCAGAGTCAGAGACGTCCCAAACATCGCATCAGAACTGCCCACTAGCATACATTCTGGATAGTTTCATTAAATCTTTTACTTGAGATACATGTTGGCAACCCTGCAACTGTTCAAATTCATTCAGCAACATCAGCTGTTCCAGCCATCCGTCCTCCGCCCGCGCCCGCGCACCAGAAATAACCTCCCTGCATTACTCACTGCTATATCAATCCCAACTGGCACCTCGGATTTATCACTTTCAGTGTAGAGCATTAACCGTGCAACCGACATGCAGGCGGTGTCGGCTAGATTCGGTTCATTTGAAAAAATACCTTCAACTAAATATTTCTTCGGCCTTTATATAAACATCAATAAACTCTTTTTAACTCTCCGAGAATGTTATTTTGCTGGAAAGATGCACTATACTTTCTTAGTTTTAATAATACCAAAAGTTATTTTATTTAATTTCTTTTGAGAGGCGACAGTATCCGAAAGTCTACAGATCTGAAGCTTTTACCGTTTTTCCCCTATCTTTATAGGAAACTCAGATGTTGCTATTTTGTGTCAGTGAGCTATTGTATAATTGTTTACATTTATTTTCATTTATTTTTAAATTTCCTCAAAATTGTTTCAAAATTCAATAAATAAAGAATTACATGTGTTATTTTTAAATACATTGTCCTACAAAATAAAAATACTCAAACGTTAATAGACAAACATTAGCCATGAAAAATGGTTGAAATGTTTAGTTCGATTACAATTAATTTTGTGGGAGCTAGCTGGCAATTAACGTATTAAATGCAATTAATTAGCCCCGCAATTAGTGGCACAACACAACAAGTGGATGGCTACATTCCATTCATGCAATTAAAAGGATTCAGATTGTCGTGTGCATAATAGTGTGATTGGAAATTTATTATTTAATTGATTTCCCTTCAAGTGATAGCTATTTATTTTATCGTAAACTATTCCACTGAGAAAAAATTTACTTTAGTTTATAATTAAAATTATATTTATATTTTTTTTACATTGATCAAGTAAAAATCACAACTTTGCGATGTTAGGGTACATCTCAAACGGCAAGGTAGTATTGATAAAATCCGAACTCTAGCTACATTACAACTTAATGGACAATTATTGATATTAAAATTCTTTGTTACAAATTCTATTTTCTTAGAAACCAATAAGTAGGTAGGATCGTGTTTTAATATACTTCTCTCTATTAAAAATTAGACTTGTATATCCACTACTGTTTGTCACAGATTCGGTTTGGATAAGTAGGAGATATTTCAGGCAGGAATATAGTATACAAATAAACGACGTTTGCCTTGTACATATATCTTACTGTATATATCTTGATCTGTAAGCCACAACTTCCCCTTGGTATTAGAGTCTCAATATATCTCTACACTAATATTAGTTAGTTCTCACTCTGTGTGAGGGTTTAGTTCAGAGGAATAGGACAATTTTCGTTTATACTTAGTTCTCATTCTGTGTGAGGGTTTAGTTCAGAGGAATAGGACAATATTCGTTTCTGCTTAGTTCTCACTCTGTGTGAGGGTTTAGTTCAGAGGAATAGGACAATATTCGTTTCTGCTTAGTTCTCACTCTGTGTGAGGGTTTAGTTCAGAGGAATAGGACAATATTCGTTTCTGCTTAGTTCTCACTCTGTGTGAGGGTTTAGTTCAGAGGAATAGGACAATATTCGTTTCTGCTTAGTTCTCACTCTGTGTGAGGGTTTAGTTCAGAGGAATAGGACAATATTCGTTTCTGCTTAGTTCTCACTCTGTGTGAGGGTTTAGTTCAGAGGAATAGGACAATATTCGTTTCTGCTTAGTTCTCACTCTGTGTGAGGGTTTAGTTCAGAGGAATAGGACAATATTCGTTTCTGCTTAGTTCTCACTCTGTGTGAGGGTTTAGCTCAGAGGAATAGGACAATATTCGTTTCTGCTTAGTTCTCATTCTGTGTGAGGGTTTAGTTCGGAGGAATAATAGTATTTTGGCTTGTACTTAACTCTCGCTCTGTGTAACGGCTTTACTTAAGACGAATAGAAGACCTTTAGCTTCCGTTTAGATCTCATTCTGTGTAGGATTTAGTTCAGAGGAACAGAGAACATTGGTCTCTACTTACTTTTCACTCTGTATGAGGGTATGGTTCTCAAGAACGGATAACTTTGGTCTCTTTTTACTTCTCAATTTGTGCGAAGGTTTAGCTCAGAGAACAGGAGAACTTTGGTCTCTACTTAGTTCTTACTCTGCGTGAGGATTTAGTTCACAGGAATGAGAAAACTTAAGTCTCTACTTGAAGCCGTGCATAGAATTTACAATTAAAGGTGGCTATGTGACTACACCATACTTGATCTGTAAACCGCAAATTGCATTGGTCACTGGAGTATCAATAGCTCTACAATAACAGATAGTTAGGTCTTGCAATGTGACAGCGTTTACTTCAGAGAATCGTAGAACACTGGTCTCTACTGGGAGATAAGAAGTGTATACAGTAGATGAGTAGCTTTGAGTTTTCAATTGCCGTTTTTCCTGTACCCCAAATTTAGTTTCAATGCAAAACCTTTTGCTCATAGTTCTTGTTAAAATAGTAATTTAAAATTTGTGTTAGTATAAACTTTGACTTGACATGTCTATAAAACAAACACATATTTTTTATCCCAGTTTGTAATAAAGTGTTTAGTGTTTTCCCTTCTTAGGTTATATATTACAGATGGACGCTATTTGGAAAAATGCCTGTAATAAACATATTATATATTTACCGCAGAGAAAAAGTGATAATGTCTTTGTTTGGCTCTTTATTATCATTTGTATTTTGCACAAACTTAGTTCATACTCTGCAAGATTATTACTGCGGTTGCTTACTACAAATCAAGTCATCCTAGTATTACTTCTAAATAGGCTATACATGTGAATGTACGTATTTCAAACGCAGTGTAACATATTCACATATAAGCTCGATTGTCTAAAGAAAATAAGGTGTTTTCGCTATATAAAGTGTAAGTTTATAGCTAGTTTGTTATGCATGAAATCTACGCATAATATTTTCTATCATCATATTTCTCAGTATGATGTATGGAAATAGTATAAATATTGTTCAAGTTACGGTCTTCTACTAAACCTGTTATATGGCTTTACTGTTATTGGATATCAAAATAATGTCTTCAGTATATGACTCAACGCTTTATACATTATGCGTTTGCATAGCCTTCTTACAGTTCTTGAAAGTTTTCCATGTAATTTTAATACACACCAGATTATTAATTATGAGTGTACACAGAAAATTCACAAACCAATTACTTTCAGATATTACAATATGCTGTAAATTAAAGTTTTTAAAAAAAGCTTATTACTTATTTTATACTTTTATTTATACGTACTGTGATGTATGTGGACGTTGTAATATAAGATGTACAAAGACTGTTTGCCTTACAAAATAACCTTATGAATTTAATAGAAACTACAGTTGAGAGATTCGTAAAAATCTGTCTTTAGAGAGTTTTGACCTTACATTACCTATACATATTAGAGACAACAATAAATTCAAAACGTATATGCAACTGATTGAATCGAAGGGATTATCACGGTCATAACACACAATAATCAAATTCCATGACCTCAAAAACACAGACTAAAGTTATTTATAAACCTTCCGTTACAATTAGGAGTAAGATTAATCAATAAATTGGAGTAACAAAAAAGGATTTTTTTTTTAAGAAAGATAACAGCGCTCATCTAAAAGGTTTTTATTAATTAAAAACTTAATTCAACCGATCAAAAACCATTAACTAAATTGCTGCTGAATTTAGTTATAAACAATATTATTTTCATATACAGAATGGAACAAAACTCCCTGCACAAACTTTAGGATATTTCTTTTGGGTGAAATAAAACAAAAAATCAAAAGTAAACAACGGTAAATTTCTCCCCGTTTACTGTCTGTCTGTGTTTCAAAAATCATATTTAAAACGGAAATCAACCAATTATAATTAAGTAAGTTGGTTTTTAGACCCTGTATAGTATTTATACGGATTTGAAACTATTTTTATCAATATTCTAAAATTATCCTCTGATAACCCGGTATTTTCGAAACCGGTTCTCTTGTGACTGACTGATAACAGGACTTTGCACGTAGCTCATTTTGAGCTATTTTTTAAAAATAAATACTTTATTCTGAATCTCATTATTATTATCTAACATTAATTTTTTCGATGGTTTAGTTTTACTGTTCAATTTAACATACTCTACTACAAAATATTTTTTGTTTTATTCATTTTAATAAAAATCCTGCACGTTAGATAAGTTTATTTTGAACTAAACTTGTTTAACAAATAACAAAAAAAGTAATGCTGTGTTTATTACTTTTATACTTAAACTAAATACACATGTGATATTTTTGTAATAAAATGCTATTTATAAAAGCTTAACAACGCAATAAATCCGTATTTTTATGACAATTTGACCTTTGAATCGTTATATTGCTACCTACTGTATCGCCCTTTTGTTGTGTTATCAGAGCCGAAAACCAGCTATTGCTGATACCATCAAATTTCTCTAATTAGTTTTACAACTCATATGTGATAATAATAAGATAGTACTGACATACATGTAATACTGGAAGCTATATATTAATCGCCTAATATTTTATTAAAATTTAATTTCGCTCATATGAATGTAGGAATATGAACTATATTTTTCTCTGTTACCTAAAGTGAAAGAAAACTATATAGTAAAAAAGGAACAGTTTAATTTACGAATCCATGATGAATGCATAGAGACTTTTATTTAGGTAATATATTACGTTTTATTTCATATAGAATATTCCAGTTTAGTTTAGTATTGTTTACCTAGATAGTGTTAACGTATTAAGGAGAGAATGGAAAATCCTTGAACCCTAAAAAACTAACACTGTAAGCTTATTCGACAAACTAGTGTATTAGTAAAAATTTTATCTCTATATAGATTGTCGAAAATAAAAAAAAAAAATACTGAATTATTTAAATTTAAAAGGTATGCAAAGTTGGTTAAAGTATTTATTTTGTATTACTATAATACTATTTATGCATCGTTAGCAAATAATATTTTGAGTATGAGATCATACTTCATCAATATTAGAATTATAAGAAAAGAATGATAAATTATATATATATATATATATATATATATATATATATATATAAAACTTTTGTTATGCCTTTTCATACTCGTTACTGATATAAATACATTTTAAAACAAAACATCTGCCTAACTAAAACTTTTAGCGAACAATTTTATATATAGCTACGTCGTAAAGATCATTCTATTTTTCTACAAAATCTCTTTCATGAGTGAACAAATTATGTGACTGTTGCTAGAAGCCAGCTATACTTTGTTGTTAGTCGTAGTGTGATTCTGCTGCTCAGTTTATAGACATCAGTACCAACAGGAAGTCAGTTTTTTTAGTGGTCCTTCTTATACGAAATATTTACTATCCGATATAGTTGCTTGGTTCCATCAATTTCGAATATTCCCACCCATTGATCATTTGCTTTCATACAAGGTAGATGTACTCCAAAGTATTATTAAAATTCATATTCCAACTCAAAAAAGTGTTTTGTTTAATGCTAAGTACGCTTAAAGTACTTTGGTAGAAGTAAATCCCGATTATATTTATTGTTTCACACAACGCAGCTATGGTGGGTTGGGTTGATTCAATGCGAATGTTGAGTTTTCCTCCAGTTCACCTTCCTTTTACGTGCAGCATCTGAGCTAAACTGAACATTCGCATTGAATTAATCCTTCCCAACAAAGCTGCGTTATAAGTAGAAGACTCGGTTGCTCCACCGTGTTTTGATGATCGTCATCGTAGTGTACTCAATAGTACGCCTGATGAGACAATGAGGATGCCTCTTCACCTAGATTGCACTACTGTTTGTAGTGTGGGTGTCCCAGCTGATGTCGAAAAGAGTTTTCGTTTTGAGCTTTTTCGTTTTTCGTCGCCGGCTGTTTTTGAATCCCTTCAAAAGAACATGACTTCAGAATTTTCAGGAGTCAAGTCTGCAACAGCATCAGATTTCAGATGATGCACGTAAGAGGAAGGTGAGCTGGTTCAAAACTTGCCTAGGCTGTAGTCCCACTAATATTATAAACGCGAAAGTTTGAATGTTTGGATATTTGGATGTTTGAAGGTTTGTCCTCGAATCACGCTGAAACTGCTATACGGATTGTGCTGAAATTTGGAACAGGTATAGCTTTTGGTCTTAATTAACATTTAGAGTGATTTTTACCACCCATAACACATTAATTTCAGTAAATAAAGTCGAATTCAAATTGAAAAATTGGTTTGTTTACATTCGAATGTTATGATAAGAACGAAACGTAATAATGTTTCATAATTCAAATTAAACTGGCAGCTGTTGACAGCTATAATTCGACAAACATTCTGAAACATCTGTTTACATTGCTAATGAAAATAAAAAGATAATGGCGGGCGACTTATTATCCCAAAACACCGGGGGTGAATTTAAACGACCAGAACAGACCCATATTGACCGCAGCAACTTTTTAGATGTACGATACACTTTCGTCATTGGGATAAAAAAGCTAACTCTTACTATATATTACTACTATTGTTACTAAAGCCATCGAAGAACTTCGATAAATTATCATGGAATGTGGGAGGGAAATACTAATCTTATAAAAACTGTTTCACTTTACGACTTCAGGATTCCAAACCTCTGTTCCTTAAACTTAAATCTAAATTGGAACATGAGATTGGAATAGCTTTGAGTGACTATCGATTATCTCTAGACTGTTTATTATGTCATAGAAAAAGAATACATAGATATATTGTCCAGTTTTTCAACAGAAATTTGAGTGCGAAACCTCGGGTTACTGCTAGTTCGAAATAATCATTTTAGTACTATTTTACAGTTTTGAAACATTTGTAATTCATAATTACACATCAACTTGAGTGACCACCGTGAACTATAAAACTTAATCTGAGTCTGCCAGTTGAGTCTGATGATTATGTGAACGGAAATTAAGAAATGTGTGAGACTTGCCACCTGCACAATTAGAATAATTACCGCTATTAATACTACTCTAAAATATCCAACCAACAAGATGAATAGATATTTTTAAATATGCATTTAATTTAGTTTAAAGTACTCCTTTTTGTGTATATACGATGAGTTCGTTGAATACATTATATTTAATTACTTGTGCTTAAAACAACAAGTTAAGACAAACATTATACAGAGTGATAATTATACAAAATAACAAGGAGAAATAGGTACTCTAATTTCCTAGAGTTCCAGGAGATTTGAAACTTGCTGCATTGGTTCCTCTTGTTCAAGTGAGAACGCTATTATTTTAAGTTTAAAAAGTCTATGGACAGTCCATGTGTCTGTCTGTCAGTCTGTCAGGCCATCTGTGCGATAATTCTTGATAAATGGTGCTAGGAACTTGAATATGGTACATATGTTCCTCTTGGTACAAATAAGAGCTCTATTAATTCTAGGGTAAAATTTTCGTCTACCCGTCCGTGAGCTACCCCTCCCGTTATGTACTGTTGAGTTTTCGATGGTTTGTTGTATCGGTTTATCTGTATCTATATCGGCATATTCATTCTCAGGAATACCAACATGAGCGACAAATGAAAAGATATTGAGTCCCAAAATCTGTAACGCTACATATTTCAGTATGATTTGTAAGATGACCGGGAAATATTTTAATAAATTTTGTGGCTTAACTCTACTGTGCTAGAACACATATTATTGTGTGTAACTACTGTATGTTACGTTTGTTAGTGTTCAGGAAATCACAAAGTATGTCACATTACATGCAACTGAACAAATTGTACATTCATGTTTTGGAACGATGTCGTTACTTTATTTTTAATGCTTACAAAAGTATATTCAATGCACCATATATTGATTTTCATGCTGTAACCGTGTACATGAAAAATGGTGAGAAAACCAATTTTTTAACCTTATTTGTAAATAGTACATATGTTTATGGAAATATGTGGCGTAAGGAACAATAGTTTAAAAGGTACACTTAAATAACTATATTTGATTTAGTAGACATTTCCTGCAAAAACAATGTACTCGTATTGTAAAGTGGAACATTTTCATCATTCTTCGATGATAACATTTTATTTCTATTCATACTTTTAGAATCAGTAACAAAGAAAGTAATTCCTCTATTCTGACACAATTAAAACTTTAATAACATCTAAGATGCTTTTTCCGTGCAGAGGGTGACGAAGGAAAGAAGTTTCGGAAATAAATTATGTTATAAGTACTTGTCTTCTCTAATTTAATGATCACATTTAATCACATGCCGTCAGAGCTTTTCATTCTCGATCGCTGTGTTATTACTATTTCTTTATTGTATGGTCGGGTGGTGATTTGATTTAACTTAAAGATATCCAGAAGATTTTTCAAAAAAGGAACAGCAATATTCTAGTACGGTTAAGCTCCATATAATGTAATATAACATTAAGAGTGATTGTGTATCAGCATCTCAACTGTAACTGCTTACAGATCTCACAATGTTCAGGCGTTTATTGCATTCTTTCCTTACATGAGATATATGGTCCCACCAGTTACGTTCTCTATCCAATTTAATAAATCTGAGTGACATCTGACAACGGATGGAAACCATTGTTAACTGTGATAATTTTCTGATGTTGTTTTTAATATATATATATATATATATATATATATATATATATATATATATATATATATATATATATATATAATTTCAATAAACATTGAATCACAAAAAGTACTTGCTCCGCCGGGAGTCGTATATATATATATATATAAGATATATATATACAGGGTGTACATAAAGTCCTGCACGGGTATAATATTTTCTGAACGATAACAGATAAATAAACAAGATTTGGTACATCAATACTACACCTAAAAATCTACTTTTTGAAGGAACTATCAGTTTTCTGTAATATCATGGGGACGTCCCGCAAGGAGTCAGAAGGAAATCTTAAATAGGATCATAGGTCAATATGGACGTCATAGGACATCATTTTAAAGGACTTATCTAGCAGAGTTTAATGCCGCAAACCGCACTCAAAAAGATTGATCCAGTACAAAATGGCGGCTGTTCAAAGATTTTACTTGGTTACATTTTTTTAGTAGCCATAACCCCAGTAAAGGAAAACTGCAACCAAACGAATACTGCAGCTAACTACTACATTATGCTTGTCAGTTGTACAGAGGTGAATTATGACATTAGTTATCCTCAAGGGTTACAAATTTGGTCCTAATATATTGATAACGGGGAAAACCTGATAACAGTAACAATTAGAAATTCGATTTTTAGGTGTAGTATTGATGTACCAAATCTTGTTTATTTATCTGCAATCGTTCAGAAAATATTATACCCGTGAAGGACTTTATGTACACCCTGTATATATATATATATATATATATATATATATATATATATATATATATATATATATATATCCCGAAAATACAGATGACTTGCTATATATAGTTCTTAATTAATCGTTTCAACTTGTTAACATAAAGTAACATGTAATAAGCCACCAGAAAATTGCAACGGTTTAATGTGAAGGTACAAATGCATTGTAAGTTTAGACCATAAATATAAAGGACACAAACCAGAACATTTAGGAACATTGTTACACAGAGTTTTTGAGGCAGTGTATGTATTACCAGATATTATTATTAACAGACACTGAACGATAGTTGAAGACGTATTCATTATTTTAACAGTCTTGCGCACATAATACACTAATTAATTTGGATAAAAATTTCAAGTCCACAATATAAAATTCCCTTGAATATTCAAGAAAATACCTGTAGAAATTGCTTGCTAGTAAAAGCAGACTGTACGGATGGCTTCATAATGCAAAGGTCGTCAACATACCATGTTAGTCCCAGAGGGAATTGAGTTCTATACATAATGTATTTTGCTTCATATCTCTTTTAAAGTGTACATTTTAGAAGCTCTTCTACATTTTCCTCGGTTGCTGAAGACAAAGGATTTTGGTGAAATCCTTCGAAAACAAGCAAGTTTTGTATGGTTCAGGTACTTTAAAGTAGTCTTTCAAAGACTCCGTTGCAAAATAGTTATTTCATAAGTCAATAGAAATAACAAAGACTTTACAGAAGAGTTCTTTGAGAGTTATTCCAAAAGAATTACTATTGTTTGTTTACTTAAAGAAAGTGAGAAACCTCTCATTGTAGTTCGTCCTACATGGACCTTAGCGCTTGCTTCCAGAGTAACAGAATATTCAGGATAGGTAACGTTGGTTGTATAGGTAGCCTTCTGTTGAGATACCATGAAGGAGTATACCGGGTTATGTCACTTTGGAAGATCGGTACAGCCTGCCCAGCCAAAGCGGGTATAGAACAGCCAATCGTAGTTTCCAGGTTAGTCACAGCCTTTAACACTGTCATTCTCCGCAGTAGACTAGGCTTATCGAACCACTCTTTTATTCGATTATCTCGACATCTGCGGTTAGTGATGCGCTGATCACTGAAATCCATAAGATTGTCTAGATATAAGTAACACATGGGTATTTACTGTACCGAATGAAGGTCATACTGGGAGAGGTTTGGATTTTACATCATGAAAATAATCGTCCTAGGGGCGTAATGAACAAACTCTCCATGCTAATATCAACCCCACGTTTTGTTAAGAAAATTTTGTCTTCCAACTTGCATCCTTGATTCTGATATTGGTGAAAATCCGAAAATGTAATTTTTATTCTAATTGTATTTTTTTATAATTCGGTAGTATTTTAATAACAACAGCTGTTTTATATTATATTTCATTATTAAAAGTGTACTACATTTATTAATCATAACACTTCTTTGGAAAACGTGGGCTTACCTTTCCGAATCCTATGAGGTCATACAGAAACCTTTGCATGTAGAGGATAAATTTGATGGTAGAAAGTTCAGAACGGTACACTGGCAAAAGAGGACGTATTAATCTTAAATTGTCACAGGTGCGTGGTTTTTATATTCTAAAAAAGGTTTTGACAGTTTGGAACGATTTTTCTCGTTGGTTTTTTAAACCGATTTGTTAGAGACTGTGGAAACATGAAAGAGAAATAGTGATTCAGTTTTCTATAACCTGGATACCTCATTACAATAAATATTAATTGCCACTTACTAGAGCCACAAGATTCGGAAGAATACATTTATAAATAATTTTGCAGTTTTCCTTTTATAATATTTTACTATAGGAATTTTTTCTCCAGAGCTAAAAAGAAAAATAATAGTAAATGAAGAAAAGAGTGACTCTCAGGCGCGTTGTAACTTGAAACATTATTTTGAGGATTAAATAAAAATAAATTAAAATAACTCCAGATTGGAATATTTATTACACAAATTTACTTTGTCATTTTCAGGAGAAATGGTTTATGTCGCTACATTCATTTCCCTTTTCAAAATCATTAGTTTTTATCATTGAGAGAAAACCTAAAACATTTATTAGTAATTATGAAAACATTTCCGTTCCACTCGATAAATATCAAAATCCATTCAAAGTTCTTTTATAAAAAGCCTAGTATGATGGGAATATAGAAATTTGTGATTATAATGAATATTTTATAATCTTCATCAATTATATCTGCATAATCTGTTGATGTATGTTTACTTTAATTTGCATGTAAACGTTCAAAGTAAGAACTAACCATCATGAAATATTTTTGTATGTTTCCTTGTCAAAATATTGCTAACATAATTATAATGTTGAAATATTTCGCCTCACAGCTGTCTATTTTTAAGATGTTTCAAATCTGTAATAATTTTGTGCTGGACACGGTATGAACCCAAATACTCAGAACATAGACAAATCATTATCAATTCCACTTCTATGTTGACATGCAGCATTGCAATCGTATCAAATAGTGTCTCCAATATACGAAGTTTTCTTGTTTTTCGGCCTGTAGTCTGCGTAAGAATGTATATTTGAAGCATTAGTTCACAATGTCAAAGAAGCCCACCAGTTTTAAGTACCTTAAGCTGTATCAAAGTATCGACAGCTGTTTAGTGTCAGTTAAATCTGGATTACAAAACGTAAATGATTTTTTTTTTATTTAAAAACATTTTAGGTAACTTTTCCATTTTTTCTCTTCGTATAAACCTTCTTCGGAACGAAATTTCACAAAAATAATCAGCCGAATTAGTGTAGCCATTCACAAGATTAGCGATTAGCAACAGAATTTACAAATTAGTTTTTAATGTTAAGATCAATAAATAATGCAACATGTAATATCTTGTTTAAAGATCATTACTGATGATTTATGATTTAAAAGGCTAACAGGATGCGGACATTTGCGAGAGTGATCTGCCATAAAAACATAATCAAGGTACTACAAGACTGGTTTTACTTTTTAACTAATGTACACAGGAATATAACTTACCAATTGAGTATAAATGGTACACCAGTCATCACCTCAATTACAGAAAAAGAGGGCAGATGCCAGTTCTTGACACGCCGTTCTTCAGTCTTTGTTAAATAGCCATAAAAAATATCCGCAATTCTGTTACCCTTTCATTTACTCTCCCCATTAGGCTTCTTCAAGATGTACAACTAATCGCTTGTATGAATAGTTGCTTTTTTCAGAGGCATATACTACTGTATATATTTAGGTAAATATTACTAAAACTTAAATTTGTACCGATTCTTCGACAACGCCATTAAAAATATATACAGTAGAAACATTGACTATGCACAGACTGTAAGTGCTAACAATTTGTTTAAGTGCTGTAGGGAAATGACCCTCAGTTTTATCTTAAAAGAACTATGTTAAATTTATATACTTTTATGCTCGCTATTAGTTTTTTCCATAGTGTTGCAGTTAAGGGATGTATCATTTTGAAGAGCTTTCAATACAGGTCCACCCGCTTTTTAGATTTTCTTACAGTTATAGTTTATAGTTATAGTATAAGTTTATAGTTTGTAAATATTGAAACATATGAAATACAATATGGTTTGAGATTTTTTCGGGATAACGTTGTAAAAACCTTTACAAATTTATCTCTATTAATACAATGTATACATTTTAAACAAATTATTCTTTTTATAGTATAGTTTTCCCTCATAGGATGAAGGTTTTTAGAACTATGGTCGAAAAGTCGATTTCTTTCTTCCCTGTGTGAAGAATAACTCTCGTGTAATATATGTATTAATACTCGTATTATAGCACTATCCATCCAGCCGTTTTGTATTGGCACGCACACAAACCTTCAGAAACAGAATTATAAATTTAACCAAGCATCCACCATTTTGAATCACATTATGTTTGATTTAAAAACCATAACCATAGAGACAAGCGCTAATCGATGGGGGTGATTCAACCCTCATATCCCCTCCTTGGCCGTGCCCCTGGCACTAAACTTAGCTGGGCGAGCTGTCCTAGCTCAAACTGACAGGATCGACGATACATAGTCTTGAACACAACACGATTCACACTAATAGAAACACTGAGTATACTAGTGTATTGTTAAATGTTCATGGAAATATTTAGCTAATAAGCTGATTTGTCATGAGACCGAGAATCTTTGACTTGAGATTGTTCTTCACTGATGGGGTTTATTTCTTTGTTGTGGTATTTCCAGAACAGAAAAAAGGATAAAGGTTTGGAATGTTCTAATAATTTAAGGAATTAATATCCAAAACTACATAGTAGAACGGGCGCCACTTTAGCGCTAACATGGGCTCTTATGGAGTTATTCTGGACCAATGAGAAAGCAGCAATGGCGGCTAGGCCACGCCCCCTGCCCCCCTCCCCTCCCCCCTCCAACACCCCCCGCCCCCTCCTAGACCCCCTGCGACGACCCCCCAGCCAATGGGAGAGCAGCAAGCCCCCCACCTTACGAGAGCGATGGCGGACGAGCGATGGCGGACGAGCGATGGCGGACGAGCGATGGCGGACGGTGTCATGGCGGATGAACAAAAATTTGTGTCTCCGGCGGCCGGTATCCGAACCCGGGCCCCTACGAATGCGAGACTGTCGCGCTGACCACTGGACCACGGAGACGAGTTGTGCGTGGCGGCGCGATATGGCTGTACGTGCGGCGCGGGGCGCCCGGCGTTAAACGACTCCAATAATAACTACACAGATGTGCATTCCAACGGCTCTTCTCCCTCTCTCGGTGACGGATGCAGGTGCACATTCCAACGACTCCAGTAATAACTACACAGATGTGCATTCCACAGTAACCAACATGAAACATTAAATCATATTGCGTCAGCCTGGGAGCTACGTGAGCCAAGTGCAGATCATTAGTCTTCAGTCCATACCGGTGAGTCAGCTATTTATAGGTGCTCAGGTTACCGAACATTACCGGAGCGCTATATAAATAGAGCGGCCGACCGATGGCCAGTCATTAACCGTGCTGCTGTTCACTGTGGTAAGCCTGCTTCTTACTTGTTCACTTAACACTATTCTGTCATTGTCATTGTGTATAGCTACATTGTACCATCTCAACGATAGCCGTTCATTTAAACAAATTTAAAATAACATTGTCATATTTGTTTAACATAAACCTCAACTACATTTCTCAATAAGCCATATATCATGTCGGTAAATATGCTAGAGTCTGTATATTTAGTAAACACCAGTGAAACGTATGTCAAAAAGTTTAGACTTTACGGTATGAGAACAACGTTTAAATTCAACAGTCCTCCTGAAGGAATATCTGAACTGGATTGGATTAAGCGGGGGTTCGGAGAAGTTGTAGAGCAAATGAAAGCTAAAGCTTCAGATACAGATTACCTAGGTTTCACTTTGAACAGTTTAAATTTCAAGAATAAAGATCCGGGATACGTAGCCTTTAGACCAGCTGATGAAGTTAACCTTGACGTGTTATGGAAAATATTTGGAGGTATTGTACAGAGTAACGCTGAATCTGTCACTTCTAGTGATACGTTTCAAGTGTCTTGTACGGTTGTCAATCTGCCCGTAGGTAGAGGTAGAAATAGGCCCGGTAAATACAATAGCTTCAGCGAAGAGTGCAAAGGACGAAAAGGTATCGTAGTCATTAAGAATAGCGATAATCTGTGTCTGCCCCGAGCTATAGTGGTAGCAAAAGCCTATGCCAAAAAAGATCCTCAACTTAAAGCTATACGAGAAGACAAGGCTAAGAGACAAACATTTAGAGCACAGAAACTAATGGCAAAGGCAAGAGTTAATATTTCAGAAGAGGGGGCTGGTATAGCTGAACTTGAAAAGTTTCAAGACCACTTGAAGAAATATAACATAACAGTATTCAGCTATAATGTAAAAGGGCGGGACGTATACTTCAGCGGTAACAATACGGAAGCCTCTTATAAAATAAACTTGTTGTTTCACAAAGGTCACTTCAACGTGATAATTAATTTGACAGCAGCTTTCGCTTGCCATTTCTATTGTGAAGCTTGTCATGTGCCGTATGACCACAGAGGTGATCACCGATGTTCTAATGTCTGCTCTGCTTGTAGCACAATCTCACCTCCCTGCAAGCTCGAGCATTCAGGAATAACCTGCCCTGAGTGTAATCGTCACTTTAAAAACCAGCGCTGCTTTGCTGCCCACCAAGGTGATCTCTGCAAAAACGTACAGAAGTGTCTCGACTGTGAGAAAAACATATACAAGAAACATAGAAAAACACAACATGAATGCGGTGAAGTATATTGTAGCACTTGCGCAGAATTTAAACCCGCTAATCATCAATGTTACATGCGCCAAAACAAAGTACCCACTAAGAATGATAACTTTCTGTACATATTCTTTGACCTGGAGACTCGTCAGGACGAATGTTTAGAGAACGAGCCTGACGTCAAGGTTCACAAAGCTAACTTGTGCGTCTCAGAACAGTTCTGTAGCCAATGTATAAATAATAACGAGTTTTGTGAAAACTGCCTCCAACGCAGAAAAATCTTTCAGGAAGACCCAATATCCAGTTTTATGAACTATGTAATGGAAATTCGCAAACCATACAAAGACGTGTGCGTCATAGCTCATAACGGACAAGGATTCGACTTCCAATTCATCTTGAGATATATTCTGGAAGAGACCAAATTCACACCGGAAGTCATTACTCGTGGGACAAAAGTAATTTTGCTGGAGTTTGACAACGTACGTTTCATTGACTCTCTCAACTACTTTCCCATGTCACTGTCCGCTCTTCCTAAAGCCTTTGATCTTGGTCCCGAAATGAAGAAAGGCTACTTCCCTCATCTGTTCAACACGATCGCAAACCAAAACTACGTGGGACCGATACCAGCAAAAGTATTCTATTGCCCAGAGTCAATGTTTGAAAAGAACTACAAAGACTTCGAGAAATGGCACAATGAACAGGTATGCAATAACTATGTGTTTGACTTTCAGAAGGAATTGATAGAATATTGCATCTCTGACGTTGACATACTGGCAAAGGCGTGTATTAAATTTAGATCCCTATTTTTAGCCGAATGCAATGTCGACCCGTTTCTGGAAGCTGTCACCATAGCTAGCGCATGTAACCTAGCGTTTAGACGTAATTTCTTAAAGCCTGAAACAATCGGAATATTGCCAAAGAAAGGATACAGATTAGTGGACAATCATTCTGGCATTTCTTTACAATGGTTGACGTGGGAAGAAGAGCGGCGAGGTGTTAGAATACAGCACGCAGGAAGAGAGCGAGAGGTCAACATTGAGGGAATGAAGGTGGATGGATTTGATGGAGACAGAATATATGAATTTCAAGGTTGTTACTATCACGGATGTCCAAAGTGTTTCCCGTACAAAAGAGGTGAACCGTTGAAAGAAGATCCTTCTGACACCCTCGAACTCAGATACGAGAGGACAAGAGCCAAAATCGAGAAGCTGTCACGTACACCTTATGAGGTGGTAGAGATGTGGCAGTGTGACTTTAATAAACTAAAATCAGAAAAGGAGCTAACATATTTGGAAAACCATCCCGTGTTGAACACCTTACCGCTCAATCCACGAGACGCATTTTTCGGAGGAAGAACCGGAAATGCCATGACGTATTACAAGTGTACGGAAGATGAGACAATACAGTATGTGGACGTATGCTCCCTATATCCCTACGTTTGTAAACATGGTAAATATCCGATATCCCATCCTACCATCTACATTGGTGACAAAGAGTGCAGAGAGAGGGGAATGCAGGTTGAGGGCTTGCTAAAGTGCAAAATGCTACCTCCAAAAGATCTTTATCATCCAGTGCTTCCAGCTAGAATGAATGACAAATTAATGTTTGTACTGTGCAATGTCTGTGGCGAAGAGCTCAACAACGATGACTGTCAACACAGTGACGAGGAAAGGGCGTTGATTGGCACATGGACGATGGATGAAGTACGGAAGGCAGTTGAAAAAGGCTATAGAGTTGTTGAAATGTACGAGCTGTGGGAGTACAACGTAGCCACTTTCGAAACGGGCGGATTGTTTACAGACTTTATCGACAAATTTCTAAAGATAAAACAAGAGGCGTCCGGCTATCCATCATGGTGTCGGTCAGACGAGGAAAAGGAAAAATATGTGCAGGATTATTACGACCACGAGGGAGTAAAGCTCGATCCGTCAAAGATAGAGAAAAACGAAGGCCTCCGCTCTCTAGCAAAGTTAATGCTTAACTCGTTCTGGGGTAAGTTTGGGCAGAGAGAAAACCAGACAAAAACGCTCATCACCAGAGACCCTGAGGAACTGTTTAAGCTGTGTATGGATTCTAGCGTTGCCGTAAACAGAATACAGGAAATCAACGATGACGTTGTCCTGGTAAGCTGGCAACATTTAGAAGAAGTGGGCGAGTCATTAGCCACTGTAAACGTTGTCCTAGCTGCCTACACTACAAGTCAAGCCCGTTTAAAGCTTTATGATCATCTGGAGGCACTGGGTAAACAAGTATTGTACTACGATACAGACAGTGTTGTGTACGTATACAAAAATGGCTTGTACAGAGTAAATACCGGCGACTACCTAGGGCAGATGACAGACGAGCTGGCTAAAGACTACGGTCCCGGATCTCATATTGTAGAATTTGTTTCCGGTGGTCCAAAGACGTATGCTTATCGCGTTTTTTCCACAAACAAAAACGATTTTGTATCTGTCTGCAAAATCAAGGGTCTCACTCTTAACCTAAAAACTTCAAAAAATCTAAATTTTGAAAAACTTAAAGAAATGGTTCTTAGTGAAACCTGGGTAACACTCGATATTGAAGAAAACAGAATTAGGAGAACAAAGTCCAGGCAAATAGTTACTGTCAAAGAGACAAAGGTTTTCAAAATTACAGGTCCAAAACGCAGACGCGAAGGTGAGTATGGAACCCTGCCTTATGGTTATTGTAAAATGTCAAAAACCAGTTAGATGGTACCTTATGCTGACAATACAGAATTATGTTAACAAGTAATGAGTCTATTGTCACAGTCGAATTGAGTTTGGAGCGAAAATGAGAAAATAATGAATAAATTTACCTCTGTACTGTATTCCCTTTAGTCGTACTCCATCCACCATCACCACGACACCGGAAATATTCTGGTTCTTCATCTTCCTCACCCGAATATCCTGATTGCGAATTCCGCAAAAAACTACTAATCACTAGCACTGGAGACCACGGATGACGCAGAGGATGATCGTGATAGTGGTATTATTAAAAACGTATCAACGAGAAACGAGTATAGGTGATACGCACCAAGAATAATTGGTAGCACTCTGCACGGAGCCGAACTCAGTACTGAGAGCGGGATACGTGGCAGAACGGCGCCTCTACTAGCACATGTGGTCAACACATGTTGTGACGCACTTCCTGCGCTGTTGTATTCGCGGTTCCAGAGCCGGGGTGACGAGGAGGTTGGTCTAAACACCGTAGAAACAAACTTTTCCTTCGGTCGTTACGAGGTGTGACCATGTAAGGTGCGAGGACTCACGCATGTAGATGGGTGAAACCTTCACTGGACGGGCACCTCTAGCGTCCACCACCCTGTTAAAGCGCTCGGAAACCCGTGTTTACGTCAGCAGGTGTATAATGATATGAAGTATGCAATAAGGCTAATTTCAGCCACTAATCCGATTTATGCCTCTGCAGACTCTAGATTATATAAACTCTTTCCACAATCCTACTACCACTACTAAAGGGAATATAGTATCATACTCTCGGTCTTTATCGCTGCTCGAGAGAATACCCTTGTTCAACGGACAAGGAAGGGAGGTGGGAACTCGTTGTCCCATCACAGCATACAGCGTTGGTTGGGGCTGTATGGGTATTCCCGGTCGGCGTGTTGACAGTCGATCAGAGTGTTGACAACCATCGGTAATGCCAGGGGGATAACGGAGGCATGAACTAGCGTCTTTTGGAGCATGCCACGGTCTACAGCGGTGGAGGGGCTGTAGAATTTAGGGGGTTAAATATAAAAGATTACTTAGATATTCATCATTTGCGTAATGGACAAGCGTCAAGCAATAGCTAACGAGCTACACAGACCGGCTCGTCGCAATTTCAAGAGGCGTGGCGTCACCTTGAAAGGTAAAGACGATTTGTACCAAGCGGATCTTGTAGAGATGCTACCGTACGCTGGTGAAAACAAAGGTATGAAATACATACTTACGATGATAAATTGCTTAACAAAGTTTGCTTTTGCTGTACCGCTAAAGAGTAAAACCGGATTAGAGGTAGCGAGAGCGTTAGAACCAATTTTGAAGAAGCATAAGATGAAGAACTTTCAGACCGATCAGGGTAAAGAATGGTTCAACATTCATGTTAACAAACTGATGACGGCGTACGAAATAAATCACTATAACACTTACTCAGAGCTTAAAGCAAGTATAGTAGAACGGCTCAATCGGACGCTAAAAGAAAAAATGTGGAAACTGTTTACTGCTAGAGGTAATTACGAGTGGCTCTCCATGTTACCGAGAATAGTTAAGGAGTACAACGCGTCCGTTCACAGGAGCATCGGTATGAAACCGAAGGATGTGAGGGAAAAACACGTAAAGCTTATTCTGACGCGTATCGAAAAATCGAGAAGAAATAAAGGGAAAAAACAGATCGAGTCAAAGTTCAACGTGAACGATAAAGTAAGAATTAGCAAGTACAAGCGTGTTTTTAAAAAAGGTTACATGCCGAACTGGACGAATGAAATATTCACAGTGTTCGCCGTGAAACCGAGCAATCCAAAGACATACATTCTGATGGACTCTAGCGGGACTGTGTTAAAAGGTGGTTTTTACAAAGAGGAACTAGCCAAAGCAAAAACTGGTGACGTTTATCTAATTGAAAAAGTATTAAAAAGAAAAAAAGATAAAGTACTTGTTAGATGGACAGGTTTCGATAAAACAAGTGATACGTGGATAGACAAGAAGCATATTATCTGAGGACTTAATGTTCCGTCCAAGAGAGAGAGAGAGAGAGCGACTGCTGGTGCAAGCTATATTTAAACATAGATATTTACGATGCGCAGTCAGTAACAGCTGGAATGCGTGTCGTGAAGCAGTCTCTGGAGCTACCCGTGTCTAATTTTGACCGGTATGTGGGTGGAGGGGGAGATTTGGAAAAAAGCAAGCACGGTCTTCTCCTACCAAACTCTATACGCTGTATTATTGCAGGGCCTTCTAATTGCGGTAAAACCAACGTGCTGTTCAACCTCTTGTTTGATCCAAACGGCCTTGTTTACGAGAACGTGTACGTTTTTTCTAAATCACTTTATCAACCCAAATACCAATTTCTTGCAAAGGTATTGCCTAAAGAGATTGGTTACTTTCCTTCAGATGACAATAACACCGTTATAAGTCCTAGCGAAGCCAAACCGCATTCCATTATGGTTTTCGACGACATAGCGTGTGAAAAGCATGACAACATCCGCGCTTATTTCACTATGGGCCGTCACAACAATATCGATGTTTTCTATCTTGGCCAAACGTACAGCAGGATCCCCAAACAACTGATACGAGACAATGCAAATTTTTTAATACTCTTTAAACAGGATGACATGAATCTTAAACACGTGTACGCTGATCACATCAATACAGACATGCCGTATGACTCTTTGAAAAAACTATGCACTCTAGCGTGGAATGACAAGCATGGATTTCTTGTCATAGACAAGGATCGCGACCTTTATAAGGGCAGATACCGCGTTGGGGTTGACACTTTCCTTGAGTCACTATGAGTACGCGGATCTATTACTACAACGACGTTAGAAGGTATGCAGATGCCGGTTGCGGTGGTATCAAGAGACTTACAAAGGTAAGCTCTAATCTTTGCACGTGGTATTACGCAGATAAGAAAAGGTTTTGCGGTAACTATTGCAGTAGACGTGGTGCACACGGTCATGCGTATAATAGACTTTGTTGGCGTCATAGAAGACCAGGTTGCTACAGCAGGAGCTTACCGCCAATAGTGCTGTTGATGATTTCATCTAGCCAGCGTATATACAACAGAGATAGGTGGATAGCGTTTATAGCCGAGTGTCAGGAGAAGAATGTACCTATTGAATTGGTAATTTACCATGAGGACATGCTAAACGGTACGGTGCGTGAACCCATGAACCTACTGTCTCGGTTTAGACCGTTCCCCGACCTCTTTGGCAAGCCGATATTGAAACTCAGTAACAGTCACGGTAGTTTGAACTTTACTCAGATATACTTAAGGATGTTGAAGTATGCTTGTGATATACCTTATGCCACTAAGTGTATAGTGTTGACTGAGCGCAGTATACCAGTTAGATCCCCCGTTACACTCTATAGACGTGCACTGCGGTCGCGGTGTTACTTAAACATAAGTTACAATGTAAGTTACGGCCCAATGCCTAGTAGTGTAATGGGAAGGCGGGGTAAACCGTTTGCTGCAGTGAACAACATATGTCAAGGACTGTACACAGCAGATTTCTTGAAAATTGCATTACCCACAGTACCACTGCAGTGCGAAAAATTCGGCATCTCTTTGGTAACGAAAACCGGTGAGTATAAAATAACGCAACCAAACCTGTTTAGAAGCTGGCATGAATTTACCGGCGCAAACTCGGATGAGTTTCTTCTTCTAAACTCATATCTGTTGCACAACACTAACGTTGATCGACCTATTCAACGTTTGAAGGAATATATGGACAGAACAGTGTCAAACGATCAGTATACGGTCGCTGAGATCCCTCAGTGGCGGCACGGTATTAAAAGAACATTTATTTTTAGAGATATGACGCTACGAGAACGCATACCTAGATTCAATCCTGAGACAGACAGATATTACTACGGCCTACCATTGACCTCTGGTGTTTCACTTAAAGAAGTGATTCGTTACATTAGAAAACACAAGAAGCGGGCATTGTTTTTTAGACAAGTAGAACTGCCATGAAGAGGGTAAGGTTTGACGATAGAGTGGAGGTAAGGCTAGTTTCGCGGTATGACGAGTGCAGATTATTCGATACTTCATCATTTTTCGAACAGATGAGGAAATCCTATATAAATAAACAGATAGCAGGCTGTGGGTTCAGTGTCAATCATGACGCGAAACAAGAAGCAGCTTATGACGGAGATATCAAAATTAAAGAAAGCTATAAAACAAAAGTATAATCGGTTTAAGCGGGGTGAATTGGAGTCCGAGGAGATGTTTGAAAAGCAATACCAGCCGTTGATCAAGGAATTGCGTGACACCAAGGAGACACGCACTTTACACACCGATGTCAAGAAGGAAATCAAGAAAGAGGAAGATGATGCAGATGATGACGATGATGAAAACTCAGAGTTTCTACCAAATGTATTTTCTTCGCCTAATCTTTCCCATTTAAAACCATCGGTCTCCACTAGACTTGATTCTGGAGCAGAAGAAGTGTTTGAGACAGACGACCAAGGTGATGGTGGAAACAGCGAAATTACAAAAATGCTTTCAACACCTACGGGTCTACAGACGGCGTCCCAATATATCGCCGACAGCTTTGCTCATCCGTTGACCAGAAAGTACATGCAAGAGCTTATGAAGGATTTGGGTGGGCGTTCATCTAAAATTGACCATCTTTACGGTCCTCGTTACGAAAAAAATACTTTAATGGTTGGCAATAAAGAATTGCAGTTTGATGAGGACGGTAGTATTCGAATAGATGATGTGGCGTATAAGCCACAAGAGGGTCTGTACGAGTTGATTTTCAAGCGAATACCAGATGATGAAATCTACAATGACGAAGACAAAATCGCTTACAAAGATATACTGAAGAAAACTAGCGCTCATAAAAGAAACTATAACCCAAATGGAGTTATCAATCGCAACACGTCGCTCAAGTATAAGTATGTAATTTCAGACTTATTTCCAAAAGTAGTTAAGGGTTCTGGAGCTGACAGGAAAGCTCATAGTGTGACTAAATCACTATCAGATCCCGATACGGTTTACTGGAACGATCCAAATGAGTTGTGCGACCGTCTTAGGCTGTTGGTGGCATCCGCTGAAGCTGGAAACACGAACCACAAGAACGAGATTATAAATATCATTGAAGAATTGAAAGAATCAAAGACTATATCAGGTGATGGTAACGCGAGATTCAGATCATTGATGAGATGACCGTCAATAAGTTTGGTCAGAGGCCACAATCTCTGAAGAAGCAAGACATCCAGAGAGTTATGAATACTGTAAACAAAAAGCTAAAGAAAGATGTAAGAAGACTGTACTCTCAAATTGCAATCCTTCAGAATCAAGCGCTTATTCAGCAGGATCAAATAAACAGCTTACAAAATACAAATGAAGAAGCTATAAGACGTCTAGCAGTTCAACTATTTCACTGGATCAACAAGATACACACTACCGTACCTCCAGCTCGCTTCCACACCGCCTTAGATGCTGATGAAAACACATATATTGACTGGGATAAGATATTTATAAAGAGCAATGTACAGGAGGAGTCTTCATCACTTGTAAAATGAGTGTGGACAAGTTTGGACGACGCTTCAAGCGTACAAAGGCTAAACAAGGTCCGAAAGGCGAGGGATTCAATGTGACTGCCGAAGGTGACTATGACGTGCAGAGAAAACGTCTGAGAAATCTAGGGAACCCGGAAGATGAACTAGACGCTGTTAATCTACAGACGTTGATCAGTAAGTTAGGAGATCTGCAGACCGAAATGATTACTTTAACCGACAAGTTAAACAGCTTGAAAGATTCGCAAGAAAATTCTATGAAGCTTTTAGCGGTTCAATTGTTCCATTGGATCAATAGAGTACACAGTACCGTAGCTGTTGGTAGGTTTCAAGCACACTTTAACGTTGATGCACATACATATATCGACTGGGATAAGATATTTATAAAGAGTAAAGTTCGTGACTCGCCATCACTTGCACAATGAGTGTTGACAAGTTTGGACGGCGATCCAGGCAGTTTGGAAAAGGCGGGTTAAGGGGACCGAAAGGAGATGGATTCAAGCTGACGGCCGAAGGTGACTACGACATTAACGGGAAACGTCTAAGACATGTAAAAAGTCCAGAAGATGATCTCGACGCCGTAAATCTACAAACGCTGACCAGTAAATCGGTGATAATCGGGAAAGATGGAATTGACTGCCGGAAACAAAGATTGATCAATATAAGTAAAGCTACAAGACCATACGATGCTTTACCTCTCACTCAACTGGCCGAACACATACCGTCAAAAGATTTAAAGGATAAATCTTACAAGTTCCAGCGCTTTAGATTACATCAAATTGGGGAGCCTAAACAAAACGATGACGCGTTAACACTCGGTTACTTCAAAAATAACACTATCAAAAAAAGGCAGGATGGTTGGGAGCTTGGAAACAAAAGGCTAAAGCTAGTGGCCGATCCTGTCGAGCTTCGTGACGCTGTGACGCTCAACTATTTCAACGCAAACACAGTTACAAAGAAGCAAGACGGTTGGGAGTTTGCAAACAAAAAGTTAGGGTTAGTTGCAGACCCTACCGAAATGCAGGATGCTGTGACAATGAACTATCTCGTTCGTGTCTTAAGTGAAGTGTTTTACAGTTTCTATATACGTCTCGCTCCTCCTGGTGATAGTGTTAGATCGGTCGCTAAAGACCAGTGGATTCGTTCAAACGTTGTTGATCCGTTTTTCTTAAACGCCAAAACGAAAATAATGAGATCGGAAGACTAATTATATAAACTGTGATTGCAAGCCATACACTGCAGTCTGGTTTTGGCCACGGCGCGGATAAAATGGCAAAGCGCAAAGGGTCGTCCGTCAGACGAAAGCGAACCATCGGAGGAGCAGGAGGTATTATCTCTAGTGTTATTAACAAGGCGATTGACCTTCTACCTTTTGAAGCACACATCCCCGGCTATTCTTTCTGCGGACCTGGCACATTTTTGAAAAAAAGAATCGCTAGGGGTGAGAAGGGGGTGAATTTATTGGATGAAGCCTGCCGTATTCACGATATAGCTTACGATAAATACAGTGACTCGGAGCATCGCAATCAAGCAGACAAAGAGTTGGCAAAGCGGGCTTGGGATAGAGTAAAAGCGTCAGACGCGACTATAGGTGAAAGAGCAGCTGCTTTAGCGGTAACTGGTGCGATGAAAGCTAAAACGGCTTTCGGTGGTGGTGGTGGGAAGAGACGAAGGAAAGTTGTTAAGAAGAAGACCGGAAAGACGAAAGGTAGGGGCCTTTACCTAAAACCTTATCCAAAGAGGGGAGCTGGTGTTAGAAAGAAGAAGAGGAGTTGTTGTAAAAAAAAATCTCGATCCCGATAAGACCGTTGACAAATTTCGAGTTGATACACTACGCTAAACAACTAAGCATTCCCAATTTTAGAGGGGTGTTTATGCGTGACACGTTACCTCAAACAGGGCCCAGAAAATACGAGTCAGCTATAGTTAATCTGGACTCAAGTTACGGTGACGGTACTCATTGGGTTTGCTACAGAAAACGCCGGCATAATGTGAGCTATTTTGACAGTTTCGGAAATCTTCGCCCTCCTTGGGAACTCATATACTATTTCGGACCCACCGCTGACATACAGTATAATTATCAAAGTCGTCAGGGGTTTGATTCAGTTGTATGTGGACATCTGTGCTTAGAGTTTCTCAGCGGAAAGAATGTTTTGCCTGAGCGGGAAAGGTTCAAGAATAACTTGTGACGTATTTCCTCCATACGACACCAGTGATGGCGATTACGTAATTGGATTGATAGATCTGAGCACGTTCAATTCTATTCCCAATATTGAAAAGAATGTAAACGATAAATTTTATTACGGAAACCATGATGAAGTGATAACGTTTGAGGAAGGTTCTTACGAAGTAGAAGATATTGCGAATTATATACAGGGGAGACTACCGGAGGGGATCACAGTCCGCTTGAATGCAAATAACAATACTCTTAAGACCGAGATTAAAAGCAACGTGCAGATTGATTTCAGCAAGAAAGGCACAATTGCATCGATATTGGGCTTCAGCAAAAAGGTGCTGCAAGCTAATAAAGTACACACTTCAGACCTGCCTGTGAATATTCTCAAGGTGAACAGCATAAGAGTTGAGTGCAACGTTGTTCGCGGCTCGTTTGATAACGGTGTAGAGAGTCACGTTATTCACGAGTTCTTTCCACAAGTAGAGCCGGGGTATAAAATAGTCGAGACACCTGGTACAGTGATTTATTTACCGCTCAACGTTCAGAAGGTGCACACCATAACTGTCGAGCTTAAAGATCAAGACAACAATCCTGTGAATCTCAGAGGTGAAACGTTATCTTTGAGGTTGCATATAAAGAAAGTGGGTGCTCATGGGTCTAGTATTTAAGGAGGGTGTGAACATAATTCAGGTCATTAGACCGTCGCGCCTGATAGTGGTAACTTCTGCTAACGCAAATTTCTTGCGCTCTCTTGGCTTTAAAGTTAACACCGGCGCAATTCGTGAAAATGCTCGATATAGAGAGTCCCGCTGAGTACAATGAAATCATTACCGGACTGGAATATCACACACATAATCCGTATGCTTCAACCACGTTTAATAATAACGATGAAATACGGATACCAATCAGTTATCAGGATTTAATAACAGCTCCTTTTGAAAGCACACTACACGTTGTGGGTACAGTAAGCGGTAAGAAAGCTGACGGTACAACAGATGCTAAAGTGTCTCTGGTTAACAACGCGATTGCTTTTCTCTTTGATGATATCCGATACGAGATTGGCGGTGTGGAAATTGATCGCACAAAGAATGTAGGTATAGCCAGTTCGTTAAAAAATATATTATCAGCTCGTGCGGAAGACGAAAATAATCTGGAAAATGCATGCTGGTTCGGCCCCGGTGGAAAGAAAGAAATGAACAAATTCTCATTTTCTGTGCCTTTAAGGTTGTTGTTGGGATTCGCAGAGGATTACAAGCGAATAATTGTGAATGTAAAACAAGAGTTGATACTGCTGCGGTCGGCGACAGATGCCAACGCTATTATTAGCGATGACGCAGCGACCCACACGTTGAAGATCACCAATCTGTACTGGCGGGTGCCTCACATCTCTGTATCCGACTTGTTTCGTGCTAAAATCCTACGTCTAGTTGAAAAAGATACTCCAATACATATACCGTTTAGATCGTGGGAGTTGCACGAATACCCTGTACTGCCGCAAACTGAACGTCAATCATGGACTATAAAAACTTCTTCTCAATTGGAGAAACCACGATACGTGATTGTAGCTTTCCAGACAGAAAGGAAAAACAACTTAAAGAAAGACATGTCATGTTTTGACAGTTGTAAGTTATCGAACATCCGCCTGTATTTAAATACACAATATTTCCCTTATGACAACATTCACGGAGACACCGCTATATTCTATGAAATGTTTGTAAGATTTCAAAACTCCTATTATGGCGATTTAGGCGGTCGTCGGTGGCCTGACGTCAGTCTGGACACGTTTAAAAATAAAACACCTCTGTATGTGATTGATTGTTCACGCCAAAATGATTCGGTCAAGTCTGGACCTGTCGATGTGCGGCTAGAATTTGAGGCTACGGAAGCGTTCAAGGCCAACACCACAGCCTACTGTCTACTGCTTCATGACTCGTATTTCGTTTACACAATGCTCAAGGGCACGGTAAAGAAGATGATGTAACGTGAATAAAACACGATGCAAATGACAGAATCTTTCAGTTTCAAATTGGACGCCACGATGGAAGGTTCACGGAAGATAAATATTGTCCTTGATTTGGTCGGTGAAATCCGTAGATTAATCCGCAATCACCAGTTAACAACAATGAAACGGACGAGTGATGGCTACATGCATTATTGCGAATGTGCGTATACCGCACCGGATTGTCAAGATGTACCAGACACTTGTGTATGTGTAATGATTGACAGGCGGAAAGATGAAATATTCAGACTGTTAAATGAAATTTACGATAACACTGTGCAAAACGACGACGACGATGTCATAGAAGATGATAGTGACTATACGATATCCTCTATGGAAGAAGGGGAGGAGGAGGAGGAGGAGGAGGTATGTAATTGTATAAGCCAGTGACTAATACGTCAGGTACTTAATGGTTTGCTCAAGGTGTACAGAGTCATTCGTGATCATGGAGCGAAAGAGTGAAGACATACTGGCTACAGTCGCTGATGCTGTGTTCAAGGAGGAGGAGGAGGACCAGCTGGTGAGTCAACCAATGGAAATAGACAAGGTTAAATCAGTCCGTAAAAGCTCAAAACGAAATCTCCCGAATCTAGTTACCGGTGTGTTTCTAAAGTCTCTTTACTTTTTGAATCCTGATTGTTCCAAATACTTGATTGTAGGATTGTTTGTTGATCACGACAATGGTGTCGGTATCTTGATGAAAGGTAAAAGGGGAACGTTTGCGTTTTGGAAACCTGAAATGTTCAACATTCTATTAGGGTGCGCGAACCAAATCACCGGACTCTTGGAATCGACAGGCGTGCATAGATTCAGTAGTTCTAAAAGCGAAAGTGGAGAGAATATGGTGGTACGTAGAGTATTTGGTCAGCAGTACGTTGTACTGTACGACGGAAAGAATACATTAACTCTGTCCGTAGACGAGTGGACTCAGTTCACCAACTGTCTGCCCTGCGTAACACGTCAAATCAACGAGTTGTTTTTAACGGAGGATCTATTGAGATCTTACGTCGGTGATGTGTTAGCATTGCCTAACAACGGAAGTCCGGACGAGGGTTACGTTGATCCGCCTGAGGCTTTACCACGTCACCTTTGCGACAGACTTTTTGATGACGTCCAGTGCTACAAACGTTGGCCACATTCCAGCGGCGATGAATGTGGCAGTAGTTGAATTTCAAGCTTTTCAAGGTAACAAAAAACCGTTTATAATCAAAGAGTTTGCCATTGTGGCTAATTCATTTCAATGTCAAATTGTTTTCAAACCTCCGTTTCCTAGGGAGAGATTAAACAAGAAAATGCGTACAACAGCTCTGTGGTTAGAGAAGAACTATCACAAGATCTTGTGGGAAGAAGGCGATTTCCCTTACAGTGGAAGTGTCATTCGCAACCTGTGCAAGCCGTTTACCATAATTTATACACGTGGTCATGAGAAAGCGAATTTTTTAAGACGGTTTCACTCTAACGTTTGTGAGCTGGACAACCTGGCATGTTATGACAGTAGTACATTATGCAGTTGTAAAGGAACGCATCGGTTTTCCTGCTCCCTACCGCAACACAGCGGCCGTGATGAAGATGTACGGTGTGCAATGCACGCTGCTAGATGTCGTTTTGAAATCCTGAATAAACAGACTCACCAGTCCACTTAGTAGTCATTCTGTTCACGGTCACTGTTGAGATTACATCGTGTCAGCATGGCGAGTACAGCTGCTGCTGCTACCGCTGCTGTATGGGACCTCATTTCTCGAGAGCCCAAAGTGCCTGTCGGTGTGCTCACTGATGCGTTCATTTTGAAATTTAGTCGCTTTCTGAATTGGAAGCTTTTATCGGCAAATTATACTTTTTCGTTTGACATGTTGAGAATATTTCAGCATAAAGTAATTTGGACCACGATTTTGGAAAATGCTCGCCTTCCTGAATTCATTTTACGTGAAATGATGCCGAACTTTGACACTTACTGTTGGATAGTAATAAGTCGTCACCAGGTTCTATCGGAGCAGTTTATACACGATTTTGCTGAACAGCTGGACTGGGATTACATACTATTGTACCAAAACCTTAGTGGAAAGTTTCTTCAGGACCATTGTAATTATTATAGTGATGAAGCGTAATGTGTCCCGTAGAAAAACTCCAGTTTTACGATAGACCACATTGAAAGGCTTCACCGAGTAAAGTGGTCAACAACCGATTCTCTGCTTGTGTTTCACGAGTCACATTGAAAGGCCTCTCTGAGTAAAGTGACTTGTAGGAATCTTGCTGAGAATCGGATCTCGCTCATCCTCTGTAAGTTACAACGAGTCACATTGAAAGGCTTCTCCAAGTAAAGTGGCTTGTATGAAACCGACTGAGAGATGCTTCAGCTTCACCTGGATGAGACAAGTCATATTGAAAGGCTTCACCAAGTAAAGTGACTTGTCGCGTCCGCCTAGTAGTATAATGTAGATTAGTACAAAAATGTCCTTCTCGGAAGGAGGAGGAGGAGTTCGGCATTGAGTTGAGAACTACTCCTGGAAAAAATGTCTTTGCGAGAGCTAAGGAGTTTGGCATTAAGTTGAAAACTTCAAAGCTCACGTGGGGCAGAAAAACACTTGCAAAATACAAAAGTTTTTGCGAGTACTTGACAGTGAGACGGAAAGGTTCGGCATTTAGTTGAGAACTTTAACGGACTCGCTAAACGGTCTCGCAAGGACACCAAAAAAAAAAGTTTACTTTTTCGGAGGTGGCAAATTTGTTATGGAGTGGCCATCACGACAGAGTGGGCGATGGTTGGGGCCCACTCGCAAAGAGAGGTGACACGGAGAGGTTCGGCATTGAGTTGAGAACTTGAACGTGTTCAGTGTTCTTTGTTAAGTGAGATTAGGCCTCCTGGGGAAACTCACTATAATAAAAAACGCGCCGAGACCCCTACGGCCTGGCTCAAAGCCTACCGTGGTGATGGAAACGTGGGTCAACTACGCTGCATTCCTGTCTATATTCAGCTTGGCAGTTTGCCACGACCACAGCCGCGACTACCTCCACTTTCATTCCAAGGTATATATACTACCTGTGGCAAGGTGATCGTCACAGTCACTCTTCGTCTACGTGTCGACGCTCTCATTACAGGTAAGTGACTACACTACACATTTAACTGTTTTCTTTAAGATATTCGACTGCGCTCTCTATTTGCGGTGTGTTGCTCACGCATAGTTATTCTCAATCCGCTAGCCAAGTTAACAGTTTTACGATGAACTCGTTGTTAAGATTATTCGCTATACAGATTGTCGGTTTTCCTTTACAGATTGAAAAATGGAACTTTCTACAAAGCTTTCGTCCCTGGAGAAGCATGGTGAACCCACACCAAAGATGGCGATAAAAGAGTTGACACGGAAAGCTGGCTACAGGATCCTGGAGGCAAAGAAGGTGGACACTAAATTTGACCGGAAGGCAGTGATGTTACTCGTAGAAGTGGACAGCACCAAAACAGCCGTCACATTTCTACCGGTGAGATTTGAAAAGACTTTAGATGACAATGATCTACAAGAAATGACGTTGTCTAAAAGGTATAAAGTTAGATGTACGGGTGTTAACGGACTTTTGGTAGATGTTAAGATTTGGAAATGTATGTAATCAGAACGCT
Source organism: Homalodisca vitripennis (assembly GCF_021130785.1). Classification (NCBI taxonomy): domain Eukaryota; kingdom Metazoa; phylum Arthropoda; class Insecta; order Hemiptera; family Cicadellidae; genus Homalodisca; species Homalodisca vitripennis. Next base: position 143,205,158 of record NC_060207.1, read on the forward strand.
TTTAATAAATGTAGTACGGACGTAAACACGTGTGTTATTTCTGCAACGCCCCGGCTCCCTGCTATTTTTAGATAGTGCATCTATGCAGGAGATGTACCGTCACATGTGGTGACCACATGCAGTTGCTGGTGTTCATAATTGTGGGTCTTCTCACTCAGTACTGTGTTCGCGCCGACTCGGTTAAGATGATATCAGTAATTATTGCTGCTTATTCTTTGTATTTACGTGTTATTGACCTGTTGTCGACTCCATCACCACCACCGTGTCCCCTTTCGAGATCTTCCTCATTCACCTCTTCTACAGTCTCCTGGGGTAGTGTTAGTAGCGGTTGGGAGTTTTTTGGGACTCAGAATCAGAATCCGAGAGTGGATATTCAACACAAGAAGAAGAAGAAGACGATTTGCGTGGTGGTGGCTGGAACGGCTGGAGAGAGTACTAGGCTACTAGACTTCCAAAAAGGGTGAGTTATTTTTATTGTTGTCTCCGGTTATCATTAACAGATCACTACATTTCACTGTGATAATGTTTCCGTCTCTAGTTCACCAAATACCAATAGCTGAAGATTCCGACTCTAGCTGGTTTTAGATTTTTTTTTACAATAACCGTGGTAAAGTACCATATTCATCTTCACGCTTGCGTTTTGGGTCAGTAATTGACAGAGTAAGACGTACAGATGGCCTGGTACACACATGTGCAGTTGTAGTCATTGGAATGCACAGCTGTATCCGCTCTGTCACCATGTGCTGTAATGAGATTATGCTCGCCTACACGAGAGAGAGCAGTCATCGCTCTTAAAGGTATGCCAACCGAGTGGTCTAAGCGCTCGTCTTACGTTCCGCGGGACCAGGGTTCAAATCCTGGGCGGCTTGGTATACTTTTTGCGTCCTCACTTGTCGCTACCAGAATGTTGTAAGCCGTCTCTACCAGATAGCAGCACCGCAGTCGCACACGTACGCTAAGAAAAATAGTGTTACAGTAGGCATACTTTTTGCGTCCTCACTTGCCGCTACCAGCATGTTGTAAGCCGTCTCTACCAGATAGCAGCACCGCAGTCGCAAAGCTAAGAAACTACAGCTGATATGAAAAAAAACCCGTTGATCGCCGGGCGCCCCGCGCCGCACGTACAGCCATATCGCGCCGCCACGCACAACTCGTCTCCGTGGTCCAGTGGTCAGCGCGACAGTCTCGCATTCGTAGGGGCCCGGGTTCGGATACCGGCCGCCGGAGACACAAATTTTTGTTCATCCGCCATGACACCGTCCGCCATCGCTCGTCCGCCATCGCTCGTCCGCCATCGCTCTCGTAAGGTGGGGGGCTTGCTGCTCTCCCATTGGCTGGGGGGTCGTCGCAGGGGGTCTAGGAGGGGGCGGGGGGTGTTGGAGGGGGGAGGGGAGGGGGGCAGGGGGCGTGGCCTAGCCGCCATTGCTGCTTTCTCATTGGTCCAGAATAACTCCATAAGAGCCCATGTTAGCGCTAAAGTGGCGCCCGTTCTACTCTACATAATTAGTAGAGCCTGTAGGCATTTCAAGTAGTAAATATTGTATAACAATTCATGTCAAGTGAGAAACGTCATCAAAGAGATGAAAATAATGATATATATTATTTTACAGTAAATTATGGCATATTACTGAAGGTTATAGAACTATTTTTAGATAAAAAACTCTTTAATGTTCTTTGACAAATTTCATGGAAAATTTCATTAATATTTCATTTACAAACATGATTTCATTCTATTCGTTTTTCATTATCAACAAAATAATACTTTAAAAATCTGTACATCTTTGTGGAGTGGATAAACATTTTAGAGCTGTGACTAAAACAACTCAACGGAAAACCGATTACACAATATAATTACATGTTTTACAACGAATCGTTTTCGTTGTGTCATTGAAGAGTATTTAAAATTAGTTTATGTTGTTAGTTCATAGTCAATTACTTTTATTTAATAACTTTTATGTTATATTTGGTGTAAATTTTAACATTAAGATAGTTTGAAAACTCTTTTAAGATATTTAAATGTGTAATCATGAATAGAATCATGAATAAAAAATCAGCAGCAGCCGAAGATTATCTGTAGCGCTTCTGTTATGTCTAGTTGACGCATGGTATTTAAGTTGAGCTATTGTTTGTCAGATTTGGTATACAGAGAATCGAGAGGCTATCAGAAGCGATGTGTTCAATCAGTTACGATTCACCATGCTTTGGTACAAGCAATCAAACTGGCTCCAGTCTCCTTTTTGGCGCCATTTATCAAGACTATTTCATTAATATTAAATATTCTTGAAATGTTTACTTTTTATATTATTGTAATAAAACGTGTCATTATTAATATTAGGCTATGTCTGTAATGGCAGAGGTCAAATTAGAGAAGGCTTTTTCACCCTAATTGTGCAATTCCACAAAGCATAAATAACATTTATGATTATTTTCATGCACAGATAAAAAAATCCAGTTGTGATGAGTTCGTGTCTGTCCTTCCTAATGGTCCAATGGGGTCGTGACTCTTTAGCATAACAGACCGATCCTCGTCAAATCCGCGCCCTAATGGTTTGGCATTATTTTTAGGGGATGTTTTCTATGCAAGTGGAATTTTAATTAGTATAAGTCAAACGTTTATTAAGAAAAACTGTGGAAATCAATTTGATAATTTCTATTATCTTCCCCGGGAATGTAACCCGTGACTTCTTGGTTAAAAAGCCATAGCCTTACCCCTGCGTTACGGTAACTTCTAATAGTCGGTATTTACGAACGCCCCTAATTTATTCGGATTTCACATCTCTTATACCCACATTATAATTTTACGTTTAATCGTTAGTAACTCTAAAAGACCTAACGTCTGATTGTCCATTTCCCGTATGTAAACGATTTATCAACATGTAGAAAAGAAAATTACAGCTCCCACACTCTCTATGGTTTATGTTCCTAATACTTATCATACATTACGTCTGATATGTCATACACCTTATACTCCAGTCAATGTGCCACTTAAATACTTAACTGTTCCTGAAGGACAATACCTAGTTCCATAAATTGTATTCATATTTCAGGTACTGTAATTGTATCCATAGCACCTTTTCTACTGGTCCAAATTACGATACGCTTAAGAAATAGTAGAGTTAAAATATTAATATACAAGGCTGTATTAAAATTATATTTCAACATGTAACACTTATAGTGTTTCAAAAGCCATATTTTTTCATGGAGATAATACATTTCATAATATTGAGCTCATAAATTTAAAAAGGATTTTGTATGCCATAATACTAGTTTCTCCACGCGTTGTGTATGTTGATATCTCAGAGTAACCAAGTACGGTAATAGTACTGTTACGATCAGCTGTGGTACAGTTGTGATAAGAGTCTATGATCCTTCAGGGGTCTCTCGATCCTCCAGACTCTTGTTGGACACACCAGAGCCGAGACGGTGAGTTCCCGCTTTCCCGCAGAGGATTGTACCGAAGTGGAGCAAGTACGAGAAGACCCAAGACCGTGGGTGCGAGGTTCGGTGGGTCGGTGGGGAGTTGAGGGGGGTTCTGGCGCTGTAACTATAGCAACGACGACACCAGCACTCCCAGCGGCGGCTGCTGCAGTCTACCGACTTACCGTAGTCTGGTGGTGTCGAGGTTGGTCAGTCTTTGTTGGCCCGAGTGTGTGTTGTCTGTAGACATGTGCTAGTGCCAGTAGTTCAGTGGTCGTTGGCGTTCTATCGTTAGTGTTACCTCTGACAACGTTCAGGACATTATCTGCTGTTGTCCTGCAGTGCTATCATTACACCACCCCGCTTTAGGTAATCATTACTGCACTTCTTTCTCTATTCTGACCTTAGCGGTCCATTATCGTTATCGAATTCATATGACAATTGTTGTTTTGGAATGACAACTAATACAGCAAAGGAGTAAATCACGTATAAACCTTAATTAGGCTAATTAGAACGTAAAAGCCCACAGACATAGCTGTGTTATAGTTTTTTAATTATAATCGATTTAAAACCTTTTTCATTTAAAAATTAATTCAATTTAAATGGTACTGTATCATAAAAAACCAAAACCGTTATTAATAAAATATTTAGGTTAATATTATTTAGTAACTAGTATTATATTGTACCATAATGCACTAAACTAAAAACAATTTATTGTCTCATTATTTGTAAAGCGGAATAATTTAAAAATGATTTGGATCATTTACTTTTGGAAACACCGTGGTGGGATGCTATTATATAAAGTCTTTTTGACAGCAATTTATCTCTATTTAAAATACTCTGCGGTTAATGTAACAAGAATTAAGATTTTAAACTTATTAATATGAATGAAGTGAAGGGTGAAATATAACGTCGGTGCCGTCTTTTCCCCTCTCATGGGGGAACCCTGCTTATGGGGATTCCACTAACGTAGGACAGGGTGCGTTGGATCAATACCTTACTTTATTACATTGTTTGCCAACCAATGAACTTATTGGTTACCAGTGACGGGTGTATTCGCAATTTAGACATAGCATAAATATTAAACTAATTATAATCGTCATTACAATGTAGACTTATGTTTTTGTCTATTTGAACAGTTGTCTGATAGATCATAAAATTAAGTAAAGTTAAGCAATTTTAAAGTTAAGAATGCACAGGTTATTGGATCTGTCCAACCACATCGTTCTACAGTATAGTTGGATCTCAAACCTTTGGAAGGTGAATTATATCCGATGTTCTCACTCTTGGTTACGTCCCTGGGCAATTTTGACTATAGATGATTGTCTGTGTTTACAGTTTTCGTATGTTACCGCAATGCTGCAATACTGGTTTGGAACACCTAAAATTACGTCTTAACGAATTCATCGAAATCGAAGTAAACTCCCGTTTCTAATATCACCCATTCATCACATTATCCTATGCTGTTTTGGTATTTTGAGATTAAACCTTTTAAAAACCAAACTTGAATATAAAAAAATACAATTCCGCGGTTATATTTTTGAATAGTATATGTTTTTGAATCCCCAAAGTGTACATGTGAAGACACTCGACTTACAGTAATGAATATTTGAGGAAATCTGTACTGTTTATACAGTTATACCGGGGTCTGAGGAAACAAGCGAGCGCAGCGAGTTGGGGTTGGTCACGAAACTCCAAGTTGTTTCTCCGACTGTTGTTAATAAACCAATCATGGCAAACGAAAATTGTCATATGTTACTTCCAATCAATCATAACGAAAACAGACGATACGTACTGTACTAATGCAGTAAATATACGGCGGCTGACTGTTATTACCACTGGTACAACATTTAACAGACACATTGGATTATAGTGTTTGCAATTTACCACGTCAAACTATTACCATGAAACTAGAAAAGGCACTTTCCCATGGTGGAAGACTTTTCCATTCGATGTCCTGAAATAAGAAAGGTTTGCCATTGCAAATCTGGAGAAATGAACATTTGAAAACACTTTAGTAACATTTTTCGCAATCTATTGCGTTAATAATTTGTGAAAATTTGTAAGAAACCACTTTAAAAGCATTGTACCAAAATAACATTCCATACATACTTTGTGGATTTGGTAGAAATAGGTACGGACAACATTTTGGAGGAAGATATTCAGTAACAAATTAAATGCTATTTTCACCTATTTAAACACTCTCCATTTCGCTGAAGGTCTGCGCCTCTAAACAGGCTCAAGTTAGATTTGCGGATAATGAATCCACTCTAGCAAAAAAACTGTTACTCGTTTTGTACATAATTGCACTTGATTTTATTAAATTTGGCTGTTAAGTGATGCAGTGATAACGATGGTCAGTCGCAGGTAGTTAATTGTATATGAAAGCAAATAGAAGCATCACGGGAATCGAAATGTAGCACCGGCTATATTGGCACGATTGGTAGTGTAAAGTAATAATAGTCCCTACTGTATTTTGTCATATCATGAATAAGTTAATTATTTTGTCTCTTACTGAATTGGATTATTACTCAGCGTTAAATACATAACCGCTAATTACATTATTTATAGTATCTACTTGTCATTTCACGAGATATGGTATTTTTTATATTGGCAATACTAGGGAAGATACCTGCTTGCTTCCTAGTCCAATTCTAGCTCTCTGCGCTCCTTTTTTTAACCTCCTCCCCAAGTACACATAATTTTGTTAGTGATACTGCAATCCTCTTTAGTAAATTAATTCTACCTCACACCAGTAGACTTGTTTCACATCTGGCCACACATAATGTATGTCCGATACTCTTAATACCGTTGAGTATCTGAAAATGTTATGGTATGCGATTTCGGAAGGTAATCAATCAATCTCTATAATTTAATACTTTAATACTGTAATGTACGTGATACTCATTTTTTTAACAATAGACATTATGTAATGTTTTACTGTCTGTTACATAGGCAGTCGAAGCTTAATGGGCATAAGTAGTAATGTAATATTGAACTTGTGTTCAAATTGGTAGTGAAAATAGTTTTAGTGTGTACCCTTAACGGGTATATGTTTTTTTTAATAACTAAACAACATTTTTGACATTCACAGTTATTGTAAGTACAAGAGTTATTAAAATTTTAAATCCAAGAAAAGTGTTTTCAATGTCGCTTATGATATTTTTGCGGCAAACATTTGTAACATTACGTTTAGAAATTTAAAACTTATATACGACAATGATAGAGATTTTCACCAACATGGCGTGAATTTTCGTTTTAAGTGAATTTCGGATACACGTTTAAGAGTAGCATACTCTTATACTGTAAAAAATTAAATACCAAAATCACCTAGAGCTTTGTTCGAATATCTCCCAATTTTGAGTTAGGTTGTTTTGAAAGATTCAAGCTATTTCACTCAATGTATTATGAGAATATGATGTACGGTTTCGATTTGGATTCTTCCTGTTACGTACTCTCCGAACTGCACCAGTGCACCAAACATCTATTCTGTGATATGACAGGAAATACTCGCATCACTATCCTACTGAGACAGTGCGTCTTCGCCAGTCATCGATAATCTTTAGTTTTACTAAAGTAGAGGATATAGATACCGCTCCGTATCATTACAAAAAACTCAGATTACACTGGGCTACATTAGTATATCGGGTATAAAATATATTTCAACAAACTATTGTTATCCTTTTTAATCAGTATATCTTGTATTCCTGCATAAATATAATTTTCTCTTTTACAGAAATAATGAAATGAATCGCTGAACAACGTGTTAAAACCCCACTTTAACTGTATGAAATCTAATCTCTTTTTTCACTGCGTAGCCTTTCAAAATACAAACTCGAATAATTTATTCGACAACATAATCCTCAGCCCTTTTACTAAATTAAACACATCCAACATCCAAATGCCATAAAAAAGGCAAAAATAAACGTACTGTTGAACTATTGTAAACTATGTAGATTTAAATTTTTTTAATAATCGTAACAATACTTTTTACTCTTGCAGACATATACCGTGTCTAGGAAAGATAGTTTGTCTTCATGGAAAGAAATCATGACAAACATATTATCAATCATTAACCTATCTAGTAAACCCCTATTAACATTTTACAAAGCCAGTAGCCTATCGCTTTGTAACATTTTTACAATTTTTATATATCTAAATTCAATTCAAATGCGTAACTCATTAACCAGATAACCTAACCTAAACGTTTTCCTGTTCAATGGAATGTAGCAAAGGTCAAATAGTTTACATGTACAAACAACGCTAAAAGGTCTTCATGCGAAATTCGAAAGGTACACACGACCGACTATACATACAGTGCTATAACAATGGGAGAAGACATTCACAAACAGGCTACCTCATATAACTGTACCGTGGTTGGTTACGAGCTTCATCCATAAATAATGAGGTAATGTATGTTATTGTTGTCAATGTACATTGTTGACTTTTTACGTCGCAGATACGCTTGTGAATGGAGTAAGCTTATATTAAAATGAATAAAAAAGATTTGTTACTTAGTTTTAAAAACTGTGATTATTAAAAATCCGTTTTTTTTATAATTTGTTGAGTAACATTACATTTTGGATACTGTTGGCTCTTGTATTGAAAACTAGGAATGCTGCAAAATAGACTCAAAGCACTATTAGAATATTTATTGATGTTTTTCTAAATATTTGACTTTCTATATTTTAATTAGGTCAAAAATCCATTTTCCCTAATTAAACCCTATCATCGTAGTTTACAGTTTAGACTTTCTGTTCACTATAAATCAAGATCAGTGGAATGTTAATATTTAAAAGTTCAGGGTTCTCATGCTAAATCTCTCTTTTAGGAGAAGGGAAATAGAGGAAGCCTACTGTATAAAGTATGTAAAAAATATATAAAACTGATAATAAATCCATGCTTAAAACACATGCAAGGAAAACTGTTATCTTATATGAAATGTTAAATCGTTTACAATTTCTATGTTATTAGGAACATCGGGGAACAGCATTAGCAAAGGGAGGAATAAGACAAAAACGATGATCCGAACAAATAAAACTCAAACAACTTTAATAAACGGTGGTTTACTACTACCCATTGCACTCTTATTTTAGGCATCTAGTAGGCTATCTAGATAGTCCATCAGTTTAGACAATGCGTACTTGAATTTCCTGAGACAATACACGATTATACTGAATATCTCCATGCTTGTAATGTATACAATATTAGCTTGGTCAAGGACCGTGGGAGGGTTAAATAACCTCGCCCTACCAGAGCGGAAGAAGAAAAAGTAAAAGACAACACCGATTGTTCCCACAGGATACCAGCTACAGAATGTTGCGGCCTTTTCTTAGAAAGTAGACACGAATGGTGGGGGGGGGGGGTAATTGATAGGCAGTAAGCGAACGCCACGTTCCATCTTTTGACTAGCCACCAGAGTGATATTTACGTGTACATAAGATGCAATAGCATCTGTGAAGATCCGAACTAGTGAAAAGGACATGCGATAAACAAGGCGAAAGGCAGTATAGAACAGAATGCGTTACTGATGCGCTATGCCCTAGCAATGGTAGTTCCTACGCCCGTCCGTTAGATTGCATTAGAAAACAGTGTTCCGATTCGGGTAATTCGATTGTTTCTGCGATTGGAATGTATTTAATATTAGCTAGTAAAATTTAGAAAGAAAATTTAACAAAGTGACAACAATATTGTTGTACAACAAAAGTATGCTTGTCTTTTATTACTTCTTCGATTCAGTGCATGTAATAAAATAACTTATGAAGTCAACTTACAGTCTTATTCGAAGTTCCTGTTCACAAAATGTTATATAATACAGTTTATTATACCAAAATAATCACTGCATAATCTTAGTTTTATTGTAAGTATAGAAAACAATTCATCAAAACTTTTATTGAAGTACATCTTGTAATTCGTTGTTTTTATTGTTCAACAGCGCTAATTTCTAAATTTAAGGGGAGATTCTACCCCTACATTCCTCTCTGGGTACGTCAGTGTTCAGTATTACAAGAACAACCAACCGGGGAAGTAGGCCATCCTTGGAATCTTCTTTTCTCCTGAATACTCCTCAGCACTCCGTACTCGGTCTTGTGGCGTCTTGAAAGCGGCGAAAGGTGTAAAGAAGTGTGCCGTTACGGCAAATTTAGAGCGGAAAATCGGCGCTCCGCCCGATTGTCTCACACTGTTGTAGCCTACTTGGTATACAGTTAGGCTCAGCTCAGCCACACGTAGCTGCCACTGTGGTTTACGTTGGTACGCCTATCTGCCGTCGTGCTTACCGACCATGGTAATGAGCCCTTACAACTCTTTTCTTACTGCGACCTTGTTGCAGTGGCAGGTATGGCTGTTCCGTTGTCATATTGTTAAATAAGTTACTTACTGTCAACTATTATCAGTGGCGTGTTTCGTCATATTGAATTTCTTCTGTCTATAAAAGGTTTCTATTCAAGATTGGGATTTAAAATTATTTTAGTTGAAATTATTTGAACATTAGTTTCTTTTGGTATTAGCAAAATTTGAAACGCACTAGTTTTTTTCGGTCACATTCCATTAATTTTATTTCTGTTTATGTCTGCGCTCTTAAAACTCTAAAGTGGGATCCACGAATGGCACTGGTTTCAGAATTTCAACTTTAATCACAAATTGGTTTAGTCATGTTGGTGTTTAAGATTCATGTTTATAGATTTTTAAAATATGCTCTCAGAAAATCCGGGTCAATAAACTATAAACATGTAAATATCTTGGGTTTACATTTATATTTGTTTCAATATTGAATATACCTGTTGTAGTTTGTATTGTTACCATACATTAATAACTGGCCCATTTAAAAAGATATATTTCGTTCATTTTAAACATAATGAGATTGGTATTTACAACAGGCACTTAACCTATGTGATCTAAAAAGTGCGAAAGATTAGTATTGACTGCTGAACAATTTGAATCGATTTCTGGTGAATCTGCGGACATAAACTGAACCGATATTTGTTCTTATTGTATAGTAACAATGTAATAATATATTAAACCTTAAGGAAATTTTATTATTTTTACAGTATTTCAAGATGTTTTATCTATAAAGTGTCTTTTGATGTATACTTATGCAACATATTTAGGAGTTTCGTCTTCTGTTCATTATCATTTCAATTACGGTACTCAATAATAAATAAGAACAAACTTTCACTGGTTCCAAATTTATAGCCCACAATAAGTTGCTACCATATTTAATTTGATTAAATTGTGATGATTTTTGTTTTTTGCTTATGAGAAATATGTAGAGAACTACATATTTTCTTTTTAATATAGAAATAAATTTTACGGTAAAAACTCTTTAATTAGAAGTGCAAACTTGTTTTAATGTTTGCTAAATTTGAAATACATCCCTCTATTATCCAACTAAAAACTTAAAACATCCTGAAAATTTTACGTACTGTGTGTAACTGAAACTGTCTTTGGTCTAGCCAAAAGTATGTACAAAATAAACACACCATAATTATTTATTTCCACTTTCCCAAAAAAACCTACTGATAAACGATTTTCAGTGTCATGAGGGTAAAATAAAGTTGTTTTATCAAATAAATAACATATCTATTAGTTGGCGAGAAAGAAACTATTCTGTCAGTACAGGCATCTTATTAAAATTAAATCTTGGAATAGTATATTAACCATATTTTTTATGAAAAGGAACGTTTTGTGTTGTAAGCCTATATTACGAGTACATAATACATTGTAAGTATGTAGCAAAGACAATAGTTAAATAATTAGTAGAATAACTTAAGATGTAATGGAGTCGTCATATAGTCAAGATGTGTTTAATTTTAATCTTTGTTTGAGCCCACGAATTAATTGCGCGTAACATTCAGACACTAGCCTCCATCGCCTTCCACATCCTGCCGAATTGGAAAAACCTTGGCAATCTGTAAGCGTAATTAAACCAGGGATAGACTACAATCTAAATAATACACTGCGTAGTACCTCATTACAAGATCATAGCGAATTAATTCGACATATTTAAAACAATAGAAATCCGTGTTAGAAGGCCTCTCTCTAGGAGCGAAATTGCTTCCTCTATGGCCGAGTGACCAACCAAGGTCACGGCTCGTGACCTCTATGGAAGTAGTGATTCGGTAGCGGCCGTGATCTGGTTCTCATGGACCACATAAAATTGGATTTTTATTACATGAGAATAGTCACTAAAGTTAGGTTGTTGTATTTGGAGGTGCTTCGTTTGCATTCAGATATTCAATGTTATGGTATGTTTTAATTCATTTGTGTAACAGAATTAGTATAACAGTACCATGTTTATCTAATAGTAGTTTTTTAATGTGACACATTATTCATTTTGTAGTGTCCCCGTTAAATATTGTCAGTATAGTATTACAAGAAGTATCATTTACAACGCAATATATACCTTGCTAAAGACTGCACTTGATCAATTGGAAGCTTGAAACTAAAAACCTAAACCGTTTAAAAGAAACCGGGCAAGGGACTAACATATGTCATGCTTACAAACTGGTTGGCATATGAGAAAGATGAGCTCCCAAGCTACTTATACAGTTAGATACAAATACATTAGGGTACGCATATTTCATGAATGAGAGGTTGACCAACGTTGCAGTTACTGACAGCGCTATTTGGAGATCCGCTAAATTATTTTGAGTTTCCACGTTGGAAATAGTTTATTTATATTAAATTTATCTGTAAAATAAGGGACATTCTCTCATAGATCGCTCTTCTGGTCGTTTTCTGTGTTTACGTATACGAATAACAGTTACCATTACCTGTTACTATACTACCACATGTCGTACATGCGATTTCTCAGTTTATTTTTAAGCAGCCGTACCTGGTAACAGAGCGATTACCATCTTAACTTATCACCTTAAACATCCGGGTTCGAAACCCGGTCCGGACTTGGCTATTATACATAAATACAGTCAACTTCGCCGCAATGTGTAATATTCAGTGTAGTTGTAAGTTATATTATACAAATTGTAAGAAAAATAAGGTTTCCCTTTTAGAGGTGGGCCACTTATATTGTCGCCTGATAATAAAAAAACACACACAAATCCAATTAATTCGTATCATCTTTTAGGATTCATAACAGTAGGACGAAACATTTTAAAGTTGTCTTTCAGCGTTCTGTTGACTTTAAAATTTTAGGAGACACCCTGAATATGAGGTCCTTTGTAGTCCTCTTAGAATAATACATAATTAATTAACTACTCTCAGAAATTTAAATAAATAATTAACATTTTATAATGATCATAATTAATATTCGCATGGCAATAAATAGATTTTATAGAATTAAAAAAGTTATAGAGATTAATACATTTATAAAATAATGTATAACATGCTCATATCAAAATGCTTAGCTTAAAAACTATTACAGAGTTTTATCTTTATAATCTTTATTGATTTTCAAGATAAGTTTATCAAATTATAGACTACTATCATAGGAAAGAAAGGGGACTGAGTCCAAGCTGATTTAATCAACCCACATTAGCTTATCAGTTTGTCAGTGCATTGCAACAATTTTAGACATGCATGAAACGAATAGGTAATACGGTTTTAATTCGCTTTGTCCACACTGGCAATATGCTGTAGATCTATAATGGAAATGTATAATGTGTTGCTGATACATAATGTTTTGAATAATTTACTCAGTGTTTAGAGCAAGTTGATAGCCTTGAAATCTCCATATTCTGACAATCAGGACTATTCTGTTAACAGTTTGTTATTGGCGATTGATGATTTGAAAGGATAGTATAAATTTGCTATGGTTAGGCGTATATGTTACTACGTTTCGAGGATTGGAATCTAACCTCTTCATAAGGTGTCAAAAAACTTGAGGAACCTTAGACTAAAGTGTCTTGTGCGTTTTTAAAACAAAAAGAGTGAACTAATTATGAATATGATGCATAGGATAGGTTTTCTTAACAATTACGAGACAGATTATAAATTTACATGGATATTGAACCATGTGGATTCTGGTATTTGTTTAATGTAAGTCTTTATACATATACATAATCATATGTGTGTGTGTGTATATACATAATATATATATATATATATATATATATATATATATATATATATATATATATATATGGCTTTTAACAATGTCGGTTCTAATAAGAAACCAGTTTGGCTAGAAAGTTTGAATATTTCATATCTATTTGTTTCGTTTGCTTGACTTTCATTTGAAGGCTACTTGTGATTGATTGTATTTGTCGTTCCTTAGTTACATGTATTAAGGCCCTATTATTTCAGACTTTAGTTCAAACTATTCAGTCCTCGTCGTCAATGCGATTAAGCCACCGCATGAACTTAACCCATTTTGTATATATACACACTAACGAGTAGGACTGCCAGTTCCCATTATCTGGTTGAGGCTGTCGGTACGACATGTTCGTTGTGCTAAATGAATGGCTGCATCCTCTCTAACATCAACGTGACGCCATTTCCAACGCTCTATGCAAAATGTAGGTTTTCATCAGTCCGTCACCTTAAATAATTCCCATGCACTCACTAACGGGTCAGTTCCCATTATCTGGTTGAGGCTGTCGGTACGACATGCTCGTTGTGCTAAATAAATGGCTGCATCCTCTCTAACATCAATGTGACGCCAGTTCCAACGCTCTATGCAAAATGTAGGTTTTCATCACTCCGTCACCTTAAATAATTCCCATGCACTCACTAACGGGTCAGTTCCCATTATCTGGTTGAGGCTGTCGGTACGACATGCTCGTTGTGCTAAATGAATGGCTGCATCCTCTCTAACATCAATGTGACGCCAGTTCCAACGCTCTATGCAAAATGTAGGTTTTCATCACTCCGTCACCTTAAATAATTCCCATGCACTCACTAACGGGTCAGTTCCCATTATCTGGTTGAGGCTGTCGGTACGACATGTTCGTTGTGCTAAATGAATGGCTGCATCCTCTCTAACATCAACGTGACGCCATTTCCAACGCTCTATGCAAAATGTAGGTTTTCATCACTCCGTCACCTTAAATAATTCCCATGCACTCATTAACGGGTCAGATCGGACTGTCAGTTCACATTATCTGGTTGAGGCTGTCGGTACAAAGTGTTCAATGTGCTAAATGAATGGCTGCATCCACTCTAACTGCAACGGTATACGTACAATGTAAATGTTCATCAGCCCGTCACCTTAATTAATTCTTATGCGCTCACTAACAGATCAGTTTTGTGTAAACAGTTTAAACTGTCAGTCCAAACTGACTGTATAGATTGGTATTAACTAATAGTCTATTTCAGGTTGTCCTCTATTCAATATTTCACAATCTTCGTCTCGTTAGTTAATGGACACGTAAACGATCCAAACGTGAATGATTGCATTGAAAGTTGTTAAACGCGTTCTCACATTCTTCTACGATATTTTTGGATATTAGCAAAGAATAAGCGTTCATTCAATATAAGTCTAGTTGGTTTAATGCAATAATAATATTATACTAGCAGTCAAACCAAGGTATATATGAAACGTAAACAATGTGGTCCTAATATATTGAACCCAATGTAATATTTGTTGAAGAAAGAGTTTATGAGACGTGTAGGAGCAATTTTGTTGTGAACAATGAAAATTACCAAAATTAACTGAAGCTATAAATCCAATATATTGCTTTAAAAGTATTCAGAGATACGTTTTAAAATCCAGCGTGAACAACACATAAGGGACCCTAGTCTCTCGGTAGCAACTTCGTACAAAACTGTCTTCAATATCTGCAGGAAAAGTTTTACACCCTTTACGAATCTTTCACGTCTTCAACTTTTCAACATCATTACAATTTGCCGTCCATATTATTCATCATACATATATCTAATGAATTATATATGTCTTACTCTAAGGAACTGTTGGTGGTGAAGTTGGATTTCTGGATATTCAACATTTGTATCCTACTAAATTAATAAATCAAACCGTTTAAAATGTTAAATCAAGTTTTACTATCCATTTCTTGGCCAGTTTTTGAAGAAGTGCTAATGAAAAATTGGAAATCTACATTTTGTACGATTTAAACCTATAAAGATACATGGTTATATACAATATATATGCTATATAACTTGACTTGTGGTATGATAACTGTATCAAAAAACACGAGCAAGTTGACACTATACTTATATTAGTGTAAAAAATATCACGGCTAGGTTTTTTTTCAGCTTTTTACTCAATATCATTTTAACACGGCGGCCTTTCAAAACAAATCCACATCTCCATCATTTATAAGAGGAAAGCCAAAAAGTGTCATGGATTGCTTAAAACATTTATAAAACGTTTTATTAAAAACATTTATGTATCTTGGAAGGTTTTTAAGATATTGATTACATATAAATCCCATTAGAAGTTTTCGATTGCCAATAACAGCGATACCAATGCTGAAACAAGTTGGTACACATCTAGTTGTCACAAAATCCACCTACTTCTACATACTAAACCAGAAAGATCATTGTAACTGTGATATCTAATATGTAAATATCGTATCTGATATTTAATATCATTTACACTGTAAGCAGTTTGTTTTTGGAATCCAATCCTTATTTCAACAATTTTAATAGATAAATAATATTGATTTGACCTTCGTCAATGCTATCTATGTATAGTCGGATGACAAAAAAGATTTTCATTTCATTTCATAAATACTGTTTTCTTTTGGGTTATGAAGTGGAGGCTCCAATGTAATCCCTCTGAGCAACAGTTGTAAAAAATCTTTTAACCTATTGCCTTAGATTACCATATTATGGAAATGTCCATCAGTATCAAGTTTATACTGAACAAGTTACTGTTGCAATGCACTGACAAACTGATAGGTTAATGTGGGTAGAAATCGGCCCCGATTGGGGGTGGGAGAGCACATAATGGCGGCAGTTACACTGATCTATAGGTTAGGTCACGTGTGTTGCGTGTGTGGGCGCCATTCCTTCCCTGTGCTACTGTGCGGTACTGCTGTAGTCTTGAATTAATTATCTCTTCTTGGGCATGAAAATATATTGTGTTGAAACTCTTCACTTTTGCTCTTTCTACTTGCGGTCTTTTTACACGGTCGTATTATACACGGACTGTACGAAAATAATTCTCATAATTTGTTGTGTTGATTTTATTAAATACAAAGACAGTTCTGTCACAAAACAATATTTCTCATATTGTGACATTAAGATGTATAACAGTAGTAGGCTTGTAAGAGTATTAGGTATTTATAGTAATAGTTTTAGTAAGAGGTAATCATTGCAAGGCTGGCCGTTTGGCTTTATTATTTATTAAGCTTATATTTTAAGAGATCAAAATTGATAATTTTACTACTAGTGCAATCCCAAAAAACTAATCTTCTATACTCAAGCGAAGGTTAATATATATATAATATACATGTAAGGCCTAAGTTGATTGAACAACAGTTTTAATAACGGCCAACCTGTTAAATTCGGTTATATGTTCATAATTTAACTTTTTCCCACTCAAATAGAAAAACAAATTATAAAATCGATTTTTAAGATCGTTTAAATACTACTAAGTAATTATAGTTTGCGAACTGTTATCTTATGGAGTCATGCTTCATATCAGTCTGACACCAGCGATTCCGGTGCCGAGGGTGCTGCCACAGCCTGCACTGATGGCGACATCCCTCGAGATTGTACCTGCTACGTAACAGATTGAAATTCTAAAGTCTGATAAAGAATCATAAACTCGCCTTACTTCCTATAAAAAGGTTTTAGGGACAGTTCACGGAATCAACCGTCCAACCAACTTGATTTTCCGAAACGAATGGGGTCACCGTGGAGTATTTTATAAGCAATAAATAGGATTGATTGCATTAGAGTATTTTATAGCATTGAATAAAGAAAGTAGTGATTAGGGGAGAACAGCACTATGATATCGGTAATAACATTAGATTGTCCTTTAATAAGATTTCTTTCAACGAGGTCTAGTCCATTGTTAAACATAAACCAACATGTGTGCTATGTATAGGCCAAGCAGTGTAGGTGGGTACATTCAATTATTATTTATCGGCTACAAATAGCCGTTATATAAGTAAACCAGTCGGTTGCCTTTTGATGTTGAGGGAAACAAATAACAGACTACTCTCGTAATTACCTGAGAATATAGTCTTTTTAATTGATTTTTATAATTTGTTTTTAGTAATGTAAAGAAAGATATATTTTTAAACAATCTGCGTACAGTAACTATGTGGATCAAAAGGTTAAACGGGCTGCGAATTATTGTACAAAAGTAGATTTAAAGACTATTTCTAGGTATTTCGGAACTTTTTTATATGATTAAAAAATTTAGGTAATACCTTCAAAAAGTGGTCTGAATATTTCCCCTTACTAAATATTTTCAAATTTCAGCATATCCAAATGATACATCACTGAAAAAAAACATGTTTATGACTATCATCTCAAAAAAGATACTAAGTTTAGTTTTTTATTCTCAGGATTTGATATGCTTAATGAAATTCTTATCTTCTTGCAAATATGTAGATAAGGTTTATTATTGTATGTAAAGCATAAGATTAAATAAAGTATTAAAGGAATAAAGCATACGACTTTCGTTTATGTTAAAGATTTATGTTCGGACTTATGATGTATCACCAAAGATTACATGGCGGTTAACATTTGAACATTTTGAAGTCACGTTTCTCTCATTCGTGGGAATTTCTCGTGCATCAGACAATAGATTCCGTTGGACATGTAATTGTAGTTGTTTCAAGTCAGTAATAGGCGGATCGGATATGTTTATCACAGTTTAGAGAGTACTGTATCAATTATTAATATGAGGAACAATAATATTATAAAAAGGTTCTAAACGTTACATTTCTTGTTTTATATTATAAAATTAATATTGTATAAAAGTATGAAAATACTCGTATACTCCTGGAATCAGTAGAACAATTACCGATTGTTTTGGTCGGTTTCCGGTCCGGTCTCTGCGAGTCTGTTGTGAGGCAAAGCGCTATACGATGTTACAAAGCAGCATTCCAGAGATCACTTGAAGACTGACCGGGATTTTCCAAGAACCCTGGCTGGGCTGCGGCGGCGGCAATGACAGGCGCGTTTTTGTGATAAGCGAGGCCGGTTGGAGTGTGTCAGCCGTGGCGCGGCGTGCGGTACCGCCAGAAATAGTCGAGCGCTCCCGCTCCCCTACGCGTCACTCCGCCACACGCCTCCTGCCGCCTGCCCTCCGCCGCCGCCGCCGCGCCGCTCAGCCAGTTTGTTTGCGTTCACTGTCTTTTCTCGGTTTATATTCATCAAGAGCCAAAAATAGAGGTGCACTTCCTTCATTCGAGGGGAGCAAAGCGGGATTCAACCGGCCAGAAAAACCCATCCAGGAATCCCTGTGGTAACTCCTATGTTGCTATACCAGAGGGGTTTGAAATATAAATATTTATTATTTATTATTATCATCAACCCATTGCATCGGTCATAACGTTTTGTAGAACAATCATTTACTAGCATACTACTGATGTATGAATGATATTAGTTCTAAAAGTAAATTTCATAATCAAGAGTTCTACATCAATAATGTCTTTACTGCATTTTTTCTCATTGTTACATTGTATGAAATCAAGCAGTCAAGCTTTTAAATAAATCGGTGCGATCTCATCTATTCACATTCAGACCCACACCTTTTAAACTTGGAATATCCCAACAGTTCATTGTGAATTCGTCGTCAGAGATGAATTCATTGGCCACCAAAGCCTTTTATCTATTTATTTATTTCCTTTCAACGGTCAAAAACCAATTTACATTTATTGATAGATGATTAAATAATACTTAAAGAAAAGGGCCATACCAAACATGCAACTGGACTCAAAACCAAATCTAGGCATAATTAACGTATAATTAATGTAATAAGAATGTATAAATTATAATAAAAATTAGTGATAGTATATAATAAAGTGCAAGTAAACTAAAAAAAAAAACTTAAAAAAGCGAGAATGAAAAAATGACGTCATTTTTGAGACGAGATGTAAAATTGCTTTTGGTTGTTGGAAGGTACTGATACATTCGGAGAGCTTATTTATTACACTGACACCAACTTGTTGCGGCAGGTGTTAAGATAACGTCAATCCATGTTGCATCGAGAGTTGTTCCTGTCTCTAGTTTCACAGTGATGGACGTCTTCGCCTCGTATGCAGACTCTGTAGTACACGATCTGTTCAAGAATATAGAAGCAAAACAAATGTATTGATTCTAATTCCCATTAAGATTACTTATTCCGTTTTATAGTAATGTTGTAAATATATACGGATATAGTAGTATATAAAAGTATTGGAAAGAATCTTACTGCCTTTTATTCTGAGAATCTACTCGTAAAACGTGAGCTTCTTCCTTTAATTTAGAGTTACTTCGTGTAGTTTTTGGACTTCTAAATTATCTTAATAGAAAGTGGACGAATAATCTTCATTTTCAAAATTTGGACGAAAATTTGCTCGGTATAAAAATGTTATCAACATTCGTAGTTTATGGAAAAGAAATGAACACATTTCAGCGCACAGAGATCTGGTTCTTGTTTTAATTTCCATAACATTATCCTCTATACCAAGGAGTTTCGCTGAGGTCAGTGGCAATGTCTTCCAAGGTCGACCAGAACTGACAAAGTTGTAAATCTCCCTGATCTATGCCCCACATTGCTGTGTATAGTTGTAATGTCAATACCAGTTTAAGAATATAGTAACACATTTATTAAGAAATATTATGGAATAATACCTCGCGGAGCCTCGTTGCGATCTTTCGTAGACCACAACTATCATTCATGAATGATCTCATGAATGTGTGAATCTTACGGCAATAGTATTTAGGCCAGACAAGCCAATCTGAACACAAGATCTAATACAAATGATACTGAAATTATGTTAAATTTATGAAGAAAAGAACAATTTTAAAGTGTTTCTAGAATGCAAACTATTCCAAAGTTAGGGGCTCTCCTCATGGTCTATCAACTAAAACCCCTAAATGTAAACATTGAAATATTTACAATTAAGCATGGCCTGAACAAAAATAGTCTCTCTTAATCTGACATGTTTGAATATTAGTGTTTGGGGATTTTCTTGTACGTATGATCATGTTTACCATTCCTGAATGTTCGAATAGGACTTGATTGCTTAAGAAATGTATACAACGAAAAAATGCTTACAAATGTGCCTTAAAATATCTCATTCTGTACCGCCATCTGAAAGACAGGTATGTTAGAAACAGTGACTAACTTTCCATGATTTGGAACTCGCCAAAAAGTAAATCCTATTTACCAAATCTTATTTTTTCTTTTTCCGATTGTGAGTATAGATTGTTTTAAGTTGTCCTTTGTATAATGAGAAAAAAAAAATAATTAAGCTTATAAATTTCAGTTGAGCGGCACTGGGAGTAATATTAAATTAAAATTTACAAACAAAGACACACAACCAACACAAGCTGTGTGGGTATAACGCCATATGCTACAACATAGAACAATGAAAATCCACGCAAATCAACGTTTTTCCTCAAGTTTCCCTAAGCGGATCGGCTAAGTTGTGCATTGTATCTTCGTCTGTAATTCTCAAAGTTTGTTTAACTCGATTATAATGTCTGACTTATATTCGACTCGAGTTGGCTCTCGACTCGGAAACTTGAGTGAGTGATAGTAAACTGGCTCCTAATAAATCCTGTTTAAAAACTTTCTTCCAATAGTTTCACGAACACTTTGTCATTTTGTTCTTGCGGATAGTTAAATTTGTTTATTCGTCTTATTAATTCCAATGGACTATTCAGTGGAATCTGAGTACGATGTTTTAAGGCGAATATGTGTGGATGACAATTTGTGATGGATGAAAGAGGTGTGGTGTAGGTAATCAGCGCAGCTACTTTTGTAGAGCAAGCTTCAGATGGCATCCGAACCATAGTTTTTTCTATGTTTTTAAATTTGATTATTAGCACATTCTTATCATACGTTTCTTTTATTTTTCTTAAGAATGTCTTCTTATTTATAATTTTTGTTACTAGCAAATATTTCATATAAAATTCTTTTTATAGTTATTATTCTTTAAATATATCCTTCTACTGTTGCTGTGGTACAAACCTAATGCAAATTTTACTTAAATAATTAATTTTGCTAGTAATAAAAACTGTACAAGGTCAATACTCGTAAATACTACAGAAATCAAGCTTTTTTTGGAAAAGGGGTATTTTTAAAATCACAATAAAAAAGAATTTTACAAAAATATAAAACTTCTTAGTAATGAAATACACCGATACTGTTTATAACAAGCTGAATATAATAGAATTAAAGCTTTAAACTAGTTGATAAACATTGTGTCACTTTGTAGCTAAAAATCTTATTGAAAAATTAAAGTGTATATTTTGTGGGGAAAATTCTTAAAAACGAGTACTGGTAATCCTGAACTTAAATATTCTATAAATCAGTTTTATTCTTTTCTTTTATATAGGGTGTTCCTCAGTTAATACTTCGTTTTCGCTACAATGTGGCTCAATGTAACATATTTTGTTTTAGTAAGAAATTAAACTGTTTTAAAATTGCAACATGTTGATAATGCACACAGTTTTATTTATGCCGTGAACATGTGAAAGTTTTGGCTGAATAAGGTAAATGCGCTTTTTAGTTACCTACAAGAAAGTTACCTCATACATTCAGTTGTTTAATTAAACCTAATTGTGGACCTTACGTAGGTTTAAAACCTTGCTCCCTGTTGGGTCATAATAACCATTTGGAAAACAAACAGTCTTAAATCATCCTTTCTTTCTAAATGGCTTACACATCTGGGATCCGGCTTACACATCTAGTATCCGACTTGCACATCTAGGTTCCGTCCTACACATCTATGATCCTGCTTACACATCTGGACCCAGATTACACATCTAGGACCCGGATTACACATCTGGTATCCACCGTTGATTGTAGAGTGCTCTCTAAAATCTATGTATTCATGTTCAACCAAGCATTTGATCTAGATGGGAAATCCAATTAGCAGATTATTTACACGAAAAACGCAGTTGACTCTGATATAGAATGTTCATATGTTGTTTTGTACAGCACAGTTACACTTAACACTCGGAGACACGTCCAACAAGCTGTTCAGGGGTTGGAGACGGCCGCTTAAGTCAAGCTGTGGGGTTAAGGCGATCGGAGCAATGGAATATCGATTATCAGACCAAGCTTGGAATACCGGCTGGGATAGATATGGTAATATTGGGATGAGGAAAACATGTATGCCTACGAGGAAAGCTGAATAAATCTCTGTATTCGTGTAGTCACATCCCGGATTGTTGTAGCATAACTACTGTTTTCTTATTATTTTATATTCGCTTGGTTTTCATCACTATAGAAAGAAGTCTCGGTTCGGTGGTTTAATTTTTTTTTTTATCGCGATTACACTCAGAACCGATTTTTCAAATACGTGTTTGCTTTTTTCTCTACATTTGATCCTCTCCTACTATTTGCAATAGTTAAGCGTCACTGATTCAAAAATTTAAATCAATATTTTTATTTATTTAATTTTGTGGAACTTGCATTTTGTAAGAAGAATTTAGAACAATTTTGAAATTCTAAGGAGAGAACATTATATCTAACTTCTCTATACACACATACAGTGCAATTATCAAGCCTCTTTTTGTGTAGCCTATTTTTTTGGACATGTTGCAAACAGAAACAATAGATTGCGAGAAAGTTTTTACGGATATTAATTAACCTTGAATGAATTTTTATCTTAATACAAAAATGTATGTACAAATGATAAGAACATTCTGTTTGAGTTGAAATAATTATTTTACATACCATTTCCAAAAATGTATCATCTAAAGGGAGGCAACGGACAAAAAGTGGGCACTTATGACCTAAACACATCTACTAACTGGTTTCAACAATTAGCAGTTTGGAGGCTCTTATATTCTTATAATTGAGTTTATAACATTGCTCTCTCAAGCATCCAAGATCAGGCTATTAGGTACTATCTTAAAGAATGTTTCACCCTCCGCGTCCATAAAAAATGTAGATTTTGTCTGCACTTTTATTTCAGTAGTTAAAGTAGCACAAAACATGTTAATTTTGGGGCAAATAAACTACATACAACTAATGTTTTTAAGTAAATATTTAATCTTAATCATCAAACGTTATTAAAACTATAAATGTGTAGAAGTCAAAAGATCTCGGGTCCATTTATGATAATGTATTTTACTACTTTCTTAAAATTGAGTAGTTTTCCATTTAATCAAATCAGTAAAAAAATGTACTTTAATTGGTAAAATTTAAATTTATTCTAAAAATAAAAGGAATTAAGAAATAGCGCTGAAAAATGATCGCACTTGAGCGGTTTGGCATGAATCGTCCCCACTCACATCACATGGAAAGTTCGCTCATGTCTGAAAGTTTTTATGAAACTGTAAAACGTTGGTTTTATGCCACAACTGCAAAAATAGCCGGGCAGTCTGTAAACCTCGTCGTAATACTGCGTATCAGCGTAAGTAAGCGACGAAAGGATTTATACCGTTTCCCGTCGTGGAATCCAGTTTGTAAATAAGTTACCATCTTTTTAAAATCACATTTCTTATTATAGCAGACCACCCTACCCTCTAGCTCCTGCATTTCGGAAGAGGCTAAATGCTTGCGAGTATTTCTAATTCTATTCATTGAATTGAAGGCGCACGTTTAATATGAAGGAAATCTGTAAGGGTAGCTTTTCAATTGAATGGTATATGTTTTTACGCGTATATGAATTGCTGATTTTATTTGCACTTAACTTTTTATGACGGAACAGACTGGTGTCAAGAATCTTTATAAAAATATATTCCTCTGTTATATTGTTATTATTTCATGTTTTTTCATGTCACTAATAAAGAACTGGTGTACAAGAAAGGGATGAAAGAGGAAAGGAGTAATAGGAATTCCATTGGTATTAAAAATACAGAAATTATTCACCCAACACTGACGTGGGATGTGCGGGGGGATTATCTCACACTCGCAGCCCCTGGAGTTCTGTTAGTAACCGTAACCGTAATCGGTCACTTACTGTACACGTGTCACGTACACGTACACTCACAGTTCGTATAGCCTTAGAAACCCCGAACTTGACTCTTAAAGAAAACGCAACGTCACGTCCAACCCAAATGCTGTAGACATTCTTAACAGTTAATCAAATGGATGTTGCTATACGGCAACCTTTCGTCCACGTCACGGAGACGGGAGGACGCTCTCCAGACAATTCAAACTGAACGTTACGTGACGTAGCCGTGTATCCACGGAGTAGTCGACGGCCTTGGGGTGAGGTTGGGCCGATTCGGCTTAGCTCGGATTGTCAATACTAAAATGTTGTAAATAGGTACTCTTCAAAGTTCTTCAATTGTTTTTCATATATGTTTTAAAAATAAAATATTTTAAATACATTTTAACGACTTTTTACGTTTACCTAATTGTCCAAAATAATGTTGTAGAAATTTAAAAATATATTTGTTTTCGTTCCTACACTCCTATCTGGGGAGAAAATAGAAAAAGCGTTGTTTGCTATATAGCCAGGGATGTCTTATTATTACAAAAACCTTATCAGTCTTATCAATGAAAGTACGGCCATAAAAGGTATTCCGATTATCCGGATTTATGACTGGAAATATGACGGTTCTCTTCTGTACTGAAATGAGTCATTGACTCAAATCAAATCAAATCAAATCAAATCACTTTATTCCACATACTTTAGAATATACAAGAAAAACAAAGCTTATTATTACTATGGAAATTCCCAGCAAGACTACAGGTCAGAGTGCTGAGAAGAGTTCTTTCTTATATTTACATATCGTTTACAATAAAAGCTATATTAATGACAGAATAAAAATAAAGTGTCTTTAAAAGTATAACCTAAAATACTAACAACTTTGAAAAGAAAGGATTACAACTAATACAAATAACTTGTCTAACAAACGAAAAGCAGGTCCACGTATGGAAAAATTAATTACTACATTAATGACATTGAAATTGACAGGTGCCAAGTTTTATGCAAAGGTTAAATTAATAACAAATGGTCATACAACAATTAATTAACAGAGCTTTGGTCCGGTAATTTAGGTATAAGGTGACAACAACAGCGCCTCTGCAGCCCGCCATCCAACACGGAGCAACCATGCTGTCACCTTCCGTTTATATACAATGACGCTGTCACTCTCTGCTTCCCTAATTTCGTTAGGTAAATTTCGATACAGTATTTGGGCCAGATAAAATGAATTACTAATTTCAGAACTATGAATTAATCTAGGAATGGAATAACCGTAATTATCTTTTAAACCTTGTTGCATAACGATGATGAGTTTCAGTAAAAAATCGTTTCTTTATTACTTTCTTATGAATAATAACAATGTTTTGATAAAAAGCTGTCTTATATTAAGCACAGGAAATTCCGCAAAAAGTAATAAAGTAGGAAATCTATAGCTCTTTTTTAAAATAGTTTTTTACTATTGCTCTCTGTGTGATCGCCAGTGGTTGCAAGACAGCAGCGGAAGCACCACCCCATGCCAGTATACCGTATTGTAACACCGACTGCACGTAGGCAAAGTACACAGTCCCGCACTGATCCACCGTCAAAACATGACCAAGCTGTGAAAATGCGTATATAATTTCCTTAAGGCTTTATTCAAATACTGTGCGTGTGGGCCCCAGGAGAGTTTATAATCAATGATAACACCCAAATATTTGTACTGGTTCCACACGCGCAATTGCTTCACACCCACACACATTCGACAGCGGATCACCGCAGGAATGCATCCTCAAAATCCGAAGGTCAGATCGGCTTGATTTCTAGTAACGATGGGCAAATATTTAGTTTTAAACTAACATTAACTGTAAGAGAGTTATGGTCAAACCACATTTTAATTTTTGATAAATCCTCCGAAGCCTGTTTCAAAACTTCGTCCCACGTGCAGCCAGCAGAGACAACAGCCGTTGGTCATCAGCAAACAAAAATAATTTTCCTTTTGGCATTTAATTTAGAGACATTATTGATATAAATTAAGAAAAGTAGAGGTCCCAAAGTGCTTCCTTGGACAACTCCAAAAATCAACACCAGCATTGTCACTCTTGATTCCATTTATAGAAACTACCTGAAGCCGATTCTGGAAGTAACTCCTGAACCACTCTAATTCTTTACCTCCTTACACCAACTGCATCTAACTTTGCAATAAGCTTTGTCCTTGTCAACAGAATCAAAGGCCTTTGCCAAATCTAAAAATGTAATCAGCACCCGCTTTTTCAACGCAATCTGACTTGAAATAAAACTTTGTAATGTCAAAACAGAGCATGTGATGTATTTATGTTATCTCTAAAATCCATACTGAACATCAGCAATTATATTATGTTGTGAGAGATAATTTGACAGTTGCTGTTTAACACTTTTCTCTATAAGCTTGGAGAGGTCGAAAGTAAATGAGAAGAAGTCAAGTTCAAGAAAATCTCTTCTAGAATTTAATTGCAAGCTAACCTTTCGTTCATGCCAGAAAATGACGGCTAACTGTAATCTCGCCTTTTTCAATCATTAAATTGTTATATTTTTCGAATAACTTCACTAATTTCTGAAGGTTTTTTCATGTTGTAAAAAATTCCCATATGAATAATAATTTTGGTTTAAATTATGTACTGTACAACTTCAATGCACATTTTCAAAATATAAAATACAACTTCATGTATGGAATCATATGCTTGTAGTTGAGGCGCAGTTGTGTAAATGACATTGACTTATTTCCTTTAGATAAAGAGTAAAACTGATAAATTCCTTAGAAAATATTGTTATTGAAATAAATTTAGGTTGTTTCCTAACGTTTTGTGTTATAGTACCATTATTAGTCTAACTAAATACGCAAGATATCATTCTTGTTTTATTCGTGTCTTAATGGACTTTTAACTAACAACAGCTTAGGTTACATGGAATTTGTTATTGCCAGTAGTGCAATGTAGTTAAATGAATTGAAATTATTGAAAAGAAATACAAATTACCAACAGAAAACATTGTACTTATTCACAAGTAGCCAGCTGCTTCCGAAATTTGAATCATAAATTTCAACACAACAAACGACCCCTTACGTTCTCCACTTTCACTTACCGTCTCGCCCCGTAATATAAATTAATATATGCAGAATGAAGGCGTCTATGCAGTAGGTGAGTAGTTCGTACAGGCAGCTGTCCCACACAATCGCGTGTCTGTCCGCCCGCTCCAGGTGTTGTCCAGGTGCCCCTCCTGTTACTAGACAGCTGTTGAGTTCAAGGTCATCGCTTTGTCTGCTTCCTTCCGCCCGACTTGCAGCCAGGTCCATCGTCTTAAGAGCAAGGTCTATTCTGTATCACCCTTTCATAGACTACACTCATTACTTGCATACTGATAGGTAGACAAGTATTAATAGTTGTAAGCATCAATTGGTAATCGAAATCAAACAGATTACGAATTCAATTTCAGTAACAATTCGATATTATTACTCTTCTTGCGATACCAAACTGTTATTACTATCAACATCTACATCAGGTCTACCAATACACGCGGGACTATCTCTTTGATCAGGTCTGGCAGTAAATCATGCAAGTTGCTCAGATATATTCTCTAATAACTAATAGTTATTGAGCATGAATCCCCTTCCTCTTCCTCACATTGACTGCGGCGGACGCATACTCCTTCAGGCTTTGGAATGCTTTATCATGATCACTCAGTACGGACTCGCAGGGAATATGACATCTGTTACAGCTGGACAGTTATCGAACAATTCAGTTTAATTACGTCAGTGCAAAAATGTGTAATTGTAGATCTGGATAGTAAATGACCATATTGTATTCAATCGTCCTTACCCCTAAACAAACTTTTAACTAAAAATAATAACTACGATCAAAGTGTATACTTTGCGCAATAATTTAGCTTTTAATAAATTAATATTGTGTTTTTACCTTTGCAAGCCCAAGTAAACACAAAATACAAATTTTGGGAGTGAAAGCTAGATGTTTCTTGTTTACTTTCACGCAACCCTTAAACCGAGAAATTGACAAACTACTGGATTATCTGGGTTGGCGCTGCAGCGTAGGGTAATTTTGATTTAGTGACTAATTGATATGGTTGTTCTAAATTATCAAACTAAATTTTAAAAGAATCATCTGGTACTTTACAAATCCCTTTTAATGAGAAGCAATTGTTAAATGTTTCGTTGTAAGTCAATACAGTAGTGAAAACCATTTTTCGTCTTGCCTACTGGATGAAGATCGATGATTATTCATCCTAATATGAAGGGGATTTGTAGTTAAACCAATATAGTCTTGGAACAAAATTTACAAGGCAACTGATGGATTACATTCGTAGGTTTACAGTTAATGTTATTTGAAATCTGATGGGTTTTATTAGTTGTGCTACTTGTAAAATATTTTAAAGAATTTAGAATTGTGCATGTAGCACAACGTTTGTCTTCGAAAGAATGGCAACCTAAAAAGTTTTTATTAGCATTGGAATTTGTATTTTCGTTAGGCAATCAATTTTGTTAAGCCTAGGTGGTACGCGTTATTAAATAAAAAAGAGAGCAAGTAGTAAAAGAATGTTTCATAATTTTTCATCTTTTTAATAATTATAAATTATCTATATTTAAGTTCAAGTTTTTTCTATCACTAATATATCTAATACGGTATCAAAAAAATGGTTAATCTACCGTCCTCCTTCCCTCACCCTAGTGAAATTGGGTTGATTATGGTTGTGAGTATCAAAATTCAAATTCGAAATACGTCATTTGCCATATTGAAAGGTTGGTATAATTTGTTTAACCACAGCGGTGAAATGTTAATAACACTCAAATATAAAATCGCGATAAACATTAACTGTATACACAATCCATCCGGCTCCCCGACTAATTAGAGGAAAGTCCTTGCAGGAGGTGCAACTGTCTGAGCGACGTGACAGAATACAAGAGTTTGACACAGAGCGAGTGACAACAAGATTGCGCGAGTAACTATGATGAAGTAGATTCAAGTTTGCTCTTGTCATCCAAGAATACTTCGTTTGAAGCAGTAAGTCTCTCTTTCATATCACATTTTCCCTGATAAAACAGTTTGTATAGTGAACTTACAATATATTGTGTTATCCATCCTTTGTTAAAATACGATGAATTATTTTCCTACCAATAAGGTTTCATGATATAGTTAGTGGTTCGGTAATATTTTTCTAGTAAGTGCCGAGCCTTTTTTTAATATTTTACATAAAAATATTTTGTAATACAAAACAAGGGTTTATACAAATCTGAAAGATTTGAAAGAATTGTTGACACATTTAAAGAATCGAACGTGAGTACACTTTCACACAGATCGGTCTAAGATGGGTTTATAAAACTAGAAAATCAGTCGAAACTCGCAAGTGTATTAACATGTTGATGATGGATAGTAAAACTATGGGGTTTAATATTAATCTATTACATATGTTTTAAATAGTATGATGTTAGTCAGTTGGTCTCGTGAGTATCGGCAGCCTTGTACAATAATTAGGTTAATAGGTTCCCCGAAGCAAAGAGATAATACATATTGGAGCTTGATGTTAAGTTTATCTATACAGTGATGCACCTTTATAAGGTACAATTATTGTATAGGAACACTTCCATTTCTTCGTACACAGAATTCTGTCGTGTTTTTGCTATGGGTACTGACATGAGTATGTCAGAAAACCCGTGCCACCTGAAGTAAGGCACCCTCGCCACGCCACACCCAGACACGTACATCCACATCTGATACGGTCAGATCTATAGATTCATATATAATTCAGTTTATTTCATTGTATATTTCATCTTCATTCCAAAGTAAAGAAAGCAACTTCAAAAAATTATTAAACCTGTAACATTATTGGAATATATAAAAATGTTCTTCACATTCCATTATATACCCTCCAAATTTAATTTTTCGGGAGTGTTAGGTTCATCATACGCGAAGAATGAATTTATAACATTCATCCTTCATTCATACTCTCCTTGAAATGTACTTCGTATCATACCCAACAACGTTAGTTAGCACATTCCTGTCATTTCTTCTTTTTCTATTGCTATCCTGCCCTCACTTCGCCTTCATGGTAAATAATCAATATAATGAAGAAAACTGTATCTGGAATGTCGCTAACTGAAACTGTAAATCAGCAAATGCAAGCGCAGCGCTTACATGAAGCGGGTGACTAATCAGAAAATTGTAGTTCTGAAGCACTTTCCGTTATCTAAAAGAATTTATTATCTTGTAATATACACTTATCTGAAGAGCTACACCAACATTATTACCTACGTTATCTCTTTGATAACATTTATACGAGTTTGTATGTTGAAAGACCAATAGCTTCAGTTTGTTAAAATTTAAAAATAAGGCAAAACTATCATTTACTATAATACTGAGTGTAAATTTAGGATTTGACTTTGACATCCTAAGAGGGACTTCTCGGTATTCCATTAATATAAATCTATATTTATATATTTGCTTTTTTATTTTACATACAAAACGTTTTTAAAGAAAAACTGTAAGGAAACCCTTTTGCAAATGTTTATGATCTCTCAGGGAATCGAACCTGTGACCTTACGGTTAGGCCGTTGCCTTACTTCTACGCTATGGTACAAGTCAATGAGTACAATGTGTAAAACAGAATTACAAGCAATTTTCAACTTTATTTTAAACTGAAACTACAACTTTTCCAGAATCGACCCTGTACACTGCTTTCAGGTGTAAAGCACATAAACAAGATTTACGCAAAACACTTAGAAATCAAAGCCCATCGCATTAAACTTGCTAAAATAAGTAATTACAAATGTGTAATTGAATTTTATTCATTCTTTTTTTCTTCTTTTTTCTTATTGATTCTAACTCTTCATTGTGCTGAACCTTCTACAAGTTATTGCGCCTGTAGAAAACAGTAGATTACGTTCTCGAAACGTGTATTTTCAATTACTTAAGACGATGTAGGCACCCGCATTCACTACATCGTTAACTTCCATTCCAAACTTACCACGATATAATGTGGTATATCGTTTACGAATGAATATTGCCATCAACAATGTAAGTTAGTAAATAAAAACAATATACAAAACCAACAACGTATGTGCTCAAACACGGTGCCGTACCTGATGTGGAGGTTGACTAACTAAAGTATTTCCACTGGGTAGCTCAATGTTGTTGTAGTAACAACACTGTGGCATCCACATTTGCAGTTCGGTTTTACAATAACAGCCGGTAACTGCGCTGCGCCGATGCGTTGTTACAGTCGCCGCGCCGTGGCGAATTGAACATGAACGCGTTTTACGACGTTACGGCTATCTCATTCAGCGTGCACGCTCGTTTAACACGGCGGACCGTGGTCTCCGCAACGCGCTGTGCGGACTTGGCTTCACACTTTTGTGTGGACACAGTTGTATTCTGTGTAAACGTCTTTTTAGTTACAATTTCAGACTGTACAAACATTTGACGTGCCTATCGCAGTAACCTAACAGCTGTTAGCTATGTAGCTGTTCGTACTGTAATAACTGTTTGACAGTGTGATATGACAGCTCACCAATGACAGTCCAAACCCAGAAGGTCACACTGAGATTAGTAACGAGGAAGTGTTGCGCTGTGTACAAGTTCTAGCTATCGGACCGCGCTGTGAACTGTAGTTTCATTCTGTGCAGTTCTTTCCCATCCATCCGATTTCAGTCACATTGCTTATTATTCAAACACAACCTGATACATAAATTTGAAAGAAGTGTATAACAAATCAAAATAGTTTAAATATAAATTAAATTAAATTGTATAAACTAAAACAGTTTAACAGTGTTGTAAAATCTGCGTTATACTTTCAAGGTACACTGGAAAGAGATTCCGAGCTGAAGCAAATGTTTTACTCAAGTTATATTTGTTTTACTCGTACATGGTTTCTTTCTACGCTAGGTGCATTTTAATATATTATAATAATTTTTTTAAGGGAAATGGTCCAAACCCATTTCACCTTCAAAATATTGAAGAATGGTAATAGAAACCGTATCCGTATAAAACGTATGATCAAGAGTCTTTTTCCTTAGTAATACCTTTTACTGCTGAAATATCAGGCTCCGTTTAAAGGCAGTTAAACTTAAATTCTGTCATACTACTCCAGGGAAGCAAGTGAACAACTTTGGTTCAAGGTCTCGAATCGACCTGAAACAGAACGAAGCGAGAGTGGGAAGTTTATTCTTATGTCTTAGTATGAAATCTATGATTATACCCTGTAAAACTGGGCGATTTATTGAAACGAAACGTGCCAATATAATATATAGAGTATATAACAATGTAATGTTGAGTGTTGTTGAGTCTTCATTGGGAACATAATGCGTCTTCAGTAATACGAGAGCCACGCAAACAAATAATTCGAACTTGCATCTTATATCATTAAGATATACTTTCGAATGAAAATATTGATGGGTTTCCAAAACATGGTGCCGTAACCCAAAGCCATAGCCAAAGTTTGAAACTAGCAAAATGCATTTTTATTCCAAAAATAAGACTTTCCTCCAGGGAAATTAACATTCTAGATTAAAATTGGTTTTGACGAAATTATACTATAACATAACAAAAACGGTAAGATTTTTAAAGTTTATTATTGACTTTATGAAAAGGGTCCTTTTTTGAAACGCTCTGACTAGAAAGTTATACATTATTTTTGTGGGAAAATAAAGCAAAATCTAGTGTAATGTACCATGAATGAGATATTTAAATCCCTACTGAGAGAGCAGCCAAAGTACCTAATGTGTTTGAAGGTATGAGAATCAACGTTATTAAAGGCAGGTGTTACCCGCTTTGAAAGCAAACCCGCCACTCGGCACGCCTTTCAAAGAAATCGACATCTAGCTTTTAGCTAAGTGCGATTGGAAATAATCTCACGTATGTCCCGGGAACTTTTATCCGGGTGTGTTGAAACCGTTCTCTCCCCAAGGAAGCTAAAAACATTGGATATTTACAAGAATTTAAACCGATGAAATTCAACTTTCAGATGAGTTTACTTTGAAACTGTACTTCTCTGAGTTCGATTTGGTAATAGATAAACACTGCAGCGTCTGTATTTGAGTAATATCTTAAAAGCAGTAAATGTCACGAAATGATCGGGGGGGGGGGGTTGCTCCATCACTGTTTGTAAACTGTTTATCATCTCACCCTTTGACACAGGAAAATTACTATAAATCTTAATGCTTCAAAGTTTCCTCTTCTCTGACAGACTTCTTTCATTTTATAAACTGTATTAATTGATTAAGTTTGAAATCTTAAGAAGAAAACGTTACCAAATATTTGTTCTACAATAAATAATATTACTTCGTGTTCAGTTGTTTTGGCGCCTGAGTGAAATGTTACCAAAATTTAAAAGGATTATTTACATGTTCCAGGTTGTTTGTTCCCTTAGGATAAAAAGATAAGCACACCTCTCATTGTATTTAATCCTAAAAGCACTTTTCCGTTATTTCTGGATTGACAGGAGTAGGTAAGGTAGGGGGTAGGGACGACCACCTACTATCTAGATTCCGAGTTCTCAGACACTACCTCAGTCTTGTTACCTTGTAAGGAAGGGGACTAACTCTGTTCCACCTTTTTTCCAGTCAAAGCAGACAATAGAAGCCAAATTCCCTTAATGTTTAGGCTTTAAAAACTCCACTCTCTTTAACAGACATCTTCTGCAGCCGACCACCCCTTTTTAGTACATTATCTGAACATATGCTGTTAGTGATATGAGCCACTGGATATCCGTTGGGTCGCCCAAATTGACGAGTGAGACATTACCCAGTATAGGTTCCATTGGCAGGTTTAAACCAGCCAGACGTGTGCAGGACCTGCCAGGTTAGTAGGGATCGACGGTGTCGATGACATCTTGTTCGAACGGGAAATTTGACCTTCGATTTGGTCATAAAACGGTTGAATAAACATACAATTTTGTATTGTATATAATACAATTTTGTATTGTATATAATACAATTTTGTATTGTATGTAATACAATTTTGTATTGTATATTATACAATCCATCTAGGCAATTTTTAATAACCTATGCTTTATTCAAAATAGCTAATGACATTACTAACGTTACTAACTATTAGCTCTATAGAAAAACAAACAAGACTATGTCCAGTTTGTATCCGAGATCTTACGTCGAGAAAACCTAATAAGGCTGATCTAAATCATTGCGAACATCAAAACAAGACATTGGATTCTAGTAACAGAACGGTGGCATGGCTTACGTTTGTGAGAAAACTTTGGTAGAGATTAAACCTTTTTCAAGTTGGAACTACAGTATATTAATTCGACTGAACTGTGCAGTGTATTAATTCATATATTTGCAACTTATATGAATAGCAACTAAACTGATATTAAGATTACATTATATCAATTAAAATTAATTCTTGTGTGTCAGATTTTAAATTACATAAATATGAACTAATCTGTCGTACAGTTTAAATACTATAAAAAAGAAGTAAAGTAAATAAGCCCTAACCGCAGTCAGTTTAAACTTGGTTAGTGTTAGTTAGATAAACACAACTGAGTAAGTTTAGTACGATGTATTAAGTTTTGGTAGCACACTTTTAGTTTGAATTACAGAAATATAAGCTAAATTGGAGCATTTATACTGTTTTGAAGGAAGTAAACTGTTTCAAAAAGGTATATGAATAAAATCTAAACTGTGGGAAAGGTTAAAGTACATATATACACACTACAATTTAGTTCTATTACTAGATAAATATGAAATTAATTAAACACACTTTGGCAGAGTTTGAACTACATTAGCAGGAAATAAACTGTTTGCCAAAGTTGCACGGAAGAATTGGAGAATCGGCGACGAAGCGTGGTTCGTGAGTCAGAGGGGTTTTCATGAGAAGCTATTTGTATACAGGTTTTAACATTGCTCATCAAGAAGTTATTTCTATTTTCTTTACTATCTTTCTACTTGTTCTTTGTTTAATTTATCTGATTACGTATAAGTAGTTTTGTTTCAATTTAACTTAACTTTTTTATTAATGTTTGGTTTACTTATTTTGCTCATTCCGGCATTTTAAGACATCATGTAATTGTTGTTTTTTACTAAGGCGGATGGAAACAACTGGTCTATGCACAGGCAGATTGCCCATGTAAGCTTTTCCTATAGATTATTATTTGAATATAGTTTCATTTCTAAAAAGGGAGGATTAGTTTTAAAATATACATAAAACATAAACATGCCATGAGCTTTTATGAGCAATGGGCAAATAACAATAATGTTGGTAATTTCATAAACTACTTTAGCTTGTAATTTTTATCTTATTTATTTAAACATTTGAACCTTTCATTGATGTGAATTTCACACTCGTATTTTACTATGATGATGCTACCAGAAATTAGTACATAAACAGGAGCTGTGTTACCAAATTGTTAATGGAATGAAGTGAACGAACTTTAGAGAGCACTGAGTAAAATCATCTTTTCACCCAAAGCGAACTCCAGTCCCACAGTTTTTCCTGTAACTCTGTTTGAACAAAACAGAGCGTTATGAATTACAATGAGTCCAAACAGAAAAATATCACGGCGAGAGACAACGTTGTAGTTCAGCCTGTAATTGCGTTACAGTGGCGGCGACGGCGCTGCGCGACGAAGAATCGTCGTTTTTCGCGAACATTTCGCATTTTCCATCAGCCTAATGGACGCCGGACAAAGAGGGAAAGATGAATGTCGTGTTTGAATATTTTACTAGTTAAAGCCATTACAGAGCTAATTAGAACGCCGTCTTTTTGCCTCCTTTCGGCTTGAATATCTTGTCGGAACGCGGTAATGAGACGGTTACGGGAGGGCTGCACACAGGATCGGTTTACTGGACCGGAAACGCGGATATCGGGGATTAATTTCTGTGCATATCCGTATCGACTGCATTTCATATCCGATCAGCTTTGTTAGTCTCACAACAGTCTCTATGGGGTGAATTCATCACCGCGACGCGCTCGCTATTCATCCATTTAAAAGTTCATAATAAGTGTACATTTATTATTAAAATGTATTGGACATAAATGCAGACGCTAGTGGTTTTTTTTTATTGAATGTGAACCCCGATTTTAATTGTACGGGGAGTACACACTGCAAAATGCCGAGAAAGAAAACTACTAAAACAGCCTGAACAAACTTTTCAAACCATGATTCGGATTAATTTTAATAAAACAATTCAAATAAACCAAATCTATTATGAACAAAATAAATGAAGTAACTGACCATTTTTTCATGGGAATATCAGGATTAAATAAGATTTTGGATGAACGGGGTCCAGTTAAACAAATCTTACTGTAGTCATGATGTTAGAAGTAATGAAGCATTACTATTGTATTCCTAGGTTGTACAGACCTATATGTAGATCAATCTATGTAACCAACATTTTTACACTTGATATTCTTTTATAATGTCAGTTTTCTGATGCTTTAAATTACATTTTTAAAATGTTAAAAATTTAAAATGTTTGTATTTTATGATTTTATAAAACTCAACAACTTCTCATAAATTGGATGATTCATTACCATGTCTTACAATTAGTGAGACACGCGGGATAAGTCGAAATCTAAACTGTCACAGCCTATCAGCCTTAATTGTATCAGTTGCTCAGAGAAAGTTCACCCAATACTATAAATTAAGACGCTTAAAAATGTAGCGCTCGGACTGCTTTTTGAGAAGTGAGAGGCTCAGTTAGCTCAAATAGTAAATATTCGAACGGTAACAATTAAAGTTACGTGGCGCGGCCCTAGCATCAGACCTCAGAACTAACTGAAACAATATTCCAGACCTGTACATACCGCGTCCGTATGAAGAATGATTTCTCTCCTGTGTGAGAAATCAATGAAAACCGTAAACTAGGAATACGTAATTCATGTAAAACATTTTGTTCTTTTAGCGGGTGCTCTAATAAAAAATCATCGTTATTCCAGAAATTTCTATTCCGAAAAAAATAACTAACATTGGAAAAGCGATAGAAATGTTCTAGTAGTGAAACACAGTATATGATATGACAACGTCTCTGTAAGCTAGACCGGTTCTAACCTTTCAGGTAGATATTACACTGCTTGGCGACACTGTCGAGGTGGGTGTCAGACCCTTTCCATTTAATCCACAAAATCTAGTTGTCTCTTTCACTGTTCACTTCCTCCCCCCTTACAAGTTTCCAATATTACTCTAACTAAACGTATTCCCAGAGGAACAACGATTTCAATACGACGTGAGAAGTTTTTATTAAACCTCTGGCAAACACCTTACTTCTGATCAACGACCTACACATGACTGTTTGAATACATGATTAAAGTAAGAAAAAAGTGAGTTATTAAAATTGGTTTGTTTACTTACTATAATTTGGTTGTTTGGACTAAATGAGATATGATGGTTTAATTGATAAGCAGAATTCAATTATATCACAATTGCATTACACGATGATTTAAATATATTTGCATTCATAATGTGAAACATTCAAATTTGCCATGTTCTATACTATGGATATTCATTATAGTAAATATGTTTAAATTTAAATTTGTATCTGAAATGTATATTTGGCGCTTTTTACAGTAACTGACTAATCTTGGTGTTTCTATAAGACACTTTATTTATTTGTCAAGAAACATTGACTATAGAACAATTAGATTTTATGTTTTTGCAACATACTTTGGGTGTTCTTTAGCTTAGTGGTGAATGAAATTAATTTATTATCTAGCACGAAATAGGTCTCCTGTTTTATATTCTAAAACGGTCTAGTAAAGTTAATATTAGCCTACCTCAATATCAGTTATTGTCTTACAGTAATATGGCTAAAGACAATACATAAAACTGTTATGTATAAACTAGTAAGACATGGCTAAAATCAGATTTAGGAATTTATTTCTTGGTACAATAACCTATCGTCGCTTTAACTTTAATTCAACTTACTACTCATGTAAAATTCTGAAAAGTGTCTTCGAATTAATTTTAAAAAGAACTGATTTTTTTAAGTTTGTGAATATTTTCCTATGTAAAAAAAACATTATTAGATTTACAATCCCTAATTGTATCGTGGTCACATCCTATTTGTGTTTCCTTAATAACAATTATTTATTTCCTTAGTAAAATTCCATAGGCACCACTGTGTAAGTAGTAGTATTATTAAAATCCCACATATTACAAAATAAATAAATGCAATTCCCCTTTCTTTTGAACCTCCACTTGTCCCCATGTGACTGCAGTTATCGCCACATCACGGGAATATGCGGTTGGTTAGATCTGGGCTAATTACGTTAATTAGTGATCAGCACATAATGAGCCTACCTCGGGTAAATTGTACCACTGTATTGTGAACTACGCGACGCCCGACGCTACGCTACGGTGGTCATTGTTTCTATCGCTCGTTCCGTCGTTGCCGTCATTAGTAGTTTCTGCTCGCGAATGATTACTCTCCGATATACGCTTTGTTTCTTGTTGTAAAATCGATCGCTTGTTGAATTCTGTTTCAAACTGTCTTCAAAACTTCCCATCACAGTAGATTAATTTAGTGCATTTAGGGAGGTATACGTTGATTAAAAACAGACCACGTCAACGAATTTCTATGCATTATTCTTTTATAATATTTACCCTTGTTTAGTTATATAAAACAGTTGCACTAAAAATGACATGAGTTTTATTCACACTCTTGTGTTCTTATCACTGAACAATGTTTAAAAAAGATCCTAGCAACAAATTTAATTTTTGTATTAAAATGGATAAAAAAATAATGTAGAGATTATCTTTTTATTTAATATACGATTAAAAATTATAATGGTATTGTTGCTAAAATGGAATAACAAGCAGTTGCGTATCGCAACTGATACACCTTCATCTGGCAGCCTTCATCGATCACTGAGTCTAAACTCATAGGTGGTAGAGGAGATGAAAGCAGAAAATCATCCCATCCTATAATTAGATGACATAAGTGTTGACTGCTTAAAAACTGTTATTTTCTACCATTCTTTTTATGGAACACGCCTCAGGTTTGTTATATGGGCTAGTGGTATGGGAAGGAACCTTGGCAAGAAATCTTCAGACAGTATTGATATTGCAAAAGAGGGCCATAAGGGTTTTAGCTGAATTAGGCTTCAGAGAAAGTTGCAGAGATTCTGTCAGGGTCCTGAAGATTATGTATGACAATAATAAAACTCTACATTAAAGAAGTCATTTTGTATACTGATGGACAACTGCTGCTGCAGAATAGACACTCATGACTTATATAACCATTTGAGGGATTTAGCTAACTATGTAACCCGGCTTAAGGAAAACTATTGGCCATAACGATATTTATTATTTCTCAATATTTATATAAACTGACAGTATAGAATAACGTTATCATGAAATAAAAATAAATTAAATTAAACTATATATCGTGTACATACATATCCAATTGTACGTACAAAACGCATCGTATAAAAATTCATATCTTTACATAAGCCATTTTTCCATTTGAGTAGGGTATAGTTACTCTAAACCAATTTCACATTTAACTTTCCTTTTCAACTTTGATAACTGATGTTGTCTTTCATAATACTGTGAGTTTCATAATAAATTCGAAACTACTTTCACTAACAACATTTATAGTAAAACCGACATAAGAAAAAATTACAGTTTTTCTAACAAGTCTTTTCAACCAAGCCATGGCACTACAGTCTTTACTTTCATCATCAAACTGTGATTATTCCCTAAAATATTCTGCCATTACCGTAATGTACCTCTGGCTTGAAACACGAACTCGAGTCCGCTATGCGTGTACCATGCGATATCATAGTCACATCACAATATGGTTCTGGAAATACTGGAAAACTCATTTTAAATTAAAGGTTGGTCCTCTAAAATGTAAAAGTTTCTAATTTTTTAACAGATACGTTAAATCTATTGTTTAGTTTAATACAACTTTTACACAGTAAAATCGCGCATTTCTGACCTTCGCCTTTCATTCCTTCCTTTCCTACATTCGGTCTTGGTTTATCCAATACTCCGAATTATGCGATATTTTTACCTTTTTAGCCGTGGTAAGTAGAAAATGAAGGGCTAGCACCATTTTTTTTTTTTTTTTTTTTTTTTTTTTTTTTTTTTTTTGTAGTCGACTGTACCGTAATCGTATGGATTTATCTAGTATAGTTGTAGTATGATACTTTGTTTTATACTAATTTATAAAATCGAAAGAATGTCTCAACCAAATCTTTTACGTATAATTAAAATTTTCAGTAAGTTGTCAAATTGGTGCTTTTTGGTTTGAAATCAGATATTTAGATCATTATGTAAAATTACGAGATTATTTTTACTGTCGTATATATTCATATTTTTTGTAATATTTTGCATGTTTAGTTCATCCTATATTATTCAGCTGAGAAAATACTTTGAATCGTGCCGAATAATATAAAAATAGGAGTTATTTTCAGTTTGATCACGGTTTTATCCTAAGACTATAAATGTGTATTGTATACTGTATATTGGAGATGTGAATTTTTACTCCAAGTTTACTGTAGTATTTCAGCTCAGTGTCGTAGCCTCGTAGACGTGATGATATTATGTTCTTTACTGCTCGATCACCATTCCTCCAGTTTAGGTTTAAACAAAAAAAAGGAATAAATTGCCATAAAATATTTATAAATCAACTTTAAAAGTTAATAGTTCTAAATACTATTGAGAAAAACACGGTATTTATCTGGTGTGCACCTTTTACAAAAACCTCGAAAAAATTGATAAGGGATATAAATAAAATTAACAGATTATCATATTATTTAAGCACTCAAGAATGTAATCCCCAGACACACAACTAGGTCGCATCTTTAATCTCAATTTGATTAAGAGGATTAGCACTTATTAAACCCCCTCTCTGAGGCTTTCGTGTTAATATTTCAGATATTAATAAAATAGTAGAATTCCGACGTAATGTCTCTTAATTGTAACAAGACTGATATAATTACTAGTTGGCTGTTAATTGATATCTTTTTTGTTTTAGAACACACGTCTGTTTGTTGTTGTGTGTGTGTGTGTGTGTGTGTGTGTGTGTGTGTGTGTG
This sequence comes from Homalodisca vitripennis, assembly GCF_021130785.1. Taxonomy (NCBI): domain Eukaryota; kingdom Metazoa; phylum Arthropoda; class Insecta; order Hemiptera; family Cicadellidae; genus Homalodisca; species Homalodisca vitripennis. The sequence continues at coordinate 143,246,564 of NC_060207.1, forward strand.
TTTTAGTTGCATTTTATGCTCCAGAAACTACATTAATAAGAATGTTTTAATTATAAAATATATTAAATGTTTCATTTACTCTGCAAAAAAATTATTCTTTTAATTAAAATGAACACTGTGTTTAGTATTGTCTCGTTGATCATTTGAACAGATACATTTCCAGGACTGTGCTACTTGTGACTTAATTTGATAGCGCTTTCAAAGGATTTTTAGGATTAAAATAATAAAAGTCTATAAGTAATAAAATTAGTCGCAGGTGTATATAATAAAAATTAAATGTCGGTCCTGTTTTTAACTCTATTCTGTTTCCTGTCCCCACGGGCCACAGGACTGCGCGGAATGAGAGGGAGAGTCGGTAGAATAAGAGATGAACGGAGCTGATAAATAATTCAGTCTTACTGACTTGTACTAATGTTCTTTTTACACAGTGCATGTCTTTACATTCATAGACTGCGACCGCGATGTTGATTTATTGTGTTATTTAAATAAGATCATCCAATTATCAATGAACCAGGAAATTAAATCTGCAATGGAATTTTCGAGAATATAAGTACGAAATCTAACTAAATTCAACCAAATCAAATTTGATATGACTAACATTGGCCACTAACTCAAGTGTGTGCACATGTATACAAGCATGATAGCAAAATGACACTCAAGCCAAGTCAAGTAGATGTTAGTTTCACTTTCGTTGATGATAATCGTGTCTAATTAGTGATTAGCACCTCCAAAGCTCCAATATATTGAGATATATTGAAGAAGTCGATAAATACCCCGTTGTATAATTGTGTATTTATCTGTATTTTCGTAATACATGTTAATTAAGTGCGAATATCTACCGTTAGTCAATCAAGCCGTTTGCAGTCGATATCATTTTAGAAAACATGTTTCTTGCTCTACATAGAAATAAATGTGAGGAATTAAAATTTCATAAATTCGATCTATTATAGGTTTTTTTCTGTTTTGAATGCGTTTGTTTTTAGCCTTACCAGTAAGATACAAGACCTGATTATCTTGATTTTAGCGCAAGATTATATAGCGCACAAGAATTATATTCAAACACTTTGAGCCCATTATTTTCGTCATGAGACTTGACTCATATAAAAGGAAGGATTAAAATTATTCAAAATGCTCTATAGTATTTTCTATAATACTAATAATAGATTCTTTTTTAAATATAAAATTCTTTCATTTCATCGTTATTAAAAAAGCATTCACGTGACAAAATCCTGAAAAAGGTTTGCTTGCAATGACATATTTTAAATAAGGTACATCCCATAATTCTTTGATAAAAATTAGGTTTAGAGGTGCTTGGGTATTATTATTATGGCTCTTATAGGTTAAACTAAAGGTTGTTTCTCTATTGCTGGTTCTTAAGACGACTGCTAAAGAAACTGGAGGTATTGGGCACATTGATATTTTGGAACAAAACATAAAGTAATGTATACCATTGTTTTTATTTATAGTAAATTACTTGTGTCCACCATATCCAAACCACAAAATGTGAAACTGTACATCTTTAAGCACGATAATAACATTGGAAACTTGTACGTAGCCTGTTTGACAGGTTAAACGACCGTTTGCCAGCCTGTGTGTTTGTTCCATTAATTATTGTGGAGCAGAATGGTATGAATGATTGATGTGAGCGTGTCCCGTGCCGAGCTGTGCATGCCGCCTTGCTTGCCGTGTGTTAGGTAATTAATCGTGACGGTGGCGAGCACAGCTTAGCTGATAGTGGCACAGATTAATGGTGGGGTCCTCTCTCGCACGGATTGAAGGATCCTAATCTGTCGTGTGTGTCTTTGTGGGGGACCAGTCGGTCGTGTAGGTCACGTGGTTTTTTTTTTTTAGTCAAAGCCTTCAGCAGGGGTCTGGTAGAGTCAACAATATGGGTCTCTCTGAAGCGACACAGTATAATTAACTAGATATAATGTTAACGAAACTGATCGTTGCACACCGAGAACACAGACGCTGATAGAAGTAACGGTCGACCATTGGTAGCTATGAGAGCAGTGTGTGTGAGTGCTCTTGGATTCAGCAAAGGTCCTTTATATTTCTTCCGTAGTCAAGGCTGTCTAGACAGAATATAGCTTCTTTGAGGTTTGGGTATTGTGATTCTCATCTCAGAATATCTCGTGTTGTATCAAGCCTGGAAACTCATCGTTGCCAACATTGGTGCCAAAGTGCACGTTTGTCTGTTTAGCGAAATTGTTCGCACCTTCAAATGAGGCGTCATTAAGAACACTCTCTTAGCAACTTTCAATTCAGGTATCCAAGGACAACATGTTCCTTCTCCGTTAGGAAGGCTGTGTATCATCGTTATAAACATAATCACCTATGTTTTAACTATAGTCTTGAATATTCACTGTTTATACTTACTTACTGCAGGAGGTTTTCCCAAGTAGATTATAAATAAGAACTGGATTTTAGTTTTTTGTTCTGCTTACTTTGTCACTACGATAGAACTCTGCCTTGTTTTTATCAATCAAAGTCCACTAGTTAGTTATTCTGAAAAATCTAGCCAGTCACAAGTCGCAGTAGTTGTTTTCTAATTGAATAAACGTAGACAATGTTTTAATTATTTCTATTTCCATTGGTCCCAAATCAAATCAAATAAATAAATAATCGCCGTAAAAACAGTGGAATCTTTTAAAATTACTCCAGAAAATAACCCATTCATCCTTTTTTAAACTCCAGTAAAAAGTTGTTGGAACCGTTACAAAATTGAAACATAAAGAGATAGTCGTGTAAGAAGACTTTCAAAACAGTGCAACTATTAACGCTGCCTAATCTACACATTTGGGAAACAGTGTTCTGTATGGCTAAATTTACCTTAACGAGAAGCCATGACATACACAGGTACGATACTAGGGGCAGCGTAAACTACCATACTGGGAGACACAGAACGATGGTTTATGAACACTTACCCTCACAGGCAGGTGTTCACTTCATCAGCATATTGCCAAGCTAAATCAATACAGTGGAATAAAGATAGATTTAAAAAATAAAAATTAAGAATCGTAAAAGTCACACACTAGTTAACATTACTGAAGATTTAAGTAGACCACTAAGGGGATTTAAGAGGACTATACTCCCCACTTATTCTGGTGGTATTGGAAATGAAAGAGGAACCTTAGATGTCATATTTTTCTGAAGTGATTACACTTTTAATAAAAATATAAATATTGTAATCAGTAGATTAATAACAAAATAAAATATATAAATGGTATTGCAACATGATTTAACCTTTAAAGGTTGATGAATGAGGAGGACTAATGGAAATAAAACACGCTCCTAAGCTGAAATGAGTGAAATATTTGATGACAGAGTAATCCAGCGTGAATGCTGTTAACTAGTGTTATGGTAATTACTCACATCACGGTCACGCTCATGCGGTTACTCATTGTTCTCTCGTTTCAGTTTTACATAGTCGTAGTATTCTGTTGTCGTTCAACGAGAGTCCCGATCACTGTACAACTAAATTTACTAAATACATTTCAAGAGGTTTTATGCAGATGATTATTTTAGGATACACTCCGCATTTTCTTTAAATCAAAAGTATCGTTGGATTTCTGTAACATTTGTTGACAAACTCTCAGTTGAATTTCAAACTCTCAGTTGAATTTCTTCTTTGGGGATGAAAAAAGTGAAGAGTGTGCATTGAGCCTGTTAGTCGGGGTTAAGTCCTTTTCATGATTTTCCAGTCCCCACCTTGATGATACTGTTACCATTTGAAGAATGTCATCCTGTAATGGAAAATTGACTGTTTATGTATAGGGACGAAATGTAGTACCCTGTCTCTTCACGTAAAAAAGATACCTTATTTTTTTAATGGCTGAGAAGTTATACTGTTCAATTCAAAATATCGGCTGTTATAAGTTAGTATGATTTATAATTCAGAATCTTGTTATTGAACTATGTACGCACGTTGTGCAAGCAATTGCGCTATATGATTTATTCTTATATTATTTGATAATTGAAATCTGTGTCTGCTGTAAGATATATGTTAACCTTACTTAGTTTATTTATCTTAATGGCATTTATATTGTATGATAATTAATATATACGACTGTTGTCAAACTAATAGTTTTGCTATTGAATAATTAGTTGACTCCCAATTCCTTTGAACTACAGAGTAATACAGCGCGAGAGTGTGTGGTAATCAAATCGAATTTTGCCATGAATTTTTCACTCTATTCTTTATTTGTTTTCTTCTATGATAAACTTCAGGTATTCTATGATAGCATTCGATCCATTCCTTCATTTTGATTGCTATGGTTCAATATCAATTTCCTTAAGAGGTATCTAAACTATACAGATGACTAGAAACGTATTTTTCAAAGTAGTAGAATAGTCTTGATAAAACACTTAAAACGCTGTTTATCCGTATTTCATCCTCTATAGCTGGTGTATCACGAGGGCGCCACAATAGCTCATATGCGCTACTTGAATCCGGAGTTAAGCCGTGTAAAGTCTAACATTCAGCAAATTTCATTTTGTGGTGTTCATTAGCAGAGATATTGTACCAATCCGGCTATTTTTGGAACAAATATTCTATCCACATTAAATTTAAAGACAAAAAAAATAAACTTTATTTGAAGTCGAAATGTGATTTCGTTAGACGAACTGACTGTTGTCCCGTCACTATGGTACCTTTCCTCGCTCCTTGGTCAGGCCTCGAGGTATAGGTGGGGTCCCAAGGTCGCCTGTGACCTTCGATACTATCTCAAGTTCGATAGTAATAATCGTTGCCTCGTTAAGCCGATTACACAACATCACTAAAAGTTTAGTTTGCATGCGGAAATTTGTTTACCAGTAGTTCAGAAAATGGTTAATTCAGTTTGCCCTACCATTAACAGTCATTTCCCTAACGGGAGTTTTGGTTTTATTCATACTATTGACTAAAAATAATTTACTTCAACGAAATTGTTTATCAAAAGTTTGACCAGACTTTTAGACGGACAAAAACAGATGGATAGGAAGTTTAAGTTACAACCATAATTTGAAGTTTATAATGACATCTACAATAATCAGTTTCAAGCATCAAACTTAGAATTCAGTTTTATTCAGTAGAAATATTGTTAATTCTGTTTATTGCTCGAAAATAACTAATAGACTTTTTGTGCAATTTTTCTCACTTCTTGTGCTTTTTAGTGTACAATTTAGGGTAATTTATCAGTTGATAAAAAGGTTGATGTTACACATTTAAAATTCGCTCTTTTCAACCATTGATGTTTTAAATTCAAATACAAACCAAATTTGATATCTGGTTAGTAGTTACACATCCTTTAGATGAGTTTATTAGCCATTCAGCCAACACTAGTATTTGTAACATAACGGTATTTATTGAGAACCAGACAGCGCCTTCTTGAAATCTTGTCGTTGTCTGTACGTCTGTATGTGCGATAACTCTTGATAGAAACGTCATAGAGACTTGGACCTTGGTACATGGGATCCTCTTGGTTCAAGGAAGAACGTTATTAATTTAGAAGTAAAAAGGTCAAAGGGAACTCCGTCTCTCTTCTGTCTGTGCGATAACTCTTGATAGAAACGTCATAGAGACTTGGACCTTGGTACATGGGATCCTCTTGGTTCAAGGAAGAACGTTATTAATTTAGAAGTAAAAAGATCAAAGGGAACTCCGTCTCTCTTCTATCTGTGCGATAACTCTTGATAGAAACGTCATATAGACTTGGACCTTGGTACATGGGATCCTCTTGGTTCAAGGAAGAACGTTATTAATTTAGAAGTAAAAAGATCAAAGGGAACTCCGTCTCTCTTCTGTCTGTGCGATAACTCTTGATAGAAACGTCATAGAGACTTGGACCTTGGTACATGGGATCCTCTTGGTTCAAGGAAGAATGTTATTAATTTAGAAGTAAACAGGTCAAAGGGAACTCCGTCTCTCTTCTGTCTGTGCGATAACTATTGATAGAAACGTCATAGAGACTTGGACCTTGGTACATGGGATCCTCTTGGTTCAAGGAAGAACGTTATTAATTTAGAAGTAAAAAGATCAAAGGGAACTCCGTCTCTCTTCTGTCTGTGCGATAACTCTTGGTAGAAACGTCATAGAGACTTGGACCTTGGTACATGGGATCCTCTTGGTTCAAGGAAGAACGTTATTAATTTAGAAGTAAAAAGGTCAAAGGGAACTCCGTCTCTCTTCTGTCTGTGCGATAACTCTTGATAGAAACGTCATAGAGACTTGGACCTTGGTACATGGGATCCTCTTGGTTCAAGGAAGAACGTTATTAATTTAGAAGTAAAAAGGTCAAAGGGAACTCCGTCTCTCTTCTGTCTGTGCGATAACTCTTGATAGAAACGTCATAGAGACTTGGACCTTGGTACATGGGATCCTCTTGGTTCAAGGAAGAATGTTATTAATTTAGAAGTAAACAGGTCAAAGTTCTGTCTGTGCGCAGACACTGTCGTATCGTTTTGCTGGATCCATCGATACTTTGATGAATCGGTTTATTATTTTTTTTTTAATGTTTATCTCGGATTATGAAACTTTAACAAGATTAACTTTGCTATCATTCATGATTTCAATTATTTAATGTCTTTCAATCATTTCCGAAGAGTGTATAAAATAACAACAAGACAACCATCCAGAACAGAATTAATAATTACAAATAGTTTTTCAGTTATAAATTGTCAAATGAAACTACACACAAACATGCACGAAATAGGACAAATTTATTCATAAACTGATTCATTTCTATGTTGCCTGTTTTTCTTTAAGGATCAAACCCATCAACTTTTTTGTACACATTGTTTAATTTATTGTTTATTCCTTTATTTGACATTCCCAAAATATTTCAAATCTATGATTTGCTACCGTACGAAATTTTTAAGTCTCAATGAAGTATACCATACAGTTTGATAATTTATTCATTGGCTATGTTTTATTTCATCGAAAAACAATGCAATTTATGGAATATAAAATACATAAAGACTCTTGAAGTAGGATAAGTTCTAATTAAATTATTATAAAAAACCTTGACGATGTACGTAATGTTATGTACAGCTCGAGGCTAGAGTACAATTATTCAGAAACTAAAACAAAAAAGCTTGTAAATCGCCGCGAACTCTTGTGATTAGTGTAACATGTTTGATGTTCAGATGTAGAGAAGAAAATAAGACATATACACAGTTCAATTAGTACATTTAAGTTATTCTATGTTCTATCGTAAAGTTAAGAATAACATTATGCAGATCCCTACGTAATTACTTGTTGAATATTCAGAAAAAGATAAAGAACGCTGTCAAAGAGGAGATATGAGTGTATCTTTACCATAAACCAGCTCAGATTATTTTCTTTAACAACCTGCAACTAACTAACTACCTTCCTTGTAACAAGTGGAGAGCTGTGTAACAAACATTGGCAACTTTTACTCAATTTTTACTGGTTTTATTAATAACCATTGATTAATTATTTACCATATGGGGTATAATTGAATACTCTAATTAATATAGTTACAATAGACTCTTTGTGCCATATAGTCAAAACGTTTAGACGTATTTGTGGTACTGACAGACGATAAATATCAGAGAGTTGTGAGATAAACGTCACCTCGCTCGTTTAATGAAAGAAACTCTAGTAGTCTATTCTTAATACAAAACTAATCTAGATAACGGAGAAAATCTTTATAATACAAGGGGTAAAACACTAATCTAAAACCAACCACCTTTTTAACTTTAGTCCAGAACCTCTTCACCCGTCGCCCTATTTCCTTGTAGAAAGTTATATTATTTTTATGCAAGAAATATATGAAGACATCATATCAAATTGTTAGTCCTTAGGCTAAGTTTTCCTGTTCACACCGAAACTTTGACATCTGTCGACTGAATCTGTCCATAGTAAGGCCGAATTATATCAAGAATTTGGTTATATAAGCAATGTTTCGATATGTTATCAGACGGAAAACATAGATTTTAGTTAATATACAAATTTAAATTGTTATAACTACGAACATTTTAAAGTTTCATATTATGGCTTTCTATTGACTGTACCGTTTATGATGGTCATACAAAGTGGAATTTTGCAAGTATTTTGGTTACTTTATTAATATTAATTTGAACTCAAAATTCTTAAAAATAAAAAGCCCTTCTTTGAAAGAGAATTCCACTAATTTAACCGCATCTTTTCAAATAAATGTTATTTTAGAAACCAAACATGGCTAATGTTCAGCACGTGGACCTAGTAATTTGAATTTACTTTAGAAACTAATGCACTCTCACAACTTTCGAGAACTATGTGTTACGTGTACCTCGTCCGGCATTAAATTTGTATTAAACGGTTCTTTGCCGTTAGTAAATTAAAATATAGGGTACCTTTGACTGTTCCGTGAACTACAATTATAACGGACATATAAACCCTACTATTCACCTCTCCCTTCATATATGTATACGGTGATATCCGGTCAGTAATACGTAAGTTTCCACTCGAGAAGTACAAGATCGTCTGTCTGTCTCACTTGGCAACGACCGGACCCTATTTATCCCAGCAGCTGTTGCCTGTTTCCGGCGCAGTTATGAGCTGTTCGCCGCTGCTATGCACCGACGACGCGACGGCCCAACTCGTTTTATGACCGGTCCAATCCAGATGTAAACTTCTTTATAGATGTAGCTTGCTGTGGAGAAAGTGCCGCCTCATCTGACACGTTCTTTTATACGTTTAGGCTCGTGTTTATTGTTGTATATATGAGTTCACCCTCGGCTTTAAGTTTAAACAAGAAAAATATTACTAATTCCATATAGCATATCCGCAAGTAAATATTGTTTATACTTTGTATATATTGTAATAGCTAAAAATAGTGTGAAACTCAACTTATGATTAACACCATACCACCTTCGGAACTGAAGTGCTAGTGGTGACAAAATGAATGACAATATACTGGATTCTTGGAAACCTGGTTCTGGCCTTTTTTCAAGTTTCTAGATCTTATTTTCGAATTTCATAACCCTATATTGAAGTCATTATTTATAACAAAAACTATTAAATAAATGTAATAAAATTAACTGAACTGAAAAAAAATTGTCAAAACCTTTCAATCCACATACAGGGGAGTATGCATGCGATAGCCCTTTTCTAACTTGAGGGTCTATAATACTACAAGAGCCACGGCCATCTGGGCTATGAGTTAGCGTGCGAGATCTCTTGTGTCGGTGAGAGTCTGTAATACTACAAGAGCCACGGCCATCTAGGCTATGAGTTAGCGTGCGAGATCTCTTGTGTCGGTGAGAGTCTATAATACTACAAGAGCCACGGCCATCTGGGCTATGAGTTAGCGTGCGAGATCTCTTGTGTCGGTGAGAGTCTGTAATACTACAAGAGCCACGGCCATCTAGGCTATGAGTTAGCGTGCGAGATCTCTTGTGTCGGTGAGAGTCTATAATACTACAAGAGCCACGGCCATCTGGGCTATGAGTTAGCGTGCGAGATCTCTTGTGTCGGTGAGAGTCTGTAATACTACAAGAGCCACGGCCATCTAGGCTATGAGTTAGCGTGCGAGATCTCTTGTGTCGGTGAGAGTCTATAATACTACAAGAGCCACGGCCATCTAGGCTATGAGTTAGCGTGCGAGATCTCTTGTGTCGGTGAGAGTCTATAATACTACAAGAGCCACGGCCATCTAGGCTATGAGTTAGCGTGCGAGATCTCTTGTGTCGGTGAGAGTCTGTAATACTACAAGAGCCACGGCCATCTAGGCTATGAGTTAGCGTGCGAGATCTCTTGTGTCGGTGAGAGTCTGTAATACTACAAGAGCCACGGCCATCTAGGCTATGAGTTAGCGTGCGAGATCTCTTGTGTCGGTGAGGGTCTATAATACTACAAGAGCCACGGCCATCTGGGCTATGAGTTAGCGTGCGAGATCTCTTGTGTCGGTGAGAGTCTGTAATACTTCTTGGGCCACGCCCATCTCGGAAGCTGCATTATAAACTCAACTCTAAACACTCCCTGCAAAACATATAATTATTTCTCCTTATATTTTTTTTAAAATAATTAAGAGAGATTATATAAATAAGTTATTTTGGTAAACAGGCTCTCATGTGTTAGTAAAGTGAGTTTATCAGCTGACGTGAGACTTGTAAAACACGCTAAACTAACCGACACACAACAAATACGCGCGCCCTGTTGTTGTTCAATGTAAACAACGCGGTGATTATTTTGGTGAAGCGGCGCGGGCGCGGCGTGGAATTGTGGTTTAAAACAAACTAATTATAAAGTTATCCAGAGAAACCTAATCAAACTTTTAAAGCGTTTCAGGGAATTACAGAATGTATTTTGGGCGTCGGTCGCAAGGTTAAGTTCGTTAGACTCGATACAATTGTTTAACTTCTGCAGAAGTTACGTAGTCTCCGTAATGCTGTCTTTGCTTAAGATGTAAAACCATTTACTCTAAGAAACTTTTTGTTTGTTCATTCTAGTGGTGAATTCTTATTTGTCGGGAGTCTTGTCAATTATTAAATTGCATTGTGGTCGCCATTACGTCATGCGGTTCTTCGGTTTCTTTCCGATGTTAATTTTTTGTTAATCATAAATGTGAAACCTGTTCCCATAGGTTTAGTTCAGAATTACCATTACGTGTGGAGACGGGTGTACGAATAATTAAGATCTTGCTTACTTCAACTTATTTTAAATTATGTAAAAAGTATGATAGTCAAACTGAATTATATATTATGAACATACATATGAAAACAGTGATAATTAAAAGTACAATACTTTTACACACTTTGTGTATTCTCTTTTGTGAAGATAACAGAAGGCAATCTTTTGGGAGAGTAGATGTAACAGTTGCATTGCATTTAGTTGGAATTATACAGTTTTAGTATGAAATTCGTCAAAGATGTGCAAGATGTACTGCTGACTATTGGCTATGAAGATCGGAATAAAATCGCCATATCCCCCGCCCTGCCGACCTCATGAAATAATCAGATGCCGGTCCGAGGCTGAAAGCTCTGTTGTAAGTCACTGCGCTGATTGTGCATTATTAAACTCGGCCACTTTCTTCCACAACACGGCGCGGCGGCGAGGGCGAAATTTATGCGCTCACTTGGCGCGCTAGCAACCGGTTCTGACCGCGACGACTCGCTTCGCCTCGCTTGTCGCGTAACCGGCGAGCTGGAACTGGAGGCTGGAACTGGAGACTGGAGCTGGACCCGGTGGACGGGCGCGCAGCGGCAATTTGAGTGAAAGGAACGATAAAGTGGAGCGGTCACTCGGTGCTTTCATCGTCACGGCACGGCTGTGCTTGTGCTCCTTCTGTACGCGCATTCACCACTGGTACACTTCCCATCAGAATACGTCGCGCCGGCCTGCAGCTCTCAGCGCAGTTGGGCCGATCACAATAGCGGCGTTTCACTCATTTCAGACACAATTATGTGATGACATTGTAGAGGAGCCTGCAGCCTTGAACAGTTGCCTGAGTAAGAAAAGAACCTTATCAATCAACCTTGAGGATAAGGAGATCAAGTATTACCTGCTTTCACGTCAATGATATGAAACTTGCACTTTAGATACTCTCAATGTGAATCTCTTAAAACAGAAATTGTAATAAAATCGTTGAAATCCACAGCCCTTAGACCTACAATTACCGAAATACTTTAAAAAATTATTGAAACTGTTGCCAGTCCTAAACTGTTACTTCTTTCTCATCTTGTAATAGTATAATTCGGTTTACATATCACCCTAATGAGAATTTGACATCGTTTCAAACACTAGGAATATGGTTTTCAACGCCGCAGCAATTCTTAAACTTCCACTAATGGCCTAGTTATACTCTGTTCAAAGACAGAAAGTCTCATTGGGACGCTCTAGATCGCATAAGCAAAGGCTGCCATTGTTGCTGAGATTAAATATAGGGTGGCGTCTGAGTTGACAGCATATCATATTATCACTCAGTCAGCATTTCTTTTCTGCTTCGTGGTAAACTATCTGAAAAGTAATCATGAATCGCCTGATTTAAAAAGATGTCTTAAGTAGCTAGGAAGGAGAAACGCCAATGATATTTTTTATTCGTGTTAAACAACGCCCTTGTGAGTTTTTGCTGAAACTCGATGGAATAGTTTCAAAAGTCGTCATCACTCATTACATGATATTTTAGTAAACTATATTTTATTTTTGTTAAAGATATCTTTAAATAATTGTTAGACCTATAATGGTTTCAACTTCACGTTTTGCATTATTCACTGTTCAGAATGCCTGAATCTTATGTATGGAGATGGGATTTATACAGTCAGATACAACTTTATTAAAAATTAATAATTTACATTTTCGTATAACTTTTTTATGATGCTGAAATCCTTTGTAGGAACACATTAAGTAAAATAAACGCCAGGATATGAACAAAATAGACCGTAGTGGAACACAATTACAAAACAAATCATGCCATAGAATTCGTTAAGGCATAAGAAATAATCAAGAAGGAAAATAACTCCATTAAAGAACATAGCGAGGAATTTTCAAAGATTGCACTGTGATGAAGAAGCCACATTGATCACGGTTTTGTCGTGTTGATCATTGATTGATTAGCGTATAGCCAACCACGTTACAGCCCTACCACCTTCCACTGCTTGTACAATCAGACGTGTTCTACTGGTAGTTTTAGTTTTTAAGAAGAAGCCACATTGATCACGGTTTTGTCGTGTTGATCATTGATTGATTAGCGTATAGCCAACCACGTTACAGCCCTACCACCTTCCACTGCTTGTACAATCAGACGTGTTCTACTGGTAGTTTTAGTTTTTAAGAAGAAGCCACATTGATCACGGTTTTGTCGTGTTGATCATTGATTGATTAGCGAATAGCCAACCACGTTACAGCCCTACCACGTTCCACTGCTTGTACAATCAGACGTGTTCTACTGCTAGTTTTAGTTTTTACCGTCAGCAAGTCCCTCGTATTTCACGAATTGAATTGTGGGAATTGGAAAACTTAGATGTTAGTTATAATTCACGTTATAAATGTGACAAATTTGGTTTTATGGCAATTTAAAATTTTCAGTTCGTTTAACCCAATGTACGGTAGATAGGAATGTAAATTTTTAATAATATTTTTATTTTGATGTAACATGAAGGAAAACCCAACAGAAGTATGACAACCTACTTGAAACATAAAAACATGTATAGTATTGCTTATAAACTAGTATGATATAGTACTAAAATTAATAATAATATATTGCTTTCAAAACCCCGTATGATGACAATGTACAAAATCTTCTTTGTATAGGCTTATAAACTAAATTTCGTTTTTCCCATTTCATGTTACTAATACAAGGTATTATTGGACCTAATAACTGTTAATCTCACATAATGCGGACGCTTTCGAATCCAGAACGGAGATTGGAGTGTTTAACCACTGAGTATTTATTTTTATTTTGGTCAAAGTCTCTTTGTTTTACTGTATACACCTTTATGTGCGTAAGTAACTAGCTTAAAATTATTTCAATTAATGAAACAACATTGTTAATGAACGCTCACATGAATTAAATTTGCACATGTGAGAGGTATGTTTAGTTTTAGAACCGTGAAGAAAGCTTTTCAATCTTATATTTATAATTTTTGTAGTGATTCAATTAAACACTTATAACGACATTGAACCACGTAAGCATACATGCTTTACACAGTGATGTATAACTGATGTTCAAACACGACCCAATTTACATGAACTTTTATATTAATGAAAAGTAAATATAGTAACCGAACGTATAAGATTATAAACCATTTTTAGTTTTCGTTAAGTTATTTAATCTATTTTAAATGTGTACAATTTGTTTTAAAATTTAAATCCTAATATATTATTTTCGTTATGGAATGCTTTGCATCGTAATATTCCACAACATTACCAATTTTAAGAATCTATAATTGAATGCTTGTTAGAATTATTAATTAAAAATTATAAGTTATAATCGGAGACTTATTTAATTAAATCCTTGGCTACTCCTAATTTATTGAACTTTCTTGATTTATTGAAAGTAGCTAAAATTATTAACTGAGATTAAAATGTGAGTTAATGTATTTTTATTTGCTTATTTTGGGTACTGCTGCAGTGAAAAATACCTTTTTCATCTTCTTATATACTTTTCAAGTACTAATGACTGTTACACTGACTCGGGTTAAATATAGTTTAACATGATTTTATTTAGTGGACAATAATTAGACAGCTGCTCAGGTATCCCAGAGTACAATGTTATGAAACACGCCCCGACCACGCAACATTACACGGATGCTGACAGGCACTTCGTCTCTCAGATATAAAGAGAAGGCTGTCATAGTTTGTCTTTTTGATGTAGGTGCTATTTTTTCATTCTCTAACAGTGTTGTTCTTCCTCTGAAATCCTTTGCCTTACTTTTATAATAAGAACGGTGTAATGGTTAAAGAATGTGTTTTTTCAAATGAAAAAGATAAATGAAATATCTATATTGTTGAGGCAGAGTTGTGGCTCTTTTCCATTCAACCTAAAGAAAATATAGTCAATACTAACCAAACACTAATTATACTAATTTATAACGTATATAAACCATACTAATAATATTCCCTTACAACTCCCCACCCCATTTCCCCTTGCATTTCCTTTTTTGCATGATTAAACTTTTCTTGTTTTTGTGTTGTTGCATAACGTTTTCTAAATTTCTACATCTTTACTTCACTAGAATCTTGTTTAACCAAATGTGAACTGAGGTAATTTTGTTAATCCAAACATATGGTTAGAAATAATACACAAATTCATCCTTTTAATAAGCACGCGTCTAATACGTAGACTGAATTTTTATAATACAGTAGTTTTATTATAGTATAACGTTCACCGATGAAAGCATAGAAGCTGTATTTATCTACAGTCGCCAATTAATTATACATGTAAGAGAAAGAAAATAATGAGAATCGATTCGGTTGACTCGAAAATTCTGTTACTAATCAGGTTTCGGTTAATTAGTATTTTGTTGTGATTTGAGATTTCTATACGCATCATTACGTAGTGCCAAAGTACCCGAACACGTGTAGTTATTTCAGAAAATGATGTACTATTTTCTCTTACACTCGTTACGTAACATTGGATTACAGTATTTTCAAACAGTTGGAATGAATCGTGTTTCGTGTTACGAGAGACAAGCATTAAATTGAGAGATATGGCTTATAAAGAGAGAATAACTTGAAACCTTTGTCAGTAACGTAATGAACTACCGTTACAATGTTCCTTTGCCGTTATTAGGTTATTTAAGTTTATTTTTACGTGAGGGACTCATTTATAAGAAATATTACATTTTATTATGTCTTGACAAATTTAATGAACATATCAGTTTGTTATTATATTTGAGCGGACAAATTACTTTGAAATATCTGTCATTTTTATTTCTGTTTTCTGTCATTTATTATTTCGTATAAGAGAGTCTCTAAAAACTCTAGTTTACATTTGGTAGATTGTAACAATAGAGTCTCGAATATAAGGAAGACGCGTTTATTATATTGATGCATTTTGTTTGGCAATAACAGTAATATATTATTCTATTTATTACTTATGTTTTATTTACATTGAAAATAATTAAGCGTTACTGCATATAATAGTAATGTTAATTCAGCAATTTAACACATTTTAATATTTTTGCAAAGTTGTGCTTTGAGCACGTTTATGTAAAAAGAACTTTATCAAATGAAAACATTACAAATTCTCGTTAAACTGTATTTCGCTCGCCATTGTTAGCGCGCATGTGCTTTGGAATCTATTCTAATATTGCATTAATTTGACGTTTGTACAGTGACACATTGGTGTCGACCCTGTCCGAAACATTTAACTAGGTCCCGCAGCTAGTAACACATTGTTCACTGTATGGCGGCCGGAGTGTTTGTCATTACAATAGTTGGAAACTAGTTAACGCAGTCATTGGCCGTTTTGCACAAATGTACACTGCTCGATGCACAATTTATAGATCCAATATATTCTCATTGTTTAGTTAATTTGTTATATTTTAATGTATTTTATTGTCACGTTTTCTTTTCAAAGAATTCTCATTTCTGTTAAACTCTTTCACATCGAATTGATAAATCGATGTTTGTCCAACTATTACAAGAACTAAACATGCGGAATAAATTATTACCTTTTATTATATCCTATTCATACACTTATATAATACCACTAATAGTTTTCTTATCAACATTAGGTCAAATTAATAAGAAATTGTTGTCTTTATGTAGACTTGTTTCGTTCGCTCAATCTTCTGTTACTTCTACCTATTTTTAGAAAAGCTTGTGTCATTGTTGCTTATAGAAACTTTTTCATATATTTTCTGAAAATATTCCTATTGTCCAATGCTTTGATATAATATTATGGAAGAGACTTCTTTCGTCAGTATATATAATAAAGATTAGTAATAATAGATATATTAGCGCATAAGGAATTTTCAGTACAAAATATCCAATGCTACTATATTTATATGCACTATTAACTCTTTAACGATGTAATTTCCAAACTTAATACAGATAGTTTGAAGTGAGAAACATATTTCATCATTAATTAGAACCTTAGCATGGACATGACCAGCTGAATTCTTTTGATCACTAATCTAATCTCACATAAATCACATTCAGATTTTGTAATAACTATTGCAGAGAATAATTTGTGCATATATAATAGTAAATGAAGTCTTTTCAAGGATATTTAAATCTAGGTGCTATTACAAAATCCATTAATAATTCATGAGGTAGACCCGCTACTGAGTCAGTGGAATTTCTAAATTTAAAGGAGCTTTCCTTTGTAGTAGTTTTGTGGTTTATAGGTTTTATTCTTATTTAATTGTCCACTTTTCACAAAATAATAAACTCTGGGTGTAACATTTGTTCACTTGAAAATCAGAAATCGTATTTCCGCGCTTTATTGTGTAGTAATTAAACCTCGATTATGTCGTTGTCCAAAAGACGATGGCTTGAATTTATATAATTTATGTAAGTGCTTTCTATTTCTCCAATTTCAAATCTCATCGATCTTCTCACTACATATTTCACCTTATCTTTGCCGAGGGGGGGGGCGTGCTACCCATTGCTAATTGAAGAAGATTCCATCCCCAACTTTTGTTAATTCCACACCATTACCCCATCTGTGATGAAGGCTCACAATCTCCCGATTTCCACCACATTTACTCCTTCCCTGTTAGCAATAGCTCCGGCACTTAATTATCATATACTTGCCATCGTCGCCTTGTCATATTTAGATAACGAACACTGCAATGGCTGCACGTGTTACAGCGGGTATTAGTGAGAAGGCATCCCGTCCCTGATCCACAACGTTCGACCTATCTCAGTTCTGCCTAAAATATTAAATGACTGAAAAACCTTTGTGTATTATTGTAATATTACGGAAATTCAACGGCAAGATAGCTTAGAATAAAATGTAGTCCAAAATTAAGAATTATTTTTGTGGTTGCCGTTTTATCATAGCCAACCCGTCACATTAACATTAAGAGTGATTTAAAATTTTTCATTATTTAAATTGCGTTCCTTAGTTTTTGGTAAGCATACTGACAGGAATATATTTTTTTACAACAGGCACCATTAATAAAAACACTTTCACCCCAATTGAAATACTCAATGTAACTAACAGATGATGCAATGTTTATATAATCAGGGATTTAAAAAAAGCCAGCTGGATTTTCCAACAGTAAGTGATCCGGTCCACTGAGGACCAGCCTCATTATGCAAGACTGTATTGTTGTTAGCGTACTAGTATGGGATAACGACTCCAGGACTGAGTCACTCTGTGTAGGACGCGGACAAGGAGATCCTCTCCAGTCACGGACACTCTCTATCACACGCCCAGAACTTTGCGCAGCGCAAGTTATTTTTGTTACAAAAATGGAATAACAACTTTTGGTTCACGGTTCCTTTTTATATGTTAGAGGAAAGGTCAATCATCTAACTTCAAACCAGTGTAGTCTCAATAATTGTGGATGATGAAATATTCCATAGTTTGAATGAGTTTTATATATTACAGTATGGTTTAATGTTTTCATTGTATTTTTTGTATAATTGAAAAAATACAAGTAAGTTAAAAGGTAAGTTAAGGACTTCTTATTTTACTAATAAATTATACTTGCTTTGTAACGTACATATATACCTAACAAGTTTCAAAGATGACAAAAAAGTAGGACAAACAAGTATAGTAAATTATTCAGTTTCAGATATGATTACTAACCTAGAACTACTTAAATAACACGATTCGCTCCAGTAGTTCAAATGAATCATAAAAGAGTATTGTTTGATGCGTTGAAAGTCGTTTGTTTGCGATGGAAACAAAGAAATAGAAACTACAAAACAATGACACCTGAACACACTGTTCCAATTATCTCATAACCGTTGGGTCAGTTTCATTATTTGTTTAAACACGACTTTCATCGCTAGAGGGTATGGCTGGAAACGAGGCAAGGAAAGATTAAGCCAGTGCCGACTTTGATCCAAGGAAAGAGAAGTTAGGATTCAATAGCACAAGCTGAATAAGAAACCCTGACTGATTTGTACGTAATTTGAGTTCGTCATGCCTATCTGACCCCAAACCAGTATATATCGTTAGGTTTTTGTTATTAAATTAAACTATCCTGAGATTTACGTCAGGTGTGTCAGTTAGGATGTTCAGTGTCGTCTTTCTCCTGAAAAAGACTAAATTGTTTTGGTATGTATCACACGTGTGTACCGAGTTCTATTTCTTTTCATAAAGAACCTATGAGTCTTTCCATATTACGAGTATAGCGCGAAACTGAATCATTCAAGGTTCCTATGCATGTATACTTATCATCCTGATATCTTACTCTTTGTATATAACCGTAGTTGTGTGGATGGGGGTTGTGTGTTATACATCAAATTAAATTATAACTAATAACCTGACTCGCGCAATATACGAACACCATAGTGTGCAGTCGATGCTGGGCAACTTACCGTAATTCACTAATGACTCAAAGTCAAAACACATTTTATTTACCTTAACGTAAGGGACGTGTACGAATCACTCAGTTTAAAACTGCGGTGAAGGTCTGGTTGAGATATAAAAGAATGAGATTTTATAGGAACTTATAATACATATTTTATAATAATTAATTTAAGATAGATCAATCTTTGAACCGATACAAGTAACGCAGTCTCTCCCACCATACTAGCTATGTCAGTGATAAAGAGGAAAGTCTGTACAAGAAGTCGTTGTAAATTTAAAGCACAAACCGAAAAGTTTATTGAACGCAACTAAAATATTAATACATTTCTATGCATAATATTAACCCCATTCTTACATAGATAAAACTGAACAATTGTACTTTTAAAAAATATTGATATACTTATTATTTATATTTTCTATTCACTTCTTGAAATGATTTCATTAAGTTCAGTTTTGGCATAGCATTGACGGAAGATACTATGCAGACCAATATACCTACTGCTCTCCCGAAATACCGGTCCAGGCTCCCTTTACTCGCTCACTACTATATTTGGAAACATTCCCGATCCGGGAAGACCACACCCACCACCGCCCCCGTCCCGCGGTCGCCGTGGTTTCCGAAAAAGGGCTTCCGAGAACAAAACCGCAGAGTAATGTAGTCTGTAGCGAGTGTACTATCGCTGTCGACCTGGGCTGTTCGCCCACGTTCCCTGCATGATCACACCGATTGTAGGACAATATAATATTCTTTCCAGCACGAGTGGGAAGAGCAGATGGCAACTTTTAGTACAATCTTACAATTAAGCAAATGCATCAGTGTTTACTAATCGTTTCTTACCACAGTTCGTCCGGGGCATCCTCCTGGAAAAGAAACCCGATCTGGACCGCGAAGTGGCCCAGATCCCTTGACCGAGCGGCTGGATAAGGAGCGAGCCCCACGGGCTTAAGCCAAATTTAGGCCTAGCCTGAAGTAATGTGATAAACAATCCCAGGTTAGAATCCTAAAGAGTAGAGGAGGTTTTTTAGTGGGTAAACCCGTTTTTAGGGGAGTCCCACACTACAGGCTGGCCACCTGCGTGCGTAATTGCATTTTTCCTGCCTCTCCCTCAAAAAAAAAAAAAAAAAAAATACTAATCGTTTCTTATCGTGTGGTAATTTTCATTCGATTGGAATTATAATTATCACTAAAACCATGCGGAAAGTATAGGATAAATCGTTGTATCTTGGTTACTTATAGCAAGATTTATTTGAGAGAAAAGCATTTTCCCGATTTGATCGTGAGATTATCTTTATTTGAATTCAATGTAACACATAATAAAGGGCGGTCTTAAAATCAAGGTCTGGTAAATGAACAACTGGATAGTCAATATAGACTTAGTGATAAGTCTTCGGTTAAAAAATTAGATAGTTAACCGAATTTGATAGTGCTACTGGACAAAGTAAGTAGTTTGATAGTCAAAGTTAACTCAATGATAGAATTCTATTTTAAAACTGAATAATTACGTACTGTCTGTAATAAGATTTCAGTCACCATTTTTGGGGTGTGACGAGTTAGGTCATACAGATAAAAATTACCATTACGATCGATGCCCGACTTTCAACTGTCGGAGCTGACCGGGCCAATGATTTGGGCTTGTAATGCTGCTCAGCTCAGATTTTGAAAGTGGCTTCAGGTCATGCTGGAATCTGGTTTCTTACTTCATCTGGCATCCGTTCTTTGGTTTAACCAAAGGCTTCTAAATGACCTAATCACCCTTGTGTTGGTATAATATCATTCTAATTTCGAATTGAAAAACCGATTACATCAGGTTATCAAAGAAGCCTTCACTGCAATTATCATGGTTCCAATTTCATATATATCTTTAAGACTTTCGAGGATTTCACTGGTCATTGGGTTATTAAACATGCTACTTGTTAACACTCTGGCTACCAGGCAGAGCAGTGTCGTATATCTGGATGCTCATTACTCACTACTACTGTAAACTCTGGTAGCGAATGTGTTATCGTAACATTGAATCTTTGATAGTAATACCTTTTTGGGACTTTGCCTTTATTTATTTCATGACAACTGTTTAAATTAGTCAGATCATCTATGCAATGTATTTTAACATTATTGCTCAATCGTCGATTCAATTTCTCGAGGATTCTAGTACGAACAGTGTAATGACCTACAGTTTGGACATATTGGATGCTTACCCGCTGTGAATGCTAAAATAGGAACTGTCTAAGAATTTCACTCGTGATTAGAAATTTCGGATACGGCAATAAATGATTTTCGAAAATGAGATCCGTCCAGGTCAAAAGTCAGAGCAATAACGGAATATAGAAACGAGTTAGTAGCGATTGCAGAATAATGGCTTCGCGAACTCTCCAGGATGGAGTGATGGATCGCCCTGGCTATTGATTCGTTCCTCGACCCTAACATAATACTGTACAGTTCAAGCCCGGCCTACATTAAGAATGGCCGGCCTACAGTTTACAAAATTTACTCCATGAGTTGTAAACCCGCTGCACTGTAAAGTATAGATGGTGTTGGTTTCCTCAATTGCTTTTAATTAAAAGCATTACTATTATATTTATGAGGCAACTGTTGTTCCCACAGTTTTTGTAAGATGTGTTGTAGCCTGCATGTCCGTGACCATTACCAAGAGGTAGTATATTTTGTACAGTTACGATTGTTAACCACAAGAACCCAACCGTACCTCGCACAACATTATAATTGATTATGTTCAATATCGATTAAATGCTCTGTTAATATCCATGTGGTTCAAAACCCAAACCTACATATGTCGTACACTTATTCTAAATAATTTCTTATATTGACTCGTGGTATATGATTATAGTTTTATAAAAGAACTTAAGCATCCAACGAATTCTAGGTATTTATTTAGATAAAATATAATTACAATCATAGTAGGTGATGTCTTCAGCTATGACCTTTATTTTTAAGAACGCAATATTAATTCTAAAACAATAATTTCTCGCGTATTTGTTATCATGTCAAGGATTAATGCGACTGGATTTTGTATATTTGCATTTTTAATGTGATTGTTTGTACTTTTGTCACAGATTTTCCTTTTTTTGCAGGTACGACTTTGATGTGGAATATTGCAAGATTCTACTGGCTTTTATAAACGTAAGCAATTTTGACTATCTTATCTCATGATGTAACAATGTGTATGTAGAATGCAATATTGTACTGATTTATTTTTTAAATGTACATTTGACCATTAATATAGTTGATAAAACATAATATAAATAAATATCAAAAAGTTGTAGTTTCATTTTGTTCACATAAAACATTTAAAATATGCAATAAGGATTAAAAATTATTGAAAATATAAACTGAGTTTTTATGTCCATCTTATCATTTATAAATACTTCCACCCAAAAATGTGTAATTAAATTTGAACTTGCATTTGCACTCACTCTCTTTACGTATAACTGTTAGATAATTAATTACCAGTGTAATCAAAATTAAAAGTTTGTCCACAGTTAAATATGTTTTAGCGTAATCAAATCAACCAATGTGCTCACACTACTTCGTTCCCATCGTGAATTTAATGTTTACCGTTTGAAAAGAAATAACCTTTCCAGGCCACCAATTATACCGGTTGTATGCACATATTACCTACGTAGGTAATCTCAGCACATATTTATCAGAAGTTTTGGTTATATGGATGGACTTATAATAAATCAAATATAAAAATAAAATAAAATTCGTAGGCACTGAAAAAAGGCATATGTGTCGATGAAAATTATTGAATTAAAACAACTAATTAATTTATAATATTACACACACATACACGCGCGCACACACACACACACACACACACACACACACACACACACACACACACACACATGTATATATATATATATATATATATATATATATATATATATATATATATATATACATATATATACATATATATATATATATATACCGTTTTCACCTTGCTCCTCCTTGATTTTTATGTATATTATACCTCTCTTGTTTCATTTGTAGATTAGTTATAGGTTCGATAATAAAGGTTACTCAAGTTCTATAATCATTGCTAACCGAATGAAGCATCTCAATAGCAATTCTAGACTCACGAGATGTTTGTTTCTGTATTCTATTTGGCTTTTAACAGCACACTAATTCGTAGACAATCAACAGCACGTCTTACATTGTGAAGTGTTTAGGATACCCAGTCTTGCCTGATAGGCACGTCTTCAAAGTATTGTAGATTAGTTATAGGTTCGATAATAAAGGTTACTCAAGTTCTATAATCATTGCTAACCGAATGAAGCATCTCAATAGCAATTCTAGACTCACGAGATGAATGTTTCTGTATTCTATTTGGCTTTTAACAGCACACTAATTTGTAGACAATCAACAGCACGTCTTACATTGTAAAGTGTTTAGGATACCCAGTCTTGCCTGATAGGCACGTCTTCAAAGTAAAAGATTCTGCAGCCATCAGGTAGAACCCCAAAATGGTAAACAATGGACGTTGTTAACAGTCAAGATGGAGACGGTGCTGTTGGTTAGCCAGATGTTGCTATCACATCCCTGACAGCAAGTTTTGGAGTTCTCTTGTGTCGCTTATATAATTGTTGTGCAACATTAACTTATCAAACTGTAAAATGGAAATCAGCTCTTATATTAAATGGGCTTCTATCCGTGATCATATCCAACTGGACGTTCGAATATATTCAGTATAGGATGAATATTAAGCAGAATATTGACCCGTGATTAGACCTTAGAAGAGAAGCCAACCAGAATATTAGACGGACTTGTATCCACGAGTCATGCATGGCTGCCCAATTATATGCAGGTGGGGCGGAATATTGACCAGTGACTAACCCGCAGAAGAGAAGTCAACCAGAATATTAGACGGACTTGTATCCACGATTCATGCATGGCTGCCCAATTGTATTCAGGTGGGGCGGAATATTGACCCGTGATTATACCGTAGGAGAGAAGGCAACCAAAATATTAGACGGACTTGTATCCACGAGTCATGCATGGCTAACCAGTGGTGCTCAGGTGAGGCGGAATATTGACCCATGATTACACCGAAGAAGAGAAGCCAACCAGAATATTAGACGGACTTGTATCCACGAGTTATGCATGGCTAACCAGTGGTGCTCAGGAGAGGCGGAATATTGACCCGCGATTAGACCGTAGAAGAGAAGCCAACCAGAATATTAGACGAACTTGTATCCACGACTCATGCATGGCTGCCCAGTGGTGCTCAGGTGAGGCGGAATATTGACCCGTGATTAGACCGTAGAAGAGAAGCCAACCAGAATATTAGACGGACTTGTATCCACGACTCATGCATGGCTGCCCAGTGGTGCTCAGGTGAGGCGGAATATTGACCCGTGATTAGACCGTAGAAGAGAAGCCAACCAGAATATGAGTCTCGGGAACAATGGGAGAATGCGGGTGAAATGTGCAACTCTGGATGGATGGCTGTAATACCCGACTCGACCATCTAATATCCGATATACCGCCCCCTCTACCCCCTGACCTAACCCCTCGCCGCTTTTTAATACCGGTATCACCCTTTAAAACTGCTACCTCCACCTTAGACGCTCGTTTTCATTAAAATATTACTCGGGTGAGGTCTCTTCTTCTTCCTGTATCCTTAGTGATTAAAGTGTTGCACTCGTATTAAAGATATTAAATTATTCAATTACGAAAGTGTTAATTATTTTATTCAAGCGTCTTTGTAGAAACCAAATAACTTCGGTGTACAAAAGGATTACAAAATGTTATCATATTAAACCATGTCATAAAAATTAAAGACTATATAACATAAAAAATAATCCTTATAATAACTATAAGTCCAGTCTGTTATGAATGTCTTAAACAATCATTAGTACATATTTCAGTAATAATAAATTCGTAGTGGACAGATTTGTATATTTATTCAATGAAATTAATTAATTTGTGGTTGTATAGCACACGATTTACATTAGTTACGATTTCTTATTATAAATTACATAATTTCATGTAGTTTAAAACATAAAGATTGTATAAAACCAAGATCATGGCGGAGGTGGCAACATATTCAATCTCAGCGGTCCATACTTAATTAAGGTATATTTTGAGACACGTCTCGCGCCAAAGAAACTGTTTGTAGGACACGAGCTGTGTCAA
This sequence comes from Homalodisca vitripennis, assembly GCF_021130785.1. Taxonomy (NCBI): domain Eukaryota; kingdom Metazoa; phylum Arthropoda; class Insecta; order Hemiptera; family Cicadellidae; genus Homalodisca; species Homalodisca vitripennis. The sequence continues at coordinate 143,271,638 of NC_060207.1, forward strand.
AGCTATAGTTGATTAGCCCAAAGGGTGGGGAGGGGACATCAGTATGTAAATAGGAGATGTGTTAATTGGTTAGAGAACCTCCCCACTCTGCCCTCCCACCAACCCTATCTATAATTCGTAGCTAAGATTCTGAATACAAAACTGTTTTACAAAATGCTTATATACTCATAATCTCGTACTTCCCAGTTTTGGAATGGCATCATGTAATAGAATTATTTTGTCTTGTCAAAAACTGTCAGATTTAAAGCTCTCGGCTTGTAGTACGAAACGTGCCTGAAATTTAGAACATACCATACTTAATTTTATTTGTTACGAACAGTTCAAAACATCACGTAAAACAACGTAAAACACACGTACATCACGTTCTCATTACGTATAACTATTTCCAGCTTTAGGCGAATACAATTACGAAATCTGTATTTGTCGCGGATATAGTACGTAGAATATAACGAAGACGTTCTTAAACATTACAAATACTGGTAGTAATCAATTATGTATCAATATCGTCAAAACTTCGCCAATATACTACGTAGATATTATTGATAAAACATAATAATAATTTATATCCTGTTAAAAAATTCTATATTTAGATTCGAGGTAGTAAAAAGGTACACATTTTAATATACTGTTATCAATTGTGTGTTCCATTTCCCTTAAAATGAATGTATCATTAATTAATCTTAGGAGCAACAGAAAATGACACACAAAATGGATTTGAGTAAACCAAATTAAAAGTAATTCACTAGTCCAGTCAACAACGATTTGTAAATAGGCTCTTAGTTTCTAAAACCGTTATTTACCACTATTCTTTCAACGACCACTGCCCCCGCGAATCGCTGCTTTAATCGCCCTCTCGCGGAGAAGCAAGGCGTTTAACTCTGAAGAGTAAAACATCGCTTGTTGTACAAAGCTGCATGCATGCGATGCCCTTACTCCCGAGTCTAACGCCCAAGAGCCCACGCAGGTCGCTGTCCAGGGCCTGGGAGGATTGGACACGAAGCCAGCCCAGCTCGCTGCGCTCTCAAGGCCGTCGTCCAAATGAAACAAAGCGAAACAAAACCGGGCCGCGGCTCTGAGGCTGGCCTTGAGCGCGTGGACTTGCCTTGTTACGGGACTCGTCGTCGCCGGCCGGCACAGTACTTTATATCGTTACTAGTCAACAAATAGTAGAAATGTACTTAAGTGCTTAATATATCTCATCGTTACTACTTGATACGGCTCGATAGCATCTTATTTGTCATCGGTCGATTTCAAATACTACTTATTTTCATGAATTACATGAACATAGCTAAAATTTCATACCTTACAAATAATAATACTATTGAACATAGTTCGACCATAAGTAGATGAGAGATAAAGAACGTGTTTAAAATATGGTTATGACGCAATATACAAAAGTAGATAGTCTCTGTAAGTATACTTAAGTAAATTGATGAGGCTAAAAATTCTTTATCTTTTTATGTTCCGCTGTTATCTAGCTAATTAACAAGACCAGCTAGCTCTCCATCTGTTGTTTATACCGTTTAGCCAGTACTTTTGTACTTAATAAATATAACATAATTTGAAATTGAAGTAAAAACTTTTTGTAAGGAGGGAAAAATATAACCAACATGTGTGGAATAGTTCTGATATCCAATTAAGTTCCACTGTTTGTCTTGCTTATCTACAAGACCAGCGTTCCGCCAGTCCTTATTTTGTTTACTTCTCCCCATAGTTGGTAATCTTTAGTATCTATGTTTTACTTGCTGTGTGGCACGTAAGTTAAAATTGAAGTTGAAATATGTGAAATAGTTTGTGAAGATGAAAGAAGAAATGTGACGAACAAGTGTGGTATAAATCAGGTACCCAATTAAGTTCCACTGTTTGTCTTTCTTATCTACAAGACCAGCCAGACCTTATTTTGTTTACCTCTTCCTCTACCTTCATTGTACGCTTTATATCTAGATTCTATTTACATAATGACACTTAAGTCTGGATTGAAATTAAAACTTTCTGAAGTAGACTGGATAGATGAAACGAAAATAAAGACAGCTAGCGAAGGATAAATCTAATACCCAGTTGTGACATGCTGTTTGTCTGGCTTATCGAATAGATTAGTTCCCCGCCAACCTTATTTGTTTACCTCTCCTACTAAGAGGTAATATTTAGCATCTATATTGTTCACATGAGCCTGGATTGCGATGGATAATTAAATGAAGTACTCTAGAAACCACTGACGCAATGAGATCAACATGTGTTAAATAAATCTTATTTCCAATTAAGTTCTGCTGTTTGTCTGGCTTATCATCTACAAGACCAGCTTTCCGCTAGACCTTGTCTTGTTTACATTTTACTCCCAATATGTGTACTCAGTTATTTTTATCGTTCTTACTACATAAAACACAAGTCTGGGTTGAGGTTCAGAAATATGAAGAGATGTGAACACAAGGTGTGGAACAAATCTGATATCCAATTACGTTTCATTGTTGGCCTGGCTTATCTACAAGACCAGTTCTCCGCTAGACCTTGTCTCGTTTACATTTTACTCCCAATATGTGTACTCAGTTATTTTTATCGTTCTTACTACATAAAACACAAGTCTGGGTTAAGGTTCAGAAATATGAAGAGATGTGAACACAAGGTGTGGAACAAATCTGATATCCAATTACGTTGTTCGAATGAGATGTACTCAGTTATCGTTCTACATAAAACACAAGTCTGGGTTAACATATCTGATATCCAATTACGTTTCATTGTTGGCCTGGCTTATCTACAAGACCAGTTCTCCGCTAGACCTTGTCTTGTTTACATTTTACTCCCAATATGTGTACTCAGTTATTTTTATCGTTCTTACTACATAAAACACAAGTCTGGGTTAAGGTTCAGAAATATGAAGAGATGTGAACACAAGGTGTGGAACAAATCTGATATCCAATTACGTTTCATTGTTGGCCTGGCTTATCTACAAGACCAGTTCTCCGCTACTGTTTATCAGTCACACCTCGTGAGTAAACTCTGGCATCCAAACCATTTATCTTGTATTTGCTGAATAATTCTTATATCAGTGATAAAAAGTAGTAATATGTTGAAAGTGCTGGGAGGGATAAAATGTAACGTTTATTTATTAAATTTATTTACAATTTTTAGAGTGTTTACGCTAGTAAAATCAAAATTATAGTTTTTGGGATATTTTTACAATCAGCCTAATCTGTCTGGTGAATTCTGCTGTTGTCGCAATATAACCGTGTCAAGCTCAAGCAACGTAGATTCCTTATGGACGTGTGACCGCTGAGAGATCCGTCCTTGCAAGCAAACATCCTACCCGGCCGATGATGGTGGCCGGAGGACAACTTTAAAAGCTGTCGGGGTCCTGGCTAAGAGTTAGATGAATTGTTAGCTTTCATTTTGCCTATGTAAAGTAAGACATTCTATAACTTTTAACTTTAAACATCACTATGAGTCCAAGATGGCATACCAATAGATCTTGCCAGCAAGTGAAATGTGTGTATAAAATAAATAATTTTAAACATATTTTATATTTTTTGTTGTTTTTTGTTAAAACCAAAACGGTCAGACCATTAGGAAAATGTTCCATTAGAAGGTATATTTGTTGGTTTTAAACTCTATACAATATAAAACAAGTTAGTGCCTACTTATCACCGGTCGAAGTTGTGAATGAGGGGTGTGGGGGGAAGAGAGGACTTGTGTAATGAATGTACGGCACACAGGTGCCTTGTGGGAGCCAAGCCGACCAATTTCACGCTACATTTCAACTGCCTCCTCGGCCATTTCAAGAGACTTTCAGGACATTTTCCCATGCGTTTCAAGATTGTTTCTACCTCAATAACGAATATTATAATGAATTTAATCGTTATTTCCAAACTTAAACTGCATTATACTCCTGAGATAATTTTCAATTTGTCATTCTCTATATAATTGCCTAAAACATACATATCAGGCAGTGTAATTCTATTACCATTTTTATTGAACCATTCAATAAGTGCTTAACTTGTCCCAATTATACATTTCTTTCACCGTAGAATAGTCATCATCAATATCTAAATGCTGTTTTGTCGCAGTGGCCACGGATCTCTGTCCATTGCCGAGACATTCTTCATCTCTCTATACGATCTACGTTTCATCTATTCCATTAAGGAATGCTTGTTTTGTAGGTATATTCTTCTATGGATGTCAATTATTGTTCACTTGTTGATGTTAAATATAACTACATGAAAGCAACATTCATTGATTTATTGGAGTTTTTTGTCGCATGGTGATTTATTTACGTCTACTTGTTTCATTTTTTTTTCTTGACGTTATTCTTCTGTTTATTTTTGTTTAGCGCGTTATCCACGACATTAATCTCATTACCATTTCATCGTTCAATTCAATGACAGTGACAATATTCGCCATCTAAACGGACACAGTGTATTTTTTTCCGGCAATCTTGTTTTCGTCAGTTTTTTTTCATGCGGTATATGAAGAATTCAATGAGCAGGTAAAGGTCATAGAGATTAATGGAGGAGAATAGTATGTTCTGTTTGTCATTATTTTTGCGGATTAATTAATTTTTTTAGCACAACCAATAATGCTTTGTATTTTACCAGTAAATTATCGCTACAACAGAAATTCGCTTTCCAGTTAGACTGTTCCTTTATATAACGGTTACAATTTCTACTCGTCAAAGTAAAGTTTTCCACCTTGAAACTATTCAAAAGTTTTAAACGTGCTCTGTCTCCTAACGACTTCAAGTTCCAACTCCGGACTTGTCTATCGCAGGCAAGACGTTTTCAAGTGGAACACGTTCTAAAATCGATGGTAGAATGCAAAATTTCTGAATATTTTTCATATGATATCCCTCAAGGAATAAGTGCTAAATTAAGCAATATTAATGTAGATAGTACGTTTCGTGTAGGTATCACGTCACGTTTAAGTACTGATCGATTCAAATCAGAATCAATTAAATGCTACCTAAATAAATTACATTTCTTCTTTTAATTGTAAAATCGGCTTGATTCAGTAAATTAAGCTTGTAAGAACAAAATAAGTGACCAAAACAAATAAAGTTGTTGCATCAACACATGCCAGAAGTAAAGTAATGTAAACTTCATTCTTCCTCGTTTGGTATTGCGTACTCTCTGGACAGAATCTTAGTTACATTTATCTTAGTTACGTAAGGAGATTATTATAAAGTAGGCTACAATTGTATTTACGCAGTTACTAGCCCTAAGAAACCGTGATAGGAATCATGGACGTACAAAGCTAGTGACAAGGAAGGCAGTTGGTCCCGCTAGAAATGAACAAATAAGTGTTTATAAAAGAATGATGCAACACAAAGTTATGTACGACGACGGCGAACTATCAACGTTTACCACACTGAAAATGTTATATAAATATATATATATATATATATATATATATATATATATATATATATATAATAATTATATGTCTAAAACTAGCAGTTAAACGCATTTCGCACGCAATTTAATTCTGAAAAACTGGGACTCCATGAGCATATTTTAAAGATGGAGCCCTGATATCGGAGAGTAAAATTGTGTTTTACAAGTACCTGTGAAATTTCTGTCCGGTGTTTCATGCTACTGTATCCAATAGGTCCAACGATTTCAATAACAATAATTGCAATCATTGAACTGTTTTAGGCCAATCATAAAACTAAAGGAAGACTAAGGTTTAAGTCCTTAGCTTAAAAGTAAATACACTTGCGATAATGGCATTTGCCACGGTTGATTAAAATCCTTGAAAATGAACCACAACGATTTTCTGTCATCAATATAATTAGTGGTGGTCCTAATAATATTATAATCCTATTCAAGTTATATAATCTTTGGATGTTAGAACTCATATTAACTGATACTCTTATCAGATGGTAAACTGGCTCAGGAAACATATACATGATGTAAATAAATTAACCTGAACTAATATAACCAGCAGTCTAATTCAGCCTAAATTAACCAGAAGTTCCAACTCACCTGCTGTGTGGCGTGGATCACGTGTTTCACCAGCACATGTGTGTTGTGTCTTGGTTTAACGATGACATTTCGTATGACTTTAGCGCTCGGTATATTTTCTATTCGGGTATGTTACGGTTATGTTTCTGTTTTCACGTGCAACAATTTTAACTTTGACTCCTGCTTGTTCATCACCATGATTGTTACTTGCTTACGAAAGTTCCATAAAGACATATGTGTTTAAAGATTTAAATCTAAAGCCGATATCGCATAGCAGGTCTCGATCGTTTAAGTTTTATAGTTTTACACGTGAAGAAGAGAGAAGATTTCAGTTCTGGAAACGTTGGGATCAATTGTTTTTAATATTTTACGATGGGAAATGTGCTTAATCCTATTTTAATAAGAAGTACTAATATTACTATTTGCCAGTTACAATGTTGCATCTCTTTCATCTATTAATATTTATTGTTATATCTTGCTGCCTCCCGTTGTTAATTAAGTGGAACATGTATTTAAAAATGGTTTTATTTTATAATTTTAAGAAACCTTATTTGGAGAGTTTCGTCAAAAACATTTCAGCTTATGTAACTAAGAAATTGGTATAAATGCTGGACCTTATATTTATTTACCAAAATACTAAATCGGGCCAGCACGATCACAACTTTATAGTTGTCTGTGTTACTGACGAAGACAAAAACCAATTGATACTTTAATAAAATGAAACCTCAATATAATGTTGAGATTTATCAAAGTGGTCGTATCAGTTTCTGTAAACCCGTTACCTGTTGACTCCGGCGCGGCAATAAAGTGGTTGTGGGCGGTATTTTAATCCGGAGGGAGGCTGCTAGTCGGAGATAAGCCGGCGTCTGCTCAAACACTGGATCTTTGTTGGAGCTGGCACCTCTCTATCAGGTAGCGTCTTTTGTCGCACCCAGACGTATTTTAGTGTAGGGAGTACGTGTAATACCTGTTTCTAGTCACAGACGGTTAATTGCTGACGTAACAGAACTCGTTAAGAGTGGAAAGTATTTGCCGACATTCTCTGGAGCTTTCTACACCCTTGTTGCAGACTACACGGCCATTTGGCTTGCGGCTCTGCTGTAATGCGTGGACTAATTAATTAAGTATGACGCTCAACTTGGAAACTCAGTTTTAACGCGGTGTTCTGACGCATTTAACATTACCGCCGGGACGTTATTTGCCTTCACATCCAGCACAGCTTTTTCGTTGTCCGTAGTACTTTTATTTAAATTTGTGGAAGGAAAACTTTGTACGTGAGATTGGATAAACTTTGTCGTAAGGGATCTGTACATTAACGTGATTTAGAACCATCAAAGTTGTTGTAGTCTGATTGAGATAACACGATTCATTTTTAAGCTTCATTAGACCAGAATGAACGATATTAGCCAGTCCCGGACAACTGGATTGTATTTGTTTGGCGCTAAACTTTGCGATGTTGAACAAGCAATTTAAGTCAATACACTACTACTGTATTGTCAGTCTGAGGTCTGTTGGTGCGCAAAAATTATTAATGAAATATTAGCGAATTTAGAATAAAACTTTAGATATTTTGACTGGAGGCGGAAAGATGTGACGCGCCTAATAAAGGTCAGTCAATTGTATAAAATAGGCAAGAAGTGCATGGAACGGTGGAAACATGTATGTAGATAGAATATCATATATAATCTGTATATTACGTTATTCTGTCCCATCACGGGTGACATGTCCGGAAACGGTCCTAGACAGCAAAAAATGTCATTTCATTCAATGATTTACTTTACTACATCATATCAGTACTACCATTCACAGAATTTCATTTGATATTACATTTAATATAAATGAAAATGGACGATTAGAGGAAGCTGTTAAATATATTATCAAAACCGTTTTAACTGTTTTATTTACTATATGAACTTTTGCTATACAACACTTAAATTTGTGTAATAGTTGATACTGTTATATTAAAATTTCGATAAATGTATAAATTACTGCTCTACTATAGCTTTAAAATAATTTTATATTTAATACCTATGTGTAACGTCACACCCCATATCAGTTTAAATAAATGCGGTTAGTATTTTCCATATACAATATCCAGCTGCGAATAAACAGTTAACAACACACCTTCGTCCAACAGCTCAAATGAAATATACGCTACTATAGTTTCAACTTCTAGTAAGTAATCTTTTGGCGTCAGTAAGTACTAGCATAAAAACCGAGGATTATCCATCTGGAGTCGACTTTGTTTAAAATTTACAAACACAATTAATAAATAAATACGAAATATACAACATAGGTCTGTCTCTCACGAATTTGATATTTAATATTTAAAACTGGGTAATTCCAGTTCTCAGTGCATCGACGTAATGAGCATTAACCTGATTGGTCAGTTGGCGAGACGCTGTTACGATTTAGTATTGTTTACTACAGTGAAGAATCCAGATGGATAACCCTCGATTTTAATACTTATTGGCGCCAGAAGATGGTCTAATAGATGTCAAAACTATATTAGTGTATATGAGACTATAAGAATTGTCACACGAATCCAGATGTATAATCCTCGATTTTAATACTTATTGGCGCCAGGAGATGGTTTAATAGATGTCAAAACTATATCAGTGTATATGAGACTATAAGAATTGTCACACGAATCCAGATGGATAACCCTCGATTTTAATACTTATTGGCGCCAGGAGATGGTCTAATAGATGTCAAAACTATATTAGTGTATATGAGACTATAAGAATTGTCACACGAATCCAGATGTATAATCCTCGATTTTAATACTTATTGGCGCCAGAAGATGGTTTAATAGATGTCAAAACTATATTAGTGTATATGAGACTATAAGAATTGTCACACGAATCCAGATGTATAATCCTCGATTTTAATACTTATTGGCGCCAGGAGATGGTTTAATAGATGTCAAAACTATATCAGTGTATATGAGACTATAAGAATTGTCACACGAATCCAGATGTATAATCCTCGATTTTAATACTTATTGGCGCCAGAAGATGGTTTAATAGATGTCAAAACTATATTAGTGTATATGAGACTATAAGAATTGTCACACGAATCCAGATGTATAATCCTCGATTTTAATACTTATGGCGCCAGGAGATGGTTTAATAGATGTCAAAACTATATTAGTGTATATGAGACTATAAGAATTGTCACACGAATCCAGATGTATAATCCTCGATTTTAATACTTATTGGCGCCAGAAGATGGTTTAATAGATGTCAAAACTATATTAGTGTATATGAGACTATAAGAATTGTCACACGAATCCAGATGTATAATCCTCGATTTTAATACTTATTGGTGCCAGGAGATGGTTTAATAGATGTCAAAACTATATCAGTGTATATGAGACTATAAGAATTGTCACACGAATCCAGATGTATAATCCTCGATTTTAATACTTATTGGCGCCAGAAGATGGTTTAATAGATGTCAAAACTATATTAGTGTATATGAGACTATAAGAATTGTCAGACGAATCCAGATGTACAATCCTCGATTTTAATACTTATTGGCGCCAGAAGATGACATAATAGACGTCAAAACTATACTAGTGTCTATGAGTACTATAAGAATTGTCAGACGAATCCAGATTTATCATCCTCGATTTTAATACTTATTGGCGCCAGAAGATGGTTTAATAGATGTCAAAACTATATTCGTGTAGATTACAACTATTGATCTACAACTATTAAACTGCTTGACGAAGGTTAATATCCAATATGATTGATCAGTAATAAACTGAGTTAATACGACTTATTAACCATTTTTCAAATAAATTTCAATCCATCGTCGTTGCTGTTTGTAAGATCAGAAAATATGATATGATTTGGATTGAATATGTTTAATTCAAGAACATTAAAAACCTGCCAATATATAGCATGGCCCTGTCCAGTAAGAAAACTCCTAGTTATCTAATTTTATATTATTTTTACTAAGTTAAAATAATTTGTAGAGGTGAACTATGTAAAAATTATGCTCAAGCCAACACTTATCCTGCTTAATAAAGTACGGTAATAGGTGGGTAATTTTGGTCTGTACTGCTGCCATAATTTGAAATGCCTAACTAAATAATATTTTTACTGAGCAAACAATATAACGTGATACTATCATATGTTTGTTACCTTGGTGTTATTGTGACATTATTCTTATCTTATAAAAACCTGTGAAATTAAATATAACTATTATGTGCTCCAATTCTCAACCGTTTTCTTATGGACTACCTTTCTGAAAATGAATCACCTTTAGCATTAAAACATATATTTTTTCCTGAAATTTATGTTCAGTCTACATCCTTCATTTCAACTGCAATTAGCAAAAGATATAATGCCTTTGTTACCTCGAGAATTGCATATTACTTACATTGCTTATGAAATACTTTTTAAAAGCACCCAGAAATGTATTTGTGAAAGCAATTAGAAGAACCTCGAGTCTTTTATTTTCTATTTGTTCTCTGATAGTAAGCCCAAAACTATATTACACCGTCTATAGTCCAAAATATGGTGTATTTCATATCTACTAGATTCCACTCATTCCCGTTTGCTACTAAATCTTTAAGATAAGGGAGTGCGGTTTTAAACCTGAATACAATATTGAACGTGCAATACCATTGTAATGTGGAATACTCTAGATGAATTATTCAGTGTATTGTAGATATCTGTTCACCACGTGGTCTTTGACACGCTCAGCTACGCGGGTTGTCAGTTGAGGACTGTTTAATATTCGACAGGGTTCGAGCAGCAAATGGAATTAGGGTTTATTTGAACATGTTTATACTATATATAATATCTTCCCATAAGAGTTTACCAATATACTTCAGTTGTAATTTGGGATTTACAATCTCAACACCAATTTTAAGTTGTATACCATATTTTTTTTAGATTTTACTATGATTGTACTTGTGTAGAATAAGTAAGTGTTTTTTGCAAGGAATGTCACAATGTCTGCAATTATTCATCAATGTATCTTGGAAGTGTTTAATTTTTTTATTATCTTGTACCTCATCACATGATATTGTAAAAGATAATATGAATTTAAATAGTATTTTAACACATAAAATAACAAAAGAGCAGATTTGTTTATTTGGAAAATGTGGGAATATGCGTAACATTTTGGAAAGGCTAGTATCCATTTGAAAAACGAATACACTTTCTTTGTTTTAGCTAGCCGTTTGAAAGTAAAGTGTATGTTATCTAACAAGGAATTGTAAAAACTACTACACATTTCATCACACTCAAACTCAGTGATAGCAAGATTTCGATCTTGTCATTATAAATCAACATTTCTTATCAGAATGGAGTTCGTGGTGTATCGTGATTTACGCTTCAAGTATATTGACCCTTTAAATGGAATACTGCTTATTTATACAGGGTGTTATGGAACTATTCAGATATTTCAGGTTTCAGACTGTAAAGGATCACTATTTCAGAAAAAGGGGAAAGGGTTTTTTTAATTTTTTGGCCAATTTGAAGTGTGGTGCATAGAAGTAGTAGTTATCTGTACAATGGATTACGAAAGCACTTACACGTCTTATATGTATGTATATATTTGTGTAAACCTGTAATTCTTGACGAAACATAACCAAATTATGGAATGGAATTGATGAATAATGGAATTTAGACAATTTTCTTAACGGATTTGTTATCGTATTTAAATTTAATCAGTTTTGGTTGAGTTAGCATTCTTTAATTTTTAAATTTAGCCTTTCATAATAGTTTTCCAAAGACAACAAATTTTAAAAATTTGTATAATAGCACCACAAAGAATTATAAATATGTAGAGTACTAACTTCGACAATTTTGTTACCTTCAAGGAGTGGCGTTTTTTTTGTATTGGTTTTGACTTAAGAAAATATAGTTTTTTTACAAAATACTTACTTAAGTCAATTAATGTTTTATAAATAAAAATATTAAATTCCCCAAGTTAGCCTTTTAAGTAAATGCTGTACACTTGTGTATCTTATCTTCAACTGTATCTCCCTAGGGATGGCTGTAAAATGCTTTTAAATATTGGACTTTTCTTGAGGAACATTCAGGTCAAATATTGTCGTTTGTCCGAAATCGCAGACTAGGCAAACAGGCGAAATTCTATCCGACTTAAAAACAGAAAAACAAAATTACAATGGCACAATTTGAAACGTAGTGTTTAAATTTAATTGTTCGTAAAACTTCCATACGGACCGACAATCAAAGCGTTTTAGACATTACAAATACACGTTATTTAATGTTTTTGTACGATTGAACCTAAGACATAATCCCTTAAATATCCTACAACATTTCTGAGTTGAAACCATTGCTGACAAAGACAACTACCACAAGGCAAGAGCGAAATGTAACATTATATGGGGAGACGTCCCAGGATAACTTACTGGCTGTAGGGACGCCATAAGTTAAGCAGATATCTGCTGTTTATCGTCGGTTTCGCTTTATGTCTCTCGCCTTATCATATTTACGACAGTGACCTGATCTTAACGAACTTCAGTAAATCCACAGAACATATCGTATGTCTTGATTATAGAGGCATATGTCAGCTGTAAATTTGGCGTTCATCAATGTACTTTCTGTTTCTGTGCTAGAACTCGGTTAAATAGTGTTTCATAACCCTTAAATATCACTATCTAGATTTATTGTTTTGAATCCAGACAAACACAAGTAGTATATGTTAATGGGTATCGATTGAATAGTCACAGTAGTTATTTGTATAACCAGACGTCTCACTGAGGATAGTAGCAAACACAAGTAGTGTATGTTAATGGGTCTTTATCGATTGAATAGTCACAGTAGTTATTTGTATAACCAGACGTCTCACTGAGGATAGTAGCAAACACAAGTAGTGTATGTTAATGGGTCTTTATCGATTGAATAGTCACAGTAGTTATTTGTATAACCAGACGTCTCACTGAGGATAGTAGCAAACACAAGTAGTGTATGTTAATGGGTCTTTATCGATTGAATAGTCACAGTAGTTATTTGTATAACCAGACGTCTCACTGAGGATAGTAGCAAACACAAGTAGTGTATGTTAATGGGTCTTTATCGATTGAATAGTCACAGTAGTTATTTGTATAACCAGACGTCTCACTGAGGATAGTAGCCTAACTAGTAACAGAGTTCAAAACTAAGCTCCATGTCCCGTAAATTGTATATATTGCAGACAAAATATAAATTTAGGCAATTGAAAGAAAAAAATACACTCACAAGAGGGGTTTTCTTAAAAATGTAATTTTGTATGCATAGTTGAGAATAAATCAACTATCGGAGAAGATTTCTGTCAGGAAGCCCACTTATCATTTGGTAACACATTTCCTTGTCTCGCTAAAATAATTTCATTTGTTGAGTCTGTATTTAATAAACAAATCAAACTACGATAGAATTTATTTGGTAACCATCGTATTTATTTTTAAGGATAATTGGCACTGTGGTATTAAATTTTATAAAATCCCTCATACCAAATTGTACCTATATACATTAATATTGTTCATAAACTTGTCATGCAGTATTTACACTACGAGGTGAAGGGTTATTAAGGCCCAAAAATTAACTTTTTGAGTTCATAATTAATATGCCGAGTATTTTTTTAATTTAAAGGACACACAAATGATTTTATACTTTAAACCGCACAGAATAATGAATAAAGGCTCGTCACATAAGGTGGGGGTAGAGGTAAACTGTTAAGAACATCACGATCAGGTAAAGTCTGAAAGCTCCTTTTGAACTGGCAAAACTATATGTTTCACTAACATTATTAAAGAATACGAAGTTGGGTCTCAGCCGGAGGGGGAAAAGGGACGAACCTGAGATGAAATTTCCCTGGTGTCAAGTCAGCTCAGTTTACCGTTAGCGCCCCTGTCATCCTGCCCCCTGGGGCTCCGCAACCATGTCTTCACCGCCGGGGGACATCGGCTCAACTCTTTATACCTCAAGTCATTTTACGTATTTCATATCCTTGTAATTCTATTGGGATACCTTCACTTCTATTTTTATCGTTACTCTTAATATTACATATTTTTCAAATGTAAATTTGAGTTCATATTAACTTAGTTACTTAAGTGATAATAATAGGAATTTAAGATTCCATTTTAAAACTGATTTCCTTCGTTTAAAATAGAATATTTTTTATAAATATGGAAAATAAGCTCAAATGATTATTTTTGCATTCTAAAATATATAACATTTGATAAACCTTTGATATAGTAATATATTGCAATTATTACTGATTTCTGTAATTTATTTAACATTAACTATTTACATTTCATGAGTCGTACTGTCGGCGAGATGGTGATCGTGCTGTATCACATATTGTGTTTTACATATTGCAGGCACTATCTGTACTTTACTCACAAATTACTTCACGTTTAAAAACAAATTTTAGAAATACGCTATAAACCAACAATTGATTTCTGGCTCTTAATTTTAACTGGACAAAGAATTTATAAAAACTTTGCCCATAAAAATGGTAATGAATACAAAATATGATTTCAACTAATAGTTGCTAGTGTCATATGTGTAGTGAGGTTTATTTTAATAAAATGTCTTTGTAAATGACCTGCGTTATATCTTCGGGGATGTCTGTTAACAACATTTCTTATACTCAAATATAATTATCCTTTATAATTCACTACTATTAGTATTGCACGTTAATAATACGTTAATCAGTCCATAATGAGACCTTCTATGGTATTTATTTCATGAATATTATTTATAGTTTAATTTACGACTTGGACAAACAACATTGCATTGAACAAAGCAATAGCAGCTGCAAAAAATATCGTACTTATCTTTCTGCTTGAACATAAAGCTGAAATGGGTTTGATAAAGAAATTTAAAGGTATTTCCGTACAAGATCGTTGGTAGTGACACAAATATATTTGCTACAATTCAGGACCAGGTAAGGACATCTCAGTCCGGCCAGAGGCAATCCTTTGTCAGAAGTTTGCTCCCGGTTTATCCGCCATTACATCCACCCCCACCCCACCCCCTCTTACTTCTCCTGACCTTTATTGTTTCCACTAACTAACCCTCACTCAATTATTCCTCATGAAAAGATTGTTTTTAAATGCTAATTTGATTTTAAACAACCCCCACGCACCAGGTAGTCTTTTGTTCATTTGTTTTTTGGCCTGCAACCAGCACAGCGATTTAAAAGAATTAAAATTAAATAAGCAACCTTTTAAAACGTTTTATTCTAAAACTAGTTTGTTATCATTTAATTTAATACTCAGGCAATTATATATGTGTGTATGTATAATCAAATCTAATAAAATTTAAAAAATACATATATGCATAAAATAATAGGTTTATATAGTTTTTTGTAGTTATAATATTGGTTATCATATATAATATAGGTGTATGCAAATAATTTTTCAATGGAATTATTATTTTAATGTCAGTATCAACGTTTGTTGTTTATTTATTATTACTTTGCTAGTTTAGTATATAAAGATCAATTTATCATACCTGGAGGTTGGATCATGAAGTAGGAGACCCAAATTAATCTTAATTAAAGACTATATTCTAAAATACAAGTAAAAATATATTTGAAATTAAATATCGAGGTATGACATTGTACAGAAAACTGTAGGCGTTCTTTGCTGCATTTGCGGTTTTTAGCTAAGCAGACGACAACGCTTCATTCACAAACCAAGATAACAGGTTAAAACCAAGATAAAACGTAGCGGTATTTCTCCTAGTCAGTAAGTTCGCCTTACTTGGAAGGCTTACAAAGAAATGCCAGCTGCTGATAAGCTAAACAAATGTCAACATTTTTAACGGCAAGGATGAGGAAACTAATGAGGTATTCGTTACCGTTTCACTCTTGAATGTAACAATTGAATACACAAGTACAGGACGTCTGAGTCAGAGATAATAGTCCATCAAAATCATAATTGAATTCCACTTTGTACATAAATAAAATGATGGAAATCTTATGTCCATAGATTTCAGTTTTAACTTGGATAACTATAAATTAGACACGTGAATGGATAAATGACAAGATGAAATCTATAGAAAAAATTCCTCTAAGAAAGATATCAATCTTAAGCCGCGATAGTTGTGTTGAAGGCCGAATGGGAGTGTATCAAAATTGTTAAAAAATTAGCAATGATATTTTTCTAGCATATACATGTTCTTAGCTTTACACAATTATAAGAAATATAAATGTTAAATCAGCGTCAGCTAACCATATACAGACTCTTAAAGGGACAAACTACGGTCGTCGGTCACTTTGTCTAGTTGTTTGGCGATGACAGCTACTGTTATTATATCCGACGGTCGGTTTTAAGTGTATCATACTAAGAAAAATATAATCTAAGAATAAAATTATTTGTTCCGCTCTAGGTTATCGTGCACGATGATACGAGTACAACCGTCGATATTGTACTTGCGGGGCATAGTGTAGCCTTAACGAAATTGTAACTCGATAATCCAAAATCTCTGTAGCGTTCTTCGATGCCAGCTGAATACTTTGACCATTCACTGAACAAAAATTCAGATTCCCCAAAAGAATTACTTTTGTTTATTACCACCAATTGTATGTATTGAAATATTTCACCATTTTTGGACAGATTTAAAATATAACTAAAATGTATATTTTAAATTGAATCCCACACAACGAATTGAAAACATAACATTTGCGTCTTTTTCATTATCGACTACGGTTTATTTCGGCTACCAAAAAAAATTTTAGGCAAAATTAATGTTTTCAGGATTTCAGGCATTTGCTAATGTTGTTTCTCATAAAATTATTTTTGCACCTGAAGAAGAAGAACATTCAATTCCTCTAAATTTGTGTTCTACTCTTGTAAGACATAACGATGGCAAACGTCCGAAATCCTGATTATATTAATTTTGTCTTAAATATCTTTTTATTAATGTTGACTGATTAATGAAAACTATTCCTTTTCAAATCATGAGAGTGTAGAGCCACATTGTTTAGCTTGGATTCCCACCTGGTTATACTGAATCCATATTACAAGACATTTATTTAATTTATTTCACTTTACTCTAATTTATGAAAATATTTAATTACGTAACCCGAAAATATTGTATGAAATGTACGTTTGTACAGTTTTTACAAGTTATTATTTTTAGAGCTAGCATAAATCTTTTTAAATCGTTCCCGAAATACATTAATGAGATTACATTATGTTCTAGTTTATCTGCAGCTTACGGTTTAATTAACTTGTACTTGATTCCCTCGAGACCTTAGTGCCGTCTGGATAAACAGTTTGATATTCTGTTACAGTCGTGATAGTCGCTTAAAGCCGATTACTTCTTGTTCAATGTCGGATTCAGCCGAGACGCAATGTCAGGGCGTTGTTATCAAATATAACTGAGCAGTTTTCCAGTTTATTAAATAAACTTCATTCTTTTCTTACAAGTCTCATCTTTTATTTTAGTTCATGGTGGCATTTAAAATTTGGTCGATATGAAATTCTTAGTGAGAACTGGCATCAACAGTTATTGTAAAATATTATGTGGAAGATAATACCTTTATCTGGGCTATTTCTTTATTCGTGTCACTTAATATTTAAAACTTTATTGTATTTCTCTCGCATCAGCTTCATCATTTTTATACTCCTACTTTAGCACAATTTTAGACTAGAGATTCTCGACTTTCCTTGATTGTCACTTGATACCATCACTATGTGTATCACATTTTTGTAAAATCAATCCAATTTGAGTCCGGCCAAACTTTTACTCAAAATTTTTCTCAGTGCAGTAAAAGTTGATTGTCCATTGTATTCTCAATTTAAGAAAAAGAAGAATGTTTGATATCATGAATATTAGACTGTTTCAAAGTATTGGTGGTATTTTCAAGTATATGAACCCAAAGCCAAGCATCGTGTCGGAGGATACTGGAGGGTGATTAGTGCGTGACGTGATCCTGGCAGAGTACCAGCAGGTATCACTTACACCCTGATGTCGATAACACAACACTGCTATTAGTTGATTCTGCCACCCTGGTACTCGTCCAACTAAAATATTTGCTTCCACAAACCACTTTTTATAAGTAAAATACATAGTTTTGGCTGAAAGTCCGGTCCATTGAGTAAAGCTAATTTTACAGAGCTACTCAGCCTGAAGATCGACGTTTGAAAATCAACATCTAAGTCATTCTCTCTTCATTCGATCACAGATCTGCCTTTATGGTCAACTCAATTTAAATGTATTGAATTCCCAGTGTTATGTGTGTTGTTCAAAACACCTATAAGTAATTAAATTAATTTTACATTCGATACATATTTCTTCAAACTCCGGTGCTGTATATGCAGAAATTACGCTTGTCTTTCATTATGTGTTCGTTCCAGTGGATCGAAAAAAGGCCGCATTCGTTCCTGATATATTACAGCCATCCACAACGATTCAATTTGTAGAGATCGACGGAAGCAAAAAGTTTTTAGACTATTCCGAGCTCCGTGTTTGTTGACGTCCACTAAACAAATCCAATATAAAACACAATAGATGACGTCTGTGTATATACCGACCGCCCCATCAGCATTTGCCGGACAGGCACAATAACCCGTTGACCTGTGCAGCACAACACGGTGACTGTCTCATCAACTCCTGTCGGCCCGACTTCTGTAATTAACTTAGTCATTAATTAATTTCTGCCTATCGCAATTTTACGCCTGATAGACAACTCATTAACCGCCATTTGTTGTCGCTACAAATGTATCTCGCAGTTGATTGTAGTCGCGCTTTCGGTTTCAATCGCCTCTCACATCTGGTATTGCGCTGATTTGATTTACTCCTGATACAATTGTTTGGTGGTTCGAGAATTATTTAAACTAAATTTAGGTTTTGATTACTCTTTGTTCAAAATGATGCATTGATTGGGAGTTAGATTGCGTACTGGTATTATAACGGTGTAGATGTTTTCCATGCATGGTGTATATTATATTCGTACATTTTTCTTAAACGGTTGTAAAACTTGTCCTTGATTTTTAATTTTCTTGCTGGGAAAACAGTAAAGTTGTACAATTGGAGGATCCGGGGACTAGAAGATAGGAGACGGTGGGAGATGAGTGCCCGTTTGTGAGATAGGGTTTATTATAGCCCAAAGTATCACTACTTTTATTACCCTCTATCTTCTACGTGTTCTTTTTAACTCGTGTTCTTGATTCTGCTTCATGACATATCGAAACGTATCACTAACTCATGAGGTTGACGTTTTCTTTTAAACCCCCATAATAAATTAAGTAATGTCTTCATTAGCAAGAAAGAATGTTAAAATAGACCAAGTTTTGGAAACAAATGTGTGGTGCGTTTCATAGCCTGAGCAGTACGAGTCTAACACTATAGCGTTTAACGTAGGTTTGAATGTATTATGTTTTCAATATCATGATAAATATGGTATGTTATGATGCATGATCTAACACAAAACGTTACATACAAGAGAAGTCAAGCCTGAACTTCAATGTTTATCATTACTCTAATGAACTTTTATTATTAAATAACATAATCACTGTTGCATTATTGGTTTTTAGAACAAATAATTAATACATAAATATAATTATGGCTACTAAGAGATATATCGTTGTATATAGTTGCAGATTTATGTTACATGTTTACTTTAAATGCATAAATTACTCACTTTACTGCATTTTGTTTTTAAATGGATTAACTTTTCATTACCAAGTTTTGTTGTCTACACAATAATACACCGGGGAAGCTTGAAATTAGCTGAATGTGAATTATTCACATCCTTAAAATAGAACTTTTTTTAGAACTTGACTTCTTTATATAAGAAAGTAAATTGGTGTTTGATGTAAAATAATTAGTATGAAAACAATTGAACATGAGCAATCAACCTTTGAGCAAATGATTTACTATTACGAAGACTTTACTAAAGATTTAAGTATCATCATTTCAAATAAATTTCAACATCATAAAAAAGCTGTGAGAGGATGTAAAAGGTGTATCGAAATTAACAATATGGAATTGAACAAAAAATTAACTCTGATGTGGAACGAGAACTGTTAGTAAGAAGACTAATTATTATTCTTTGTTTGAAGGTTATTTTTGACGATGGAAGGATTGTGAAGGAAACAGGATTTTTCCGGACATTTGCCATCGTTAAGTGAAACAAGAAAACAGTAACACTACGTTTCGAGATCTGCAATCTGATCTCTTCTTCAGGTAAAGAACTAACCTAATACATAATTACAAACTAGGTTAAAAATAAACAAATCTTACTAAAGCGTTGTGGCACGCCTGAGTCAGGAATCACAACCTACATGTTGTATGTCAACTTCACTAACACTAA
This sequence comes from Homalodisca vitripennis, assembly GCF_021130785.1. Classification (NCBI taxonomy): domain Eukaryota; kingdom Metazoa; phylum Arthropoda; class Insecta; order Hemiptera; family Cicadellidae; genus Homalodisca; species Homalodisca vitripennis. Next base: position 143,291,881 of record NC_060207.1, read on the forward strand.
AGACATGCACTTAATAAAAAAAACTATACAAAACACCAACCATTAAACTAAACTACGGAAGTTTTTTATTAAGTGCATGTCTTTAGTGTTAGTGAAGTTGACATACAACATGTAGGTTGTGATTCCTGACTCAGGCGTGCCACAACGCTTTAGTAAGATTTGTTTATTTTAACCTAGTTTGTAATTATGTATTAGGTTAGTTCTTTACCTGAAGAAGAGATCAGATTGCAGATCTCGAAACGTAGTGTTACTGTTTTCTTGTTTCACTTAACGATGGCAAATGTCCGGAAAAATCCTGTTTCCTTCACTAATTATTAATATTTGACATATTATCAACCACAAGTGTTTTACACCTATATCTATAGATGGATTGCATATGTAGGATCATATTATTATTAAACGATTAAAGAGAAATCTACAATATTCTACAATAGCAAGAATTGACCGACGTAGCCTACGCTAAGCATCGGCATCGCCACTGAAGAAAGAGAAGTGAACCTATTGCAAAGCCCTGAGGGACACCTAATAGCTGGCTCGGCTCTGATGTAATAGAAGTAAACTACACCGAACACACCCTGTTGACCTTTGCTCTGCTCGTATAGCTCTGCGATTAACGTATTGTTATAATTGTCACAACAACGTGCGATTTATCAGAATGAAGTAGAATTAACTGCATGCACATATCTTACTAGATTAATTATTTGCCTTAATTATTACATTTATGAAACATCCATTCAGCATAAATAATGGTACATAATGTTAATGGTTTTATTAAACATTATAGTTTGACTAGTGTGTAATTTTACGAGATCAATGAGTAGATTTGTAATGTTTAAAAACATAACGGACACTTTCGGGTCCGCTACTTATGAAGTGCTTTTATAAAGTCCCTGGTTAAATATTAAGTCTGACTAATCTTGGATGAGTGATTATTTACAGCTGTTTAATTAAAGTGGCTTATAGTTAGGCTTTACAAGATAAGATTAGGAGCCTTTAAAGATTAATACGATTACACGCAATAAGGCTCTCAAGACAAAGTTATACTTGGCATTCGTTTCTTTTAATAACAGGTGTGAAAGTAAACATGTTGTCCGGTTACAGTCTTACACACCCACGTTCAGTCATCTGTACAGGATATAACTCTTTCAGTCCAGTTATCGAGCCCTGGAACTGTAAAAGTGAACTACGTAGTTCTAAACTAACTATATTTCTCATTTAATACCAGTGTACATGACATTCGGTTATATAATGATTAAATTAAAACAATTTGCCATGATTAAAGCCATAAAATGAAAAGATTAATGACTAAATAATAAATTTAATGTTATTTTAAATATGAACACATTGAATATTCCTCATTATTCCATCCTGACATTATTTATACATTATATATTTAAATTAGTTTAGAAAAATATGATTTTGTATGTGATTTCAGGCTCATTAGGATGCCTTATTTTATTTTATAGATATATTATTGATACAGAATGTAGGTGTTGTAAGTTTCTAAATTTAACCTTTGTTAGATGGGTAAGGATTTTGTATTATACATTTTTAATTTAGCCTAAAAATGTTATCCATTTGATTTAACAAAGAGTATTTTGTCACTGTTACCTATAGGCTTGTGTGGAACAAATAAAATAACACAGAATAGTCTCAGTTTCGGGAACCACGTATCCACTTACTGTATCCCTTATTACTTCCATATCCATCAGTCCTGTCTTCGTCATTACTTCCCTAGCTTGTAAAACAACAAATTGAAGAGCAACTGTTATTTGAAAGAAAATTGGAATTTCATCTACTATATTACTTTAATACTAAATTTAACTTCTTTTTGTTTTGTTTACAGGTGGATTCTTGCTTCAATTACAATTGACCGTAAGTAACCATAAATATTTATCTCTAGAACATTAAAGAACCTAATGTTCCATTAATGAAAATCGTAGTGTATTCTGTATTCCCTTGTACTTTTAGCGCAGCATTTGCATTGGTTTGATCTGTTCGCCCGTAGAGAATATTTTATGTCAAAGGAACCGAAGTACCGTTCCGAAAAAAAGCTTTAAACCCTCGATGTAATCTATATCGGCTCTTTGTTTTGATTACACTTTGGTCCTCAAAGAACTCTTTGTGCCTTATGTGTTATTTAAGTTTTGTTTTCATACATCGTGATTTTATTGTGTTTGTTTCACAAATACAACTTTTTAACGATACAGAAATCACGTCAATTATTTGTTGTATGAGTTCTCGTAGTTTTAATTATAATAATTTTTGATAATAAATTATAATTTTAGTTTTGGCTTTTCTAGTCCGCGATTTTTGAAAGAGACAGTAAGAAAGTCAAAGTTATCACTATAAGCAATGAGGAACATATTTGAAAGCATCACTATACGGCTATTTACCATGGGTTCTTAAAAGAATGCTCAGGAAAAAGAAAAGAAACGTGCTAAGTAATAAATTTTGAGTAATGTAGAAGGAAATTATGCAATTATTATTATTTAACATTATCAGTTACCCGAGGGTTCGCACGCAATTTAATTTTTCTTTTTTAAAGAGGACGCCATGAGCATATTCTTTTTAAATCGCAATCCAAGCAATCCTGATATAAGTGATAATCACTGAAACATATTCCAATATCTTGATTCATTTTAGGTTTAAAATTTAAAGACGAGATGCTGAAGTTGGAAAATGAAACTGCTTTTTATAAGTATTGCTTACGATTCTCGAATTTTCCTCCAATATTTCATGATATTCTATTAAGCTCCAACGACTCCACTAACAATAGGCCTTTATGTTAACCAGAATGGCCATTTGAAATTTCCTTGCAATTTGTCCATTAGTTTTTACGTGATTGAGTAACACACAGACACCATTAGAGTACTACATAATATTGTAGATATACAACAGAGATTAAGGAATATTAGGTAATATTTGGGAGGAAAGTTTTCAGATTATTTGGTTTACGCTGGACGTCAAAAGGAAACAGTCTTGACTTTTTGAATATATATATATATATATATATATATATATATATATATATATATATATATATATATATATATATATATATATATACATACATATATATATATACATAATGATGTTATATATAATTTTTTTTTAGACAATTATTTCATCATACATTTCAGTTGAATGTCGTGTTACAAAATTATTTAAGCATTGGGCCGGAACCTTTTATCACATTACTTCTTTAAGACTCTATGATTATTAATTGTCAGAATGTGAAAACAATGTGCCTGAATTGGGTTTCAAGCTCGGGAACTAGGTAAAAAGATGAAACATAACCATTCAGTTACCATGAATGATCCATACAATTATCAAATGCACAAATTTAAAGCAAATAATTCTCTTAATTACAATATTTCATTACAGGGAGGAAACACCTGGAGACCAGTATAATACAAACTATTTTGCTTAGTTGTTTAGGTATAAAGTGATGTATTACTTTGGAACCAGGTCGAGATTGAAGTTTGACCACAATAGGCGAGCTTAGAGTGACAATTATTTCGAAGTTTGTATAGTTATAAAACAACACCTTTTGAATAAAGAGTAGAAAATATCTTAATGTCTGAAATTATACCATTAACCAAATACCTTTTCAGACACTTGTAACTGATTAAAAATAAACATAATTTGTATATAATAAGAGAGAATTTGGCTTCGGTAGTTCTACTAAGTTCCAGAGTTCCAAAAATGGTGGTCGCACCAAAACATTATTCGATACTTTTTCAATTTTCGGCCTCTAACATGCCTCTGTCATTAAACATACCGGAAATTCTACTGTAATCGTAGTAAAGAAACATACTATTGTAGCAATGAAATAATTTTATTAATGAAGAATACAACTGTAGCGAGTATACTCTTCCGATCTCACGTTAATTTGGTTATTAAACAAGTGTGACAGAAATAGCGAAACAAAAACATTGATATACAAGTGAGAGCTCTGTTTGCGCTGCGCTGTCTGTAATGGTTACCACACTTGCCCTTGCAACTGAGAGATCCGGGTTTGAGTTCCGGTAGAGAGTCTCGTTCATGTACCTTTCTTAATATTGTATATAATCTACGTATATTACATAACGTATTCAACATTTAAGTGAAAATTTGGAAAATTCCTACATTTCATATTGAGAAAATCTAAACAGATATTTCATCTATTTAAAAATACAAATTCTATCAAATTTTAGGTATAAATCGTATTAAAAGCTGTTACAATAAGAGAGGATTTTAAGTGACGTAGGTTCCTAGGTTAATACTGTTATTTTCTATCATTTATCTTTTTTTCCTACGTTTTTATTCTAAATGTTTCTAAACTCATTACTCTACAGGAAAATAAGCAAAGAATATGTACATTATTTAAATCTGCGTAAACTAATGTAGTGATGATTGACCTATAATCATTCATAGTCAGGTTTTACACCTTTGAAGGAGAGGAAGAGAGAGTGAAAGAGAGAGAGAGAGAGTGAGAGAGAGAGAGAGAGAGAGAGAGAGAAAACGTGCGCCCCCCTCCCTAAATCACTTACCAAAGTTACGGAACATAATTCTGTAACACCCCGTATAACTCAGTAAACAATGCAGTGTCAGCTACTCTGTAGTTTATTTGTGTACTCAGAGAACCCGCTGTCTTGTCTGCTCCACCGCTTGCCAACAGTTTAAGATCGCTCAGTGTAAATATTTTGACCTAGTTGGCGCAAATGGGAGCATCATTGGATCGTATTGAGTCACTGCCGGTTCGATTCCACACCTACATACTTGGGGAGGGGGGAGATCAGCATCGCTGAGCACGGGGTTTTAACCTTTCTTAAACTCGACCTTTCTTCTGTAAGTATTGGTCTTGCTGGTTTTAAATAATATTAGTAAAAACGTGCTAAACAATAAAGGGCTGTTTTGTAGAAAACAACACCCATTTTCCTTCTGGCGGTCAGGGATCATTCTGGAAAGTCCATAACCTGAATTTGTTGCCTTCATCTTATTGAGTAATAATACATTTTATGCTCAGGATTTCTTCAAACATGCTTGATATAGACGTTTCGACAACCATATAAGGTGCTGCAGACAATGTTAATTTATTAGTATGTGACAAGGATTCTTATCACATTGTTTTAGTTTTCTAGTGCGATTCTTCTTCATCAGTGGATTCACTTTTCTTCCATTGTTGCAGAATATATCTACGAGAAATGCTAAGTCCTCTGCTGAGCCTTCTGTATTAGATTATTCAAATTTACGGAGTTATATTCGTTTAAATTTTATCTCTAAGAGTTTTCTTCAGTTCCAGCCATTCTTCTTCTTTTTCATACAGTATCACCTGTTAAACAATGAATTCTGTGTAATATTACAATTCAATACATCTCAGTTTCATGTATTTATGCATTCAACTCAATAACCTAATTACAATTATGTAGATACGCCTCAAATGAAATGATATAGGAAACAAACCCAGCTCACTGTAATCCTGGCCATAATACTGATTCGCCCCGCACTGGGCCGATATTGCACGCTCTACTGAAAGCTACAGCGCAATACTGTGATTCTAATGGTCACTTTCTATACCATCCTCATACCTTTAGTCTGGGTTCGGATTATTGCCCTCCACAATCTCTTCACATACCAGGCTACACACTTCCTATAACACCCTCATCCTTATTTAATACTTTCCAATTCTTCTTAATTTATTTGTTCATTGTGAATTGTTTTATTTAGATTACACATACCAGTGGTAATACTATAGTTACTTGGATTTGTATATAGAAGACGTACTTGAACCTCAGCCGTAACAATTGAAGGTCAGGTTTAACAGTTTGTTAATAAAACCAGCCTAATATTTGAGTGCCTCGGAATCCATATGAAATATAAGTATCCTACGGCACGTGTATCCTGCAATATATGCAATGGTGTTTATAAGTCTACATCGTGAATACACACTCATTCCCTATATTTTTTTATCCATTATCCTTTCTAGTACAAATAAACATTTTTAGACTGGATTCTTTTATACGAATTACTTTATCAATCAATCAAAGATTTTTTAGACCTAAGCCACTTAAGTATTAGTCTCACTGAAATTTTAATTTAAAACTCAGACTCTTACGTTGGCACATGCCGATGAGAAAATCGATACACGTCATTCTCTACTTTGTAAGTTAACGCAAAGTACCCTCGCGTTAAGATAAAAACTTGAGCATGGTCCATCTTATCTGTTTCATTTTAAATAAAATCTTAATCTTTAATGTAATTTTAAATATTTTGTATTACTTTAATTGAGACTTTAATGTTTTCTGTTAAACGTCCCATACATTGTTTAGGGTATTACTCTTTTACACGATGTAAAAAGTTATTTAAACGACTTTATCCCAAATTGTTTATTTTATTTTATAGTTATTTTTGTTTTGTTTAATGTTTGTCCAAATTATCATTCAGTGTATGTATATAATTTTCGTGCAAAGCTTTATTCCACAGAGACAGTCTTAAATGTAAAGTACAAATCGTGCGTAGAGAGAACACTATCAGAATAGTGTAACGTACTTAATTGGGTCTTGAGGAGTTTGTTCAACTTTTTGGACCCAAAACGCGGAAATGTATACCAATGTATTGTATTAGTAACTAATACCGATCCATCGGTTGATTCGTCCTCGATGCCACAAGAGTTCGCTGTTAAATTTGTGTCGCTACGGATAGAATTACGTGCATTATGTTACGAAGTAATTATTTTAGGGTTTAAGACCATTTGCTTTTTACAGATTCGAGGGCCCATAATTTGGAATTCAATAGCTGTATACCGATAGCGGAAAGTTTTATTTATCAGTCTCATACTTAGACATCAATCTTGAAAATAATATAAATCTTCCCCCTTATAATGGAATATGTATTAAGATAGATATGGCAAATGTTGTATACCTACTTCAAATCAATTTGAACATGCTCTCTACGGAATTAGGATTAAAAACTCGCATCCTAAAACTGTTTAGAGAGTTCCTTCCCAGGAGCTAAAGTGGTGCATGCATCCTAAAACTTGTTGAAGAGTTGTTTCCCAGGAGCTACGGTGGTGCATGCATCCTAAAACTTGTTGAAGCGTTGTTTCCCAGGAGCTACGGTGGTGCATGCATCCTAAAACTTGTTGAAGGGTGGTCCCCAGGAGCTACGGTGGTGCATGCATCCTAAAACTTGTTGAAGAGTTGTTTCCCAGGAGTTACTGCAGTGCATGCATCCCGAGTGATGGTGTATGACCGCACGTGAGTTGTACTAGACGTTACTTGCGTGACCCTCACGTCTCCGCGACGCGACGGTACGTGACCAGGCGAGACAGGGTCATGATGCTCAGTGATTACTATTAGTCACGAGACTTGGAGACTGACAGCTCACGAGAGCTATTGATTTTTATCGTTAATTGTCGATACAGGGGAACAAATCCATTTTATCGTAGGTTAAAACTTGTGTTATCAAATTACTTTGTATAGGAGAACTGTTTTGAACGTAGCCTTCATTTGGTAATAAAAATTCAAAAATAAAGTTAAACTTTAGTTTGCACAAGTTTATGTAGAGATCAAATGATTGTTACCTATTTTTAATAGTCCTTTTTGGTCAGTCGGAAGAAGTTGCTAGATTTTTAAGACAATTGGTATATTATTAACTTAGTCTCATGGGATTTACATGTATTCAATATCTAGAAAACTGTTTTCCTCCGTTGTAGGTTTATAAATATCAGAGTTGTGATTTTTTTATAAAGTTTGAACCGTTGCCATAATGAAACGAAATAGTGCACCAAACTAAGCCTAGATAACAGCAATTTGTTTACTAAGATATAAACAAGATTATTATTTAAACAAAAGCCAACTGTACCTCCCTTAACAATATTGTCAAATATTTGAAACATAGTTCACTAGACTTCCTATAGCCAAGCTTTCATCTATAATTAGTGAAAGATTGTTGTATTATGGGGATAAAATCAACTGCGGTTCATTCTGATATGGCAACACTGGACTGCCATTATTGTTCATAATAAAAAAAATTACAAGTTTTAGATCTGATTATTAATGTAGTTGAGTAACATTCCCCACGATTCAGTTTATGGCGTTACTTCCACAACAAGTTCTGGACGGAAACATAAGTAGGAAGTCGGGTAATGTAAAATCCTACCCTAAAACTGCATATTTAAATATCAGAATAACGTTACACTGTGTGATAAACTCATATATTACCAATCTTTCAATTTGCAAATAGAGCAGTTTATATACCCAATAAAACGCTTCGGCAGTGGCAATTATTTTGTTGTAATATTACATACTAATGATTATGGCGTGATTTCGTGATAAAACGTTCTATTTCCCGTTCATTCCCTGAGTCATGCAACATTCGCCGTAAAGTAAATATTGCAGCATTACACCCCGCATTGCCTGGTGTCAACTAATGTTATTATATGAATGCTTCTGCTATGCTGTTAACGTCTCTTTGTTTCTATATGCAGTTGCTTTTCTTCAAATGAATGCAATGACGTTGATATACTAAAGTGTGTTTAGTAATTTCTGATAAAAACTAAACACGTCCGCTGGAATTGTTTTATTTTTAGATGTATGTAAAGTCGTGCACTAGTACTGTTTGCATTATTAATGTAAGTGTTATTTATGCACAACGTCTGCATTTGTATGGTCGACCTAAAGCTCTGGTAGTTCAGAATGGACTATGAATTATATGTGATCACTCATATTTTTGGTAAAAACTGCAACAAACCCCTTACAACATTTGAGTGTTTATTTTCCAAATACATACCAAATTTAATACAAATGTAAGGAGTCGTAAGTTATTAACAGATTATATTACAAATTTAATTAATAAATACACATATTAGACTGAGATATTTATAAGACCAACTATTTTCGATCCAAAGTCTTCCAAATTGGACACTTTCAAACCAAATTGTAAAAAGGAGTGAATAAAATTTCACATTAGACCGTTTTCACAGAAGCTAAGTTTAAAAGTCCCAAAAAAGTAAATATTACAATTTTAAAAGTGTTCCACTTACCTTTGTGTAATGTTCGTAATAAAGGAACAATGTTGATCAATGTTTGCACTTAAAACGTTGGTGCCAAGCAATTTGCACTGTTGAACGCCACCTAGAAATGAATTGATTGCTGTGCTAACAAACACATTGCGATTGATACAACAAGTGCGTCAAAGTGGGGTGTGTATCATCAACATTCGATACAGAATGTGAATCCGATACACACGGTGTGAAGTGATACCGACGCGACGTTGTGTGGTGTTAGGAAGAACTTTACCGTAATCAAGTGCACTCTCCTTCACCGCACTCGCTCGTTACTGAAGGAGCAGGAAGGGGTTATGTTGTGAGGAGTCGACAAAAGTTTACATCTGGTAGAGAGTAATACGATAAGGGCTGTAGACGGAGGTTATAGCGCCCTGAGCAGTCGCCAAGAATAGATAGTTTGGTAAAAGGTGAATAGCGTTCATTTTCCTTTGAAAATAAAAATTTAAATTTAACATGAATAAGTTAGTTCTCAAAACTGCGATAATCATTGACTCATCATTTCTTTAATGATTAAACGCAAATAATTTACAATTATTATACGCTTACAAATGTCAAAGGGAAAATTTTGCCCTTCTGAGATGAAATGTGTTCAAACATTCTTTATTAAAAGGGCTGCCCCAGGGGTCACATGGCTGCGTTTAACTAAATTTAAATAAAATCATAATATAATAGAGCGTAAAGAACAATGATATGAGCGAAATTAAAATTTGGTCGTTCCCTTAAATTTTTAATGTTTAATATTATACAATCCATATCGGCTATAGTTTTTGTGGGTATCCTACATGTACATAAGATTTAGTTTAGTCTAGTAATATTACTGTGTTGTTTTGTCTGTAATTGGATTACGTGCCCAAAGTTTAACATTGATGTAAGACTGTACAGAACACTGCTGATATAATGTCTTAGCTACAAACTACACTCTCTAGTCTTGTCAAGTCATCGTATGCACCTTGTGCAGCTTTAGCTTGTTGATATCGTGTTGCTGGCCCTTCAGAATTGAATATGCTATACCTCCTGTTCCTGAAACGTACAAATTCTAATACTTTGGTACAAATTAAGTAGTAATTGTTGTGAAAATCTCAACACGAAATTGCCGGGCCAACGACTTGCTCATGCAGAATTGAATGCTCTATAACTTTTGTTCCGCAAAATTACAAATCTAGTACATTGGTACAGTTTGCTTCAATTTAGATACTAATTACTATCAAAATTTAAACGCAAAATTCCACAGTTGTCAGCGACTTTCTGGAAGATTATGTCACGATACCCTAAGGGTAAAAAATAGTTAGAAAACAGATGACGAAGTTTGAATAAACTGCGATGAATCTATTTAAACTTCTTCATAACCTGCATTTATTTCAAAAATTCTAACTTTGTATTCCACAAAAATATTTGTCCAAATCAGGTTATTTATGATTTAACTGCATAGTTAACTTTTCCTCATGTTGAGATATAAAATTGCTATGGTATAGACAAATCCATATACTTTTTTCATATTTTCTCACAGCAAAGTATCAATCTTTCAGAGTTCACGTCTCAGCCTACTCTATTTAAAGGTCATTTACTCTTCAGGGCCTCCAAGAAAGCTCAATCCTTGAACTCATATTTTACGGAACCCCGTCGTCTTGGGGTCCCCCCATTCACTCTAACACTAGCCTGGCTATACTTAAGACTACTACAAAGGCGAGCTCTGCAATTATTGAGTTGTCAGCCGTTATGGGCGGTACGGCTGGGTCATATGTAATTAAGTCTGACAGTCATTAAAACCCAATCACGGTTCTACAATCCGCTCATTATACTGACTGATACCATATTCGTTAATATATTATAGAATACGTTGAACCAACCGATATATACCTTGTTAGCATTCTATTTGTTAGTTCAATGGTTATACAAAATGTTGAAAAAATGTTTCAGTTTAGTAACAGTATTATAATATTTTCTAGTGTTAACTTAATAAATTACAAATGTTTATTAATTATATTCATCAGTAATTCAATACTACTGGACATACAAAACCCAACCCTAGACGTGCTTAATTTAGTAGCTAGAACAAGCCACCAGAGTTCGTTAATGCCGTTAAAAGCTACATTTAATAATAGACCTGGCCATATGAACGCGCTGTGAAAGGGTGATCCAGTACGACTTTGGTTTTTTCTCGTTTCTGTACTACGAAGCCTCCAGAACGAAAGACGTGACACCCACACGGAGCCGTGAGGCACGAATTGCGTAACAGTGTTATCCATTACAACCATTTTAGACCTTATTAGAGAACACGTAGAAAAACATTGGCAATTTGTACTGGAAACCCATAAACTAACCGTCTCAACTCCCGGACTGCATTATCTTTTAAACAGTCCATCAGTTGGAGAACGCAACAGATGTTGGAACTTAAAAACACCTCGGTAAGTACAAATGCTGGTGTTCCCTCGGGTGTACTGATGCTGGTCTGATTACCACGCAAAGCGAAACTTCAGCCTGGGCGAGGGGGAGGGGGGGAGAGAGCGAGCTGTGAGGCCGTTACAGGAGGCCGTGCATTTTTCATCAAAGGAAACTTGCTTTATACTCTACTTCAAACTGAATTATCTCATCTTTCACGTTATTTTTTCTGTAAAATTCAACGTGAATATTATGTTTTAAATGTTTTATCAATATAATGAATCGTACCCAATGAATGGTATGTAAAGATTCCCTTCTTAACTACTACAGAATAAAAGGTTTATAGGATATCGAATATTTGCTATCATTAAGTTATGAAAAACCTAAACGTTTCGAGATATGGTATTTATCCTCTTCTTCAAGTGCCAAAACCTTACTAGCGTAGGTGAAAAGTAACAAACTAACAAGCTTAAAGGTGGTAGTCACGCATTGTACATTAAAAATGAAAGGATAATTTGAAACCCAGCATCTAGGCCAAGAGAGCAAATACAATACCACTACACTTGTGCAAGTTCGCTGATGAATCCCATTATAATATAAACTCCATGGAAAGTAAGGACTGACCAATAGTTTGTAATTGTCTTTCGTACTTGGTCTCAAGGACATACTAAATTTTTCCGTAAAAATTTTCTGTTGTCAAATCGGATTTCGTTGTGTCCTCCGCCATATTTACTTTGTTTGTTCAATTTCTTACATTCTTAACCAAGTCTTACATTTTGAAAACTGAATAAAAGGTAGAAACCAGTTATCAAAACGTGGTGTTGTGATTGCATTTTTTCTGTGTCTTACTGCATGTAAAGTGTTAACTATTATCGGTAGGTCGATACGTATACTCTCTGAAGTTTTGTCAATTCGTGTTATAACTTAAGCGGTAAAGTTATTGAAATTCTGATACGTAGTATGATATATTCTGTATATTAGAAATAACATTACGTAGTTTAAAACAGTGCGTTTGTTCGAAAGAAAACACTTTCAATAACATTCTAACAATGGGACTTTTTTCCTTTCTCAAATGTTCTATAAATCAGTCGAAGTAAAAACATTTCATAATGTTTGACCAATAATATTTTATTCTCTTTTTCTAATATTTAATAAATTTTTGAATGGATCTGTTGATGTGCCGCTCTATTAAACCATATAGTATATACGATATAAGATATACTATATGGTATGAGATATAGTATATATGATTGTGTATACGACAGAGCTACTATATCCCAGGTACCGCCATACTTCCGGGTGTTACGACACCGGGAGTGGACACGATTGGTCCCGCGTCTCGCCTGATAAATAAGATCATTCGCCGATTTGTGATACCATTAGATAACTACCGACTCGTAGCGCACTACTGACACGTGGGTTTACATCATACCAGTCACTTTGACGTTAATGGATTATATGGAAAGGGGAAAAAACGTTTCTTGTCGGAAGAGGAAATTGTTCAGCGGACAGACAAGTGACTGAACAAGGTCAAATATATCTATTGTTATTATTATTTATTCTTATAGACAGCTTTTCCTTTTGAACGGCAATATAATACGAACAAAAACAAATAATAAGAAGCTCAAAATCTATACTGAAGTACAGTAGTAGGCCTCAGGTATATAAACTATAAATGTATGTTTATCTTAACTCATCGTTGAAATGTATCCTGTACACGCTACAACTTCAGTGCCACTACGGTACATTCAAATAATATGAACATCCAACTTAGGAAAGTACATTTGATTTTGTGTTGAGTGAGAGTTCAAATAGGTGACTTTTTAAATATATTGTACCTAACTAAATTACTTATCAGTAAAAAAAGTGCAATACAAAACAATGTAATAGCTACTAATTACAAGTGCAATATGTATATATATATATATATATATATACAGACGGTTATGAGAATACATATATATATATATATATATATATATATGAGAATACACATATATATATATATATATATATATATATATATATATATATATATATATATATATATATATATATATATATATATATATATATATATATATATTCTCATAACCGTCTTTTAATGAGATGCACCTTTATGATATTTTTTATATCATCAGCCAAGATTGTTGCACCAAATGTCTGTGTTCGATTTGCACTTTCTTCTTAATTTTGTTAGACCTTTTTCGTTTACACTTGAGTATATTTGCTCCATACGATGACGTCAGATCTCGATCTAGATTGCATGGAGGACGTCTAGTTCAGCACAACTTCAATAATAATAGAGTTTTTTTGCAGTCATTGGGACCTAATCATTTCAAATTTTTCGATGGATACTAAAGAATTCTGTAAATATATAAAAAAGGTAATAGGTTTAATTTCCTACAATACATTTTTCCTGTTGTTACTTACCATTAAGAATACGTTTTATATTAAATAGCAGCACAAAAGCTGTTGCTTGTCTGCTTAATAAATTATGTTACAGGAATTGATTTCAATAGACACGAAATTCCCTCTTGATTCTAGAAATGCAGTGTTATAAATCCACGCACAGATCAAGGTTCAGTACTTCTGTGTGGAGTGCTGGAACTCCAGTTCTGAAACAAAGCTTCAGTCGCAATAAAAGTCTTGTTTGTCCAAACAATCGTTCAAGGGTAGTTTTCAACTTTGCAATGACCAGTCTCAGAGAGTAGACCCTTCCATATATCACTAGAATAGTTCTCTATCTCTATTTTATTTGGTGCCGATCTATCCTTTCAACATACTGCATTGTAAATCTTTGTATGCGACAGCGTTGCTTTGGCACATCTGTTTTAATTCTACAAAATATCGATATGATACATCTGAAGACTTTATGTTACATTTTACAAATTACACTATATTTCATAGGGTTTGTAAAAAGGCCAGAAAATGTGAAAATACTTTGCTTTAGTCATGAACTTTAGCCGTGGATAATTGCCATTTTGATTATTTGTGCTCTTTATTTGTTATTAAATATCTTATTTTATTTATTTCAAATGGTGAATCAATTCCATATTGAACCGTTTCAATTTTTTGAAATCCGTTATCCCCTTCCCGGAAATATCTACCCTATGCGCTTGCTGATTCCTGAGCATTTGCCTTACCTTATGACGTGCCAATCAGATGAAACTATGGTCTTGTGATATCTTGAGCTTCTTTCAAAAAAACTTTCTTTATAAGGAGTTCCCTATTGTTTGAATTGTATCCAGAGATCTATGTCTATCAATAAAAAGCACCACCAAAAGAGTATATTCCTCGATTGATTACTACGTTATTGGCAATTCAAAACTAGTCTAATGCATCTCTTTAAATAAAAATCTGTTAACATAAGAAATCCGTGAAAGGCGGTATTTTATACATTTTGGTTTTGACGCATTAAATATACATTTTTGTAACTCGTTCAAATTTGTTGGATTGACGAAAAAACAAGACTGATACATTACTTTGAGTTAAAATTTATTTAAAATCACAATTGCTATGAAAACTGTATGAAGTGACAAATCTTGAAAGCTCTGAGACAAAAACTCGCACTGTGTAAATTTTGTAATTAAATTTTATTTGACCCATTTATAATTTTATTGTTTTTAAGCACGGGTATATACCTAAAAAATTTACTTATCCATGACCAGCTTTATTTAACTCTTGTAAAAGACTATTTTTTTTATTTTACAGGAAATTAAACCCGGTTATAGGCGAAGTTCTTTAATTTCATTCGTACTGCTTGATACTTTTTGTCTTAGTCCTTTCATTTTGTGCTCTTTGTCTTCATCTGTGCACGTCCCGGATGCCTGCTATTCTCCATTCGTATCATCTCATCTTGCATTAACTGGTACCTTACTACAATACTCCACCACTTCACTCCACTTTTGCTGAGATAACGGTTACTGACTGATCTCAGAACAACGCGTAGGTTCACTTGATTAAACCCTGAAATGAACTTGACTGCCGTAACAACCATGTACGTGGGGAGACAGTAATGACAGTTATCTCCGCCACTGTGTAGGTTTGATGGGAAGTTTCGACAGTGGAGCCAACTCTAACAGCGCATAACAGCCCAGGTGTAACAACCTCAAGCCTGTAATTAATTGCAGAAGTTGTCACTAGTTGAAGGCGCTATGGCTTGCGGTGGTTCGTTGATAATTATATCTGGTTCGTCATTAAAATATGACTTAGAATTGTTATCACGACCATTACATTATCAGCTGCTGCCACTATAACTGGTTACATGATGATAATGAGCTTTTGGGATTTATTGCCAAAACATCCTCATTCACTTAATTGCCTCCTACATATCGAACTTTAACTTGCTGTTTATCACATTTTAAATTGCTATCTAAAAGTTTTTCTTGGAATTGCTTCGATAATTAACGCTCATTATTAATGCAACCTGTTATTATTTTACAGCGTTTTGCCATGTTTATTTAGGTAATGATAAAACCACTGGTCAGAACAGAACTTATTATAAATCCTTACATTTTAACGTAAGTTATATTTCGACAACGTCTTACCCTCCTAACATATGCAGAGAAGGGTGCCTATATAATAGGTGTCGGTTCAATACGGATAAATGTAACGGTTCAATTAGTAGTTAATTTTGTCACTTGAACATGTTACCAAAACTTGGTTTTAATCATGTCACTAATCGTTTCCACAATGCGTACGATTGCCGATGAGTAGTCGGTAGAAAGCAATGTCCGTTACCAATTTTATTGTACTTTCTTAATTATTTTGATTCTCAATTAAATTATTTCTTAACCCTCAATTGATTATTTTAATACATTTGAGCGATTCAATTTTGTACATAATTTGTATAATGGAAATGAGGGCAATAACTTATATGTACTATTGACTCTTTATATACTAATAGTTCGTATGTAAACATGAGAGAGTATATGTTTAACTAAAGTACAGCAAATTTAGGTTATATTCTCGATGATTTGATTACCTCTGAATTCTGACGTTTAACGCGCACAAAAATACACGTTAGTTGTCTAAATTTATTACTTTGAAAATATATCAATATAAAAGACTTCATGTAAAAGCATGCTTTCATGTCGTTCGCTCATGTAAATTCATAACTGACACGTGAATATTGTTACATTATAGTAAGTTAGAACTTTTATAAATTTTAATTTAGGTAGGATGTTCAAGTTTATCATTCACTGATCTGCCTCCCACTGCGTTTTTCAGGGCACTTGCCACGTGAATAGTGCTAGACGATAGCAAGATAAAACTTTCATAAATTTAACTCTAGGTAGGATGTTTAAGTTTATCATTCGCTGATCTACCGCCAACTGTCACGAAAATATTACTATATGACAGAAGGATAGAACTGTTATGACTTTAACTCTTCCTAGGATGTTCAAGTTTATCATTCGCTAATCTGCCACCGTCATGTTAACATTGATATATGAGGGAATGATAGAATTTTTATAACTTCAACTGTTTGCTATGATGTTCCTTGAAAATGTAACAAAGTAAAAACGAAATTACTAAACTAAATTTACGTTAGTATGTGTTTCTTAATTGCTTTTTAAAATTTCATTTTTAATTAATTATATGAATCAGTATTCTTAAGAACATAATAATTTGTTATATTGAACATAATCTGAATAAAAATGCGAACCGCCACCGCACTACCTTGAAAGTGGGACATAGGACTATGAGCTCAATTAAGCAGAATGCTTCCTTGGCTACCATATTGATTACTCAAAATATAATTTTATGAACACATTTTAACCATGTGATCATTCAGATTGAGAATAGGGATGATGATATGTTACATCAGTTTTTGCGCCTTATAAGTACTATGAGTCGCGATGCATTAAAACCTGCTAAAGCGAAATCGTATGTGAGATGTTTGCACATTCAAAACATTAAGTCAGTGTCCACCTATGAAAGTCACAGGTTTTTTGGTAAATCTGAAGTGCACTTATGTTTTATGTTTTTCAGGGCATTTATTATTAAATAAAAAAACATAACAATAGCTTTTAAGAGTTTACAAAACACTTTAACCCATAATATTTACTTGAAATATTACATCAATATTATTTGTCACTTTTAAAACTCATAAAACAGTTCTGTATAACAAGGGCCTAAACTTACCATACTAATATTGCAGATTTAATAATAATAAATATACCTAGATACGTCCCTTAAGTAAAATATAAGCCATCAGGTACAACTGCCATTATTTGGCCAAAGCTATTTTGTCAGCCTAAATCATAATTTTAATCTTGTTTATGATTTATCTTTTCACCTTTTACGTAGACTGCTCAATTACGGTTAGGAGAATACTTGAACAAGCCAATTACGACAGATTTCTAGCTGAACCAAAATACACGACAGCTAATGGCACTCAGTTTAGTGTCAATATTGCATCCCAAATAGCTCTCGTTTGACCGTTGGCTGACGGTCTGGACCCATTCCCTGGGAAGGACTGATGCCAAAACCATATTCAATCAGTATCGCTCCGTCGTTTGTCACTTAGTGAGAGTAATTGCCATTTTAACAGTACCTGGACCGAGTTCTACTGCAATAATTATTAGTTAAGTTTCACTATTCAAGTTATTGTAAGATTAGGAACAAAGTATAGTTAACCGTGTAATAAACTCAAACAAGGATTTCCACCCCACAAAGACATTTTAGGGATTATTTCGAAGTGTGTATTATTTCCATTAATGTGCCACTTATGTGATATATTTGTTGAAAGTTACAATAATTAATAGCCCAATGCTACAACAATACATGAGGGTTGTAAATAAATCGCAATTACGTGGATTCCGTATTTGTATTGGTAGGTTACTGAATTCAGTTTTTAATTCCACTTCATTCACGAGCATTTCTCTACCAATCCAAGGTGACTTGACCGTTTGTAATGCTCTGTGGCCTCCCTCAATATACCACACCTAAGTATGAATAACAAGATTACACCATTAGCTCTAGTCAATGTCTCCATCAAAATATTTTAACCCCTATTGAATGAAATTGCCATCTCAAGAGCTCACATATTTTAAAGAACACCGTATCTGAAGAAAGTTTAAAATAAGGAACGCTAAAGCTAACCAACCAGTATGGAAATAATTTCAAAAGAAAACGGCTATCTTCCCTAAGATGCTCTTTTGAAGTTCTTATTTAGTCAAATAGGATGTATAATAAAACTATTCCGTGCACTTGTTTGTTTTTACAAGTTTTGTTAGCTTAATGAGGGGTTTCAGTGACGTCACACGGCTATATTCAGCGAGCTGTGGTCAGCATTAGCAGCGGGTTCGGCTTTGTGGCAAACGACGGCCAGACCGCAGCAAAATCCTATCTGACGTCACGGTCGGCAGCTGCAGCTTTACCCTCATTACCCGATCAGTGCTGTACTGTCTCTACGGTTTAGTCCTGGAAGGGGCTAATGAGGGCTTTTTGTGCGCAGAGTGTTTGTTACTTGAGGAATCCCGAAGTCGGTTGACATTTTTACTTTGGATCTTATTCTCACTGGAAGGAATCCGATGTTACATGGTAAACCTCTGACTATGAACACCTGGTGGACATATTCTATATTTCATCATCCAAGATTTGGCCAACATTTTTCTAGTTCAAGAAATGTTTTTGGACATTCGAACGTGCACAGAAATTATAAAACCCAGAAGTACTTAACACTACTATTGGTTTTAGTTTCTAACCTCTGTGTAACGTATCATGTGTTATTGAATGAGCTTAGATGAGATTTTATATATATATATATATATATATATATATATATATATATATATATATATATATATATATATATATATATATAATTAGTGGTATAAAACACAGACTTACCTAACACTATCACTTGTTCTAGTTTCTAGCCTCAGTGTGACGTCTAGGTTTGGAATACGTGAATTTATAATATTAGGGATAATTTCTTAATCTGTTATCGAAGTACTGGTGTCATACATGAAAAACTTAAATCTGAAATACACCAAACCAAATAGGAACTTTGAGGAAACTAATTTTTTAATATTTATTAACTGTGATATTTACCCTACATTTATACAAATGTAATTGCGTTTGTTGTATCCTGGAGGTAACCTCAACTCGTTTAACCATTACTGTAATTAAAACTCATATTCGACATTTTAACAATGTAATTAGCTAAACAGTTTGCGACTGAATAATATTAAAGTCTAGTAAATATCTGTGTAATTATTCAATGTAAATTGATGACTAAAATTAATTCTTATATCTTTGAATCTTCTTGTATAGATGTTATAAAATTGTATTATGAAAGTGTTGTACCATCACACACATACCGAACTTCCAGATGGTAGGAAAATAAATTTACACAGTTTACTGGAGAGAAGAAACCGCAAAGTAATTTTTTATACCCTAGTGATTTTTTTTTTCATTAAAGTTAATTAAATTTGTGAATCTTATATTACTAAATTACTTGTAACTAAGCTGACCGAGCAACGTAATTTTGTGACACTTATTCAGACAGTAATACACTAAATAAGCCGTGTAAATTTCATTTTCAAGATTATCGCTGAACAAAAGTAAAAATTTAAAATTTGCTTAAAATACAACAGAAACTATCTTATATTCTAAAAGAATGGCTTCTTTTATTAAAAGGTACTTATTACTACTTCCTGTTTAAAGTAGTACGATCAGGTTTTGATTAGAACTGTGTTTTATTTCAAACACATCCCGTTAAGGTATTTTTTCTTCAGTAAGGAACATTTTTTATCGCTGAATGACATCTGAAGTAGTTTTTTTTCTTTTGTAAGTTTGTAAATAGGGTCAGCGTAAAACGGCTGAGGATAACAATATGAATAAAACCGTTATCTTTTAAATAATAATTTAAGTAAATAACGTGTTTTAAAATTATGATCACTTGATGTAGTTACATATTTTAATGAAATGTTACTTCAGGAGCTACATTTCATACGCTTGTATATGTTTATAGAAATGTGTATCTTATCTTAAGCCACTTCACCACCTTACAATCGTGAATCTGAATTTTAGATTGCCCAAATTATTACTTTGATGTCTACTATGATGTTCCCGCGGAATAAACAAAAAAATGTTTTGTAAAAAAACACTAAAATGACTAAATTTATTAGTCAAAGGACTCTGACTAATATATTCAAATAAATAACCCAACCGAAATTCTATGTCACCTCTAAAAACGTTTTGTTTATATATGTATTAATATTATGTTTAGATGTATAATACGAACATTCTCTCCCTGATGACAACATATTCAGTGCTTGGTGTATTGTACGTACTGTAAAGGATTACTGGAATAAATAGTAGTCACTGTAGTTGACACATTAAGATACATTATTATGAATGATACGCCGTTGAGGTATTTTAATATGCGTTACTACCATAAATCACATTAATTTATATACACAACAAATGTATCCATTGTACTCAAATGTTTCACTATTAAATGGAAAGTCTAAATCGAACTTATATCAGACTGACTGTTATTAGAGTGAAGGATATAGGATGTAATGTTCGTTTATTTTTGTATTAACTTGTGAGCTTAGTCGACACCAACTCTGTGTTGTGTCATATGTTGAACTTAAGACTAATTCTAATTAATTTGACCGTACGAGCTAGATCATTAACTAGAACCATACCAAAATTGCTAGTCTTAATTACAATGAAATAGGCATTCATTCAAGATATCTTTGTGTATACTGTTGGAGATTTACGTAGGTACGTTATTATTAGGATAACATCCCAAACGTAGTGTTTTAATGTGTTATCAGTTTCACTTATAAGGGTTGCTGAATTTCGATTCCTCTAGTATAACCGGTATCTTCAAAGTTCAGTCTATTACAATAGTTTGTAATGTTGTTGTTGTGTTTTAAAGTTGTATTGAATAAATGTCGTTAGCAATTGATATTCTGGTTTACTGATGTGTTTTGTGAGAAATGACGCTAAGGATATGTCGCTAAATTAAGTATAAACGTTTAAATAGTGAACGTTACTACTCGTCAGCTATACATCCAATAAATAACATATTACAAAATAAAGAAATAAGGTAAATATTCGCTCCCAATGATAAGTGCGACTTTCAATGTCTCCATCGTCACACTGCTTTTATGGACTTATGGCTTATTAATAACTAAAAAATGTTTCTTTTTAGTTATTACACACACTACACAAACAGTATAAGTGTTATTATTTTCAAAATAATGGCAGTCTGATTGGCCATTAGTTCGGTGTGGAGATAGTATTCAAATAAATCTGCCATAGTTTGTGTTAACGTGGGCAGTTGAGAAGCTAACGCAGTAGCGGAATGCTGGTCATATTTCAACAGCGCCCAACACCACAGCACAGTTGTGTCCGGCGTGTAGCCTATACAGTTTTACCTCACTCGACATTGTGTACATGGGTTTTACCGTGCGTGCCTCCTAGTTTCAGTCAGAAAATACAAATACAATATTTTTAAATTATTTTTAGGCAAAGTTAATTATTTAAGCGCTGGTTGATATAACTTTGTATGTGAAAAGATTCCTCAGAAGTTGTAAGCTAAATTTTAATCAGTACTGTTGAGAACATTCTAATTCAATTAATAACAATGTTTCTGTGATTCTTTGTTCCACTGTTTAGGAAAATTATTGATTAACTCCTTAACATATCTGACCCCACAATTAGTGGGGACATTAGTTAGAAAAGTAGTTGAATGTTTGTCGTCTGGAGAGATTTAATGATTAAATAAATTATATAAAAAGTCCCAACTAGCTGACTGACAGACTGATTCATCAACGCACAGAAAAAACCATTAAGATACATACATGCAATTTGGTACGTAGGTTTCTCTTGTGCCCTAGGAGCACACCAAGGAAGTATTTTTATTTCCAACTTAAGTGTTCCACCCCTCTGGTATCTAAGTTGAGAAAATGCCCATAAGATATGCATTGCAACAAACACATATTATTAACTGAAAGAGCGCGTTTTTCTTCTTCTTCTGAATTGTAATCAACTGTTCTTTAAACGCTATAATGTGACAAAACAACCATATGCTTAATTACTTAAGTGCCTTTTATAATTGTTTACCGTTTATAGCTTTAAAGCATACAGTAAGTTTAAAAGTGACAATAATTATGTCCATCTTTTCTGTAATCACTGTATAGCACATAGGTTATCCAGGAAATAAAATTGAAAGTTTAACGCATTTTGAATAAGACAAAATTATTATCTTGTTTTTGATACAGATTGACTGTTATGAAACATACCTTAGTTGTGTTTTGACAGAAATAGGCTTCTCAAACCTGCGATTTAAACATTTTCTTCATTTGGCAACAAAGCAAACTCAAGCTGCAGAAGTATATAATTCATTCAAACCAGAAGTGCTCATACACGCGCAAAGCTTAAAATAAAAAAGCCAAACGCAATTTCGATTAACATCTAAATATTTCTACTTCCGTTTTAAAAATTATGTACAGTCCTACCATTTATTACATCGTAAGTGGGTTAATTGAAAAGCTAAGGACTCCGACTTCAGGATTCTGCCACACTGGGTTAAAAATATAAAATACTTCCATTACTAAAATTTGAGGTATTTAATTTTAAAAATTGGATATTGAAAAGGATTTGAGTTATAATACAAACTTAGAAACAATCAGTTATTATGAAATCACAGGTAAAATGTTTTCACTCTATCCGACTTCAGAGTCCCAAATTAAAATTACATTCTTAAATGGATCGGGAAGGTAGAATATATTTCAGTGACTATAACTTATTTCAGAAGAATTAAGAATGTCATTCAAAATAAATATGCCCACGAATACCCCGTTTTTCATTTTAAAATTGCAGTTCCGTTGGTAACTGCTAGTAAAGTATAATACTACGTGAATAAGGAATGTAGGATATAATTATATTTCTGAATATAAATCTTGTATATAATTCATTCAAGATATCTTTGTGAATAACTCTACATAAATCTGGTGCAATAAATTTAAACAACCATAAACTTCACGGAAGTGGTGAAGTACTGTTCTACGTAATTGGTAAAAGTTATGACTGAACCAAGCGATATTAAAAGCTCTCTTGCTCATGTATAAAAAGGTTCCGAGATATTTTAGCCCTTGTTTAACATCTGGTGCATGTCACGACTATTTCAAAGCTCAGGAACACGGTGATTATCGTCGTTAGGTTGCTGAGCTCTGGGGTCTTATATTGATTTGTGTTTTACAGACTCCATAAACTATACAACTGGTATAGTGTGTTTACATCTCTCGTTTTAATTTGAATTCATATTTTATATTGCTTACATAAAAATTGTAATAAACATTAGGAAACAAATACTGATGCAATATTAAATGAAATTTATAAGTAGCGATGGAGTAATTAAATCCATTAAATCAGAGTAATAAAACATCATACTTGAACATTGACCTACAACTTGGTTGCCCTATAAAACGTATAGCTCCCTGTACTCAAGCAAATCGCAAATAGCGTTTTGAATAATTTGAAATTGGATGCTCGAATAGTTAGTTCATTAAAGCGTAAGTGTTTTCAACGCACCTTTCTAATTTGTCACCTTTATACATGCACCTATGTAGATTAACACCTGGGTCTAACACTGTGGTTGGCTACAGTACAATAGCAATTTTTCAAAGCAGCTTTTGTGACGTCATAGGAGGGCACGTTATTTAGCTGTCGGACAAGTACCTGAGGCTCGGCTAATGAAATAAGGTTCCACGGAGTTAAACTTAGTTATAAATAAGAATATGTCTCAAGAACAAAGTTTTCACTATAAAAACAGATTTTAGTATCTCAGTAATAATGAATAATCGTGAAAACTACGTTTATCTGTTAATATTACTGCTTTATAGCTTATATTCAATATAGTTTGTAATTTTTTCTTATACACCGAATATGAATGTTAAACAATTGTATTAACAGATACTTGTATTTTTAACAATTCATTAGTGCCCAGACACTAAAATCTAAGTTAATATAGTTAAATATTAATTGATTTGAAACGAATTCTTATGTATAAAGTTGTTTTTAATTTAAGTTAGCGGAACGCCCCAGATGCGCTGCGTTTTTAGCTTTTCCTCTTAATAATCAAATCGTTTAACCTTTGGTCAAAGTATACTCCAAAGACATTTAAGTCTGATTTATAACAATACATGTAAAAAGTATAATATATTAGAAATGTCCACTTCCATACCCAAGGATGGGATTTCTTCCAACGAATAAAGGCCGAACGAAGACAATAGAACCACTACCACCTATTATTAGGCTCATAGGTTCCTCTAGAAACGCATTGCTTATAAAATTCATCATATGTGTAATTAAATCTTGCTTTACGTAAAATAATGTGGGAATGAAATAGGCTTGCTATTTAGTTTCGGTGTAAAAACAATTCAGCATAGAATCCATTGAAAATAGTGTGACACTAGCTCTTTTAAGATTGTACTTAACATTTAAAACAATCTAATATAAAAATTAAACCTTAGTAATTATCAGTACATGTGTACGTAGTATCATGTGTATGTTGATCTTAAGTTGTAAATAATTATAAATTAATGTTCACATTTAAAGTGGTATTTATGTCAAATTTTATCGGAATTCTATACAAAAAGACTAATATTCGATAGAGTGTGGAAACTGATTACAACCAGTTGAGATTAATACAGCATTAATGACAGCATTTGAAACTCATAAATCTATGGCGCACAATAGACATCCGCAGCTATATAAAGAACTAGTCCAGTGATATATAGGAAGATCAGTTCGAGAGCACCGAGCATTGTAGGGATGAGATCTACCCCTGAGCACTCATTGTACAAGCAGGTATTTTATTGGGACAGGTCTTTGTTGCCTTCCGAACTGGAGCTTCAGCACTCTGCTGATTTACGGATAATTTACTGAAAAAGTCATCCTTCTGTCTACACGCGGTAAAGTAGGTTACTTCCGGTCTTCGTTCATTTAAAGAAATAGGTTTTACTTATCATCTGTTACCATTAAATAATGTGTAAATAGTTTTAGTTCTAGTGTTGATCCCAGTGTAAGAAATTTCCATTGATTGGTTTTTACCTGTAAACTGTTTTAAGGCTGGAAGGATTTGCAATAAATAAAATAACAATACGCATTTTATGTATTTTCATACACGTATTACCAAAATGAATACAAACTAAAAGGTTTTCACGAAATAAATGTTTCTCTTCTAATATATAAAAGCATAAGTTGCGTTGTGAATGGAACTTGATAAATATAAAACTACTGTATTTAGTAATGATTTACATCACAAAGACGTATGAAGTATAGTTTACTCGAGATCCTCCGGCTCCATGGCAAGAGATTTCTTTCCAAGAACAATCGAAGACCAGGCTTACAATCTTATACTGGGCTCAGAGGTTTTTCAAGAAATGCAATGCACACATAATTAGCCTCTATCAGGACTAAACCGTTGAGATACTGCACAGATGAGGTAATGAGGGCAGAGCGGCAGCTGTGGACCGTGAACTCAGACAGGATTTGGTTGCGGTCGTCGTTTCCCGCAAAGCCGAACCTGCTGCTGACGCTGACCACAGCCCGCTCGTTGATTGTAACCTGTGCCGAGCCATGTATATCGTATTAATAACTGTTATGTAAGAACATTTTATTCTTTCTGTATATAGCCAGGTTGCCATTAGGTATTTCTAGCTGAAAACCAGGCTAGAACGTAACTGATCAATTTAAAACAAGGTAGACGTACGCCACCTCACGCGTCGCGTAATGGGCTTCGCTGGACTTGCATTCAAGTCTTATTTCATTGTGAGTGTCCTGCGGACAGACATAGGCGATTATAAGACAAGAAATAACGTACAGCCTCCGGGCTGACAGAAGAAAATTTATGGTAACCTCCTGAGTGATTTTTAATGACCTCTACCAAGTCCCATGAGTAGGCATGCACTATCATCGAACTCATTTTGGTTCATGTTTAAGTGAAGTTTAGTAAAACAATTTACAGTGTTCAGATGAAATGTATATCTAGATATCGTTCGAATAATTAATTAGGCTTCAAATTTGTTTATTCTATGATTTTCCGTTGCCATAATGCTTACATATAAGATCAATTAAAAAAACTTTTTCGTTAATGCTCAGCCAAATACCATGGAGCGACATTTCCTATTATCGAATTCGATGTTGACTGAATATAAATAAATCATCTTGCACGTGTATTGGTAACTTCGTTTTCGTACAGACAATTAAACATAAATTAGTTTTTTCAGCCACTCCAGTGATAGGCTTCCCTGACGCTCAGCCAATTAAATTTTTTTGTTTAATTTACATAACAATACTAAATATTTTTTGACTTTCCAAATTATGACATGATGGAAAGTAAACAGTGAAGGTACTGTAATTTGCTTTATTGACAGACTCACTAAGTCCAGCTTCCAATAACTGGCACTTGAGGAGCGGTTCTGTAATCCAGTCATCGGGTGGGAGGGGGTTAGATTTAGAGAATGACTCTTTGTACTGGAATCGGGTTTCGCCCCTAATACGTGACCGGTGAATCATAATGATAGCATTAATAATTATAGATTCCATTATTTGACCACCCAATGGTCTGATCATAGTGGTTACTTACCGTCTAAGTGTTCAGTATGAGCGACAGGTGGCACAGAAAACTCTCAAACAATCCTTAAAATCGGAATTCTAAAGTGCAAGATAAGGAAACACACCATCAGACCTATTCTTAGTAGGACTGCAGTGTTTCGAGAAAATAAGTTATACATTTCATAAGCAGTGAAAGTTTTTGTCAGATTGTTAAAAGGCTCATCTCATATATTTCTTAGAAATATCTAATGGTTTTTAATACTCCATTACTTACTACAACCAGTGTTTCGTGTTGTTTTTTATGCAGTTTTAATAACACTAAATTGTTGTATTATTTATTACAGCTTTTAGTTCATAATGATTTACATCTGAGTTAAAACCGGATTCATACGAATTAAAACGGCGGCGTGGAAGATTAGAGGAAATACATAGTTTATATCCTGTACAACGCAGATCAAAATAAAACTCCGAGCTGAGCGAACTAACGACGATAATCACCGTGTTCTTGGGTTTGAAATAGCTGTGACATGCCCCAGATGTTAAACAAGGACTAAAATATCTCGGAAACTTTTTATACATGAGCAAGAGAGCTTTTAATATAGCTTGGTTCAGTCATAACTTTTACCAATTTACGTGAAGTCTCTGCAGACCCTTTCAGTCAAGTTTATGGCATTTAAATCTATTGCATGAATATAAGTTTTGAAGTTTACACTATGACCTTGAGCGAATTTTTCAACTAGATACTTTTACAGGTTTTAGTTACATCTGGATTTTGTAATAAATTTTATTCTTTTATGTCCACTGTTTTGAACAAATTAAATTATTTTTATTTTTTAATAGCAGAATGATGCATACCATCTATTACTTCTTATTTCGTTACATTTAAAACTTCGAAATTAGCCAATTAATGTTAATTTTGTAAAAATTTAGGCATTTAGATTTTAGTTGAAAAGAATGTACCATACCAATGTTTAAATGAACACTCTTACATTTAAACAACAATATTCTTCTTACAACGCTTAAATAAAAAAATTCAATTATTATTCCGATTATACTTTGTTTCATCGCATTTACCAAGTATTCCAATACATAGAGATAGTTGATCTTGTAATTGAATCTCCAAAAAGATGTGCAATTAAGTTTAAGATTTTGGACAAGAAAACACAGTAGTGGTATCAGCAGTACTCACTTTAAATCAGCAGAGTAGAGCGAAACTAAATAGTGTATATTGTAAATAAGTTAAACACAGTAAAACGTAGTTGAGTAGATAATGCAGAATGTCGGGCAAACCCGAGTAAATACCGGACGTAACTGATGCTGGGCGCTGCTAAAATATGATCTGCGCTCCGGAACTGTGTTAGGTTCTCAACTACCCACGTTAATACTGTGGGAGAGAGAGCTTTAATTTATTTTGATTCTCTCCATACCGTACCAATCATACTGACATTCTTTACAGTAATACTGTCAATCTATGTGTAGAATTGTTCTATTGTGTATGGATGTACTGCAGGGAACAACCATTTTTGTTCCCTCGTCATTATCGTCCATCAATAAGTTTGGAGAGAGGGTGAGGACTGACAATCGTACGTACACATATTCATTCATAACTGCAGCCTAACGTTACCAGGGCCCCCGCGCCTCAGCACCTTCCCATCGGGGCCTATTAAATATACTATGTTAGTAATCTGTTTAACTTTGTTTAACTTGACATTCATAACAAGAGGTTCACCAAAGGTTACTAAAGGTTTTTCTTATCACTACATAGTGTCACTCATAAATTATCAAACAGAATTGACAGTCAGATTTTAACTTATTATACTGACAGTCATAATGATCGTATAATGCCCAAATTATGTTTTATTTACTAAAGAACCATATGCACAATAATATAGAAATTGTTTGTGTCCATGTAAAGAATATAATTCGTTTCGCAGATCTGAGGTGCTTACACGCACAACAAATCCGTGACTTAAGAGATATTCAGTCTCAAGTTTTGTTGGACTGTGGAAGAAAAGCAGCTGTTCGGAAATGAATTCCATTAATGCTTTGTCTCTACAATTTCTGTTGTAAGTTAGGACCACTATCTTCCCTTATCTTAGAGCTTATATTTTTACCATTTTAATTTCGTTTTTTATTTTTTAGAAACTGATTTTTAATCTAAATCTTGCTTTAAACTTCTACTCTCGGGGGAAACTGATTTGGCAAAATTGCAAGTTAAAAATATGTGTTTTATCTTAATCCAATTTCGCTTGTTAACCAACGATAACGTAATCTCCTCAAAATAATTGAAAAAAGAATATTTAAAAACTTTAAAAAATATTTTATTTTAAAATGTGACAAATTTCAAAACATCTTTTAGAAGCTTGGCTCAAATCAAATTATACCCTTCCAGGCAATGTTGTTACAGATTCACAATCGCAATAATACTTTTACCACCGGGAATTCGCAAATGGTTATGGTTGTGAAAAATTATTTAACGAATATTTACGAAACAAATTATAGAGAGGAAATTCATATATCAGGATTTAATTTCGAATGGGCAGTCGGAGTATCAAAATAATGCCCAGCTTATGTAATAACATCGATGGTAGAAATCAAACGTAAAATTGTCATTCATCCGAGTAATCCTTTGCATAATACTACATCAAGTCATTTATTAGTTGAATAATCCAGGGGGACTGGTTGATTATACCTTTCTATCACATACCTTTCATCAGCTTTAAATAGCAAAGTTCTCTTAACAATTCACAGATCTGACATACAAATTATCTTCACTTTAGACCATCATGTTGTGTCAAATACGATAATGGTATATTCATACTTACGTCGTAATAATAATAATACGTAACGTATTACGTAATGATTCGTTAGGGAATAAGGGTATAATTACTCAGGAATCACTGATTGTACTTTTTTGGTAGGGTGCTAATATAATTCCACATATGAAAAAGATGAAGCAAAAGAGGAGAAGAATGTTTTAGATCGATCTTTTGTGATATATATTTTTGTTAACCAAGGTTTCAAGCTATTTGCTTTTGTCACATTATTTGAAACAGTTCTGTGATAGTTGTGTAAAATACAAAATGTTATTCTAGTTTATTTTTCTGATTTATGTTTTATTTATAGCTCGGCACAGTTTTAAATATAGCAATAGCTGTTTTGTTACCGTAAAAGATATCTGGATATGGTAAACAGCAATGAGTTAGCTAATATTGTAATTATCAATGAACTAAAATGCCTAATGATTTTGTCTATTGAGAATATTGGAAGTTCATTAGTAAACCGTTAAAGCAGTGGCAACTGCATTTAACCTCAATCTACTCCCTTCGGAACCAATCAACTTTCATTCTAATGACTCGCCTCAATAGCAAACCCGTTTTCAAAGATTTTGGTGAAGCTATAGCGTTAACGCCGCTGGTATTCTCATTTATAAAATCTTCGCGGGAAGAAATTTGTTTGTAATCTTCGCCTGTTCCGACAACAAACTATAACAGTCTTCATAGGCGTGGGACAATATTTTACTGGTTAGAAATATAATTCATGAATGGATTAATTTACTGGATCATGAACTTAGGGAATTATACTGCAATAAAGTTTATAACCTGCGAGAATTACCTCTTACAATATTAAGAAACCGTATTCATTGCAACATTGCTAAATTTCTGGAACCCCAAAACTAAACTTAAAGTACAAAAGCATAAAAACTGTGGAAAATGTATTTTTATGTTCCATAACTAAAAAGACATTCATTTCTTTGTTTAAAGTTTGTTACTGACCATGAATGGTTTTAAAAGGATAACAGGATTTCAAACATTTGCCATCGTTATATGTTACAATAAGTATAACACGACGTTTTGAGGATTGGAATCTATCCTTTTCGTCAGGTGGAAGAGGGGGTATTAATTCACACAAAAAAAGAACATAAAGAAGAAAAGAAGGGAAAGAAAGGTTCAAACATACCAGAAAGCTGATTGGAGTCTAGTCCAGGCATTGACACTGCACATAATGTAAATCCCTAGTACACATCTCGAGTACAAGAATCACATTCACACATCACACCAGCACAGGCGTAGACTGATACTGTGTCTCCAATCCTCAAAACTTTATGTTATACCTTTTGTAACATTTAACGATAAAAAACGTACAAAAACTTATGAGAAGCGTTTTACTCGGCAAATAAAAAGGTTAACTAAGAAGCAGACTGGAATAAAGAATTTCACATATTTTCAAATGACTTGTAAACACCGAACACCGTGTTTAAAGTTTAATAGAACCATCAAACCGTGTAGTACATTTAAATCCATTTTAATTTAGGTATTGTTTATATGTACCACTGGATTTTTTCCAGATATATAAATTTAAGCGTTGTACCTTCAATTAAAAATCGTTTTACTGAACAAGAACAATATTACATAACCTTATGAAATCGCTATGAAAATTAGTTTTGAAACCAGGCCTGAACTCTGGATAGATTATGTTTTAGATATTTGGATCTTTTCTCCTGCTGAATGCAATGAACTTTTTTTAGTATGGGTTATTTTAAGAAACATATGTTTACAGTATTTTAGAATAATGGCACAAAGCTATTATTTAAAAATCTTGAGAATATTTTTGTATTTATGACAAATTAGCAATCTCTTTAAACAATCTGAAAATAAAAGATGTACGCTTACCTCTTTAAAAAAAATCGTAATAAATCTTCAAAGGTTAAATCGCAATAAATCTAAGTCTTCAATTATTCTGATGTTTCCCCTATTAAGCTGATGTTAATCCTGTTCCAAAAGATGTAACCTTGCTCATTTGTTAGGGATTAGAATATTGATAATGATAAACCGGACCCACATCTTTTCTCCTTGTTAGCTTAGCCGAGCAAAGGCTTTGCTGGTACCGATAATCGAGCCTATCACGGTGAAATTGGAGCGCCAAT
The DNA here is from genome assembly GCF_021130785.1 of Homalodisca vitripennis. Taxonomy (NCBI): domain Eukaryota; kingdom Metazoa; phylum Arthropoda; class Insecta; order Hemiptera; family Cicadellidae; genus Homalodisca; species Homalodisca vitripennis. The sequence goes on from NC_060207.1 coordinate 143,323,827, forward strand.
ATTGACAAACCTGTGCTCTTTGTGGGGCCAGTCGGCCTCTACTGTTGTTGCTTTTCTTCCTCTTCCTTGATCGATGACCTTTGCTTTGCACCACAGAACGTTCGAAAGGGTGTGACTCTCATAGAAGTGAGTACACCTCTTCGCATTCCCACTCAGAAAATCGATGATTTCTGAAATTCAGTTGGAATAGCAAAATTTGTAAATGTCTCTTAATATACCTACAGGTTTGGTAAATCTAAAAATACGAAACACAAATTCCTTTGCAAACTGGTATACAATGATCAACAATAAAGGCAATAGATTATGTAATATGGAGAAACGCACCAGTAGATCAGATGAAATCATTACATTTTGCGAGGTGTTGGAATTTCATAAATATATTATGACATTAGATCAGATATATTTTGTCACGTTTGTGGTGTAATTCTACAGGGTTTTACATTCAACGCATTGCTCTAGGACTTGTTCGTGTTGAAATACTCTCTTTACCGGGCCGGGGAGCGAGTTAAGTGGCGTCTGTTCTGGCATTAACAGAGTTTATGAGAATAAACCTAAACAAGAGCCGTCAACTAAAGGTCAGACAGGAGCTATTTGCGATACAATTAATGGTAAACGGGATGCCATCAGTCGAGAAGTATTTTTAGCTGAGCGAGAGCTGTACGTAAATCTGTCGATTCACAGGTCGACTAAAACGACACCAAATGGACTGTTGTTTTCTTTTTACTGTTAAATACCTCTTTCCCAATCGGTTTGACTGGGAGTAATGGTGAACTTCTCCTTTATTTCTCTAGTAGGCTCACGACAAGTGGAAGATCCTTTCATTCTTTCGTCATGTACTTCTTCAATGTTCACTAAAATACTTCGTTTTAAATTCGACCTCTGGAAATTTCCACTCAACAGCGTTTATTGGTTTATTTTTCCCAGGTATATTCTACGTCCATATCATGTGTAAATTCCTGAACAGAGTCTCATCAAAAGCCTACTGATCTTATTCTTTTAAACATCATATGTATATATCCAGATATGTACTTAAGACGTCTATATGTCCAAGTACATCCTTGATACACATGTCCAAGTACGATTTAATATCGAACATGCTTTATGAGTAATGATATATAGCTATTTTTTTAGCTAAAAATGATTGATGACATCACAAACCTTGTCAATTAATATACCAATAACCAGTGACAACCTATAGGACAGAGGAAGAGTCCGAGGAAGTAGTTTTAAATCGCAATCTAAATAGCTACATTTTCTATTATTAATTGCGTTTAAGTGGTACATGAAAGTCTACTTTATAAAATCTAAAATCATCGTCAACATTGAACTCACTACCTGACGTGGTTTGCGTGCCTGGACTCGGCCCTGGGCGCTGTACATATTACGTGTTATGAATATCGATGGATGGAATATTAAAGGCCAATCCTAAATAATTTATCGTCCTTAAGGCTCCAAACTTATCCATTAAACATGCCCTGATCCGAAGCGAACTTATACTGTAGTGATGAAGTTGGCCATTGCGCGTCAATTTATGGCGGCTGTACATGCAACATAGCGTCTGCTTTATTACAGTCCTAAGTATTATGTCCATACCTAAAATTGAAGGAATAATTTAATTTTTAAATAAATGTATAAAATAAGACATGTCTACATTGTTTATATTATAACTGGAAATAAATCAGTTATTGAACTCTTTTTACCATTTCAACTATTTTCTAAAATGTATTACTATTAAAGTAAAAGGTTTTTGTGACAATGAGTAAATGCAGATGGTAGTTTTAATGATTAAGAAATCCAAGGGTTAAACGTTTAATGTGAGCTCTGAAGCATTTAGGTATCGGCCTTTACTGTATAAACCCTCAACAGTTTTTTACAGATCTCCCGTGTCACCCACCCGACTTTTGGTACCTAGACCTCAACCTCAGGCACTTCTCTATTGTACCTGGCCTTCGATTACAACTTCATACTGAAGTTATTTGAAGTGAGCAAATACAATTTGAAAGAAAAAAGATAATATTTAAGTGAGGAAATTAAATTATAAATTTACGTCATGCGATTAAACACGTCTTAAAATTATTGAAATTAAGAGGAAATTACAAGTAGATAACAATCAACGTAGGGTGGGTTCACGGTGGTAATAAATTCTTGGATTGTCGTACGGGACGGTGCTATCTTTATATTAAACCGGGGCTGCCTGGCAGACTGGGAAAGTATCGCCATTACTCAACAAGAATTGGTGAGTTTGCTGATATAATTTGAAAGCACACTTTGCTTGTTTGATTAACTAATAACTGTTTGGTTTATAAAGTTGTTTGCTTTCATACTGGGAGATAAATTTACTATAAAAATAGAAAACAATGCAATTTTGTATTAGGCGATAAATAAGTGGTAAATACTGTTGTTATTTAGGAAGGTTCAATTGGAATAATTAAATTAAACCAAAAATAACTTCCTATTAGTTAACCATACATTCAAAGCGGTTGTGTTAAACAATCCTTCACCGTAGTCTAGAAATGCGACTCTACACGTGTTCTATTCCCGGAGAGATCGATAATAATTTGCAAATGGATTTGGAGCGCTTTCAAATGTTTAGTACAATCGAAATGCCACTTGCGTCGTAAAACAACTTCCTAAAATTAAGCAATTGTCTAAAATCACTTTAAAGAATTTAATAGGCCCTCTGTTGTGCCCAGTTATTTTATGCGTATATAAGATCTGCTTCAAAAATTCATCATATTTTTAAAATTGCCATACACTCAAAAATATTTAAAAAATAAATTCAGTCAAGTTTAATTAAATACACCGGCAGGCATAAACGAAAAGTGATTTTCACATTCACTACGCATGTGTAGTTTATATTTTTCTATCATGAACACGCATGTTTACACAATCATAACTGTGATTCCAATCTTTGCCAGGACGTTTGGCAAATTGTTCTGTCATTTATGGTATTCAAGGCATGTAGAGCTTAGAGGATTACTTATTTTTATTAAACAATAATACTCCGTGCAACCTAATTATTGTCTGACGTGTATTTGAAACCATATACCTATTTTTACATCTCTCAGTTTGGAAGTCTGATGTGATCTAGTAGGTTTTATGTGGAATTATCGGATTGCAACTATTACAAACTGTTTTTTTGCAATTGTACGTTTTTTAATTTCACCCAATTAACGTTACTACCTATAGTTACGGCCGAAGGGTGAAAGTTTCAGCTGATCGTTACCGCTTTCTTGCCATTCTTTGGAAAACAGACGGTTCATAACGGACCCAATTACCGTTTCCTCCGTTTGGTTCTGTATAATAGACACTATTCTCCAAGAAACTACTTCTGGGTCTCTTTTCCTTCAACGAGGTTGTTGTAGTTAGTTATGTGGGTGAATGACGCACCATATGAAACATGAAATTGTACTTTTCTTGCGGAATATTGATTCATTCCTGTTTTTATTTTTTTCTGAAGTACTTATAACTAAATCTAAGTACTTTTTATAATGTACTTTTGTTATAACTTACTTCAAGGCACTATTTAAATTTCGTTATTTTTTATGAAGCGTAAGTAAAATCTCCTTTGAATGCACAATAAAAAGTTTAACATTGATTGTTTTAGTAGATTCAATAAGTCAACAATAAATTCGATATTATACCCATTCCACTCAAAATAAATATTTGTAAAACTAGATTCTTCGTTTCTCAAACACGAGTCACAAGTAATTGGCAGGTGTACTGCTTCTCAGTGTTGACCTGAGGTTTAGGGATCTAATATTTTTTACTAAACAGTGGAATAAAACGTATAACTCTGTTTGTTTAGAAATTTATATTTCTCTCACCCATTAATTTTGAAAGTTTAATCTGATGTAACATAATATATTGTCTCATGATTTAAAAAATGCCAATTTCTAAACTTTGTTTTTATTTTTAAGTTTTCTGTTCCCACTTTCTCCCAACAAAAGCGGTAGTACATGTTCTATCCATACTCAGAACTAACGGATTTTTGAAGTTTTATATTAATATAATATATGTGACTAATCAATGGAATAAAGACTGAGATGCATGTATGTTACATTGAATTGTTCTGGATATTTAAACATATCGTAATACGAGTATTTAGTGTTATAAATGCGGTTACTCGGTCTCACACACGACCACGCTATCAGTGTAGTATCACATAACCTTCAAGTATTTTTAATAGAAGCTTCGTGAAATTTTATTTTACACATTTGATTGGGGTGAAATGGGGATGAGTACTAAGCCATAAATGATTTTATCACTTTTATAGTGCACTTTTACAATATTAATCAGACACTGTTATATGCTGTGTTATATTAAGTACTCTTTTTATGTTGTTAATGTAAACATTCTATAAACAAATATGTCGTATTACTTTGTGGAAAACCTGCAATGTCGTGTTAATTGATTGAATTAGGTATTAACGCAGCGTCGCTTAACGCAATTCAGACCCATTAGTTAATTACAGTGCAGGATAGCCCACAGTGTTCGGTCGTTCTTTGTCAACGTGTTGTAATCCAATACAAACATAGGGTTGTGCTGGCCGCTCAATCCGGTCCGTGAGGATCCATTTACATCAGGTGGCGTGAACCGTGTCATTTTAATCCAGGCAGCGTAGTCAGTTTGTCCTGTGTGTCTTGAGGCCACGACACTGCGTGACTGTGCCGGCCGCTTAATCCAGCCCGTGAGGATCCATTTACATCAGGTGGCGTGAACCGTGTCAATCCGGGCAGTAGATAGTTTGTTCTGTGTCTAGAGGCCACGACACCCCGCGTGACTGTGCCGGCCGCTCAATCCGGTCCATGAGGATCCATTTACATCAGGTGGCGTGAACCGTGTAATTTAATCCGGGCAGCGTAGTCAGTTTGTCCTGTGTGTCTTGAGGCCCACGACACTCTGCGTGACTGTGCCGGCCGCTTAATCCAGCCCGTGAGGATCCATTTACATCAGGTGGCGTGAACCGTGTCAATCCGGGCAGTAGATAGTTTGTTCTGTGTCTAGAGGCCACGACACCCCGCGTGACTGTGCCGGCCGCTCAATCCGGTCCGTGAGGATCCATTTACATCAGGTGGCGTGAACCGAGTCATTTAATCCGGGCAGTAGAAAGTTTGTTCTCTGTCTAGAGGCCACGACACCCTGCGTGACTGTGCCGGCCGCTCAATCAGGCCCGTGAGGATCCATTTACATCAGGTGGCGTGAACCGTGTCAATCCGGGCAGCGTAGATAGTTTGTTCTGTGTCTGGAGGCTACGACACCCTGCGTGACTGTGCCGGCCGCTCAATCTGGTCCGTGAGGATCCATTTACATCAGGTGGCGTGAACCGTGTCATTTAATCCGGGCAGCGTAGTCAGTTTGTCCTGTGTGACTGGAGGACACGACACCCTGCGTGACTGTGCCGGCCGCTCAATCTGGTCCGTGAGGATCCATTTACATCAGGTGGCGTGAACCGTGTCATTTAATCCGGGCAGCGTAGTCAGTTTGTCCTGTGTGGCTGGAGGACACGACACCCTGCGTATCTGTGCCGGCCGCTCAATCCGGCCTGTGAGGATCCATTTACATCAGGTGGCGTGAACCGTGTCATTTAATCCGGGCAGCGTAGTCAGTTTGTCCTGTGTGACTGGAGGCCACGACACTCTGGGAGACTGTGCTCTAATCAGCGCTAATCCTTGCCTCTGACAATAGATGGGAATATTTATAGTGTCGTACTCTCGACGGTCAGAATGGTCAGTAAATCTGTCCCGCCAAACACAAACAACAATGCTGTTGTCCCTCCTTTGTCTCCGGCTTTTGTAAACACGCGCCCTACTAACTTCATCCCCAACTTTTATTTGTTTATGGTTCGTTCCCCGTAGATACCACGGCCTTTAAGTACCAAACGATTGTTAACCAGTCAACATTATTAACCAACTTTGTACGTTTGAAATACTTCTTTTCATAGGTACTAGAAATTATGTTGATATTTTTTCAATGAATCTTACCTAAGCTTGTTCTGGTAAATAACTCCATTAATACGCTCAAGAACAGAGTAGTTCTGGTTTTAGCAACGATTTGTAAGAATATAAACACTTATCCAACTAGACTTTGTACGAGTGCACTCTCGCATCGTGATATTTACTGCCCAACTATCAATATGATTGTTCACGTTTGGAGGTTCCTTTGCTTTACGTCCTAAGTATACTTTTCTGGCTCCTAGAAAGTATACACAGGTCATAAAAATGGTAAGACAGTCATTGCAACCATGTCTTCCTAGATGGAAATTTGAGAAAATGTCATCTCCAACCACTTTTCTTCTTGTTAGTTTTGGTAATGTATGGAGTAAAACAACATCATAAATTGTATAGTGAGCGAAAAATCACATTCTTTTAGTATATGTATTCAAATACAAAACTAAGGCTACATTGAACGAACTTAGGTTATGTAAATGTTAAACAGCATTGTCCATCGTTATTATTGTTTATAGAATTAATGGGTGTGTCTAAAATGCATCCAAATACGTTTTTCTTGTAAATAAAATACTAAGTTAATAATAGCGTTTTGTAGGCGTCGAAATATGTTTAAAATGAGACAACTCTCATACATTTTTGGATGTAAGTTAAGGGCGTAAATGTGTGGTTTTTTTTGTTTAAAACTGTTTTTACGAGCTAAAATCTAAAGTTACTCGAGTACAGTTGTTTCTGAACGCCGTACATTTATTTGAAGCATGTCACCTTTACAGTGTTATAATATTTGGGACTAAATTGTATAAGCGATGTAAGATTGTAGGATTATCATTTGTAATAATCGTTTGCTATTTGTTAGAGTGCAGCTTTATTTTGAAACAATCAAGTGATGAAATATTTTCTACGATGAGCATGATGTAACCTTCACTCAGCACAGATAGGTACATAGTGTATAGCACAAAGCCATATCTAATGCACGAAAGTCAAATTGTCGACATAAATTTTACCGTATGTCGTGGAAATGGCTTCCATCAATTCCAATGTTGTCAGCTCCGTAGTACACGGGTTGCGTGTATACCGATTGCATTTACTGTGCATTATGTCATGCAATCATACTGCGGCTATTAAATGCAATTAGCAGCCAAGCAGATAAATGGTTTAAAATTTCCCTCTTCCGGCTGAGACGAAGATAAAGTAGATTCCATTGTGGCATAGTCCAACAATTTATTTTTATACAAATCTAGTTTAAAATCCGCTTTTAACATATTGATCACAAAAGTTTTTTCTTTAAAGTTTATTAAAGTAAAATTTGAATTGATCAAAGCGTTGTTATGAAAACTGTTAATTCACTAACGTCGAGTGTTACACAACCATGCATCTACGACGTTTCTCAATTTGAAATCTAGTACCTTCTCAGGTGGATGGATAAGACTATTTTTTTATTGTTTAACGTGATTTTTGAGTTTCATTTCTAGTGTGGCGTAGCTTAGTGATATGATTTGGTTTGTTATTCATACGAATGAGAAAGAGATCTATTATCACATCTTTAAATGTAGAACATTTATTTGTGTAATACAGTAGCAAATTTCTGCAACAACCCTCTTTAATTTTTATTTATATAATGCACCGCTAATAGTCCGTTGTTTTAAAGCTGTTTATAATAACTAACAAATTATTATTATTATAAGAAGTTGTTGAAATGTATCGGAGTAAAATAAAATAATGCCCTGTGTGCGTCATATCTTGTCAGTGTTGTGGTATGCACATAAACACATTTATTTGTTTTACATTAAAATTATGGTTTCATTTTTGAACTTATCCCAAACTAACCACAAAATGAAATTAGGATTTTGCTGTTCATTATGTCTCACTGCATGATAGTTGTATGAATGTGATCTAGGGTTCATGATTAGTGACAATATGCAACTATTTTATAGGAACTCGATATAAACTAGAAAATTGTCGAAACAGCCTGAAACGTTCCTTATGGTGCCTGCTTGATTAACATCATAAAATTATATATTGTTTGTTAATTGATTTTACATTAGGTTATTGAAGGATCTTAGTATATGATTGTTTGGACCTTCTGGCGTGGCATGGTGCCTCAGTCTATCTACGTGGGTATAGGATTTCGGGCACACATAAGGTAAAAAACTCACATTTCAAAGCGCAATGCGACAGCCAGGCCTAGTACTATCATTTACGAGACCTAGCGCAACGCTAACGAATTCTACTAACTGGACTTTCAGTATAAACTAAAGAATTCTGAGTTTGGATTGTCTTTGACATCAAGGCTGGTCTGAGGCGAGTAGTGTTTATTGGAGTCGGCCTTTCTGTGAACTCCTTGTTCACAAAGACAGGTTATTTTTCAATTACTAATTGAGCAACAATAACTTATTTACTAATTTTACATTAAGTTTAAAATCGATTTTCCTGTCCAAAATCACGAAACTATATTTATTTCGTGCATTACCTTAGTTTTCTTTAACAAATATAGGGAAATTGCTAAAGAGTAACCCCAACTATGACAGGTAAACCACAATAGCACGCTACTAAAACAGTTGGAAGAGAAATTCATATAAAACAAACAGATTGTCCATGATGGAAACAAAAACAAACGTATGTCAATGATAAAAAAAAAAACAAAATATCGTAAATTCGGCCACTTCTATGACAATAGTGTGCGGCGCGGCGCGGGGCGGCGACATGACGCCTGTGGCTGGATTCTGCTGCTGTATTAAACTGGGGTAGGGACAACAATCCAGCTGGCCGAGAATTGCTCTCTATTTTTAACCGAAACCGTCAGACCCTGTTAATGAGATTTCGTTTTAGATATCTGAATGTGTAATAGAGTTGTTAACATTTTGAGCGTTCCGACCTTCTGAATTTATGCCATTATTTAAACGACGGCCCGTTTGCCAACTGAATGGATAATCATTTCCGTAGTTAATGTTCACAATTAGTACAATAATACTTAAAATGGCTGGCTTGTTTTTCAAACTTCACAACTTTTATGTTATGTTATTTTTTTGGAATTTTTGTGAGGATATTTACTGAAAAGGCGTTTTAAAACCGTAATTATAAAAAGTTTAAACTATCTGAAGTGCTTAACCTCATTAGATGTCATTAAGACAGATAACTATAGAAAATTACAGCTCTTTAAGTTCAAATTTTGTATGAGTGATAGTTTTTAACATAAAATCACTCATAAACTGCTGAAAAATAATGATAGTAGATACACGTTTTATAGTAACAGTTAAACAACCTTCCCCTTATTATGTACGTCTTGGAAATGAAAAATTATTACTAGTAGAGGCACAATCTTTTTAAGACTCGCCTATACTAGGCATATAATGTTCTAACCACTTCAATCAAACCGTGTATTTTTCCTTGGTTATTGTAAATAAGGTAATAGAATATCATCACGATCCACAACCATCATTCCAAATGTAATTTCGTATGATTTAAAACTGTCCATTACTACGTAATTCAAGTTATAAATTAATCTCTTTTGGCATTTGAACTGTAAACAGTGAGAGTTCAAAATTACTAAAAATTACTATCGGTAAAAACTGGAAATGTACATTTAAAGGGTAACATACAAGTGCGTTCGCAGAAATCTGTAAACTCCTTTCTGGTTTATCCGAAATTTTAGTTATACGGTTGCATTGAGTACGGATAATCGAGGCTCTAGTATTATACCGATATCTGTGGACGGTACACAGAAGGGAGGTTATTGTTAGTCACAGTACCAGGTGTTTCAGCACAGCATCGATCCCTGCAAGCCTCACATTCTACATCATCCCCTCCTGGTCGTTGTGAATTTTAATCAACGCCACCGATAATATCTCTTCTCAGCTGCTTGTCCCTTTACCACAATAAGTTCTTCTGTTAAACGTGTTAGTTTTTTTTATTTCTTAATCAAATTTATTTAAAAATGTCATTCAATCCTATTCCGTTGGCAAAAACAAGGGATTTTTGTCTTAAACGAGTTTTTAATTGTATAAAGGTCGAAAATAACATTTACAGCATTCTATATGCTTTTTTTAAATTTTCCATACTTAATGTACTAAAAAAGTTAACTGTTATAAAGTAAATTTCATAACAATCTGCTTATTGGAATCTCTCTTAAACACGAAAACTGCCGTAATTTTAAAAATACCCAGACTAAGTTGGTACAAAGGCAATAATAGCTCGGATAAGGTCATATATCAGTCTTATCCAATAAAAAGTTTCAAGATGGCGGCCATTCGAATTTGAGCAAAATTCGACTAATTCCCAACATAAATAATACAATTTTTAAATATATTAAATAACTTTTACTCTTTTTTTATATTTCATAAGAATTCAATATGGCGGATTTCTTTAAAAGTTTGAAAAGGAATGGTTACGTATAAGTTATTATGTATTACAGCGTAAAACAAGACAGTTTTTTTAGAATTCTCAGACCATTCAAAATAATTATTGCTCCTATGCGTTTCCAAATCTATATATAAAGATAGAGGGCCATTTACCATAGTTCTTAATATATTCAGACTACATGTGGTAAAGATACAGTATTTACACATGGTTTGGTGAAGTTCGTTAGCTAGTCTTAACCAATAAAACGTTTCAAGATAGCGGTCACATACATTTGGGCCAAATTTTTATCTCGGGTATATTATAATACAAATAAAACTGTATATAACATAATAACAAATACAAAAAAAATATGTATAATAAAAACTGTTGAGCAATGTTAAGCAACTTTTATTCTTGCTTATTTTATAACTTGTAAGGTATTAAGATGATGGCAGTTTAAAGTTATAGAAATATGCAATTGATTGATTGTCTTGTAAGGTTTCAAGATTATGTAGTTTCTAAATGTTTGAAATTGTTCTGATCATGCTAACATGCCAGCATTGAGATTTGTTATCCCATCAGTGTTGTGCAAATTAAACATGTAAACTTCATCATAATTCATCTCCAGTTGGACATTTAGAGACGACGGTCACATGTGAAATCTAACTTTCTTCGGACGAGTGTGAAGGGATATTTTTAATACCATTTAATTTTTTGTTTAAGTTTATTATTGACAGTGGCTGGTTTGAAGGTTTATGGACATTAGCTATCTTTAAATTTTACCAAAGAAGAAAGATACGCGACGTTTCGAGAATTTATATGTACCTCCTTCTTCAGAAGTTGATATATTATAGTGAAAAAAGATAAAAATACCATTAACACTAAGTGTTGAACACCTCAAAAGTGTTTGCTTTTTCAAAGTCTATGTAACGCGTGGTCTAGTATTTTCACCAGAAGGAGAAAATATATTTTGGTCCGCGAAACCTTGTTTTTACTGTGGCACTGACGGCAAATGCGCGTAATCAGAATACTACTTTTAAATATATTCCACGATTTATTGATATCCACTAAAGTATAGACACTAATTTTTAAAACCCAAAATCATTTAAAACATCCAACGCGGTTCAACGTGTTTAGTATGAAATTATACGAATTTGTCAGTTTTTGCTCAATCTATTTGCCTATCCAAGAGCAAAATATACACATTTCATCCTGTTTAAATTCAACGGGAAAGGAATTTATCACGGCGAGTTAAAACTTCGCCAAGTATCCCACTGGACTAATTCAGCAGACAAATTGTAAAACGAACTCCAGATGGTTGTGCCGACAGTTGTACGTTAGTTTCACCGCGTGAACTGCCCAGACTGTCAGCCCTATCTGCTGCAGGGCGCTCAAACTAAACCATTCAAGCTGGTCTTCCATGTAAGCAATATTTAAAATAAAATGATAATATTTATTGTATTATAATTTATATTATTAGAGTGTCCTAGGATTGCGTCTAAAAAACTTTTAACACCACGTTATTGTAAAATTGTGATTTGATATATTATTGGCTTTGATTACAGGTAAGGAGACTGCTTGAAAATCGTAGTTGGTGAGCAATTTCAGCGAATATTTATTACTTTAGTTTCATAAAATACGTAGTTAACTAGTCTTAATTGTTTATAGTATAAGTATATTCTTTGCAAGATTGGACATGTATGCAATAGCCTTTAAATTGGAATAATGTACTTTATTTTCTTCCATTTCTAACCATTGTAATTGGTTGAAAAATATAATTGGTTTATAATTTTGTGGTATAGATCCACAATCTAAACTTGACGAAAATTATGACCCAATTTGGTTTAAAAGTATCTTGTAAGATTTCTATAGAAATATTTTGTCAGCCACAAAATAATGTCCAAAGGTAGTCTTACTTTCGTTAAAGTAATACGAAGAAAGAAACACGGAAGTGGGTAATATTTCCGGAAGTAGCTTGAAGGTACTGATGGATAAATTAACTGTCTGGTGATTTCAAGAGGGTTTGGGAACGTACATGATTGTTTGGGTATAATTTTTATAATGTAACGCAGATGGATAGAACTTGGCCCCTAAACATCAATCAACTAGGACATATTAAAGTACTTGTTCAACATTTCAATAATCTTATGTCTGTACATTTAGAAGTAAAGTGAAATAGAATTCCGATACCCCGACACTCGAGAGGTCTTAAGTCAGATGTGAATTAAATGAGATGAGTACAACTGATTGAAGTTTAACCCCGTTGCAAGCGAATGTCTGCGTTCTCTTAGCAAGTGTACATTAATTAGTAGTTCTATCGATCCCAACAGGTAATAACCCTAACCAAGAGATTTCTAATTATTTTGCGTTTAAAACGAGGTTTAAGGTTCCAGCCGTTAGGTTGTGATATTTAGTATCGTGGTAAAGTCCCCTATTATAGTAAAGTCTACAAAATTGATATTTCACAAGAAAACTCCGTCTCTACTTTCACCTGCCTCTTCTATAAAATTGTCGAGATCGCTAGGGCTTACACGTCTATAATTTTACACCATCCTGATATACAATCAGTCACTGTTCCTGGTTTGGCTCAATCATTCACTGTTCAGCTTTAAAAAAAAACCCCGGTTGAATTCGTCGATGATTTTTGTTAGGAAAATCTGGAAGTAATTTACATTAATTATGTCCATTTTTATAAATTAGCAACTCTATACCATGTAACAGTGTAAATTTAAAAAATAAACCATTCTGGTAAGAGCCTACTTTATGGTTTTATTCCTTGAAGGATACTATTCTATATTGTCCACTTGAGACGGCATGGCATTCCTACTGTGCGTTTAACATTACAGTGGCTATTTCCATCAAATTGTATTTCCAAACTTGTTACGCCTAACAAACTTCTATATTGAAATCTAATTATCGAATAGCGCCAGTTCACGCTGGAATAATAGAGAGCAATTCCAGCAAGCGCGATTGTTGTCGCCCCAGTTTAATACAGCAGCTTCGCGCCCCGGGCGGCAATGTCGCCGAATTTATCACAAAAACGTGACAAAACTTTTGTCGTTTCTGAATCAGTTTCCTTCTCTACCATTTAATTATGTTTTATGCGATTTCAGTCCGAGCGTGAGTTAATATATTTTTAAACGGTGTTTCGTCCTTAGATTAATTATATCAGTCTTCGTGATTAGCAATAGAATAGGATTAATTTCGTGGTAAAGCTCAAAATAGTCACTTTCTTCGTCATTGATGATGACGAATATTAAATGATTTTGTAGAATATTATTCTGTATGGCTCTTCGGGAAAATTATTCCCAGCCAAAGAATAAAAAAAAATGTAATAATTAACATTCTAAGGAATATCTTAGTAAATAACGCTTTGATACATAAAAACATTCTTAGAATTTATATCCACGAATAAATCCGTTTAAAGATTGATACGTCCGGTATCACTTAGTCCACTATACGTTACTAAAAATTTTGAAAATTATACTATTAACAGTGCTAAGAAAAGAATCTCAAAGAATTATTTATGTATGTTTCACATATACCTTTTGTAAATTATATTTGAATCCTGGAAATCATTCATGTCTAAGCTGTAATAGTGCATGAGTACACGCAATAACGTTACGAATGATTGCAGCCTAGTGTCGGTGTAGAAGTGCGATATTTCTCTCAGATTTGTTCTGTAATAACTTTATATACACAGACACTCTATTGGGCATTACATGTCAATGCCGGGGCATACCACTTAGGTGCATTTGTGTGTGTGAAACTAAACGGGATATTTTCTATTCTATAATGACAGTGAAGTCACTGTAACAAGTTGAGGCGCATAAACTTATCTCATCGTTTAACGTTTGTCAAATGTTTCAAACTCATTATGATGTCGAGTCATCACAACTTACATCATAAGCTTGAAACTTTATCTTGTCATACATTTAGCAAGTTTTTACCGCACGGTGTACCTTCCAAGCGTATTAGCATAGTTAATTAACGCCAGCTGTATTTGTAACCAAAATGCATTACAATATTTGCAGTAGGATTTGTATTATACTTTAATAATTAACGGAACGTAACCGCATGTTGGGTTATCCAAAAGGATTTAAACAAGCGTCTAAAATTAGGGCCTCGGAATGTACACCGTCAATTCTAGGCAGGAACATACCTAGAGCAAAACCTAAACTCAACGGCTATGGAGCAGCTCACCCCTCCCTCACACCACAGACGGTCGATAAGTTTAAAATATTTATTTATTTTATTGAGGTTCGGAGTCTTTATTGTATTTGATGAAGTTTAATGAGATGAAAGAAAATGTCGTAACGGTACTCATATAATGTCAGCCCGTTCAACTACTACAAGTAACTTTTTTGTGTTTAACACTTTCCTCACTTTAATGGTTTTGGTTTAGGTTATACACACATTCTTAAAGTGAGGTATGAAGTCGGTAAGAGATTTATTATACAAAAACAATTATACTCTTTGAAATATGTATAATCATTGATAGACCTGTTGTTATATTATGTGACCTGGGGAAAAGTTTTTATGTAATTTGTTCACCTTTTGACACATATAGGCTACACATGAAAGTTCTCTAAAATTTTGATTTTTATCAATGAATAGGAATAATTACAATGCATTCTCCTCCTCTACACTACATGACATAAAAATATCGATTATCCTTTTCTTTCCTGACCTAGATATCGAAAATATGTTTATGTTCCAAAGGCAACGTATTTTGTGACATATACTCTGGATTTACACGTTTTATTGTGCATAAAAGTGACGTTACGTATAATAAAGTAAGTAATAAGAAATAACTCGGAGTTAAACTGGAATATTCTCAAAATGAGTTTTGTACATGAGGTATTCGTAGCAGGTAATCACTAGCTATGACAATTGGAGAAGTTGGTGCAAGTTTAATTGAATCTTTCAACGTCTAGTAAAATAACAATCTCAAAGTGAACGCGAATGGAGCAGAACTAACCTCAGTTTTAATCCGAGTAATTGAAGATAAGGAAAGATAAAGGTGGAGCTCATCCAAGAGCAATAATGTTGGTGTCTTCTGCTAAGTCGTTCCTAATCTCTCCGGAATCGTTCTCCAGCGATTGGCAACTCATTTATTGTTATTGTTCCCGTTCATCACTGCAAGGCAGACGTAATCCGACTGCAAGTTCTTAATTGAGTTGTATTATCTTCGTCTATCAATTGATAACATTTCCTGGTATCGTTGAGTTTATTTTTTATTCTAACTTAGCTTTTCTCCTTGTGCTTTCTTCTGTGCATTCACCAGCGATCATAAAAATCTGTGCCGAGATTTTTTAAGAAAAACAAGAGAAGATAAGTTAATATCTTAAAAGGTTACAAGGCCTTACAAAATGTCAGTATCCGAACTTCAGTATCCAAGAGTCCTTAATCTCTGGGGAAAGAGATCAAGTTGTATCTCTTTGTATTCATTTTACAGAAATATTAGATGCCTTATTATTTTCTGATGAATCAAAAACAAATCCTTTGTAAATAAAACACTCACTATTCTGTACGATTGTTCTCCATACCTTTTGTTTTATATTATCCGTTATATTTCCCGAACTACTGTATATTGCGAACATCAAGCCTCAAAGCTCTTCCTTCATAAATTGTAAAAGAATGTTTACTATTTTTAGATTAAAATCCAATCCAAACGGAGTTCAAAATATATATTAGAGGCTGAAGCTCATTACATTGTAAAGGTCAAATTTAGAAAGTATTTCAGTGTTTTACATTTCGCAATTTCTAATTTACTTAGAAGTGTTTGATTATTTTTTTTACCTAATACTTTTGATTTTAGTACGGAATTAATATTTATGGGAGTTTTTATTTTGATTAAATGATTACAATTTCTAACCCATTAAATTGCTTTAAAAACTGCATATTTCAGGTCTGTATAAACATTCATGATATCATTTTAATATAATTGATACGATATGATGACTCCGGCGTAAAATTATGAGAACATTTCAGCCATGGTAAGGAGACAGTTTATTTCACATTTTAGTATTCTTTGATTCAATGTCCATGCTGAAAACGTGTATTATGTGGAAATTTGGTGCAATCTTCGTTCCCAATTTGAAATACGTCGTCTGGCCAAGGTGGTGGTGTAGTGGCCGGAAGAGGATACTGCTGTGTTGTAAGAAGCGTCTACTAGTTGTACCGGCGCGGCGCGGCAAGTCTCGCATGTTACACCATCGTTACTGTTGCCGCTATCAGATGCCGCTTGTGTCGGTGAGCTATTTGGAGCTTGTGCCGGCTCGTAATAATTAGGCCCAGGTCAAATGGGGTGTGAACAGTTCTCTTGGCCACAACCCTGCTCGGGGCGTGATACCACTCGATCTAGCCGACAGACAGTGGTAATCGTTATATAATTGTCTTCGGATTGTTAATTGCCAATTTGAACGACAGTTTGAATGTCCATTGTTTTTATTACTATTCAAAATCATAGAACGGTTACAAAGAGAAACTAAATAATTATTTTTGTTGTTAACTGTAACTATTGCATTGTTGATAAAATAAATAAATAGATAATGAATACTTGATGGAAGTGACGAATGAAGCATTCTTTAATTTGTTGTGTTTAAGATGTATTTGGGAGGGCTTAGATTCACGCGACTGGTATCATGGAAACTTTCCGGTTCTCACCCTCATTGTGCCAGCACTTTGGTTTCAGGTTCGGTTTAATATCTTTTGACTAAAATTGGCTCTCCACAGCAAAATATAGTTATGTTATCAGCGATCCAACGCGGTGTGGACTGCAAAACATAAATTAAATATTCTGTTTAACCCTTCAGTTTTTGAAACGCATTTTAAACGTAGGTTTTCACATTCTATAAATCATAGTGTCAAAACTTTTGATTGTTACCACTTATTATGTAATGTGTCGAATTGACTAGGAATGGAATAAGAAGGAGATAAAATAAAAGGTTTAAAAAGCCAAATGATAGGTTTTTTCACCTGTTATATTTTTAGTTTTGTTTATTTCAAACCATCCATCAGACACATAAATAATAGTTTTTACATCGACTATGGCAACAGTTATCAAGATAGACACTGAAAATTGCGTCTTTCAGATCTCAATGGCTTTGCTCTGTAGCTGACACTGATGTTCCTATTACGTCCAGGATTTGCAGTTGGTTTAAAATTTCAAGCTGAAAAAGTATAACGTATGACATTTATCATTTACTTTTACTACCCTACCATGTCAACCCCTGGCAGACTTGTACGATTGACGATAGATTTTTTTCTTAAGGAAAATGTGTCTGCCGATTTCACGAAAAAGTAGGTTGTGCCCCTACATCCTTAAAATCAATCTAGCATCACTTTGTTGCCAGGAATGAAAGTTGATTCATCATCGGAGATGCTGTGAAATCATATAATGTAATCAGAAACTCCTTTACTTAAATGAAGTGCACCTTACAAGCGCATCGCAACTCCTTTGAACCTCAGCGCAGAGGGGTTGAACAAGCTAGACAAGGTTAGTTAAACCCAATCATTCTTTACGCTGAAATGTTCAGACTGCTTTATAATATTATCCGGCAAACAAGCGAAGGCAGTGGTCTCATTTAAAATGTAAAGTGGTAAAGTAAGCGTTCTCTGTCTAGTTACAAGGTTAGTTGTATGGGTGTAGAGACTCGACTTTATAGCTAACCACCTTTGCCTTGTGTAGCCTACTTGAGGACCGCTAACCTTCACACTTGAACTTTCCTAATCCTCCGATAGCCATTTCAAAAATCTTAGAAAGACACATTATTTTAAATTCTAAATGTTAGTTTGTATTTATATTCAATAAACGACAGTACTTAGCAACGGTGTATCCCGATTTTTCTGTTTGGTAATTTTATGTGAAAATTATGTTTGCGCATTTCGTTTAGCATACCTGAATACGGTCAGTTACTTTTTACGAAAATTTCGTACATTGCTAATCTAACTTAACGCCCTTTTAGTAATATTAAAATCCTTTAAGTTGTTTTGCCCATTTTCGAAATAATTCTCCGCCAAAATTGAGGAGGTGGGGAACAGGTCAAGAGTTAATGCGAACTGTAATGGTTTTCAACTTAAGGGCCTTATACCGTTTTCGTGAAGATTCTTATCGCTTTCAAACCCATAAATAACAACCTAAAGCAACAGCAATCATCAAACCATAGAAAATTTTGGAAATTTTAATTCGTTGTAAAATTGGTGTTTAAAAAAGGATATAGGAACTATGGACGGACTGATTAATCTAAATCACATCCAGATTTTCCGAAATCTGTTTCCGTAGATACGGGTACGAAATATTTATTGTAAGGATTGCAAAAGAATATCAGTATCAGGAGTGATCTAGCTTTATTAGAGAATTAAATGTATTTTTATTGCCAATACGGTTCAAATATTGCCAAGCGTTGTAAAAATATTCACGATTCGCGTACTACACTCCGCACTTATTATCAGATACAGTCTCGCAGAGTGCAAGGCCAGGCCAGGCTGACAAAAGAGCGTACACGATACGCCGCTGTTTGTGGAGCGGGTGGAGCGAAGCCGAGTGAAAGTGGAACAATAATTAGTACCGGTGGAAGTGCGACCGTCATTATAACTCTGCAGCGGCACTACACAACACTAGAGCTACTGACAGTGGCACGCACTCCACAGACAACGCGAGGGTGGAGTGTGAGGGTGCGGTGGACACTTGAGAGTCCTCTAGCCTCTAGTCTTCGGTTCACAATATTGTTTTTAGAATAAACTGCGTGCAAATGAAAACCATAATTAAAAATTATTTCATAACAAGTTCTATCAGGTTCACTACTTTCTGCCCAATTAAGATGAAGCAATCGCTATTCGATTGGGGTTGTATTTGTAGTCAGAGCTTTTTAGGTGCCTCACCTGGAAACTAACTATAAAATCGAATTTTTACTTTCCACAAGGAACTGTTCGCATTTAAAATAGTATATGGAGGCATTTTTAATCAAACCCACAGAAAAAACTGATTAAGATAAAATCTTGAAATGTTTATACTACGTATGTATATGAAAGAAAGCTTAAGAAGGTGTGATATTTTTTATTCATGAAATGTTAATTTCCTAAAGTAATATTTTATTAGATACTGTAACATTTAAATTTTTTAAATTACAGTTGGTAAAAAATCATTTTAAAAATCATAAGAAAGTGTGCTATTTCCGTAAGTCATAATTCAAATATGCAATTAAAAATTAATATAAAATCACATTCTTGACTTCAGTCATTTTTATTTGGACATGGTTATTGTTAGATTTATCAAACTCCTACTTTGAATGCACATAAATCCTCATAGAACGTTATTTTTCTTTAATTTTGGTACTCTAAAATTTAAAAGATTAAAGACTAAAATCTTATTGCACAACCTAATTGTTTGGTGTACGTTTATGTTATAAGATGTTATTTCGTCCTTCCATTAATAATTTCTTTTTATGGCCACTAAGCTTTCCTTTTCTTTCCATTGGATCCTAAACATAGTAACACATCTTTTTTAATCAATTTAAACACCAATCTGACCTCATGAAAGGTGAAATGATTCGGAAAATACATTTAGAATTATCCGTAAACACGGCGTTGAGAAGAATTAGAAGAAAGTGGTTCGGTCGAGGAGGAAATTATTATATCTCGTAGCTGAAGCGTAACAGATATACTGTGGGTGAAAAGTAGACATGATGTAAACGGTGAGACAAGAAAGAGGTAAGGGCAGTGCTCCAGATGCTGACAGAAGGAGAGAAAGTCTGTTACACAACGTAGTCTGACCGGGCACTGGTCTGGTAGTGGTACCCCCACACACACACGACTGGTCGCGCCGCGCCGCGCCATGCGTTTCCCTTTCTTTTGTTGTTGCCACACAGTTTGTTTGATCCGACAGTTTTATTGTTGTCATCTGTATCGAATAGGGAAAAGTACCGCAATCACACGTGAGTTCTGTCTTTTTGATCACCGTCGCGAATTCTATAGATGGCAAATGGATGCAGATGTTTTCCCTTCCTGTGTAACAGAGATTATTCCTACGAGAAATCCAAGGGTTTTTTTCAATTCCACGGTGGATCATGATATAACACGTGTGAAAGGTAAACTGGAGTGTTATGGGACTTGTATATCCAGGATCAGAGTTGGGGGGAAGGAGACAAACGCCCGGGTTAGAATGGTCATGGTGAGGAGTTCCATCAACCTCTTCTTTTTTTAATGCAGAATAGAATAGATTCTGCTTTTTCGCCTTGCTTAAGAATGGCAACAGTTCTTGCTAGCTTAGTTGGTCAGGTAAAATCCCATTTCTTAGACAGTCATTTGTTACAATGCGTGTCGTATATTATAAATCTTCCGGATGCGGACAGTCAATGTTTGCATAAACAGAGAAAATCAGAAAGAAGCTTATTTATAAATTCCTATATGAAATTTAATCTGTTTCTAAGGCAATGGACATTCAAAAAAACAAGTTTTGTCTTTACTTTAATATTTACATTTGACTGGTCTACATGCGACTTATTTACATTTGACTCTTTTACATTTGGGCCTAGGCTTATATCTGAAAACATGAAATGTATCTGGCTCAACAAATAAATGTACATGTTTAACTTACGATTACTCTGATTTTACAATCAATAATCAAGACCAAACACTTTTCAGGAGTTGCTTAACAGAATGGGGATTCGGCCTCCCGGCCGTTGTCTAACAATATGCAGCTGATGCGAAAATTTACTTTCGTCAAAACTCTAAGTTTCTTGATACAGAAGTATTACCTGATCAAGAAACAACTTTATTACATTTGCAGTTCAATTTGTAGAAAGTATATGTATTTATATTTTGTAAAAGTTGATTGTCATGTCTGTATTCCTCACAAGATTGCTGTACCAATACGATTAAAAGCACTCGTGTCCAGTAGAAGCGGTTAGGCTGTATTTCCTCCCAATATTGTTATACCAATACGATTAAAAGCACTCGTGTCCAGTAGAAGCGGTTAGGCTGTATTCTTCACAAGACTGCTGTACCAATACGATTAAAAGCACTCGTGTCCAGTAGAAGCGGTTAGGCTGTATTCCTCACAAGACTGCTGTACCAATACGATTAAAAGCACTCGTGTCCAGTAGAAGCGGTTAGGCTGTATTCTTCACAAGACTGCTGTACCAATACGATTAAAAGCACTCGTGTCCAGTAGAAGCGGTTAGGCTGTATTCCTCACAAGACTGCTGTACCATAGGATTAAAAGCACTCGTGTCCGGTAGAAGCGGTTAGGCAAAGGTCAAGGGTGAAAGCCAGCGGACCGAAAGCATGCTTGGTCGTTAATTCAAGTGACACTCAGACTTACACTCGACCTTGTGTGTAACAGGCAAATTCCCTTTGCCAGTTGACACTTTAAATAGATCGCTCTGCTGTATCGCTATTTCGCCGGATTTAATTTTAATTAGACTATGCAATAAATTCCCATCTGGCGAGTTTTAGGTGGCATTCTGTCACACCACAGAGATATACTGTGGTGTGGGGCAAGTAGTGACTACTCAATGAATATATTGCAACTCATATTCTACATGTTTGCATAACCTTATATTCAACTTTGGTACTTTTGGTGGTTTTGAAATCTCCTAAAAAGGAAACCACTATGAACATCAATTAATCGGGCCATATTAGTTTGTATTCTAATTGATTCAAAATATTTTGTCATCTCTTACTAAAGTAGTCTGCAGTTGTTTCAGTGTAATCTATAAAACTATCTAATATGGATTGCATATAGTTTCTCTTATTTATGGTACTGAAGAACAGTCCAAAATAGGTACAAAGAAGGATTTTTTCAATCGGGTCATGATACATGGATTCATCGCAACACATGAATAAAGGAGAATATAAAGCAACATGATTGTACCTTTCGAATTAAGCAAACATTGCAGAAGTAGATGCAACTGAAAATAAAGTGAAATACGCAAATTTTCTGGTCTCTTCAAGATTGCACAAACTAATCGATCCGCCCTTACAACATTAGGTGGATGGGTAATCGGAGGATATCGTAAATAAATTGAACATAACCTCCTTCAAACTTAAGTTTTTGCAGCCCGGACGAAGTACTGACTAGGCATTGCCTAACGATGTTCAAGCTGCGCTTAAGTGCTCTCTTACACTCGCCTTGTTTGTTATGACAAGAAGCTCTCGCTTAATCTCTGCTGCATTATGCCTAACGTTAGTAACTGCGTGAGTAAACTTTGACTGTTGCCTTCCAGAGGTAGTTGGCTATTCGGCATCTCCACCAACTCCAGTATTATAATTCTACTGTATACAGTCGTCCAGAAATTAATTATATTTATACATCATTTCACTGAAATAGCTTAAATAAATACTATTATCATCTCTTTACTAGACAAGGTAGAAGTACGCCACACCACGTGTCGCGTAACAGGCTTCGCTGAGGTTGCTTACATAATTTCAAATCTATACCTTATTTTATTCTTGAGATGTCCTGTGGACGGATAGATTAAACATGCAAACACTCATACAGGAAATACATTTTTACACGCCCCCTCCCCCCCCCCCAAAAAAAATAATAATTGTGTCAGCCTCGTGGCTTCAATAACGCTCAGCCATTTTCCATAGTTAGATATACACCATCATTGTTGTATACGTAGACATGAAGTTTCATGCAACATATAAAGTTAAGAGACGAAGGATTTCTCGAAATATCTTGCACATTATACATTCACATTTCTATAATTTTCAATTTCCTGAGTGTCTTCCAAGGTTTCAATATTTTACTTTGCCCACGTGAATCCAAGCTCCAGTATTATAATTCTACTGTATACGAACAACAGGCGTCCACAAACCCATAAGGCAAGCAGCCCTTACAAAGTTATAGTTATAGAGCCTTATATTTTTCTTTAGTTCGCTGAGTGATGAAGTTGGGTTTCATAGTGATGAGCAAGGGAGGGTACTACAACGCAAGACTGCGCTGAAGTTAAATCTTTTTACCAATTTATACCATTGACTCCACTGTGTACACTTTTCCACCTCTGTAAATTAAAAATGTCACATGTTGAAACCTCATCTAAAAAATTGTATTCGATAATTTAATATGAAGTCCCTCACTGTCGAGTAAAAACACGTATTGCACTGTTTTATTCAAATCGGCGAGACTCGTATTAAGGGTAGCTGTTGGGTCAGTGTAATTAAAATAATGGAAAATATCTAAATTATCGTGTAAAATGAATACCTTGATTCAATAGGTTCAATATGGCTATGAATATTTTGTTTCTTTTCTTATAGCGATTGTAACAATCGTATTGCTAGTTACTCAATTGTTGACGCTACAAACGTAATTGACAGTACAAACCAATCCCTCAGCTACTTTGCGACTCACTAACAGCTTTGATTTTGTTTTGTGATGTTAAAATTACTATTGTTCTATTGATAGTTGTGCGAAAGTGTTGTAAGTAAAGCGTAAATCACATAATACGTCACGTTAGCTTGCTGACCTTTTATTCTGGAGGAATAAACAACGATTTATCATTCAACAATCATAGTTGTTTACTTCTCACCGAAGGGTTCGTAACAACACTTTGAAGTTTGAATTTAGTGTTCAAGAACTGAACAACACCTGATTTCAAAGAAAATAAATAGTTAAGGCCAGGTACATTGTAGCTGTCGTTATCATATTGTGTTATAAATATTTGGTCTACAAAACTTTTTATTTACACTTCGTTAAAGTGACGATCGCAACATCTCAAACTCATATTTGGAAGAACTATTTTTTCACAATGTCAGAGTTCAAGATGAAACAGGGTTTTAACATTGGATACTTGTACTAAATATAGTTAATACATAAATTGTTTATATTGATAGTATAATATTTTGGAATATTTTCTAAGCATTTTAATTTATCATGTAGAGAGCTTGAACTGTTTCTTTTTGGTAATGTCCCTCACAGTTATCCTGGATTAGCATCCGATGGTGAGGACCTCATTCAACGTTTCATTTTGATTTTAGGTAATTTCACTTATTATTATTCGGATATAATTAAAGAACTTTGGAGACACTTTTATATTTCTCCAGAAGAAATTAGAAGATATTAAATGTAAGAATGAATAATCGCAGAGGACTTACGTACCAGCGATACAACCCTCGGCTGTAGTTAATGTAAGTACTGTTGCGCAATAAGGGAGAACATAAATATGTTCACATAAAGACTCGGAGCGTAGCCTACGTACATCTGTGGCCCTCTGCGGGTATCGGCAGCGCTTCTCTGTTAATGAAAGTCCCAAGCATCAGGGGGAATGAGCGGCTGATAACAACGGTATAATCAACAATATACCGGCTTGTGTTAGATCCCTTACGAGAACTAGCTTATATTCTTTGGTTATAGTTTTTCATTTTAACGAGCTTCACACTCGATCGAGTTTGATTTATGTTTTAATTTGGCTTAAACTTTGTAAATAAGAAACTAACTATCATTCATATATGTTTTTACATCACCTTTACGAATTTACTTTAATGCGTTATAAATACGATGTTGGTTTTTTCCATTTTCAATATGCTATAAAACATTTATTGGCAGAGCGTTAGCAAGCTTTTCAGTCGACGGGCTGGAAAATTTTAATTTCTTACTGTTTGTCTGTCAGCACGATGTCTCGAGGATGAACTGACTTACATACTTGAAAATTAGGCATGAAGTTTTTGTATGAAGTCTACATAATCAACATTGGTCGATGATAGTATATATCACTACATTGGATTTGGCTGAACGTTAGCGAACATTGAAACATTGGTCTAACCATCCTAGTAAACAACAAAATCGTAAACAAACTGAGTATAACCATATGACATTTTAATATGTGACACATAATAGCCCAGTTTAATCATCTATAAGCTTACAATTTTGCATTAGACCTCACCGAATCCTGTCAGGCAACCCCGTCGATACCTATCTTGTTTTAATAGTAAAAAGGATTTTTTATTTTCATAAATACACTTTTTTTCAAACTTTTGAAGTTTTTCTTAGCCCTCTTTATAAACTATTGTCACCAGTGCCTTGAGATCCATCTTCCAATCATTTCGAAGTTCGTAGTTAGTTTAATATTCATCGAGTACACAGTTTATTAAGCCCTTGTGTCTTTTACGGTACATTAAAGAGACAATTTAGAAAATGCATCAGACAACTGCGATATGGCGAATCTCCGATTGTGTAGATGCTTGGTGAACTCGTTGAACAATAATGTTCTCTTGCTACTGACTCGCATCGTTACTCCGTATTTCATGAACATTACTCTTGTCTTTTAATTTGCTGATCCATTCGCACACAATCCCGTCTCTAGTAATGTCTTCTTCGCTGTCTACTCGGCTCCTCCTTCGATGAATTTCTGCTGCTCTAAATGGTTCTTGTTTACGGAACCGAATAATGCTCAGAACTTATCTCTTGGCGGCAGAATTAATCATAGTTGAAGTGTTTCGGGCTCATTTTGGAATCTGGGATCATGGGTATTGGTGGGGATACGAGCGATGCGGGAAACGCCACTGGCAATTTCACAGCCCGATTGAAGGCTATTAACAGTTTTAGTATTTACTTATTTCTGAAATGTACTTCAACTTTGTTTGTATTATCTGAAAAATAAAAAGAATGGAAAGGCCAGAACTAAATATAAAAAGAAGTTGAGAGAAATTATTTCTTAAGTACTTGTTGCAGAGTGCAAGTCATTGCTTTACAAATTAACAAACAATCAAACTAATTCTACATCGTACTGAAATTTTACAAAGGCATACTTAGTCGCTGGTCGATATATAGGCATATTCATATTTCAAAAGTCTCTCCTGGCTATGTCCATAGGAAATAAAAACACCCTTAACACTCCATTATTTTTATGGGCTTGGCTAATTAAGCAGATAGTAAATCTTTGTTCCTATTCAACTGTCAAAGTCGGTTACACTTTACAAATGTCATGTTATGTGCAGAAGCTTTTCTTTGTCTGGGTTTGTTTTGTTGGGATTTTAATCAACTACAGTAAAATGTCATAATTAGTGCATTAACTGAAAAGCTAAGGACTTCGTCTTTAGTCTCTCTTTAGACTTTTAGACAGTATGATTTCTCCACACTGACCTATAACACTTCAGTTGTTACTAAAATCGTTGGAGCTTTTCCATAAGATATCATGACATATTAGAGAGAAATGTCAGAGGTGTTTATAAAACAGTTTTACTCTCCGACTTCAGGACTCCATCTTTAAACTTCAATCTATAATGGATCAAGAGACTATAATATTTTTCAGTGATTATCACGTATATCAGGGTTGTTTTGAATGCCATTTAAAAAGAGTATGCTCATATTTTCCCTGTTTTCAAAATGAAACTGCGTGCGAAGACACAGGTAACTGCTAGTTTTTATTAAAAACGCCAATATTAGTTGTAATGTAATAATATTGGTTAATTTCTGAAATGCTTATCATCATGTGTTACAAGTGATTGTTAAACACGATTTTGTTTTAATGTAAAAGAAGTATTTAATTGACTACGCACTTTTAGTTTTACAAATATATTTTTTTAACATGCATACTATATTATTTCTATATAAACCTTGACTTTGTTCACTGTAAGAGCGGTAGTTCGCACGAAGAGCGGAAAGTAGCGCGTACGATCCCGGGCAGCTATTTCTAGAGGTCGGCAGGTTCGCAGCCAAGTCCAGATAACAATGAAATTCACTATCAATTTATCAACGAATCCCAGAAAGAGCTTAAATTTAGAACAGGATATTTGGGTTTTCTGTGAGAAGACCGTTAACAATCTTGTTCTTTACTTCGACATTGTCTCATACATCACTATTTTAGTTTTCGTGTATGTGTCGACAGAATTGTTCCTTTATTTATTTCTTCATTTATAATTCACAGAATTTCATTTTTATGGAATACCTTCGAAAAAAATTAAATTGGCATAGTAGCGACTATTATAATTTAAATGCCGCCATACCATTCCGGGAAAATCCAACTCATAAAATCTGATCGGGTGCCCATTCTTAGACCGTTATCGTTTTTCCTCGCGGCACATTTTGCAGAAGTCTATCGACTGGCCTCAAGCCAAAGTCGGCTGCCAGATCGAAAAATGCCGAGTGTCTAAAAGTGTCTTTTAATCGGTCACGTGTCAAGGGCTACTGTACTCAGTCCTACCTGTGGTGTCTAAGTCACAGACGCGTCGCGACGCCTTGTGAGATACGGCTTTGTTTATTCCTCCGCGCCGCGACGCCTCTCTGCTGATTGGTTTAGTTTGCACCCATCACTCTTAACTCGATCTTTGGGGTGGGGGAGGTGCTATCCTAGTCGTGACCTTTGTTATTAACTTCTTTAAATCTCTTGTTTTATTTACGTATTTGGTGGTGATTTGTTTTTCTTTTTAGATTTAACAAAACCAATCGACTATTGTTTTCATTATTTTAACCCTTCTAGGAATGCCTATAAGGGGTATTACAGCAACATAGGTTAACGTCGCCATTTTAATGATTCCCTGATGAATAGAGTTACGCTCTATCATCATACCAACCGTTACTGATTTTTCATTATAAAAAGATGTCGAGTTTTGTAAAATATAATATAAACGTGAGAGTTGAAGAAAAATGTTTAAATATTTTACATCAACAGGTAGTATAAATGCAATGCACGCTTTGTGCCTTTGAACAAAAACGCGGTACTTGCTTTTTATTTGAAATCCGCGCAAAACTTGAAATTAGTTTTTAAACAAGCTTACCTCTGACGTAAACTAGATTATAAGTCGGGGAACATACAGAGCGAAACTCATTAGAATAGTCAACGGCGTATTTTTTGTGCGAGCGCTGGCAAACGTTCCTGGCAGCGTTAGTAATTATTTTACTCTCCCGGCGCGGCACGGCGGGTTTCTGTTGATCATTACATTTACTATCGCGGTAGTGTGGTGAGAGGATCTGTCACGTGGCCATTGTCAACTGTTCGTCATCACGCTTTAGTCCGCTTCCCACTATTCCCAATGTTCCACGTCACAAGCTTGCTAAGTGATGCAGTGGGAGCTTTTCATTCGTGCCACTTTGACAATGACGTCTGAAAAACGGGAACTTCATTTCATAAAAATAAAAAAATTTATAAAAATCTTTACACGCACACTTTAAATGTGCTATATATATTTAATTATTCACAGGAGGAAACATGTTAAATAGAACAATCAAATTATCTAACGGAAAAGTCCAACATGAATTTCAGTCTGCTCGCCATTTGTTATCTCGTACCGTTCAATGTGCCATTTACTGAAACATTTCGTTAAACATTAAATTATTGTTTGAGGTTTTAGTGGAGGAAATGCTGACAGAATTTTACCAAATTATTAATAATTACATTAGCTATCATTCCAGAGAACATCCAATGTACAAGTAATGTAATAATTACTGTCAACTTAGAAAAACAAATACAAACAATTGTGACATAAGTTTTGTTAATGGTAATATAAACTGTTATTCCTGAATTCATAAGCAAGTTGTAGTTGGATTGGCTCTGTTGTTTTAAACTGTTATAGAATGTTATAACTTTCTACACTTTTTGACGTATTTTGTAAACCTTTATTATAGTGTAAACATAGATATTATTTTTCGATTAGCTCTTGTCATGTTACAATTACATGTGGAACACTTTAGCGCTCTTTGGACCCAGCCTTAAAATAATAACTAGGTGTCATGAAAAGTGCGTCTCCACAAAGTGTAAAGGTATATTTGACAAATTAAAGAAGTTACCACTTAAAGCTAGTCAAAAGGAGAGAAAGACTTAGTGTGATAACCCGAGTCACAACCGCCCCCTCACACTTCACCCTCGTGTTGCCTGTGGAGTGCGTGCCACTGTCAGTAGCTCTAGTGTTGTGTAGTGGCTGGGCTGTAGTTATAATGACGACAGCACTTCCACCGTATCATCCTAATAATTGTTCCACTTTCCCTCGGCTCCGTTCCATCCAGTCAGCTGTTTATATCGTACACGCTCGTTTGGCCACTCACCGCCTGATACTCTGAATAGAAGTATATTAAACCATGACCATATATTCTGTAACGCCCATAAACATGTCATTTTCGAAATTCAGTGCAAACTGTAATAACAGCATAGTTAACGAAAAAACTTGGAAAGTATAATTTGGACACCACTCTATTTCTGGGGTTTTACTTAATATAATAAAGCTTGTTACTTAAAACATTTTTTGAAGACTGACTATATCACCTAACATAATGCTTACCAACCATTTATTCCATAGTTACTACTTTGAGTTGGATGTAAATTTAGAGATTTAGTGTACTGTTTCTTTTTCGACCACACCATCTTTATTTTGTAGAGCCACGTCTAATTTTCTTCGGCATTTACTCCCATTCTAAATCAGAAAAATATCTTTGTGGAGGAAACTTCTGTCCATACCACTGTTACAGTTCATTGTAACTTGCTTTGTTATTGAGAATAGCACAAATTACATAGAGAAGTTTTGGTTTTTGAGGATTGAGAATCATGTTAAAACAAACTAGTTACCGTGGTCAAAACAGTCACTACGAAAACTTTTATCCAAGTGTTTAACTGTAGGGATTATCATAGGATTATCTTATACTAAGAAATATACAATTTATTTCTTCATATCATATCATCAGATCATATCAATCACACTGAATGCTATGCGATATTGTTCGGTTGTACTGCGAGTAATTTGCTGGCAGTTTCTACACAAACTCAATCTGAAGTCTGCCGAGAATATAAAATAATGACCGAGGCTGGCGGGTATATTTACCAGCCGCCGCATACAAAAATACGCTGCTTTTCATTCCCCATCGTTTAACTATCCTAATGAGTTTGTAAAGTATGTTTCCATTAATGGTGTAATTTAAGTCAGCATTCATTTACATATAATTAGTTGTACAAATTACTGTTTAATTGACAAAACCATAATTCGATTTAAATATGCACTGTAATATGTATTTAATAGCGTTTTTGTTCTGTTCTGTTATATAAGGAAATTCGATTACACAGATTTTGCCTGAATGAAATACTAAATATTGTATGATTTTCCAAAGCAAGACAAACGGCAGCGTAACAACGATAGCCGGTGAGTAAGTGAGTGACGTCTCTCCAGGAGAGTTAGGTGCGAACTGAGACAATCAGCGGAAAGGCGTCGCAGTGCGCGGAATAAACAAAGCTGTGTCTCACAGGGCGTCGCGACGCGATAAGTCTTGTGTTATACCACAGTGAGTGCAGTAGGCCTTGACACGTGACCGATTAAAAGACACTTTTAGACCGCGTTTTTTTCAACCTGGCCGCCGGTTTTGGCCTGAGGCCAGCCACTGGCCGTCTGAAGAATGTGCTGAGAACAGTCGAAGAGCAAAAACGGTAAACGTCTACGAGGCGCGGCGGCCGAAGAATGGGCGGCCGAGCTGACCTTATTTGGCCGCGGATGGCAAACAGGTCTCAGGCCTTTGTTGGGTTTCAGACGGGATGTGGCAACAGCATCCCGAGTGCACTCTTGCAATAAAAACAGCAATCTTTTTCAAATTTCCACAAAAAATCTGTTAAGACTAATTTTTCAATCAAAGTATTACAAATTCTTAACAAATAATATGCAATGATTTCATTCCAAAATAAAATTGTAAATCGTATGATGTAACGAGATTAGCAACAAGTATTATACGGTGTCCAAAACAAATTTTTTGTTCTATAACAATGGTTATTTTTAAGTTGACATGTTACTGTTACGTTTAACGCTAAATTCTTTGCAATTGTATTTTTTATTCCATTAATTTTGGATCGTGGTAAGTACCTTGGATTTAATATATAATACATCGATGTGGAATTATATTTCTCCCCCTGTTTTACAAACCGTTCCAGACATTTCTCGTAATATTTAAAAATTATAATTTAAGATTTTGCCCTACTTTTTATGTTTATTCGTTATTCTAACAAATACGAGTAATTCGTTTATATTTACAATTGGACATAATGTGACTGAGATAATAGGTTGTATTGGGATCAGTATTCCAGTATTACCTGGTGCGTCACTAACGTCTTGGTTGACAATGGAATTTTGTAAAATTACTCTAGTTTCGTATTTGGTGAAAAATGTAATATTAGCATTCTAATAAAGGTTTTATAACCCTAACTGTCCAGTGAAGGATGATATCCCATGGTTCCTGTTGTCATGGTCAATTAATCTGTTAATCCATACACTTAACGTAACCAGTATGCTTCTAGAAACCCTTCTTCATGTATGGTTGCTTTGAATAGCAATACACTTTTCTAAAATGGTTCTGCAACCTGCCGTATAATTTATCTTTTTAACTAACAGTTATGGTACGTCGTAAATCGTCCGTAAGCAGTCCGATTTCAAAATACATAACATTTTCAATCAAAGAAAGACGTGTTCGTGGGACTCGCTCAGAGTAGACAATGGCGGGTAAAAACAAACGTTCCCATTGTAAAGGTCCTGCCTCTGAAAGCCATCACTACACAGACCGTTGCGTGCGATGGCCATTACTTCTGATTGCTCCATTCAGTTCGCATGCAGTTGGCTGTGCTGTAGTTGTCTTGGTGATCACTGATCTTTGTAATGTCTACCGTGTGGTGTCGACTGTTACTCGACAGGCACGTGGACTTATTCAGCTGTCAGATGAAACGACGTTTCTGGATAACAATTATTTTACCGCCCTACTCCGTACTGTATGTTATTATAAATTTAAAAAACAAGTAAATTTCACGGATCTATTCACGGAAATAAATCTTGTCAAACAAGTTTTATGATTGTGAGGAAGACTTTTAAGATCAGTATCAAAGATTAAATTCATAAAGTTGAACTATTTAAGCATACCAACAGTAGCTTACTAAGAAGAACACGTATATGTAATACCAACGTGCACGCTCATTTCATCGATGTTTAAAGTTCACGCCAATGTCTCCAAAACCCGATTGAGAGCGAATACAGCTGGTCGTTTATCAGTAGATAGCTTGGTAGGAAAGACGAGCAAGTTTCGTTTCATGTACAGTAAATTGTACAAAAACTAGCCAAGAATAAAATTTGGTAATGGACACAGTATAAATGAATCCACAGTATTAATATACGTTAACGTCCTCATACCACTCTTAAAGAGCGATCGGCTCTCAAGAATTCTTCTCTCAAAACTTTTGCTTTCTAAAATTCTGCTCCTGTGTATTCTGCTCGCTAGGATTATTCTCTCAGGGATTCTACTCTTATTGTCTTGTGGGCAAGAATCTAATCTCAAGTATCATTCTCTATGATCTTATTTCCAGGAGTTGTGCTTTCAAGGATTGTAATCTCAGTAAATCGGGCCTCAAGGATTCTTGATATAATCATTACATTTTCTGGAAATATGTCACAAGAATTGTGCATTGAACAAGAATTGCTCTTATCGATTCTTTTCTTAGGTGATCTGTTATTAACGGATTTTATTATTGAGGAATTGACTCTTTGGCCTTAGGTTAGCAAAGATTTTATAGTATAAGAAAACTAAAATCAAAATCTGCTCTAATATAACAAATTGCACATAATGTAGATTAGCTCCAGTTCACTTTCCGAGCAGAGCAGCGAGTGGAATCTGGAGACAGTCTTACAGTACACATTGATAGTAACAAATTACCCAACCTGAACTGTACACATCTTAAGCACACATTCGTTAGTCCACATAAACCTCGATCCCTGCGAAAACTCACTGGAACGAAAGATGTTCGAACACAAAACAAAAATCTGGGCTTGTTATTGTAACGCAGCGGCTGTAATCAGCCGATATCGTTGATTGTACAGTCGCTATTGGGCTCTCCTCCCCTGGTGGGACTTTCATTAGCGGAGAAGCGTTGCCGATACCCGCAGAGGGCCACAGATGTACTTATGCCGGAGTCTTTATGTGCCGTATTTTATGTCTTCCCTTATTCCACCAACTGTGCTTAAATTAACTTCAGCCGGGAGTTGTATTGTTCTATGTAAGTACCCAGTGGTTACACTTATCTTAAGTATTTTCAGTTCCACTTTCTGCGCAGTAAAGTCGGTTTATTTTATTGACTTCCCGATATTGTATTATAAAGAAATGCAATTTTTCAGTATTCTATTGAAAACACTGGAAAAACAACATCGAGGGGGGACATTGGTGTGTACTGTTTGCTGTTGTTTCTAAAACTCCCTAAAGTTCCACAACATAATTTGGTAGAAATGTGTTTAACTAAATATCTTGTTTAGTACAAAAACCATCACACACCGTGTATTGCATTGAGTAGTCAGTCTTAACCAAACAAGGTTTTATTTCAACTTGCAATAATAATCAGTACAAACTAAAAAAATATTTTAGCATATTATGTTTTTTTTTTATATTGCCTTTAAATCAATTAGCAATCCGCCTTGTATCTTATAAGTGTTAGCGAAATAAATAATTTGGGAAATTGAGGCAAAACCTTGTTGGTTTGTTTTGAACGATAAAACAGCATTATATTAGTTTAACATGTCCAGGATCAAATATTATGTAATCTCTCATTTGTACCAATACTAGCAACTGTGTTTGTTTTAAACATGAAAGCTTGTTGCATAATATTCATCAAGGCCTCCTTCATCATTCAATAACTAAATTTAATAATTGAATTTCAAAATCATTACAATTTAGTTTCAATATTATATTTAACATAATATAGAAACCAATTTAGTTTTAAATGGGTTTACATTTTTAAAGTGGTACATTATAGTATTTATACCACAAAAATGTGTTAAAACTAATAAAAATTATTGAAATTAAAAATATATATACATACTGACATATTTATCTAAGATAAATAGAAAAACAAATGTTTCTAGCCAATTTTAGTTTAAGAAAATTAGTCGAAATGACGGCTTATAAAGCGTTAAAAAATTCGAAATGGAACATCTGGAATAAAAACCCTCGACCTTACGTAGCGTAGGGGAAAGGCTGCGACTCTAAGCGGGAGGTCTCGAGTTTGATTCCCGGAGATACCATAAAGGTTTGCATATAGTTATTGACCACTTCCCTCTAAATCGTTTAAATATATTAAATTTCCATTGGTGTTTATAATGCCCTCATAAAAAAGATGCAATGTATTTGCCTGAAATAAAACCTGCCTTCCAGACAAAACAGCGTGGGCGGCGACATAGGATAGTATAATCCATATCAGATTCGAAAATTAACTCATTTTAGCACTACTTCATTTCAAGCACTTCGGCCAAAATGTAAACAAACAGAAGAAAGTTATAACGGATAAATGATAAAACGTTGTTTATCCCTCATGAGTGAAAGCCTCGGGAAGTGAATGTGACACTGATTTACGAGCTATTATAACAGCGCCGTGGAAGTTACGCGGTAACAAATGATAATTTTGTCGCCAGTAAAACGGGAGCAAAGCTGTTGGAGAAGTCGCAAAGTAGCCGGGGAAATTGGTTTGTACTGTCAATTACTTTTGTAGCGCCGGTGAATGAGTTGCTCGGATTTCAACTGTAACTTTGTCATGGAAGTTCATTTAGGTTTCTCTTTGTAATTCAATAACATCGAAATTTCTTGACCGTGTTCCAAATGTACTGTATTTTACGGTCAACTTAATGTTATATTTTATTGCTAAACTATTATTACAGATACAATTATAATGAATAAAATTTTAATCTTTCTTCCTATGAACGGCATGTGGAAGATAGTTGGTTTCATTCCAAACATTGTTTATTAGATGTGTTCCCTGACATTAGAAGGGCGTACATAAACAGATTTACAGGTTGAATCACTGATCGGGCGGTTTTCATGTTTGTCGTGCATGTTTAATACACCAAAATATAGTCCATATTTTAATTACATTTTTAAGACATGTACAAAAAAAAAACTAATTTTATGTGAAAGATTTGTAAAATCTGAACTGTACGCAATTTCATCGACATCTATTATAAGCATGAAATTTCGCTTACGAATGCCTTTTACCATTGGTCTTTGACATTATGTGTCAGGGTTTTTGACATTTTACCTTTTTACTTCATTGCAGGTGGGTGCCAGTGTTTGCAAATAAGTATCCAATAAAAATACGAAGATTTGGATGGTTTCACTTGAAATTATAATGATTGTTGGTGATGGAGGGAGAGGGTAGTGATAAGGGGCAGCTACTGTACGTGCCTTGTCAGAGGAATGTCGGGGTGGCTTTGTTAGCTGCTGAGAGAGTCGCTGCAGGCCACACTAGACTTTAACAAGTAGTGTACCGTACTGTACTGTACTGTACAAGGGAGCTCACTACACCGGTACGTACGAGTATATGAGCTGTTGTTGTGTGGCCCACACGGCTGTTCGTGCGACGTGGCTTTTGTTCAAATGTTCCCATAGTTGCGAGTCTTACAACTATTGAACTGTTCACACAAGTTTGGAAACACACTTACTATTACACTCTCGATAAATGTGTTTCACGTTAGAAAACAGGTCATTACTGTTATTTAAGTACTTTAAAAAGTGTGACAAAAATATGGAGATATCTTTAATACTGCCAGAAGGTCATTCTAAGTAACCACGTATTTATAACACATCCTTACTGCTTTCATTACAAATATTACATTGTTAATAATGTTTTGGACGTTTTTATAAACATGATTATTGATTTATTAAGTATAGTAATACAGTTATCTTATTTCCCGTTGATTGTGTTTAGAGATGTCTAGAGATCTGTCAAGAGTACAGTACTCTTGCGTTATTGTTCTCTGTAACAATTTTC
The DNA here is from genome assembly GCF_021130785.1 of Homalodisca vitripennis. Lineage (NCBI taxonomy): Eukaryota > Metazoa > Arthropoda > Insecta > Hemiptera > Cicadellidae > Homalodisca > Homalodisca vitripennis. The sequence goes on from NC_060207.1 coordinate 143,359,822, forward strand.
CTGTTATCATTATTATTATCATGTTATTAATGTTATTATTTACCAACGGATTACACCAATTATTCCAAAATAATGATACAAAACAAATCAAGTTCAAGAGGTCGTAGCACAAAACAAACTCAGCTCAATAAATCAGTGAATGGTGAACCGTTAATAACTAAATAATAACAATAAAAAACTGAGGATTTGAACTAATTAATGAAAAATAATAAATATAAATGCAATTGTGACTTTTCTTTGTTTTGATTTTCACTTCCTTTAGGGTATTGTTATAAAAACGATGTCTTTGATTGAATCTTACAGCAGCATATCGCTTGGTTTTGTGTTAGTAAAGCAATTAGGTATTATCATAAAATTTTACAAATGGTCTCCACTTTAGATTTGCCTATTAATTTGCGTTTAATTTCTCAGATTGATGCGGTCGGTTCCACGTCCTCCGGTAAACACCGCGTCGGAAGTTTGCTATTGCACTTCAAATCTAGAGACATTTCGTTCTTGCTATGGGAGCCATTACCAGTTCTAAACTGGCAGAACCATTAAAGCGTATCTGTTTATAAAAGTCAGTTGTGGAGGGGAGCTTCATCGTGATTGGTTAAACCTCAACCAGTCAGCAGTATGTTCTGATGCTTTTACTTTGTTTACTTTATTTAACTATACAAGCAAGTTTCTCTTACTATCCCTGGATAACAGTATTGACTTATTACGAGTACATTTTGCGCTAAATTTACATTATATTTGATTTTGTAACGGTGGTCTGCTATAGTTGATTTTTCACGAAGAAGTTTAAGAAGTACAACTTCAGTATTATTTAGAATTTATTATTATAGAATTTCAGTATTATTTAAATTCATTTTTAGTAGTTCAGCATTGCTCTTACATCTTTTACTGTTCATGTATTAAGGCTGAGCTCAGAATTAGGTCAACTAGCCCAACTGTAGTAATTACTGCAGATCAGTAGACTAGTGTGGCGCAGCGAGATCATCGTTATTTGACCTCTGTTCCACCAGATCTGGTTTCGTAGATGGAAGCAGACTCTCCAATGACCCTGATTAGAGAATGTTTGGTATCAGCTGTGGTCCTACCATGGAAATAGTTGAAGGAAACTTTACGTAGGGCTTCTTAAATGTCACAAGTTAGAGATTTTTCATTTTTTCCTAGTATATTTTGTTACACATGGAGATTTCAGATGTTACATTACTATTTTAATGGGAAAACCGTCACATTTTTAACAAAATGCATAGTAAAAAGTAATTTTAATTCAAGTTTATCGGTTTAGATACTACTAGAGAGTCACGTATTAATATTAGTACTAATTTTTACTAATATTTAACAGAGTAAAATTTAGACTTTTTAAGATATACGAAATGGGAAAACAAAATTATTTCAGTCCTGTTTGAAAATATAAATACGTAAATCTGTAACTAAATCCAATTTTGTGTAAGTACCAATGTAACTTAAATATAATTTTCAGATGTTGGATTTGATTTCAAATATTTGGAGTCCACAAATGTAACTTTAATATGCGTTTCGTATGTAAAAACTGTAAATATATTCTAAAATAAGGTGATAAAGTAAAATGTCGTAATATTCATTCCATTAACAAAAAACAAGATCTAAACTGATGCAAAATTTGGTGAACAAATTAGGACATATATCTGTATAACTAAAATAGCCTGTGAGATAATGTGAATTTTATGTGAAGTTGTAGCGGACTGCTGGAGAGGAGCTTACAAGAACGATATAAGAATGAATGTGAAAATGATCACACTGTGGACTGCGCCTGCGAGGTTTTATGTATGCAAAGCACGCACCACTGATGTGTAGACAAACTCGGATTATGCGGCGACATTTTGTGCAGGCGCTCCGCATCGCATTGTTGTATTGCGTCATCCCAAATTTCAATTTATTCTTGAGTCGATCCGATTCTTAACTATATAAATCTAAATACAGCTAGCATTTTATATTAAATTCCGCTTTATTAGGTATAGAATTCCTTATTGCCCATAAATTAATTAATTCAATTGTATTGTATCATTTGTTCCACAAACATCAAACGCTATTACCAGTTTATACCCACTCCATTAGAGTATGTTTAACTATTAAGTTATGATTTCATGTGGTGGTTTCTATCTACTTATGTGACTCATTGTATCAAAACATATAGTATTTTATCCCAGATAAAATGCCCTTTTATTACGATTCCTAACGAAAGCACTCGATATAAACAATACAATTGATATAAACATGACAGAATGGAACAGATATGGATTTCATTATCAACAAATAAATAATTTGATAATTTGGGCAACTTCGTGAGGGAGAGGCAAGTATATTGTATTGTGTATCATTATTACATATTATACAATATTTTACTTATAGTAAGTATTACTGGTAAGGTCTACTGGGAAGTCGCGTGACTATCCCTGAGCGGTTGGCGTGTGCGTTCGTGTCATCACTACAAAACTCCCCCTCCCCCCCCACTCTGACAAATTGCTACTCTATACCACGTTGTTCTTTATTCCCTTTCTTGTAAGTTGCGGGAATCAATAAAGACTTAGATATTGTTTCAACTTTATCGCTGCCGCTAGAATACCGGGGCCAGTCGATTCATGTGAATGTTCATTGATAACGAGCACACCCCCCCCTCACCTCACAAAATGTAGACATCCAGTAGTTAAAAATACTTTTACAAAATTGTGAAATATCTCAAACTCTTAACACTATTACCTAAAAAAGGTAGCATTTATTGGTGTTAATATTCATGCCTAGCCAAAGTAGTAGTCCTAAAGTGTATTTAAAAATATCGAATGCCTAATAACTTCTTTATATTATAAAATTAAAACGTAATATCAACATTGTACATTTATTCATATCAAAGTTATTCATATCAAAGTACTTTTATTACCAGTGATGTATTTTACTCTTTAGGGGAGAGGGAGCAGATAGTGAGTCGGCAAACATTATAATTCATTATTGTGTTTAATTACGCTAACACGAAATTGTCACTCGTAGGCTAATAAACACAAGAATAAAATTTAAGTGCTCATTGTGGGCAATGCATAATTGTCTACTGGTCTTCTGTGGAGGATATGATGCCTTAGATTTTGACGTTTTGCTGACAACATGAATGTGGAACAATAGGCCCTCCCTTGTTAGTGTATCTAAGGCAGTGAGCATGAGCTATAGTTGACTTGATTAGTATCAATCTTACATGCACTTGTGGTTGAATCGATTATAAATGCTCAATGAGTAAACATCATTAGTGCTTACAATTTAATATTTGGAAAATCCTAAAAGTAATGAAGTTCATTTAAAGTTCTTAAATCCTTTATTGTTAATATAAATATATACGTTTTGACTGAAAATCATATATTATGGAAATATACACGCTTATAAAGAATAGTGATAATGCTTTTGAAATTTTAGCATTCTATTAAAGAAAATCCATAATTATGTAGCTCTCTTACATGTATGCATTATGGAAAAGATGTGAAAAAATCATGAATATGCGATTTACATTTAATACTATATGTTTATGTATTCCGTCTTCGTCTTCATAGCTATCATAAAAATAGCTCTTCAGCTCGTATATTGATTTTCGGATTTCCTTTTGACACAATACAAGCCTTCCCGAGGCTACTAAACATACCTGTTTACAGTATTTATAACTGCTTGTTTCAGAAAAGACCATGTTTATCATGTCATTGTTTATAAATTATATCTTTCGCTCTTTTACATTTATTTTCTTTTTTTTTCAGGAAAGCTGTGGACCACGTAGTTAGAAAAGCTCTTGAGTCATTGACATCAACAAAATTTCTTAATTAAGGTAAATATATAATTAAAATCTAATTGCTATATATGTCTGACAATTAAAGGAGGAAATTAAAATGTATATTGCTGGATTATCATTGTGCGACATTGTTTATTCTGTATGAATGCAAAATCAATTGATTAATTCAAAATGTGCAAAGCTCCTTAACCAGCCAAACAAACAGATGTAAACGATTGCCTAATGAAAGGACAACATTACAACAGACCGGGGTCTCGCCTGACCGCGTCTATCGCCGCCTCTTGGCAAAGCTTGCGAAAGTAAATAATTTATCTGTTATTGAACATTGATTAGAAAACGTGAAGGCTTCTGTTGAATGGCGCGTTTGAAATTGTTATGCCATATCCAATGTTGCCACTGGAAGTTAATTTATTCTTTTGCTACTTGGTGTAAATGTTTTCAATTCAGATGTCGTTTCCTAGAGAAAATAAATTCAACTTAAAAATGTCTTTATATTTATTTTAATTTACTGAAACAAATAACTAGACGTCTTTTATTATTATATCAGTGGTAGCTCTTCCTCCAAAATACTCAATTATAGGATTAATGTACAATTTATGTATGTCTAGAAGTAAATAGTTAATTAATGATAAAACTACACAAAATAGACACACACCATTTTGTCAGAAACTAATAATTCAATTTTATTAATTGCCGAATACAACTGTAATAAATAATATCTAAATTTCGAACCGTAAATCAGGTCAATGCTGCCAGATACTTTTTCACTTTTCGCCGTAATTATTTCATTTACTTGTACAGTTATGTATGTATACTAATTGTAATATAAATAAACTATAAGAGTACATACACGAAAATCTGTGACAGTAAAAATATTCTCTGGGCGTATTACCAGATGTCACTATACTCGTAATACATATAAACACGTATAAATGAAGTTTTACAAAACTAGTTTTGATACAATGGTCACGTAAAACAAATGTTATAATAACACAATCAACCAATTCTTAGCACAATAATTATAACTCGGTCTCTCATAACGTAGACGTTTACTTTAACTCTATAGTGATAGAAAGAAACATAGTCGTATTTTCAATACCTGATCAAATTGTCAAACAAGACACTTATTTTTTTATCATTTTATTCATGACAGCGTGTCAATTAAAAGCTAAAACTTTCCTGTGGCTTTTTAGGACGTCCAAAACTTACAGATAATTCAATTAAGAATGTTTGCTCGTACAAAGCTTCACCTTGCAGTAAATATTTGACGATAGTAGTAAAACCACGAACTGTTAAAGAAATGATAAACAAACCTGACCCTTTCGCTTGCCTTGGCTTCCTCGTCGACAAAAACAACCAAATTGGACAGAGACGCGTGTGAGCCGCACATACGGGTCATCTGACAGCTGACACTTGACATCCCCTGACACAGTCTGTCACACTTTGTGGTCAGGAACTTGATTGTTAATTCTGATTTTCAACTCAATGAGCGGTAACATTCCAGGGGCACTCGCTTTACTGAGTAAAATCGTCATCCCACTTCTTTCATCTGGCAGACAAATGTGCAGCATGCCCTTACACAGTAACTATATCGTAGTATGAGTGGCGAGAGGCACGATCTTTTATCGTTGACCAAGCTAAATCTGATAAGCTCTAAATAAGAGCGTATAGTCCTTTGGAAAAGTAAGGAATAAAACGTATCAAACGTTGGAAATTTTAATACGTTTAGTCTTTTTTAATTTTATAAACTTATATCAAATCATTTTATACTTAAAAATAGTTACACCTGCATCAGCCAACGGGATAAACAGACTGAAACTCACCATTTTAGGCCAAACAGTCCGTATTTATTTTATTATCATATGGTCATTTTTTTCAAGTCTGACGGTTGGTATAAATTGTAAAAATATATTATTGAGAACAATTCATCACTGTATTATTATTATTAACCCTTGCAATACAACTCATTTCGATCCTGGCCAATACAGGATCGAAATTGTTGCCAATACAGGATCGTGCTTGAGGATCTATTTCTTTCTTAGAGAAGATTATTCCACCACTTGACTAAAAAAATACTAACAGTATACACTGTCCGGAGAGACTTGTGCTTCAAACCTAACCTGTATACGCCCACACAGCTCGGGCCCTAACTACCTGTACTGGATTGCCATGGTGAACAAAATATATTTTCTGTATTTAAAATGTTAATAAAATGGGTTATCTCCATAACAAAATGTAGAAAATTGTTTAAATTTGGAATAAAGATCCAAATATAAGATCTTCAGATATTCAGTGTAATCCTTACTGTAGTAGAACGTTGAATTTAATATAACACTGTACACTTCAGTTTCAGTTTTACCAATTTTGAAGTTCTGTATTGAGACTCATTTCCTGTATTTTATAGTGTGTAATTAAACTAACTGAATAAAATAAGAATGAAAAAAACGTATCGGGAACACAAAAGGACTCTACGGTTGGAAGGGCAATCTGACCGTTGGCACTAGGCGTGCGATAGTACATAATCCTGCAGGAGCCACAGCCCTCCTGGACAGAGTCGAGTCTCAGATTATTCTGTTTTTAATTCCAATAATTTATTTTACACAAAGTTATCACTCGGTAATATCTGATTGATGTATGTCACAGACTGGAAACCCTAAAGATTCTAGGATGTCCGTATAAAACGCCGCTTTCTGATTTGTCAACAACGACTGTGAAAATTATCTTTCGTGTGTATGTTTTAAACACTTGTATTTATTATACTATCTGTTTAATATTTGCTTTTCAGAACATTTAAATAATAACAGAAATAATAAAAAAAACCAATAAAAATATGTTTTGAAATCTGCAGTATGATTCCTTTCTGAGGTGGAACTAAGCGCTCCTATGTTTGTTTTACTAAACAATGGAAAATGTCCGAAAAGATTGTGATGCCTTCACAAACCCACCATTGTAAAAAATAAAACATGAAAAAAATCATAAAATTGAATGACTATGAACAGTTTTGTTATATAGAATGTATTGATTATTTATTACATTTCAGAGTAATGTAGTCGTATAGACTAATCTAGGAATACTCCGCACCAGCAGCAAAGATCTGTTTGGCCAATCAACATGACGTTTAATCTTTGCATTTAATATGATTTGTTTAGAGAAATCTTAGGCTAGCGCATTGTATTTTAAAAATCTACAGTTAAAAGTCACATAAAAATGCGTGTTTGAAACGATCAAATAATGTGTTTCGTCCCATTCAAAATATACGGTTTCTGATTTTTTAAACATTTTTATTTTCTTGTCAGAGGTAACGGAACAAATTCATTCCATTTATAGAAACTTCTATTTAGTTCCACTATATTCAGAGCAATCGTAATGTATTTTCTAGAAACCAGTTTCGAAAACGAGAGTTGATCTTAAGTTTTCTATAACATATTTTATTTGTTCTTTAAATAAAAAACTGTGAAAAACGTTCGAACGCGATTGCTGTTGTAAAACATTTATTTGCTTGGAAACACGGCTTTGTCAATAAAATTGAGTAAATTGTGGCTTTAGATTGCTTTTGTAAGGAAACTTTCCTTGCATTTCAAAACTGAACCCAGCTCGGGAGAAGATCTTGAATGGTACAAGACGTTGCGCCATGGATGTGGGAGGGGAGCAGGATATACTCGAGGTTGTGGAGTTGTCGACGATTACATCGATCGCTAAGACACAGTCGATCGATCCTTCCAGGGCTTTGTCGCCCGCAAGGCTCGCGTAGTTCCCGGACAACGCAAGGGCCCTTTTTGTACGATTGGTCGAAGGTCGTAAAGGCAACACTGTAAACTTTCATATTGCTATGTGCTTTCCAGCTCCATGTAGTTTTCTGTCACTTTTACATATTACTCTTGTAAGTACTACGTACATAATTGTAAACATAACTCAAATTTTAAGAATGAGTGATACAACTCAATTCACACTGTGCAAATTTAGCCTTTTCAAATTATTGAATTTTAACAAGCATGCAACTAAACTCTGGAACTGTGTATATAAACACGATTTGTATTATGGAAGTACATTTTGTTGGAAGTATTTAAATAAGACATATATTATAATCGTTTGGATCCTTATTTTGTACAGGTTCAAGGTATCCTTTCCATTGCTATAGGCATTACGGAATTTTAAGTTCGATCATGTAAAACATACAAATGCAAAGGACCTTGACAACTAAAAACTCCTGGTTAAACTAAAACTATAAATTATACGACACGTTGTCAACGAAGCAATACTTCATTGATCATTGTGTGAACAATAATGTTCCTAAATTCTAATATTCCTGTATCGCTATCACCCTCATTGATGAAAATCCATCTACTGAGATCTATTTAGTACTTCCAGAATAGATATTTATGTTTTGGTGATTCTATCCCATATTTCGTACAGGCCAATAGTGGCCAAATTTTGTTTAAAATTGGAAGAATGTAACTGAAAATCGCTAAAAAATTCCTGTTTTTAGTTATTTTTATTGGGTTTAATGTAGACGCGTACATTACAGTACATCCTAATCGACCTAACCAGTTCCATTGTGTGGTGTCTAATTCTAGTTTCTCCCAGAGTTATTGAATGTATAGATATATTTCAACATATAGACAATATTTATCCCTACTTTTTCATTGTAAATTTCAGAACTTTTGCATACATTAAAGATGTGTTTTACTTATCTTGGTTACAACTGATTAGTTACTGTATTAATGTTTCATTAAACTAACGTTTTTATAATAACGCAATATAAAATAACATTAGAATAACATGTATCGTCATTTTGATAGAAGTGTTATTTTTGGAAATGGAAACAAATTGATAAGTACACAATGAGCACATTTATTCGACCGGAAACTGTAATCATTTATGCAACATTTCTATAAATTGTGATGCATTATTCAAGCTTAATAACTGAAAACGAAGTGATTCAACTATTTTAATTAAAGTTCACAATTTAAACTAGTTTATCATGGTAGATGCAAGTGATTTATTTCAATAGAAAAACTCATTTTATACGTGTTGTATACACACCATCCAGTTATAAAGTTATTCATGTAACTAATTAGAACATTCAAGGTGCAAAAGTTGAGCTGTGCTGGGCGTGATTAAAGGGCAGCCTTACATCGGTTAGGCCAACTTCCTCGAAGTAGACTACAGTAGTCTGTCGCCACAATTGCTTCTTCTTCTTCTCTGGTGTCTGGTGGTAACTTTGTCCTCTCATTAAAATAACTACTGGCAGGACTTTTATAATGTTTTACTCTGTCAGCAACATTGGCCACAAAGTGAGGAAAGGATTGAAATTGGAGATAATTAGCCTAGAGAAGGACGGCTGTACCCACAAAACTACATAAGAGTAAGTGGATGCATCACGTGCTTGACCCTAGCAGCACGTGCAGCTCTCGTGTTAAATTATGTGACACGAAAACCTTAGCCGTGATTCAGTCAAGCATCAGAGATGTTATGCCCGAAATCACTAAACACTCTACGTGAGCTGCATGCCGAAAACGCGATATCTGTGGAGAAACATCTTCAGTGGCCAGAGTTAAATCGAAACTAGCATAGCTAGTCATACATATCGGCTTATAAAATGACCAGATGGAGCAAAGTTATACGATTTGCTGATACTGAACCAATCAGTGATCAATGTGGCTTCTTTATAACGGACTGATAACCTGATCTTGTCATTCACTCTCTAGTTGATAACATTTATATTAATTATATTTTAAGACAATATGATCTTTGGTATATATACAAAATATTTCGTATTAGATGGTTAATAATATGACACATTTGGACTACCAGTTTTATAAACTCTGAATATCTTAAAATTTTAAACAATAGAAAGAAATAAATAGATTAGTTTGACATTGCTTGTGATAGTGTTATATTTACGTCTGAAAACATAACCAAGTTCCCACATAGCGAATCCAAAATTATGGCCCAAACTGTGTCAGAATACATTTTTTGCCTTCCAGCCACAGTGAATGAATGAATGACGGTAGTTCGATATCATTATCTAAATTAAATAGATCTAGTGTTGAAGGGGTGGGGAGGAGGGGCATTGGTTCGTTTCACGTTAAATCAGGTCTTCCTGTGTCATTGTCGCATCAAACACTAGCGTTAAAATTAAGTATATTGCCTCCTTGTCGTGTCGAGGAGGCTGTAGTTGTATCAGCAGAGTCGGAGTCGAGTCAGCACTTGATTACCACTGCCTCAGCAATCCCAGCCGCTGTCATGTAAATATTAGACGCTGCTGGATCATCCTTTGTTTACAAGTCACAATATTGAGTCAAATCCCCACCACCCCTCCTTATCCACTTCACTACTAGGCATTTCATTGTGTAAACAATCGTGTAATATAATGGCGGCTCGATGTGTTCCCAGACCCAGCTACATTGTTCTAGCATTATCATTGACATACTATTATCAACTGATACACTAGATTCGCATTGTTTCCAAATGTTGATTGTTTATGTATATCGTACAAGGGAGAACTCCACGATACTGTAAAATAGCTTGAGATTATGCCTTATGTGATGAGTTTATAATAATACTGTAATACATTTATGCAGACAGAGCAATATACTAAATTTAAATATAAATTATGGTTATGGCTACATCGTTCATTGTATTTTCCGCTTGGTATTTAAATTAACATTTATGCAATACAGATAATTATATCACACAATGCATGTAGAGAATTTTAGACTTGTTACAATTTTTATAGCAAAGTTTCAATCATAATCTTTTATTAAATTGATGCAACTTTAATGAATTGCTAAATAATGAGTGATCGGCCAGTGAAACTTCCACTGAGTTCTTTTGTACCACTGTACTCGTTCTAAGTACTTACGAGTAACCGAATTGTAGGCTTTAATCTGGTCCAAATCAATAGTTTTATTATGATAATTCTAGTGTGATTAGTTTGCTTTTGACATGGGTGATTTGAAAGAATAATACCATTTCGGACATTTGGTATGTATTTAGTGGTATTCAATCAACACCACGTTTTGGGGATTGAAATATATCCCCTTAATAAAAACACTTTAAGGAATAAGGTTAAGCATGTTTAAAAATTAATTTTTACTGCTGATGGAGGCTATAGATTCCAATCATCCATTACTTGTATCAATGTCCGAATCCCTATCATCCTTTCAGTCTAATCAATATTGTAATAAAGTATAAACCTACTCGTAAAGGATTTTATAAAATTCTTTAGATTTCGTTTTAGTAGTTTAAATCAGTAGAGTATTGATTATATAATCATGTTAAGAGTTAAATTTATATGTAGTCATCAATAAATAATACTGTTATTAATAATAATAATGTAGTGAGGTAATAGTAATTGTAGGAATCAGAGTAACATTGCACTCGACTTTTGGTTATTCGGCCATTAGGCAACTATCTAACTTTGTCTGTAAAAATGCAAAATATTTCATTGCATATAGGGTATTTTCATATTATGAACAATTTCAGTTAATCTTTTGCGAAATTTGATTAAAGCTGTAAATTTACTTGATAGTATCATGTTTATTCCTCAAATTGGAAACCATGGTCCAACAGATTTTGGAACTAACCAGGCGGAGATAAAACGACAAAACATGCTCATTAGGTATTATTCGTCGAGTTGCTAAGGTAACCGCATTGTTTCTTTCAACTTGTGCAGGTTTCGGAAACAAGAATTCAACGGGAATTCGTGTAAACGTACATTTGGAGATATCGACATTCCAGTTACCGAGCAAATCAATTCCACTTAGTATAATTCGTTCACTTATTCACCCATTCCTAACCCACTTTAACTGAGAGCTGTTCCTGTTATTTCATGCACGTTTAGCTCAACTCAATTTAGAACTGGGGCGGCATTGTGTACATTCTTAATAAAACCGGGAGCACTTCTTGTTCTAAGGGAAATTGGCCTTCTATCTTTTACTGCGCTATATTTCAACTGAAATCCTCTGCAACTACATTAGGGAATGAAACGCGTGCAGATATTACTCGTGACGCCAGGCGTCGCGTCGGGTCAGCCTGTCCTCAGATCCTTACTCATAGTGGACATATGTTATCTTCTGAAGAGCGTGACAAATCTTAGATCGTGATTCTGAGCTTTTGGTAAAATACACATTAAAACGTATCATACGCATAGCAAAATTGTGTATTTACTGTATTACTTCTATTTTGATGATGACGATCTTAATCACTGTTACTTTAAAGCTTTTATTTGCATTTATGCCTATATTAGAATACTCCACACGAGTGAAATCTTTAATTAGTAAGCAGTATCACAGTGGAAACATTCAAACTCGAAATTAAACCGTTTTCAAATTACGAAATTTTAAAAACATATAATTTGTAATAATATAAAAGTAATAGAATATGCATATACGCTTTATTAGCCAAATTTAAAATTAAAATCCTTACTTTATTTGAATGCTATGTATCAATAACACAGATATTCCGCACTACGGTATAGTTACACTAAGTAACTCACTAGAACACATATCTTGTCTAACCCACCGAAGTTCCAATTACCCGTGGAGACATTAGACTGTTAGTTGCGGACCCGAGGGTAACTAACTGTAATGCATGTAATATCTATTGAATTAATTGTACATTTTCTTCTGCAAATTAACTTCTGAATAGATTTCGACGTTTTACGTTTGATTAGAAACCTTTAATAGGCTACTCTATGCTTTCTTCTTCTGTGTCGTTCGATTAAATTAAAACTTACGTACCGCTGTGGTATAAATGTGAATAAAGCAGTGTTCTAAAAAATATGTATATATATATCTTATCATGTGAAAATTTATATTATAAATTGCATTGTACATAATTGTGACTGTAGAGTTATTCATCGTAGTGATTTATGAAAGTGACCGCTCTTTATAAACATCAAACATCAAGGAAATCTGTTGTTTCATTTTTGAAAATGTTTCCATTCCCGAAGCAAATGGATGCCCATGGATCACTTCATATGGAGAAGGCAGTCAAAACGCCATATTGTCCATACATGAATGAATATTGTCCATATCTCTAAATTTCAAAAGACTTGAAATTTAGTTTCTATATGTGTGTAATTTAAGGTGTCCTTGATATGTGCATACTGCATATGTACGTTTACACTATTTTGTTCAGGGTCATAATTGCACCTTTAGATTTTACCATTTTTCTCCGTGTATTTATAGGAGTTGACATAAGTAGAGATTTAATTTTAACATTTTAAGTTGCTCCCCTAGCTGGAAGTGGGCAAAATCGTCACTCTCACAAAAATGCTTCATTTTATACATAGCTTTTTAAGTTCATGCATGTATTAATTCTACAGTTCTGAAGTGCTCAAGGCCGTGTAGACATCCTGCATACTTCACATATTTGATCATAATTGCCAGCTAGTTTTGTGTTCCTTCAACTCATAAAGTTCATGATTGATCGAACTGTCTTCAAAGTTAGCAGGAAATTCAATGAACTCAAGAAAGATAAGCAACTAATATAAATAATGAATGCCATTTCCGGTGCTGTGATGACATAGAGACAAGGTCAGATACAATCCAAACTTACACGTCCCACTGAGGTTAGAACTAGCTAGGACCAGTCAACACAATTCGCTAGTAATTCGTGCCAGTTGTAATACTAGGTCTAGTCTTCGGACTGCGCTGTATCGGTTTTTTCTCTTTGGTGTACACAAAGCAGTAGTCACGCAGAGCTAAACGGCATACACTTTTAATTCAACAGAAGGTCAGATTGTAATTTTGTAATTTATGGCATTTAGTTTTACTTATGTTTAAGATTTAATTTTATATGCATAACACAACTTAAAACTAGAACTTATATTTGGGGTTGTAATACTACTGGAATTTAAAATGTTAATGAATTCAAAATAAAGGAAACGTAGAATGAAAATGATACAAGGGAATGGAAAATTGATCAAATAAATTGTATATGTAATGTGTTGTATGTACGTGTTTTAATATGTTTTTAAAATTCTGAAACATTTATTTCAAATCATCATTTACCAATGCACATGAATGGAAACAGAAAGTGGAGTGTATTATCCAGTGACAATAATGAGCTTGCGACAAGACGAGTTAATGGAGCGCTCGATTGGATCTGAAATCTGTGGACGTGGAACAATCCATTATGTTTTGTGTGCCAGGATATTCAGCATCCTGCGGAGGTTCGAGCGATATTTATGATTGAACAGACGCAGTATCATTTACTTTATCGAGTAATATAGAGTTTTCAGTTTGAATTAATTTTACCTACAAGTGAGTTTTAATCTCAGTTATTGTAAAGCTGTTAAAGAACTGGATTTATCACATTGAACACATTCAGTGAAGATTCTATTCCATTACTGCTTTATAAACTCGGGTAGATTTATTGACGTCACATTTTTTCTATATAAAACCGTTAACTATGTACGTATTACAGCTACACTTTCATTATATTATTATTTTTGCGCTATCGTATGTTGAAAAAACATACACGCACGCACGTTCTTCCCATAACAGGATGAGTAAGCTCTTGTCTGACAAATGTTAGTTATAATCAAGAAATCAGAATCCTGTCACATCTACAATAAAGCTGACAAAGTAAAGTAATAACACTTCAAACATGTAGTACATCACGCGCATAATACTTTCTTTTTAAATACTTCTCTCAAATTCTACTGATCTAAAGTAATATAAATGAACTTAAACTGAAATGATAGACTACTAATTCTGAGTTGTATTCTGAGTGTTGTCTGAGTTCCAGTTAATGTTACAAATAATTATAAAAACGCCCTTACATTTTAATTATTTATTTTTAGACCCTGAACAAGAAAACTTAGAATAATTACATTTATGTTAGTAGTAATTAAAGTTTAATTCACATAAGCACAATCATATTACAAGTAATCATAAATTCTCATTTAAAGTATAAATTCGTCTTTTGGAGACAAGTTCAAATATCCAAACCATGCGTTTGAAACCAAGTCAGCTAAGAGAACAAATGTTGCCACAAATAGTTTTACAGGAACAGTTAATAGTTACACCAACATTTAATATTAATAAATGGTTTTCTTCAGTCGTTTTTTATAACCATATTTGTCATTGTGTTCATTAAGTATAACACACAATAAAAAGACAATTTGACATAAGACACCATTTTAAGTTTAATATATACAAAATCGTTTTGTATTAAACATTTTTTAATATCTGGTTTTCTACCGTCTTTTTGTTTTTAATTTTAACTTTAGTATCGCAACTCTCACCGATCTATAAAACCTGTTATGAGTACATTTATTCTAAAATATAATAGTGTAAAATTGGAAATTTCACATTGCAAATTAAATATAATTATAAATGGTTATGTCAAATTTAAAAAACTTGAAAAATAATCATCAAATGTGGTGTATTTGTTATAGCTGGGTAAGGAAATGCATTTGCGTTATTGTAATGCTTCTGAATTAATAAAATCTAAAAAATCATTTACTATATACTTAAACATTTAGCTGTTTTCTTTCGAATATCCAAAATCTAAAATTTTCTTGACTCCTAAAAACTACACACGATATAACAAAACTTACATCAGGTATTTTCTCTCTTGTTCTTAATTTCATTTGTTCTTTATATACGCCACACACTGGGTTTGAAGAGTGGGACTAGGTCCACATTGATGTTTCACTTAAAACGTGTTTCATCACTTCCTATTAATGTCATGGAATTCTTTTAACACAATAATGGTGCAACATCACACCATTTGCATACAGACATTACTTTCAGTGTAGTTTACGTTAATAAATGTTATGAACGTTGGTTTTAATTATGAAACCGAAACGTACGTTACTTTGTAAATTTAAATTTGTAGTCAGTCGCCTATTATTACGCCCTTATTTTGATTGTAGGATAAGGAATTTATATCATTATAAATGAGATGAGATTAAGCAGTAGAGTTCTTCCTGTAAAGTTTGTAACGATAAAATGTGTTTAACATTTTACATTACTTTTAAATAATACCTGTATATTGAAAAGAAATAAACACAAATGATATCAATCATATCTAAAATGACAATCTCCCATTATACTACAAACAAACACAATGAAGTAAACAGTTTGATTTTTATGGTTCTTTGATACTAAAACGAAGATGACCGCCTGTACAGATGGTTTTAACATAACAAGTAAAAGGCATGTCGACGTTTGTAAAATTTATTTTTCTTGACTCTTTTTATTCTTACTTAATTTGTAATATTTCATATCAGAGTGGTTTAATGCCGCTATTTTGAAATCAATCCTTCGTTGAGAAAATGTTCATTCCGAATTACAACGCTATGACGTATTACAATGGGGTTAAGGATGCCAAACTATGTCACTTCCATGCGCGCTCCCAAGCGGCAGTAGCGGCAACTAACTCAGGCACTAAGCCTGCATTTATCTTCGTTGTCGCGTAGACACTAGCCAGCAACACATAATTAGTTAGTAGTCATAACGTATTGTAGTTACTAGTACTTCCACAACTGATTCTACATACTGCCTCTGTTTGTCTTAGCCTCTCTTTGACACTAGACCTCGTCCTCCATCACGTCTATATAGCCAGCAACACATAATTAGTTAGTAGTCATAACGTATTGTAGTTACTAGTACTTCCACAACTGATTCTACATACTGCCTCTGTTTGTCTTAGCCTCTCTTTGACACTAGACCTCGTCCTCCATCACCTCTATATAGCTAGTTATATTTCAGATGCCAAGCGCTAGGCTCAGAACAAATGAACTAGTATAGTAAATAGTATAGTGTTTGTGAATAGCCAGCAGTGATACAAATACAACACTTTTTGCTCACAAAATGAGTTCTGTAAACCTCAGACTTTCACTTCATACCTCACCTACTCATTGTGGATTTAAATAAATAAAGCCATTATATGGGTTCGCGTCAAGCATTCCATGAAGCTTCATGAGTAACTCTTTCACTCTCTCTTAATGTCGTGCAATCCGGTTTTGTTGAGTTATTTTATCTTCATAGTTTTAGCCCTGAATATTTCCTTACAAACATAAAAATGAACAATGTTATGATCACTTATGAGAAGGAATAGAGAGTAATTTTAGATATTGTTGTAAACTGGGGATTAATAGAAACTGCTGATGATAAGTATTTGAATATTTTACAGTGTCTATATGAATCATGACAAAAGCGCTGTGTTATGTTAAATCAGTTATGTCTTAAAAGATACTCTAAACAATATACGTTTTTAAAATTGCATATTTATTGTGTGTTTTAATGAAATATGTTTACATAAAAAGTCTGATTGTTTATGATATGTGAATTTTTGGTATGCAACTAAACAGTATATACAAGTATCTGACTTCAGTAATTTTTCATGTACATACAGGTAAAATGCATATCTTTTTAATCAGCCAATGTTCTGAAGGTCTGATTTCAAGACAATCTTTACATCTTTAAATGCATACAAATTCTCAAAGAAGTATTTAAGCCCTTTTTCCAACTTTCTGGAAAAACTTAGACCCCCCTAAAATGTTTAAAAAAATGAGAAAGCATTATCCAACTGAAAACAGACTACACCACTAAGAGCAGATAGTCGCTTAGAGAGGCCAAATACAACATGCTTCAACTATACGATTTTCTGTAAACCACAACCTATCTATTAATTTATGGAACACGTATAAACAGACAAAAATGCCTCATTCTGCTACAGACAGTATTGACAACATAGATGACATCCGTTTTTTATCAAAAGTGCTCCCCTCCGTGGCAGACACATAATTTCAACTTTTGAAGTCCTCAGTAACGAAATCACCTCTGCTGTTTTAATTGGAGGAACAAAACCCAACACAATTAACACGGTCTAGACAATGCAGCAGAGATGAGATGAGGGTGGTTGTGCCTGTCGTGGGGCAAATTGGCCAAGAAACCCTCCTGCCCTCCCTGCGCGGGGCGGCGCGTGAGTGCGAGTGTGAATGCTGTGAATGCTCTACGCTCACTGTCTATAACCGCAATAACGTATTTCTACAGTCCCGGCGAGCCGTTTTGTCCCTTTCAGCAGAAACAATGGCCGTTCTCATTTACCTAATGGAACCGTAGACGAGCTATTGTTTCGTGGTACCAGTGTACTACCCACCTTGCGTTGCCTTTCCTTGCTTTCCATTCCCTAAATTATTTTAATAGCTCTCTTAAGACAAATGCAGGTATCGTACTCGCAAAGTAATTCTGTCCATTGTGATTTTTCATTTTGTTGGAACGTTCTTGGGAAGCTTGTATTTTAATTTGGTCATAATTTGTTAACTCAATGAAGTAAAAATCTGTACTTCCTATTTTTTACTCTAATATGCATGCCTATATAAAGATTCAATATTTAAGGAACAAGGTGTTGGAGTTCAAATGGTGGTAGAATAAGTGAGAGCAGCCTTTATCTCCCGAACGTTTCAAAACTTATAATTATACTTCATTTAGATCGTCTTTAGTGAATAATTAACCATGAATTTGTCATATTCTAGAGTTTATTATGAATAAAAATCTAGTAACGTAAAGTACACAACCTTATAGTCTCAGGCCACAGATTGAACTTCACCGCCTGCGATAAGGTTCCAGTCTGAGTTCGATCATTCTCTCGGGAC
Source organism: Homalodisca vitripennis (assembly GCF_021130785.1). NCBI lineage: Eukaryota > Metazoa > Arthropoda > Insecta > Hemiptera > Cicadellidae > Homalodisca > Homalodisca vitripennis. Next base: position 143,378,229 of record NC_060207.1, read on the forward strand.
TTGCCGCGGAGGACAATCACTAACTGAGGTAGTTGTAGTTTGACTGAGCGCTCTAAGTTCGCAGGATTAATATTCCAGCTATTCTCACTTAAATTTCTAACGTGTGCACCGCCATACGCCATGTGGTAGCTGTTACATGAAGTATTCCCTCTGCCAACTATCAAGATATACTTGGTGTACAAATATCCGAATATCCGCCCGCTGAAATCTATAGGCTATAATCACACTGTCCGTACGTCAATGAGATAAAATGTAATTATGCAGGTTGTTCCGATCAGTGATGTGTTCCTTCAGTCGACCGTGGAAAATTCAATATTTTCAACGATGTGATCCAAAATGAAATTTCTGTGACCAGATCAAAGGATAGACGAGGTTTAATAACGGTGCGCGCCGATGTGAGAGGGAGCACGCGATACTATCAATAACCAGTTAAAGGTATCGAAGGCGTCATGACAGTTATCTGTGATTGCCGCGGCTTCACTCGCAATAAATCACAAGTTATTCTGAATATCCCTAGTGCTCGTCGCACGGAAACTCCAACAAAACTCACCATCAAATGTAATCCCTTTGGGGTAATTTAGTGAAGCCCTATTCAACTTTATTCTTCATGAATCATTTTTACTAATACTACTGTATTTACAAATACCGTTATATATTAAATTTTGTAGTTACTTTTGAGATAATGTACAATTATCTCTAACTAATCTCTCCTCCTTATCTCTCTCAAACAATCATTAAAAAACGATTTAAGGAACACGAAGGATATTATAAATACGGACAAACTGAAAAATCAGCTATTGCCAGACATGTACCTGAAACAAATCACACCTTTAAAAACTTCACATTATTAAAACAAGTCCATAAACAAGAAGAACTCGACGCTTATGAAACATTATACGTACAAAAACATAAAGATAAAATATTAAACAATGATTTTGGACCGATTCAAAATTCACCATTCCTTTAAAATATTTATTTTATTTTACTTTTAACCATTGTATTAAGTTTTACTCGGCTGATATTTGTTTTAAATTGTTGATTCACACCTAACGATGGCATCTTTAATGTCGAAAGGCCTGCTGTGAAAATATAAAAATTATTGGAGAATTGTGAGTTTTCTTTTATAAAATAACAGACAATTGTTTTTCCAATAAGAAAAGCTCCTCCTTCAATGAATTATTAAGACAGTTTTTCTTGGTTTTCATTTCTATTTCACTATCTCAGTAGTTAAAGTCACATAGAAAAGTCAACGTTTTGGAGACAGATAACGGAAACCAGTATAATATATTATATTGGTGAAAATATTTCCATACGGTTGTTCATCTTAATATTTATATCGTTATTTGTTTTCAAAATTATAATATACATTATTGTTTTGTTTACTAGCAATAACAGATGGTTTATTTAATTGAGAATGGTATTTTTTTATAATGATCCTTAACTATTTCTTCCCGACGTTTATTTGTTACTAAATAGATTTCTTGTGATTGAAATGTAAAAGGCTTAAAAACTGAATGGGATTTAGACGTTCTTATTGAAAGATGTTTGATTTATTTATTTAATTAAAATTTTCTGAACATTTTTACTATAGTATGGACAGGATCCGTTTAATTAAAGATTTAGTGAATGTAACAAGATCATTTTATTTAACAGTGGTTTTATAAATAAGATAGCAAATTTATGGTAATAACAAATTTAATGCTAGAAAAATTAAAGCAATTCGTTTCGAATCCAACTTTGCTGAGGCTTTAAAAATCGTAAGCATAGTAAACTACATAGAGTAATCTTCCGTTGTAGATATTCCAAATACCTCTATTAACAGGAATGTACATTAGGATAAGTCTGGTTAGTGTTGTGGGCGGTGTGGTTTGTAGTAGGTTATAGTTTTATTATAGCTGTCATCTACTCTTTCTAACATGTTTCAATCATTAATATCGCGATAACCGATGACAATCAAATGACATTGGTAGATTTCAGGTAGATTTCTAATTATTGATATTTCAGTGTTTTGAGTATATTGTGAGGTTGATCTTGAACCACGCGCTTTTCCAAAATAAATAACCTTTTAAGAGTTTTTCTTGTGCAATTAACATGTTTGCCATTTTTATAAATTGCTAATAATTGTCAAACTCGTTTATTTTAAGTTCCATTTTGTCGCACCACCGGATAGTTTGTCGGCCACAGATTACTTTGTCATAAATTAGTCAGTACAATGTTCCAGAAAGTATGACCTCATCCATATGGAAAGTCCCGAAGATACTTGAGTTAATTCCGGATCGCACGCCACAGCTAGAGATCTCCGACGCTGTTACACTTCCGATCGGACATGCCGCCGCGCCGCCACCGGATTTAGACCGCCACGCCATGCGGCCTATCACGAGCACTTCTTGTTCTAGTGCAATGCCAACACGGGATATATTTGGACGATAAAGCATCCACAACACGTTGCCCAAGCACGCTACAATAAGGTTCTGAAAAAATTTGGTAATCTCACTTATAACCTTTTGTTGGTTATCATATACAAACTTTTCTTTGAGATAGATGTTTCTTGGTGAAAACCTATCTGGCTTTTACCTGTACAGGTTCTGACCACTTGTTTCACTAATGAAAGACGTTTGGAAAACATCGACATGTATGTGTAGATGTGTCATATAAAGTTTGAACAAGATCTGTTTTCAATTTTAGTTCCTCCATGTCTGTATGACCAGCCCTCCATTATAGGTATTAAGACTTATATTGGTTGAATGTACACACACAGTCACGGTATATTCTATGCGGTGCAGGTAACATAGACTGAAATAACTGGGAAAGGATACATTTTGGATACAACTCATCAGATTCGCACATACGACAGCTGAACGAACCCTTATCCTTGCTCACTCATGCAGTCTCGATGGTCATCTATTTCATCTTCTGAAGTTCGCGCGACTGCTTACAACCTTGCCGTGATGTAAAGCTCAAACTTTCCAAGGAACCCCGTGCTCTCAAGATAGCAGAAGTCGTTGTTATGTTGGCCTCAACATTGTACGAGTGCTTTCAGACAAACCTAACCATAATGAATGTTTACCTCAATATTTCACTCTGCCTTTGCAGCGTATAAACCATTTAGTACAAACACTTAGTTCCCCGCTTGATTGTCGATACCATGCAAGTTCGGCGCCTCTTTCATGCACCATATCGGCCTTATGAATGTAACACCAGTGTGAAACAGCTATATGTTTGATACAATCCTACCACGATCGGACGAAGTCGTGGTTACAATGCTAAATCGTCGAATTTATACAACATATAACAACAGTGATGAAGTCCTGGATTATTTCTTCGGAAAGCAATAGTGAGGACACGTATATGTTTAACATTTCATTTGCTGCTTTTTAAATTAAATTCTACCCTTAAGCTAAACTGTCATTTTACTTACGTTTAGATTTATATGCTACTTGTATTTTTAAGGTTAGGAAGTACCCTACGTATGCTGAGATTCGAACCAGGTCTCCGAAACGAGACAATGAACTTTCATATTAAGGTGATGCGATCGGCTTTTGGTTTCATTAATTTTTTATAATCCTGAGTAATTTCTTTTTAAGACACTTTTCCCGAAGAGAGAAAAATAAGGAAGTTTTGATAACTCCTCGAGGATTTATTGGCTTCTAAAGTAGGAAGTTTGGGTAAATTCCTTTAATCAGGTCCAAAAAAAAAACTGTTGAGATTATAATGTGATTTTTTAGAAGATATCGCCATATATGAGTTGTTACTAAAGGAAATGTTACTTATGAAAAATAATATAAGGAACATATTTTAAAAATAAAATAATACTTACAAAATTATATTTTTGAATTAGAAACAAGTCACTCCCTTGAACCACATATCACATTGATATTATAAACTATTCATATAATTATTATTTTCAGCCGCGTTTTATATACCTAATTACAAGATACCCCCAATTACTATTTTAAATGCCTAAAACTGTTCATGGAGCGGCAATTCTTTTTCTATATGTTTCTATCAAAAAAGATTCTATTCTATAAAAGAGAACTTACAACTGTCTAATAATATAAATTTTCTTACACCTCTTCAATGAAATATCTTAAAGAGACAAATTATTCAAAACAATTACTGAACCGAACCCAGATTGCGTCTCCTTAACTAGGACGTTCTACTTGTCACTTCACATATATTACCGAGTACAGATATGTATGTAGTTGAGATTTCTATGCCCTTTCATTAAACTCATTTTTTTAAGTAAAAAATACTTTTTAGCTTATGTTTTTGTTTATTGACTGATGGCGTACATCTGTGCCGGAGGGAAGTATAAATGAAATGCGTTGGACTTTTCTGGGGCTTAATTTTACATTATCATTCGTTTTGTATGCAAATGCAGAAAGGCAATCGGAGAATTAGCTGTATCGATGCTGTTTGACCGGTGGTGGGGGGTACGCACCCCCGCCTCACTCCTCCCCATCCCCCTCCAACGACTACCCCAACGCTGCCTCTGCGCTGCCATCGATCTAACATTGTGTCTGTCTGTCTGTAACCCATCAATTACGGCTAATCACTGGGTACAACAACACCCGCAGCGCCCCTCACACACCGACTCTTCTCCAATTTCTTTCTCTTGTTTAAGGAATAAAATCTATAATCATATAAATTAATGGTGTCTATATTAGTCAATTTTAAGATAAATTAAATACCACAAGAGTTTCCTAAACCAAGCCCAAATTGATGTCAAAACGTTTACGATGGAGCTCTAACTTATAATTAATTTCAAAATGTTTGACGAGGAGTAGTTAATTTTCCCATCAGTGGGTTTGATTATCCCAATTCGTAATTGCAATGTACTTTACTTATCTATAATTTACCAGATTAAAAGAACAAGTCTAAACTTCAATAAATCCAATACAGTATTCAAATTCTTCGAAAAGGCTAAGTTACTTATGAGCAACAAAGTTTGCAATGAATTTACTTGGACATAAGACGTAGTAGTGGCAGATACACGTGAATGTAAACAAACAAAACAAGTTTTTTGTTTGAACTCAGCCCAAGGATTTTATTTACTTGTGAAAAATAGCAAAATTGTTTATACGTATAAGCCACTTTAAGTGGAGTTTTAAATTAAATTATAGAAAACGATTGCTATATACTTGTTTGTTTTTAGTTAATCAGGTTGCTTATCAATAAATCGAGTTAACAAAATATGGACTGAATAGACAATAAATAGCCTAGAAGAGAGGTGGAAGAGAGACAGAAGAGCTTAATTCCAAACTCCACTAATTCCAACAGTCATAACTATAAAGAAAAATGCCGTTACTCCCTTGCTAAACCAGACCAAAGCCTTCGACTAACTTGTGTTAACCTGGTGAAGAACTATGTAAGGAAGTTTGAAACATAGCCTAATTAAAATCAAAGAGTTTACATACGATATTAAACACTCTTTATCTGATTAAACCAAAAATAAAGTTCTATTTTATATTAATCACTTTTTACGTCGCGTCGGGTAGTATTTCTTTAATTTTATAAAAACTTGTCATATGGCGGCATAGTTTAAATTTTCAGAAGGGTTGTAAAAGTAATTTTTTGTTTTGATATCCGGCCATTACATCACTCATATATCCAGCGAAGACGACATTGATTACAGTTCATTATTGTTTGTAAAACTATACAGCTCTAACACAAAGGCGTTGTTTTATTGGGTAATGTTGTGTTGTAAAGTGGCCGTAAGTTTACTGCCGATCAGGTGACAAGGCGAGCTCTCGGCACTTACATAGTCATACAAGTGCCTCTCTGTTGCTTTCTCTCCGCCTTTAAAAGGTTTCCCGGTGTAGAGCTTTTCTTTGATCCCCGACGGACTGGCTTCTCCGCCCACATGATCCTGCGACTTGTTAAACGTGACTTGTTTGTTTCTCCGGGCCTGGCTTCGGTTGGTTTCGTCGCTCAGAAAGAATCTCGTGATTTCAACAAAAATTTCAACCCTTTTCATAGCAAATTCAAGGCTCTTGAAATATTCGAAAGAATGATTCACATTATGCGATAATTTCCTTTTTATTTTAATGTAAATTTTTCTACTCATAACATAAATATTAATTTCATTATGTTAATGATTATTATAATGCTTGTTTGGCAATGCAGACGTTTTTATAGAGTAAAAAAAGTCTTAAGGAAAACATTGGAATTAATATGATAACGTATTTTTTCAATGCATATCTTTGTAATTCATGAACAAAATTTAATGTACTCGTATTTTAGTTATTCGACAAAGTGTTTGCAATCGCAACTGTTCAATAATTATCTTGCGAACCTCGTTTGTCAATACTGTTTGAACGACGATAGTCACCAAAAACATCGGAATGGAATTAGAGGAGGTTGTTAGAATATACTAGGAGAGTTTGAGAAACTTAAAATTAAAATCATTAAGCAGGTTTCATTATTGTTTTAATGTTTTAGTCAAAGGTCAGTTTTCGGTAACATATTATGGTAAATATATTGCCAAGGTCAATAAAGGTAATGAAGCGTTTAATGTTTTCTGTAGGCGGACAAAGTGAGGTTAATTTTTATAAACTTAATGGAGCCCAGCCATTACAATAAATAAATGGATGAAAGAAAGCTGATGAATCCATAAGTTTATTTTGCCAAAATATTAGTTATACAAAGGTATCTTTTATTTAGAAACTTTCCCGTAAATTATCGCACACAAATAATGATAACATTTTCTCACTAGAAATATTCCAACTCATCTTAGATATCCCGGTGGCATCGCATTGCAATGTACAAGGCATGCTCGCTCCTGCCGTACCTGTTTATGGTGCATGCATTATACAATATAGCCGCGGTAATACCACCGTGGGACTGGGGAGGGGGCGGAGGCAATAATGTACATGGTAATACACAGTTGATTGACAGGCCATATCGATTTGCTCTATAGACTGTGTAACCAATTAATTGTGTAACCAAACTTACGCGACTAAACCGTACCAACTCTCTCCTCGTCTTCGCGCTTCGCTCTGTTTATTATACCCATAACCTACCGGTGGGTTTCACTTGTTTTATGCTTGAAATTACTAATTAATTGTATTTCAATGAAGTACTTTATTTGTTCTATTATAGCACGTGCTAATTAGTGTCAAAATTAATTTCAGTTGTGTCACGGATCGTATTAATTAGAGTTATCGTACATTTAGTTTGACTCATTTAAAGTTAACAAGGAGTTACACAATTAATAATAATGCTAGTAGCACCAGACGAGTTTGAAAATCTCAATTCGTCTTTGTATTTCGTTAGCTGACGCTGATTTACATTTTTTGCTATTGATTTTGAGTTTGTCAAGCTAACATTGATCTGTGAAAATCTTTAATCCTAATTTTAACTCCTCCCTTGTTGACATTTTTCAAAATTAGCACCGGTTGAAACAGTTGCTTCCATAGAAAAAAGCCTATATCGATAGCCCACGCGTGAAAATTTAGGTTATATTCTTGTAAAGTGCAAGCTCCGTTTGGTCCCCAAGATAGACGATTCATCTGATCCCGTCCGTTCAGAACCTTGTCTCCTCACATGGCTAAAACAAACCCCTGTGAAAATACTCGATTCAGAGAATAAGTTGGAAAAATGAAATTATGTAGACCTATAACTCGTTGAAAATGGTGTGCGACGAAATGTGTTACAGAAGAAGTAATATGCTGTGGATTTCCGACATCGTGGAAACAGTAACTGAAGGAAGAAGAAAAAGAAGGGGATTGTTGTTGTAAATGGTGAAAACAAACGAAATTTTTGTCTTCCTCTATCACTGTCAAGCCGAAATGAGCCGCTGCGTCATTCCGTGTAGAATGTTGCGATATGGATGACATTCTTGGGCCGAGATGGAACGGCGCATACCCTTCTCTCCCCCCCCCCCACCCATCTCCTCCCACACCAGGGCTTAACTCTTCTGTGAAATTGCTGTTGGTGAAGTGCTGCGAAAAGTTATGTAAAATTTTAAAGTGCACGATGGTATTCAGTCTGTTTTATTCTACATTACACAATATACGTTACATCACAAAATAAAAACACGTGACACATTTCTAAAACGCTCTATAACTTTACATGTCAAATTAAGTAGTATCCTTATTTTCTTTAATTATTTCTTTATTGATTTAAGTTTTTAAAGTTCGGTTCCAGAACAGTATTTTTCTCTTATGTAGGGCCTAATACGGACATTTTATTAGGATAAGCTATCACTAATTGTGTATGACACATGGGAAGTTCTACCTTTTCCTTTCATAGATAAAAATGTTTTGGATAAGATTATTAAAAGTGACTAATAAGTAAAACGTTCTACCTCAACATTCCCCGTTTTTTTTTCTCTGTGCTTGTATTTGGCAGTCTTTCTCGTAAGCAGGTGTTTGCAAACTATTTTACTGTCGACAGTCCGGTGGAGATTGCTTCTAAATCAACCGATATGCATCAAGCGTAGTTGAGTAGTTTCCTAGATTTGATAGGGTTGGCCACTTCCATTTAGAATATGCCATTACTGAGAGCTGCGGCGTCAGTGACTGTTCAAATGTGAGTAAATGACATTTACATGTCGGAGCTTGAGTGATGTTCGTTAAAATTAGCGTATATTGCCACTTTGTACAGATGTCGCACTGAATACAGTAAACTACGACTGTTTTAAACAGTATATCAGGGCTCCTCTGTAGCCTAATGACTTTGGTTCTCTCACTGTTCTTGTGTACGATCTTGGGGAGAATGTGTTAGAAATTGTATTTCTGTCTCATTCTCTGAACAACAAATAAGATTTCTGTTTTAAGATATATTTATTCATGTAGGAATTACTGTCTGTAAACTATGTCGGTTATATTTTAAACAGTATATCAGGGCTCCTCTGTAGCCTAATGACTTTGGTTCTCTCACTGTTCTTGTGTACGATCTTGGGGAGAATGTGTTAGAAATTGTATTTCTGTCTCATTCTCTGAACAACAAATGAAATTTCTGTTTTAAGATATATTTATTCGTGTAGGAATTACTGTCTGTAAACTATGTCGGTTATATTTTAAACAGTATATCAGGGCTCCTCTGTAGCCTAATGACTTTGGTTCTCTCACTGTTCTTGTGTACGATCTTGGGGAGAATGTGTTAGAAATTGTATTTCTGTCTCATTCTCTGAACAATAAATAAGATTTCTGTTTTAAGATATATTTATTCGTGTAGGAATTACTGTCTGTAAACTATGTCGGTTATATTTTAAACAGTATATCAGGGCTCCTCTGTAGCCTAATGACTTTGGTTCTCTCACTGTTCTTGTGTACGATCTTGGGGAGAATGTGTTAGAAATTGTATTTCTGTCTCATTCTCTGAACAACAAATAAGATTTCTGTTTTAAGATATATTTATTCGTGTAGGAATTACTGTCTGTAAACTATGTCGGTTATATTTTAAAATGCCATAACTCTTTGACAGATACCTTAAATCCAATTCGCATGTATTGCCCTGAGTATGACTCAGTTCAACATGATGTACTACATAACCTCTTACTATCTGACAAAATTAGACCCAAATAAGAGGTAGCAGACTTCGAGTTGTGTCTCAACCCCACAGACGCTATTACTATTCTTTGCACCGTTCGACTTTTATAGGGGTGTATCCAGACTTATGCCTCATCCTATTATGTAAAAGACCAATGCTTGTATTGCTTTTGAAATAAGCGAGATTCCACAAGTTCCATAAATAACTTGTGTTCAACAGTAGAAACGTAAACCATTATTATTGTTGTTACTACTTATTAGAGAGTTGTTTGGTATGTAGGCCTACTCTAATAATTCATATTATTTTATATAAAAAGAAGAATATAATTATAGTTATATTTTTCCCTTACTGCAACAAACATTTGTCACATTAAATGTAATTTAAGTGTGGAAATCAGTAAATTTTGTATGAACTAAAGGGAGAATGTTTAGAATTTTTCTTTAGAAAACGAATTAGTTTTATATATATATATTTTTTTTTTTGTTTTTTTTTTGTCGAAGGCATAAAATTGCAATTGTACGGATTAGTGAAAACAAAGATGAGCATGACCCATTTCGCCTGCTCTCTTCTTCCCACATCCTCCCACGCTGGATACGGCCCTATTTCAGTGTTAATTAATAATATGTAAGCACCGTAACACCTCACATTGGCCATAGTACAGTTTAATTTATAAAAGACATTAGTAAGGGCTGTAACTTTCTCAAGTCCCCTCTCCTCACGAATGTCTCAAACTACGGCCTTGCCACACTGACAGTTACGGACCGAGTCGCTGGCAAAAACACTGCACCTTTTCTATTGTACAATTATACCAGATGTCTTAAAAGTACCCCCCCTCCACTAACTGATTTATGAATAGAAGGTGGAGTGATTTATTTTAGGGGATGTTTATATGACCAACTGAGAAGTGTTTTTATGTATAAACAATTGTTACTCTGTCCTCCCCACCAAATGGGGTATTTTTTGGGATAAGTAAATCTGTTTAAATATCTCCTAGTAAGTGACACCCCATTAGGTATTAAAAAGGAGAAGAATGGAACAAACTAGTGGTCTCTAATGTTAATCTATCAAATTTTGTGGCTAATTAAAGTTTGAATTGTTCTATAAAACCCCCACAGTTTGTTACTTTTAAAGTTATCGTAAGGCAGATAAAACTCAATAGTTATTTTATCTCAACAAGTTCTTACAAGAATCAATTAAAATCAACAACCATGATTGATATAGCATTTATTAGGTTTTGTTTTATTTTACGAAAGCCCATTAGGATGTCCTGGGAATACCAATAGCTGGGTTTGCATTGTCATCTCTTATTGTTTACCAGTTAACATGAGACACGTTCAGTCCACTTTTACCCAGTAACTGAATTGCGTCAAACAAATTTTCGTACATCAAAAAAGTCTCAGTTGGTCATATAAACATCCCCTAAAGTAAATCACTCCATCTCTATTCATAAGAAAGTTAATTGGGGCTGAGACTTTTAAGACACCCGGTATTTATAGATGAAAGCCAACCAAACCATCTTAAATTCTCCCTTCAAGCTACGGCCATGCATCAGTAGCAATTAAGAAAGAGATGTCGTTTCTACTATTATAATACTATTTATATATAGATGAAGAGATTGTGATATAACACCCCTACCTCGCCCCCTAGCTAGATACGGCTCTGTCACAGTAGTACTGGCTGCGTTGATCGCGCGCAGAGGCACCGTACACTTATTTTACATTCTCCCTGAAAGATCTTTTCAGTAGGTACATATAATTTAATTTACGAATTCAAACATTTTTTCATAGATAATCAACATTGAAGGGCACGCAAATGCCCCCTTTGTAGGTACGGCCCTGTTTCAATAGCAGTTAGAGCGGCTGCCGCGCGCCGCAGCACCGCACATTGGCAATTGTACTGTACGAGTGGTAAATGACTGGAGGGGATGATGAGGGGAGGGGTGGAGACAGCTGGATACGTCATGCAATCAATACCGACTAACAGCTGATCTCTCTCGTTATTCAATACATTGTCGAGTTATTCCTGTATCTATCGACAGTCTAATCCGTTCATGTATCACAAGCGTTATGTTTTGTCGGAGGTTATGTAATTTAATTTTGAATACCACACGAATTTATTATATACGAAGATTGTGTTTTAAATTTTGTTTGATGGTTATATACATATTGTTGATGTATAGAGTAATTATGACATTTTTTTAATTGAATGTTGTGTGTTTTATTAGAGAGTTGTGGATAAACACGAACAAATTGAAGTTCAATGAAAATTGTAAATACAGTGATGTATGTGGAAGAAAACATTGTATGAATACAATCCCATAGCGACCCGGGTCGCATAAATGAAAGTGGCTGAGTCATAGAGGTCTGTGTAACACGGCAGCGAAAGTTTTAAATTTTGTATTACACAAACATATATAACCTGAATGGACACAGTAATAATTGTAACACGTAACTTTGTGTCAGAAATCCAGTTATCATCAATGCATATCAACCAACGCAACGTTAGTAATAAATTTTAAACACAGAGTTGCGTAATTTATTATTTAGTTTGTAATCCACATTATAATGCTTTCTTGTATGTTGTTCGCTTGAATTCAAAATATTACAATAGCTGATCGAAACACGGGATGTGATTGTATAAATAAATATTTTTAAGAAAGCTCAATGAGTGAAATGAGGATACAGAATTGGTTCAATACTTAAATAATGTCATCCCTTCTGTTGTAATTTTGATACATCCTAATAATATTATTAATGTGAAAGTGGCTTTGTTGGTTTATTTTGTTTTCACGCTATTGTTTTCAAATATGCAACCGAGTGTACAGACATTTTACATAGACATTCTTGCGGTTCCTGGGATGTATATAGGCCTATTTATATTTCGAAAATAATTCCGGGTTACGCTCCAGTGGTCATTAAAGTAACGAAAAATCCCATCTATTCTCTAAAGTTGTGTAGTATTAATTAAATTAGCCTGTCAAAGGCAATCAACTGTTCTGTGTAAATATTGTTTATTATTTCTTATTTATTTACATTTATAGAGAGTAAATATTCTAGTAACTAATCATAATTATTAACGCCGATTTAGATGTCAGCGATTATGTAAGTTATGTAGATAGGACCCTCCTTAGAAGCTTTCCTGAAACATAAGAAGGATAGAGTTTGATTTAGCAGTCTCCCTTTCAAGCAGTCTACAAGAACGATTGTAGATAATTTCGCTGGACTGTTCTTTTAAACTAATGTACCAAATCCAGCTCTAAATGTTCTAAAATATTTAAAGAGTTGTACTATAAATTTACAGACTAAAATAAAACTATTCATTGTTCTCTTTTGACAGAAATAGGCTTTTCTGATCTGTATTATATGTTTTCTTAGTCGGGAAACAAAACAAAATCAACTATGGAACTAAACATACTAAGTAAGAATTAAATTACAATTTCCAAAATTATAAACCTTTTGACGTAGGTATTTTATTGACTTCAGCAACAAGGCAAACTCAAAATTGGCGTCGGAAATATAATTCACTCGAACCAGCAGTGGTCATAAACGTGCAACGTGTACTAAATTGCGCGCAATGCAGTGAGTAACTGATAGCAGTGCAGATATAAGAGACGATTTAGTCTAACTTTTCCTTTATATTTATAGGTCGTTATGGAACCTATCTAAGTTGTCTTTCACAAAAGTAGGCTTCTCAAAGCTGTTAATGTAGATACATTTTTGTTCGCGAGAGAGGCAAAATCATCTTTGGAACAAAAAATACTTATATCCGAGTAAAGTAAGATGGCCATAAATATTCACTTTTTCCATATTTTCTTAATCGTAGGAAGAAGGCAAATTTAACAGTGGCATTGGAAATACAATTCACTCAACCAGAATTTCTCATACGGGTGCAAAATCTGTGAAATTTCGAGCGAAGCTGCGGATAACTGCTAAAATAATTTCTTGAATAAGACTTATAAGGAGTTCATGTGATTTGTCTGTTTCATTTTATTGCTTTAACATTTTGATATTATAAATAAAAACATGCCCAAAAGTCCAAATGGTTGTTTCATTTATTCAACAATCATAATTATCAGTCAGGAAATATACGAGTTATAACAATATGTTGTGAAGTTTAGTATTTTATATTGTATCATTTATACCACGTACAGACTCTGGAGAGTTGAAGGTGACGAAATCTGTGTCGTCCAAAACATAAGGATCCCAAGACCGTAGGGTCCTCATATTGTAACAGGACAGAGAGGATTTAACATGTGACTTTTCTCTTTCCCTTCCCTTCGGGGCCCACCCCTTGTATCTGTCGTAAGTAATGATAAATAACTTATTTTATTGTACTTTTTACAAACATTATATGTAACATGTAAATGATAGTTCAACTTTAGCAACGATTATTTCCTTCGACTTTCGATAAATAAATTAGAGATAATGTTTTATTTTTTAAAGAACAGAATAATCTAGGTAACGTGTTGCTAAATCCTAGGTTGCACTCTCGTTCAATGATTTGGAATCGGTCGGCAAATTCTGCTTTTTCTCCATTTTCGATCCATTAATATTGTACCTGAATGTATATATAGCCTCCTCCTTGTTTGTGATAACCAGCACTTGCCCCCTTGTCTTCCTCTAGCTACAGCACTGTCGCATGTGAACGTCTTGCAAGGTAAAGTAGAACACGATAAAATCCAGCCACCGTGGGTAATGAAGATGAAAGCGGAAAGCACGATTGCCAACTCAACAGTTGAGCCTACAATATCCATCATGTGGCAGTTCCGGTTCGTCTACAGTCGCCGAGCCGTTCCATCTACCGAAATGTGAAACGAAATTGGCATTGAAGGGCACCACGCATAACAGGCCCTTTATAATTGTGAACTTTAAATTTTTTTTAGTATCCTTCTTTTGTGACCCGCCATTTCCTCCCTATCTCCTTGATATTATTGTTCCCATTGCATGTCTGTATCACATTCCTCGTGTTTTGCCTAAAATGGCCTGGACCATAGCACAGAGAAACAAATCTACAATCGTTTGTCTGTGACCATATATACATAATAGCAATACTTACAAATCTTTTTAGATCTTTTTCATCTCATTTCAGTTCTAGTAATATCTGTACAGCAATCGTATATAGTATAATTTTTATCATCGGTAGTGTGAATACAAGTAAGAACAAAAACGTTTCGTGAATAATAATTTCAGGACAGTTCAAAGGTCATTCAGAATTAATGGGTTCTCAACACCCTCCGGTGGTCATACGGCCAAGCCCCTGTGCATTCTTGTCGGACCAAATCTCTTGTAAGGTATGCACAAGTTTCAATTTATCGCCCATACTGTGAGCGGCTCGGTCCACCCTCCTGAGGACGATGGTGAGGGTGAGAGTCCGTAGGCACGTGCTATCGTGTGTAGGGGGGTGGGGGGTGTAGCACGGGGGCGAGCTTAGCACGTGTTGGAGGGGTGGACACTCCCTTCCCTCAGAACCAACAATCAAACCAGGGTCAAATTGACTTTCAGTACTGTTTTAGGTTAGGCAATACTACTTCTTAAGTAGATCCTGTTGTTAAAACGTACTTTTTGGAAAGAGCCATAGTTTGTTAATTTTGCACCACCATCATCTAAACATTTATTTTAATACAATATTAACGTAGTAGAGCTTCGGTCAGTGATGTGAGGATATGAATACGAGGACGAAGACATGAACTGCACGTCACGTCGGCTTGTAGTTCAACTGCTAAGCCAAATAATGGAATTTCAGTCCATTTAATTTATTTGTTCGGTGTGATGTCACTCCGAATGACTTTTTGTATTCACTCGGTCAGGTCAGACGGTTGGTTCGACAGTTTTAAATAACAGTCCAGGACCCTGTTGTAGTAAAACGACCTTGAATGTTACCCCATATGAACAATGTGAAATTTCAAACCCTGCTACGTCCTTAGTTCTGGTTGTTTCGAGTTGTTCGAGTTGTGAAGGGTGTTTCATTTTAACGATACGTTTAATACGCATCCAATAAGCATTTTTTCTTATAAACAGATTAATTGTATAATAAATACTTAAAAAGCGATAGAGTACAACAAGCTTGAGTTTTTTTAAATATTTCATAACAACATGTAAAGACCTAAAGGTGTTTGAATGCTTACTATTTATACTGTTATCTGACATGACTTTGCTATTACAAAAAATAAAGTCATAAACATATTTTAAAACTGTTATTATGGAGCTAAAATCATTATGCCGTCAATAGAATTAAACCAACACTTATGCGGTTCAGAAGCCTCGATTATGTATGTAACATATTGGGGTTTCCCGGTCTTCAGCTAATTATATTATCCCAGGAAAATCTACCTTAGAGAGCAATAAAACTACACGGAATGTATACTCAATCTGAATAAAACTCATCTCATTCTTAGGAATAGGACACGGTTATTTAATTTATAAATATAAAATACAACTATTTCAAAAACCGTCATGGATTACAATTTATTGAAGAGTTAACCGTCAATAGTTATGACTTGTTTCTCATTATTAATGGTTGGCATTAATTTATAAATACAACACAAATTGACTAATGCAGATGACATAACCGTAGATGAAATTTAATCTCTCACTTCTAAATGAATCGAATTATTCAAATCTATAAAGTAATTCAGCATTAAAATCACATTAACGCGTTAGTTATTTACATCGAATCCCTCGTAACTAACTTCTTTTAGAAATCACTTGCATTAACAGCTAACTGATTTGCGCTGATGTAAAAGGATCTTTGAAATTATGGAAATTGTGTGAAACTTGTTCAGTGATTTTACTCGTAAACATTAAATTATGTAACTAATTACTTCTTTCCCACTTCTTACAGTTTCTGATGGAAATGGGTTTTAAAACATACTCAAATCAAATCCCAGTTCATTAATTTAGCACTCCTTTGGCTATACAGTAGTCTATAATAATAGTGAAATTATTCAATTAGTTATATTTAAAGAATGAAAAATTAAGAAAACAAAATTACGTTATAAAACGAGCAAACATAATCAATGTTATTATTCAATTATATTATATTTTGCAAGAACATTATTTTGTCTGTGGATATTCATTATACGTTCATCATACGAACGGGGCAACCAAATTGCAGACGAAGTGCACTCTTCCTTTATTGCAACATAATGAATCATGACGGAATACGTTAAATCGATGGTAATGAATATTGCAGTTGTTCTTCCTGGGGAAATACTTTCGTCACAATTTGAGCATGAACTCACGTTAGGCACCCTTTTAGTATTATAAAATATAATGTATAATAATAATTTGTTTTAATGTAATTTTGCTCCGGTGGGGTTTGATTTTGTTACATCGCTTCAACAGTGACTTCGAGCTCACGTTTAAACAGCTGGTTAACAATTCGTCGTAAACTGGTTAGCTGAAGTGATTATTTCAGGAAGAGACTTATTTTGAATCTACATATTAATTTAGAACTATCCTTTCCGTATTGATTAATTCTTACTTTTCAGGTAACATAAAGTACACATTTGTTTATATACAACTTAGTTCAGTACAAGAAATGCATTCACAACCCATAATATATTTGATCATATTCGTGCCGTTATGTCTAGGTTATACCATTATTTGTGTTGATTCACAAACCGATATATTTTATTATAAGCTAGGTATTCTTTACACGTAATTAGTATTACTTAGCCAGTCAAATGTTTCATTATAAAATCACACGTTTACTGTGTGATTTACTATAAACGTCGTTTTACAACAATTCAGTAAATTGGTTAATGCAGTTATTATTGTATACGTGTAGGCCTATTATAACTTATGTAGTATTATTATCTTAGCTACAAGAAAATATATTGTAAAGAATGTGGCCATGATCAAAACTAATTAATTAAACTTACATACCGGTAAATATGAGTGCACCCAAGTAGTATGATAATATCACAGAGAAACAAAACATATAGCCTACATCTTTTGTTTGTGGTACTATACATCCGTGGAACAGACATCGCATAGACGTAGACGCCTGTTTTTCAAACATGTTAATTTTATTTTAAAATTATCCGATTGCTTAGAATTTATTATTTTAGCCAGTACGGAATATATTATTTAATGTTTACTTTGTTTATTGCAAAAAGCCTGCGTTATCCGGAGTTATTGTATCGTCTGTATTTGCGTCCTTTAGACTATGCATAAATTAGCTAATAATGAGTTATTTAAGGTGTGTGTTGAGCAGAGGAATACTACAGATGTTAACCTCATTACATTGCCTGTGTAGTGTGTATTGTTATTGGCAGTACACTTGGTTCCTGGCGGTATTTGAACTTGTATTGACACCGGGTTTTCTGGCTGAGTAGTCGATGTTTTTATTTGTGACAGGTCAGTTATCATCATCGCTTGTCACTCCTGAGACAGGGGTAGCGTGGAAAGGGTCGGGTGACCATGTGCCCATCACCAAGGTCTTTGTGGGGCTTCACCAGGGTGGGGGGAGCTCTCAGCCCCGAGCAGAGACCCCAGTCGCCACTCTGCAGTCTCTACTCACTCGCTCACCAGCCTGCCTGCCTTGTGTTGTAGTGTGTGTCCTGTGTTACCCCACACCCCATTTGACGCTAACGTCTCTCTGTGTAGATTTCCCCGGTGTCGCTGTGGCCGCCAAGCTGTATCCGCAGCCCGCACTTCGTCTGCCCACCAGGTGAGTGGCCCAATGTTATATCAGTTTGTCTTATTGGAGCACACAACACCGGGTCGGTAGGTACGCGGTGCCGTGTGCAGGCGCGCGTCTGGGTTCGGGGGAACAGACCCGCGCCAAAACCCCTAGAACCGGTTTGCGGCTCTCTGTGCCCGTCAAACTTTCAATCACCGACACAAAAAGAGGCTTTTCGGAATTTGTGTTTTGTTCCGAACTTTTTCCCCAAAATACAGTTAAACTATGGTATGTTTCGTTAGTATAAATAAAAAATTCTGCTCGTTATTACATAAACAGAAAATTTACACATAGTAAAACGACATTGAATTTTTAAATACTTTTTATTTTAAATACACCTATTCTTAGAACTCTGCCAATAATCACAATAGTGCACAGCAATTGAATTACTATTTTAACGTTTCAGAATGCATGGTACAATGCATTAATAAATTATAATTTTATAATCAAATGCCATATAAAGTGGGTATCATTATGGCAATGAGGATTTTCATAAATGACAATTTGTTCTGGTATTACACTAACCTCTCATTCGGAAGAATTTTGTACCTTCAATCTCATCAAATGACTTGAACTTTAACTTCGCCTATAAAAAGCAGTTTTCTCTTGTCTTGTCTTGATTCTAGCAGTCACAACACTATTGCTGTTGAAACTTTAATTTGAATTGACAATTTTCAATGAACAATTTTCTATTTCACCTGATGACTAAAAATAATAAACTGAGAAACATCGTTCCAATGCAAGAGTGCGGTGAATTAAAAGATTCTAATAACAAACTATGATGATCGACGAAGTTATTATAAATTATTGTGGTGTTATTGGTTATTATTTTCGATTTATGCTACTAACATTAAACAGAATAGTCTAGTAAATGATGAATAGAAAATGTTTTTATAATTGTCTGCTTAAAATATTGCGTTGAGTTATAGCCTACTATTCAGGTCTACATGTAGACTGGCCGTTTGGCATTTATTTGTTTGACGCATTGACAAGCTACGGCTTATTGTACAACGTGAAGCTTGTTAGTTGTTTCACAATTTTCCAAACAAAATGTGAACCTTAAATTTGCATTGGCAAGAAAAAATAATAATAGCATATAACAGAACTTGGAATGTAAATCATAAAAAAAATGGATGTAATTATAAGTTAGAAAATTCGGTATTTTGATGTCATTTAAAGGCAAGATCTAACTAAGTAATTGCAATTAACAACTTCATGAAGATTAATAATGTTAATAGCAAGGTGTTGACTGTACTGTGTGCGGCGATACGGGAAAATAAAGGGACATAGCGTACCGGAAGTGTTCGGGGGGTTGGCGTGTATGTCTGGAACACCGCCGCATGTAATCGGCAGCTAAATTACCCAGAGTCGTACTGTACGGTGTACAGTTGTAGGCCTCTATATCACCAGCTGATTCACCGAATTGTCGGCCTTATCGTCCCGAGTCCGAGTGGTAGCACGTGAGGTGGCGCATTCAGCGTCCGCTAACCTCCCACGGTCCTCTACCCTTTCTGCTACATACCTTTAATTTATTATACCCTCTATCAATTTGTTGCAAACGTTGTGCAGATAAATTCATGAACAATTTTCAAAATACTGAATTCTTGTGATGTTCCACAATAGTACCTTAGCAGAGTATGAATATGCATCAGATGTTTGTTGAAATTCTAAATCACTAAAAGAACTATAAATCATCAGATCACCTCTTACTGTCACATGTTACGAACACACGTGTGTACTTTTCATGAAAATAATTTTCGATTTTGCTCTTTCTATCATAAAATTGTTTTCAGTAAGAACACATTAAAGGCTAAGGCTTGACATTTCGGGTTTAATCATGTATACGTTTAACCGGTTAAACTGCAAATTCTATTTAGCTGCGCTTTTTCTTGGTCTTGCGGATGGCTTCCAGCTCGCGGGCTCGTCGTGCGTGTTCGGCGTCCATGGTCTGGTAGATGCTGTGCAGCTCGGGAACTGGTCGAGGAGGGTACTGGATCACCGCCAGCTGAAACATTCGGCCAACCTCAATAGGATTCCAGTCAAATTAGAAATGATCATAAATTGTAACGTTCATTTGCGTTTAGTGGTGTGCGATGCTGCAGTAACACGTTAACATGCCGTTAAGCTATTGCTAAGTACGCGCTTGCATGTCCGCTCTCCGGTGATTACATACAATAACAGCAATACAGTGAAAGTTATTTACATTATCAACGTACGTATTGTAACAACATGTATATCTATTTTAATTGTTTGTGAGGTTTCGACAGTCATAACATTAATAAAGGTTTTTGGAACACATTTCTATATGCTTGTTCATGTCGAGTTTGCAATGTTTTATCTCCTCAAAATGTCGGATATGAGCAATACATTATTATTAAAAGTGGGAGTTTGTCTATTCGCTGGTGGATAATAGAAGACTGGGCTCTTCGTTTATACTTACGTCGTCATCGGTAATCTAAGTCTACAGTACCACCATGTACTGTACTGCGATCGGTCAACCATTTATTTAAGATTTAAATACTGCGATTGGTCTAGATGTTAAGAACATATTTATGTAAGGAGACCTAAGATGCTGTTCCATAAATACAAATTGTCAACGTTACAATAAAAAGCAACCTTAAATGCGTATAATAGACTGAAATCGCGACAAAATACATTCCAATACACGTAAAGAACTGTGAAAACATATTATATAGCACGTGTAACAAAATTATTGTTCCTGTTTAGCTTCGCCCCTTTGGGAAAAACTACCTTACATTTTTTATTTTAAGTCTTGATTTCTTTTTGATGAGTTCCTGCGATATGAACAACTCTCATTTGCTGCCATTAAATAGCCTCTTGGGCCCGAGAGTGATTTAAAAGAATTTATGACCGAGATGTAGAACAACACCCCAGAGGTCAAAGTTACGCAAGTTTATCCAGAATACATTTGCAGGGAGAAATAACTGAACGTTGCACTTTCGCGTTATCTCTCAGAGTTTTCCTAATTAGGCATGTTTGTAAATGTTAAATAATTATGTTCAACGCTACGAATCGATTTAAAGTAAATCAGAAAAATTAATGACTTATTGAAGACACGCATCAATTTAGGAAAGTAATTTCACAATGACAGACAATTAAGAGTGTCTAGTAGTTAGGTTAGGTTATGTTGGCAATAAAATGTGTACAACTGAGTGATTTATTGAGTCCAAAGTGAAGTGAGAAGCTGTAAATATATCGTCGCGACGTCGAGACGTCGAAAGTCGCGAGGGCGTGTCGACCAGACAATACAGAAAGTACAAATCTAGGCGCTGACGTCTCTGCCTTCCCCGCGAGCGAGTGCCGCACTTCCTGGCAAGGGTAAAAATACGCGATCGTCTATTTACGTTTACGCCCGCCTCGCCTACAGACGAGTATTTCAGGGCGCACGGCTGCCGCGGAATTCCATCCCATCGGCGGGCCAATTTTGCCGGTCCCGCTGCTGCCCGGCTGATCTCTCTGGGCCCTCCTTCTCGCATCTTGTGGAGGGCGAGAGTTTGTCGACTCACGGTTGCCGACGAATAAGTAGAAGAGTCTTCCATCGATTCAATGCTGAAACCAGTCAGCATATCCTTTTCCTTGATTGAAAAGCACACTACTGGTGTATGTATGTTAGATGAACCCAATGCTAAAGTCATATCTTCCTCACTATTGTAAAATCTGATGGTTCAAACAGAACACAACTCGATGTTTGAAATATAAAACTGGCAGAAATGGTTCCGATCCTTGACGGACAGAGAGAGGTCTGTACGGGTCGATCCTGCGGCCCGGTGCGATGCGGCCCCGCATGGGCATGGGGCACAAAGGAACAGCTGGGACGACCAACAAAGCGGCCAGCTGTTCTGTTCAGCTTCACCCTCCCAGCCGCGCCACGGCCTACCTACACCACACAAATCCGCGACCACCACTCCAGGGTATTATCGGTTCCAAAAACATCAGCTTGCTACGTGTGCTCCGAGGGAGAAACTAAGATTTCTTTACGGAGTGATATTATTTGCTTGCTATCATGTAAACGCGTGTTGTCTGTTTTCAAATATTTACTCAAATAAGCCCACATACATTTATATAATTTTCTGTGGTAGAGCTCTGCGATATAAAAATTCTTACTTTATTCTTAGGCAAACATGATTAAAATTATTTTTATTTGAGTTATTTATGAAAGTTTAGAGTATGCAAGTTTACAATAAAATAAATTCACATGCCAAATGATTAAAGATGTCCAGTAAATTGTTAAGTAGTAAAAATATATGTTTTACTTCTGGCATAACTTGATGCCGCTTGTCAATGGAAATGTTTAGAATCGGATATTTTATTGTTTGTTCTTGAACGTTAGTGATATTTCAAATCAAGAAACCGATGATATTTATGGTGATATTATGAATGCATATCTGCCGTTCTAGTTCAGATTATTTTAAAAGAAGTTGTGCAGCCAAACTTGCACTTTTCGATCGTGATACGTTCGGATAAGCAGCAAACACATTACGCGCTCTGGATCTATCCCAGGGTTTCAAGGCCAGGGGCGCGATCGTGAAGGAAAGGAATCGGTCCTGGAACGCGAACAAGGCGAAGGGCTGCCACCCTCCAATAAAAAATAGAAAATGGCGTTCCCAGTCCCTTCGAGCTTCAACCCTCCGAGCAGACCTAGAGTGCACACAGGCGCGAGAATCACCGTCAGGTCATAGTCATTTAAGTCAAGGAATCTAAGTGTCAAGTAATTCATTTAAAGGATTCTATGAAAAGATATATTAGGAAAATTACTTAAGAAAGTAAGATGTGTATTTAATTCATCATTTGCTCATATGAAGTAATTTTACTATATTTGGGTTTACGGTTACCATATATGAGTTCATGAAAAAATGGTTCAATCTACTACAATAATACAAATTTGCTAATTCAAGAATAATGTAATCCTAAGCGCACAAACTCGCTTTATAAGAAGCAATGAACTAACCATAAAATCTTAACCTCTTCCAAATTAAAGCCATCGTATTCAATTAAAGAAAATTAAACATAAGAATATGAAAAAGTAAAAAATGTTACTCTTAGTATCCAAGCTGTATAACCATGAGTGCCAAATACTAAAAAGTAAAAGGGGATTAACAATTTAAACGAATATATTAAAACCAATGGTTTTGTGACGTTTTTCAAAAAGTATAATAAAATACCTGTAAATAAACCAATTTAAAGAAAAGAAGAACTACTGTTGAAAATAATAAATCAATTGTGCTGACGCAGAATAAACCACATCCGAATTTGTTATCTATTGTGCCTATGGATCGACAAGGGACTAAAGTTGGTTAATTAAAACGATATGTGCTCGTACACGTCTAATGAGAGGTGAACGAACACGATAGCAGATGTAGCCGGGTGTAGCGTGTTTGTTGTGTCAATAGAGTGCCGGGGTACATGAGGGTAGGTATACAACCACCGCACCGGGCTGCGGCCAAGCTCTTTGGTAATTGGACCTAACCTCAATGGCTCGCTGTACAGAAGTATGACGTTGTGTGCAGGAGCAGACCTCAGCTTCTATGCCAACCGAGTTCCATCCTGAAACATGAATTAATTGCTTCTTCCGTTTCTTTGATTCAAAGTTTGTTCATCCCTTCTACTCGTTTCGCTTGACATTTTTACCGTCGACTGCTGTACTCCTGTTTCCCCCATTTTCAATGTCCTTACCTAAAATTTAACATTACGTTTAAATTTCCTCAATTCGCTCCTATAATAATAATTATTTTATAAAACTTCCATATAACATCCGGTAACGGCGTAAACAAAATCTTGATAGACTCGATAGAAGCAAGATGAGCCCCAGGGCAAACAAAAACACTCGTTTATCCCTTACAATAATTAAGTGCGTAAAATATATGGACAGATAGAGTGAGGTTATATTGGATTTCAGTACTTGTTAGTTCGCTGAAGGTCTCCATCGCCTTTGACAAAGAGAATGCATGAACGAATTGGACGGCAAAGTTTTTGTGCGGCAGGGAGATTGGGATCGCACGATAATGTCGCGGTGGCTGTGCCCCAGCCAGTCAGCTGCCGCAGCTATCACAGCTGCCGTGTCCGTCGGTTTCCCTTGGCCACTCGCCAGCCGGCTGCCCCGACAGCTTCAACTCGTAAACATAACCTAACTACTACACTATACTGTCTGCCGCGTGCCATCCAAATAGTGTCCATACAAAGGTTTTGTTCATCGAGATGAAAAATGGTTTTTTGCGCTACAAGAAAATTTACTCTCGTAGTGGTTGCCTTCGACTAATGGGAAAGAAAGGAAGGAGGAGGGTACAAAGAAGTTAACTGTGGAAATTTTAAGTAGCAAAGTTATAAAAAACCGTTATTAAAGTCTTGGAAACAAAAAAAAAGGATAAAAACTTTACATTTTCAATGGAAATATTTCTTTTTCAAGTATGCAGAGATTGTTATTAGGAAGATTTAGGACGCTAAACCAACAGAGAATTATATCAGTGGTTGGTGAAGGGATTTAATTAGTTAGGACAGAACCGCGAAGAGAACTGTGGTAGAAATACCACTGCTCATTATGAAGTCAAAATAAATTTCCCGCGAGACCTCGGCGAACGAGTCCTCTTAATAAGAGAAGACGCGTTACAGCTTCCCCGAGAATAGGCAACGAATGCTTGCGTTATTCCGACAACACGAAAATCACGAGTTGATTGCAAGAATTTCGAACATTGTAGTCAACAAAACAAAGTTATGGCAGAGGTCCAAGTTATATACGGCTTGTATCAACGAATGGGGGCACATGTTACATGTGTCCCGCGGCTTGGCGGGGTGATTCCGTACCAGCGACTATACAGGGTTCCTGTAGGGATTGGGAAACTCGCCAAGATCGCACCCGATGTGACCTGATGCATTGTCGACCCATATCATTTTTACGAGCACTATGTGTTGTAGCACTATCGGTTTATCGAGGTCCACACTGACACATCGCCGACATTAAGGCTCGTTTACATTATAACGCATGACATCGAAAAGTACCTATTTAAATCATTCTTCATTTGGCCGAAATGTTTGACCATTTAAATAGATAAAACATTACACACGAAGAAGAAGTATTAATATTTTGTGACGTCTAAAATTTGTCATACGGGTCTAAAATTGTCAATATTTGTGTCATACGGGTTTTGATGCTACCACAGGGATTCTCCATTGCGACGGGACTTAGTTGAAGTTTTAGTTGTCTGAGTTGTAAGCGCAATACCATCAAATACTGCTCGATTATGTACTTAGTTTGAATTACTTATTCACAACCGGTTCTTAATCATTGTCTATAGGTGTATAGTTCTATATTTATTTTAATGCAACAAGAAAAATAAATAATCTTCACATATTTGTGACTTTGACATACTCGCAAATATTCGTTTCATCACACTGGAGTACCACAATGTGGTCCGGGGCGGTGGCAATGTCCCAACTCCGACGTAAACTTTACTCAAGCCCGTGCAAACCTTGACCAGTCGAGTTCTGTGACGAGATATCAGCGGCGGCAACCGTAACTCTCTGTGATGTATGGGGCAGGAATGTGGATGTGAATGGAAACACGTGCTTTATGGGGTTGTTATGGAGGGTTGTTGGTGTTAGTGCAGTGATAACGGGGGCGGTCTCGCCACCGCACCAACATTGCATACCTACCAGATCGATCTCTGCTTGACGTGACCTCACAGATTACTGAATCATGACAATGACGTGATATCATTTAGTTCGTAACGACCTTATAATACTAAGGACTGATTTAAATCTAATACAATCGTTTTAGAACCGTTGACAAAATTTATCTTTTCATTTAATTTGAGAATGTCTTAACGTTTAAGGTTTATCGTAAACGTTCTGTGGAAGATTATTTCCATTGCCTTATAGTTATTCTACAATATATATATATACAAAAGTACTGATTAAAACCCGTAAATCGTCGTTATCAGATATAACTCTTACTCAAAATGTTTCTTTTTCTTATGTTTTATTAAGTCATTAATACATTTTATTTTTGTTTAATTGATATTTAGGTTTGGCCTACTTTTTATTCGGGGTTGGTCAGAAACATATTACCACTATGTATACTGATTGGTAGTTTATCAACTGATGAAGAATTATTGTTACGATTAGTCATATCATATTCAATGACGGATGCGTTTTGGATACTTAAAAAGGTGAATAACAAGTATTTTTTATTGGTAAACCATATGTGTGGAAGTGCCGAGGTGAACAACCAGGAACCAAGGAAATCCAACCAGTATTACGTGTGCTCCAGTAGACAATGCTCTGTTTATTTTGATGATAGTAGAATACTGTAGTAGGCTATGCCATGTTTTAATATCTAAGGTGTATTTATTGGTTGAAGCGTGATGATGCGGCAGCTAACAACGCCGTCTCCCGGAGTTGCAGTCACGGTCCGTGGTGTCAGTGGTCTTGATGACGATTTGAAGGTAACGCGGGACCGGGCCTTGCCGTAGGAAGCCTTGTACTGTAGCTGTCATGTACCAGTTGATGTTTGATACTAACCAAGATACCTATAACACAGTACACCGTAGCGTAGGCCTACGTCGTCAGAGGAGGTTGCATGAATGTAGATTGGAGGCCGCTCGAACCGCCCGGACCCGCGAGGCGTACTGGATTCCGCCAAGTTGGCTCTCCCCACAAAACATTTACAAATGTGGTCAACTACAGAAAATCATTGATGTTGTAAATTCCTTTTCACGCGAGTGTCCATAGAATTATGTCATCTCCTCCTTCCAAAGATAAACTAACTACAACTATCGAATAGTTCATTATCGAGTGTTATGACAAATGCGCACGCAACACATTTATTAATTTTAGCAGCAAATCTTTTACACGTCATTTTAACAAATATCGGTCTGTTCTTATTCCAAAATGTACATTTTCATGTAACGCCCCCATTAAATATTTTTAATACGTTAGTATGAAAATGGTTTTGCAAAATTGATAAACGTGAGTTTTTGCAAGTAAATTTAAGGTGGTCAAATTAGACTTTCCTTCAATTCCAAATGTTCCCTGATGTTTGCCTACTTGGGGGACAAGGACAGGACGGGGCCGAACTGGCGGAATCCTCGGTCTCGGGTCCAACTCGAGGCAGCGACGGCATGGCGTACTGTACTGTACAGAAGTGCCCCGGAGAGAAGAGATAGGTGCTTGCTAACTGTAATGTAACTAAACACTGTTCTGTACTGTACTATCGGCTTGCTGGCATCGCCACTGTACTTGCACTAGGCCCTAGGTCCCGGGTACGGACGTACAGTAGCACTAACACGGGGCGGAACTGTACTGTACAAGCTCCCAGTGCTGCGGTAGACTAGCACATTTCTCTCATACATAACTCAACGTTGCGAGTAGACACTTGTAGATATATTATATGCATCCATAGAAGGGTAATATCTCTGTAGTTGGGGCCAGTCTTAGATGTTCTACACGAGTTACTCAGTTAGCTGTCTATGTATTTATTTTGTTATTTGAGCTGTACGTAATGTTCATTGTTGGAAGTGTATTGGTTTATTTTTAGCGTTAAAACTTTGATTAATTAGTTATTGGAGCATTGATTTTTTTATTTTTGTGCAATTATTAGTGGGTTTTTGGCTATTGTTTTAAAAGATATTCTTGTCTTAGACGACATGTTTATGCAGTGTTCTCAATTGGTTACACTTTTCTTGTATAACTGTTCTTAGTATTATAGGCTTCATGTAAATTTAAGTTTGCTAGATTAAGGAATTAGTGATAAGCCATCAATGTTTTTGAAAACTCAGTGTTGAAGGAGTTGATCATATTATAAAAGAGATAATGTCACAGCAATGAATAAACAAACTGAAAAAATATATATCGTTCCGTCGATTAAAGGCAATCAAACACATCAGTATAATTAGATCCAAAGTGTTTAAAGACAGATTTAAATTCATTTCATCAAATAAAATCTTTGAACAGAAAATAATTTAAGTTTCGTCCCTAATTAGAAGGTCTGGAAAGCGTCTTGAAAATACTTTGTCGCCATTGCCTAAAGTAGATGTCAGGCAGCAGAACGTTCAAAAACCCAATTAATTAAAACGGAAGCTGCACTAAGCCGGGGACCTTCATGAGCGGTGCGGGGGAGGGGGAAAGGGCGATGTGTTAAAAGTAGAGTAAATCACAACATTTGACGAGCGAACGTTTGTTTGACAAATAAACAACCAAACAAACGGCGCTTTGATGAGTGTGACGTCAAAGTTGGCGACGCGAAAAACGCTGTCGGTTGCAAGTAAACGTCAAAAGGGCGGGGAATCGTGTAAACAACACCTCTCTCTTACACTGAAATTAATTTGTGTCTTTTTGTAGACGAATAAAACACGAAACAAGCTCCTCTTGGGTATTTGGTTCTAAAACATTGAAGGAGTTGAATCAGTGTTAGCGTGCTGTTTGTGGAAGGTTCCTCGTATTGAGGAATTTAATAGGAATATCTTACTGTTCACAATATTGTTTAATGCGCGAAACATTTCAGCTTTACTTGTTTAGTGAACATATACAGTAGAGAATTTTCTACGCTTTAAAACTACAGAAAACCCGTAGTTTTTAGTTGTAGTTTCCATACTTTCCCTTAAGTATGTTTCAATTTCTTCTTTTTTACTTTTCGGTTATACTATTAAATAAAATGGAAATGAAAGGAAGAATAGCATGAGTTAGTATACGGTTGTGTTTAAGAAAATCAGTATAAAAATATTTGTTTGGTTTTAAATGGTCAAGCTTATTGTCAGACTGCGTTGAGAAGGACAACTGTAGTGAACTCTAAAAAGCACACAGAATAAGAATAATTAATCTTACTATTAGGTATCACAGACACCCCCACGTGGACTCGAATTCGATACGGAAATGACCTCCCGGGGTCGGTATCATGCGGTAGTCGCTAGTCTGGCTCGGTACGGCTGTGGCGCTGTAGGGCTTGAGAAGCCGGGTAGGGGCGTTACGTAACCTGGGTTTTAGAGGAGGCCTTAGAAATGAGTGAAGCGCTTACACTCGCAATCCTATCCTGCAAACGGGATTAGTTCACTCGGTGAACACGGGTGTCACTCTAACGGTACAAGTATTGTGAGGGGCGATTGTTTTAGTGACAGAGATGTTATCCCCGCCGCGCCGAGAAGTCTGCGGCATTGTCTTGGGGTTGACGTTGACAAAGCGACGCTCGCGGGAGATGATCTCAATTCTGAGTCTCGGTAAGGGATTTGAAATCACAACTGCCGTGGCGGATTATCAGCAAGGAGGTGCATATCAAAATATGGAAATGTTCGCTGTAAAATCTTGGGAAATCTGTGCTAAGAGAATTAAGAGAGATTAAAAGCCTTTATCTCTGTCAGGAAAAAAACTTTTTTATGAATATTGGTCAGCTACTATTGTACTTGATGATATATACAAGTGAATTAAAAATTATATATATATATATATATAAAAGTCTTAATCGGCAGATAAATGCATTTTACAACCGCAGAACATTAACCACGATGTAGACTGACCTAGAGCAGGACTATTTCAATACTACTAAAAGATTCATTTCTGGGATAAATAGGATATTTCTCCAGATAAAATATCAATTTTCTTAAAGAATTTTTGAAATTTTCCTTTCTAAATAGCAACGCAATTTGACTAAAAGACAAAGTGGAGGACGTGGTTCTCCGTCAGTTGCTGGCGCCAGGTGATCGGCTAGAGGCGGACAATGGAGAGCGGAAGTGGGGCGTGAACCACCAGGTGGCGCAAGACGATATGTCCGGGCGCAGAGGACCCACTTCCGGTGTATAGAGAGAGAACGTGCAGCAGCCTTGCCTTGCCGCCTTGGTCCTTGAGTGACGGACTGTCGTCTCGCCCGCACGTATTTGTCCTCACACGCCACTATGGAACACTGGAGAGATTGATACTGACAGAGTAATTGTTTTGATCGTAGACAGTGGCTGTGAGCTTCAGCGTAGAGGAAAAGTTAGGGCTTGAACCTTTAAATTAGACAAGGATACAGAAATAACATGAAACGGCTCGACATGACGTGTTTACTGGATTTGAGTTAAACTTTGAATTTATTAGTACTACACGCTCCTCGTACTACCAAGTAGACACCGTTATCTGCCGTGTGATCCTATACCTTATCGAGGGACACTTTTTCAATTTGATTTCTTTATCAGACAAGAAGGAAGACGGCGAGACTGCATCTTCTGTTAAAAAAAAAAACAATTGAAAGAGTTTAAGGGCTTGGCGTCCTTTACACAGTAAATCGGTGGAATTTATTATTCGTATGGATTATGTCATTAATACAAGTGACGCCGTGCAAAGACGTCATAAAGCAAAGGTTGTCTGCTGACGTACAAATACTTTAAGGTTGCATTAAAGATAAACCAAACTGAGTGTGCCAAAATGTCTAATAAACAAAGAGATTTAAAATATGCATTGTACTAATTTGAATATAATCAAATTTCAAAATTAACCGTGACCAATCTAAATCTGGTAAATGCTAATAGTTTCAATGATGTGCAAATTCTACGTACAATATTTAAATTAATTATCGTTAGGCAAAAGATATACCAATAATTATGGATGCCGTTGTCTGGTTTACCTAACACCGAAGCAATAGATTTATTAGACAAAATTGTCTTCTTATAAATTGTGCCTGAAAATGTAATCGTATTCCTAGGACAATACATATCTGGTTGGCCACACTAAACAATGTAAACCTGAAATGAAAGAATGAATTGCCGGTTAAGTCGGACAAATAGCACAGTTATAAGATTATAAGGGTCTTGGAGTTTACCTTCGAGGCACTGAAAATCCTTAAATCCTCTGGATTTCCCTTAAGGAGAGGGAAAACGCGATTGGCATAGCATTTACCTAAGCGCTTGAATTGTCTC
Organism: Homalodisca vitripennis; assembly: GCF_021130785.1. NCBI lineage: Eukaryota > Metazoa > Arthropoda > Insecta > Hemiptera > Cicadellidae > Homalodisca > Homalodisca vitripennis. The sequence continues at coordinate 143,409,308 of NC_060207.1, forward strand.
CTTCATTTTCCTAAAGATTTCATGTTAAATGCAATATATTTTATCATACAGAATTTATAATTTTCTTTGAACATTTTGATGGAAATGATACTGTAATATATTATGAGTTGGAAGTATTCTATGACGACCTTGCCCGTGAGTAAAACAATGCATAAACGTATCCTAACAATGAGTAATTCATGATTAACTCTCGCTCATATAATATATTCAGTATAGATTGTTTGTTTGTTCACTGTATTTTATGACGGTAGTTTTCTATTATTTAACAAGAAAGTCCTACATGACTTATTACTAGACCAATAAAAATTAATATTAATATATTGTAAACACTATAATAGTCTGTTTTGACTTCATATCTAATGCTACTATTTTATTACATTTTCAGATTGTAATCAAAGTAGCAGGTTTTGTACAAATTAACTATCAAGAATCGCCTGATTAAGAGTTTGGACTTCCTCTCTGTGTATTGACCCTTACGGAAGAACACCGTTTTTAACAGTGACAAAAGGTTTGATTGTTAGTTTTCTGCAATTTATTTTTTATCGAGCGCTGCTTTATATAGTTTTAAATATTAGTTTAATATGTTGTTGGAACTAATAATTTTCCATTTATATTTTAATTATTGTAATCATAATTCCAACCAATCCTGTTTAGAACTACAAAGCAGTTTAAATATAACGCAGTCTGTTAATTAATTTAACTTTCGTGTACATAAAATACAAGAGTTAAGTCTACAATTTATCATAAAACACTTATTTGATCCAACATTTAAAATCGAATGTGCAGCTTAAAAATGCATCATACGATGATTTACAGACACATTTTAAGAAAGGAAGTTTGGTAAAAATGTTACTATACTAATTGGAAAGTTGATACACTTAAAAAAACCGGGAATTTACGTTCTGATCTATTTATTCAAAAGTTTGTAAAGATAACCGCAATGAAAGTTGTTGTTTAGTGGTGAAAATATTTATTACATGTAACAAGATCCAGCATATATGGATTTGAATATTTTATTATTATGAAGTTGAGAAGCTTCGGAGTGTAAGGGTGAGGAATACGTTTGCGATTTTCATTGGGTCTCCCAATGCTGTATAAGGCGATGCAATTTAATAAAGCTCTACAAAAGGTAGCTTTTCAATAGCAGTAATAAGGAGAGAAATAGTTTTCTAAATGAAGTAGTGAGTACAGCACAATAGATAAAACGCACAAGTTTCAATTTATTGTTAGAGCAATCTGGCGGTTAGGTTTAGTATTACCACAGATGGGAACTCAACGCTAGCGAATTCTGTGTTCTGGTCGTAGTAACTAATCTCAGTGAGACGTTTGACTTTCTTTGGTGGACACATAGGTTTTCAGTTGCTTTTCAAATTAATAACTCTACATAGCAGGAGTGACAGTATCAGCGAAATCTGTAGAGGGAGACGAGTCATCGTAAGGAGGGGGGGGGTTCTTTATGATATTTTTTAGGCGGCCGGTAACCCAGTGTTGAATTCCAAGCGAAGTTTACGACGTCTACACAAAGTGTGAATACCGCAGAACAGTCGTGGAATATAAATACAATAATTTATTTGTGCCTCACAAAACCTCTTTTGTAATGTATTTGTGGCTCGCAGGCCGCTTTTGTGAGCACCGCGAGGGGACTAGAAGGCCGGGTCCCTCCCTTTTACTGCTCTTTATAATATATCGTCTCAGTAATAATAAGCTAGGGTCGATTATAGAAGCCGTACGTGTCGATTGAGCCATACCGACCTTTCGGCCGCTGTGCCACGACCTTTCTCACGTCGAGGTGTGGTCCCATCCCCTTCTCCCCCTCTTACCCAACAAAATATGAACGACGAAAAGTAACTTAATAAAAACGTCATTATTTCTGTTATAGTTGTTTTTTGTATCAGATACAATAAAGCCAAATCCGGTATTCATGTGGTCCGGAATCTTGCAATACTAAAAATGTTTAAGTATTGCCATTAGTAGTGGGAAATGAATGACGACAGCTTGCCGAAAAACATTCGGTCCAAAACATATTTTTTACACTCGCGTGCCTATAGCAATAATCACCAATATGTCAATACCCTAGATGTTAAATATCTCTTGCTATACATTGTTACCATATGTGTAGACTCAGGACCTGCTCACACGGTAATACGTACAACAAATATTATACTCATCTCTACCATCAGATAAGCAGATGATCGTTAGCTCTAGAGCGCCATCGACATCGCAATGGAAAGTGTGGGAGTTTTTGTCGATGTATGTTACTATGCGAAATTAAGTTGATACAAAAAATATCTAAGATATATTTAGCTATAAATGTACGTTTTAAATTTATCTAAACCATATAGACAATATTTTAGTGGCGTTTCCTGATCAGATTTTACTCCTGAAATTTTGGTTTCTCTGAACATATAGCCACTTACAAAGTAATTTTTAAAAGATGAAAATCTCCTGGATTATAGTTGTTTTATCAAATGTTTAAGCATGAATTCCAGGCGGAAACTGTTAAATCTTTATAAATTAAAGCTACTGTTGATAATTTACCTTTAAAGGTTGTCCAAAGCTACGATTTCAGTATTAATCAAACAAGCTTCAATTCATTCATTTTTTGGTAAACAAGTATGTTGGTCAGTCGAACACTTCAAAAACATACTAATTTCTTCGAAATAGATAAAACAGTATACGCACAAAGTAATATTATTTTTATTTACCATTATTAAATTTGAGTAACCGAGTTTTTAAACTTGCCCAAAGTATGATAAGCACTAAAAAAAAGAGGAACTCGGAGAACAGGCATATTTGTTCAAAGCCAAGCAATAGTAATGACAGGCGTCTCATGAAATCTATCATAATAAAGCTCCCCGTAACACTATAAATTTTACCTTGCAAATTTACTAAATAACGTGATCTAATTTGGCGTCAGAGTCACGAAGAATAACCCTAGAATAATAGGCGCCCATGTTGTCCAGTAAGCCTGGCCGAATCTTACTAACCGATAGATAACCTTTATATTTACAATCAGAGTATCGTACAAGCATGCACTATGTCCACCAGATATTCTGGAATCTCAGCACGGAAAAAGCATAAAACAACATTATATCAGTAACGACCTCTGTAGCCGCCGCCGCCGCGCCGCCGCGTTAACAGTAATGAGACACACAGTGTAGTACGTATGTGTATGGGGGTGGTGACATATTTAATTCAAAGCCGACCGCCCAACATGGGGCCTGCATGTTTTACATGGTGGTGCTGGGGTTTGGTCCGTTCCCGTTCCAATTCCCATTCTGCCCCGTGTATTATTCAACCGGCTGCTCTTTGTACCGCGTCCAGCCGTCGATCATTCACCCGTGTGCTTTCGCTTGTCAATTCGATAGCGTAAATAAGCTTTTATTAGTTCACTACGGTACGGTAGTTGTTTTTCTCGAACAGCGTCGAAAGGTATTGTTTCGCCAATCACCTGACTGGTAACAAGGATAGCGATCAGTTGATTTGTCCACGCTACTTACTATTTAGTTGCATGGTTGTCCACCAGCAACGCTGGCGATCCCAGTGCATTCGTACAAAGATTACCGTTTGGCATCAGCTGTCTTTTATTTTATAATTAGCACGTTTTGTCTACAGTACAATAAATTAATAAAAGTATATAATATATTAATATTAAAATTAATAAAACTTATATAAATTGAAATTATTGTCCATAACTCAGCGAAAATGGTTTTAACTGCTTCCTTTTTATCAATAAATTGAATGTGCCTATACGCAACTTCGTGTAGTGATGGAATATACTATTCAAACCAGTTATTGATAGGATGCTACTTTGCACCCCATTCTTTTAGTGTTCAGTTTTTTCAAATTAAAATCCATGTTGACCATAAACTGCTGCTCCTTAATTTTCTGATGCTAGACTATTTTTAGAGACTGTCTTACGACTCAGATTCAGAATCCGCCTGAAACACTTGATTGAAATTGTATAACCTCGCAAGCCATATATGTAAATTGAGACACTAGAGAGACCCTCCCTACTATCAACCCTTACACAAACTCACAACTGACATGCAGACGACGGGAGAATCTCTGTAAAATAGCTCCTGTTTGCCGTTGACAATAAATCATTTTAGATTTAATACTGCGTAATTGGATTGAAATGAGTCTATTTGACATGAGAAGTAAATGATTTTGTATTATCATGCATAATGTTTTAAACCCTAATTTGACTGGATATGATTGAGATTATTATGACACGAAAATTCCCAAGTCGACAAATGAACTCGTGCCGAATCTATTCGGCTATATTGTACATACAAAACAGCTGTGTGCAGTTCTTGCTACAACTCTTAAAGCTGCCAACTTTTCGTTTCCTGAAGACATTCGCACGATGTTAAAATAAATACAAGCGTTCCGGATATAATAAAAAACTTAAATTAATATACGGTTTTATATGTTGATCAATAAAACAGAAACGTCACAGGGTTACTATACTTCGACCGTTTTTAAACTCACTTCTGGTTGTATCTTACAATTAAACTAATTATTTACAAACTTAATGAACTAGAAAACAGTTGTAAGTTTAGGAAAGATTGATTATGATTATTCCTTAATCCTTAAGAGAAGAATGTATCTATTTTTAATTGTGACAGGCTATTACCACAAACATCTAAATTCGTATGAATCTCATGGCCGGGTTTGAAATTCCGGTGACCGGCTATTTAATGAGGGTAGGGGTTGCTGACTCATCCAGCTGAACCCTACTTTGCCTCAGCGGCGACGTCAGCATGACGCCGTCTCACCTATACATCAGCACCGGTCAATATAGTACACCTGGTACAAGTGCTTAGGGCCAGCTCTCTTATCTACTCTGCGCTTTGTAAAATCTATTTCGTGCTTTTTCTTTTACGCTTGTGTACTTTAACACGTTTAAAGTCTTGAACATTTTACTCTGTTAATAAAGCAAGAGTTATCCTACGTTTGTGTAATAGGAGAGTGGCATTAAATGTCTCTAATAAGGATTAAATCTCCAGCATTATTATGTCATTTGATGTTGAATGTCGACACCAGAAACCTACTACATTTACATGTTTATACAATGATTTAATTGATAAAAGATTTACAAGAAAATGTTCTATCAATGACTGAGAAAGTTCACAATAGCACTTGATTTTTCTATGGTTTAAAAACATAATATAATTGACAGACATGGTGCTAACACTATCTAAACCTTCACCAATTTATTGATATGATTCTTTCGGATTTGCATATATCCCAAGATAAATAAATGTAGCCTATATCAAATATATTTAAGAATATTTAAGTGGTCCGCCACGAGGAGCTGATTCTGTACAAAAAAGGCTGAACCTGTTATTCAAATTTGTATTTTTTTATATATAAAGTAGTACTACACATAAGAGTAGTATAATAATAATATACGACTAAAATCTTGTATTAGTACCTCCAATAAAGCTACAAACTGAAAATAAGCTCAATAGTATAGCCCTTTCATGTACCTTAATTGAATTGAATATTAAACAGACCCTCAAGAATTTAATCACAGCTAAATGTATGAACTAAAAATAACCTCAATAGTACAGTCATCTCATGTACTTTAATTTGAGTGGATATTAAACGGATCTTATGAATTAATCACAGCTAAATGTATGAACTAAAAATAACCTCAATACTATAGCAATCTCATGTACTTTAATTTGAGTGGATATTAAAACGACCTTATGAATTTAATTACAGCTAAATGTATGAACTAAAAATAACCCCAATACTATAGCAATCTCATGTACTTTAATTTGAGTGGATATTAAACCGACCTCATGAATTTAATCACAGCTAAATGTATGAAATAAAAATAACCTCAATTATAGTCCTCTCATTTTTTACAACGTTTTATCCTTGTATAAACTGCACATTTATGCTATTACAAAGCCTTTATTCGATTGTTAAAACATAGTCTGATAACAAGTTTGGTTGTGTCATGGTTATCGATTAATTATATTTATCACGAACGTCGTAACTGTGACAATAATGTACGGTGGAGTGACACCGATAGTTTTAGAACCTGCTAGCCGGACAGCGCCGTGACAACACCTGGTAGGCAATACGGAGACAGTTCAGAATGCACGGCGACTTGTGTTCAGGCGTGGCGTGGCGTTTTGTCTAAAGCGTACGCCATATAATTTTTATTCTCTCTCTGTGATTTTGAAATTAAAAATTGCTTACTGTTGGTTTAGTCATTCTGATTATAATTTGTCCCCGTTGTGTTGCCGTGTAGTAATGCATCGGAATTATACGGTTATATAAAACAATAATTGCATCGTCGGTATAATGTTTAGACAAATTATTATACAACGTGCAATCCATCGTATTTAGAATTTAAATATAATTCAATTAATCGAGATTTGCCACCTATTTGAAATAGATAAAAAAACATCATGCTTGTATACGAACAGTTGTAATTAATATAAGTACATCAAAGATTGGAATGTTGCATACCAGAAGAAATTGACTAGACAAATTTATGCATTACATTAATTTAATTTTACATCGACAAACCATAAGTTTGCCAAAAAGTTAATGCATGATACCGTAGTCTATTAAAAAAATTAGAACGTCAACTATCAAAAATATTGTTTTTAAGTTTTCATAATTTTTCTAAAATAATAAGTTAAATGCAAAACCTTCGGTGCATACATACATAAATTGTGAATAGGTGATTCTGTTTCCATTGTTTACCGCTTATTCTGCTAACTGATGCGGACGTATTTAGGGAGTACGGAAGCCAGCACATTATAGTGAGCACAGGGAGGGGGCTGTAAGGTGGTGGGTGGGGGAAGGGGAGGGGTGCGAGCGCTGACTGCTGACTCAGAGATCAATACTGTACCGCGCTCTGTGTTGGTGTGGTGCGGTGTGTAGAGGCTAGAGACTGATGTGCTAAAGCACCAAGTGTCGCGAGGTCTATGAACTTACTAGATATCAATCGTTGCTGTACAATTTACGTCCAGAGGTTGGGTTATCTAAAAAGTGAACTACAATGATTGATATATACTTTCTACAAATCCCACATTGAATTGTAATTTTTCGCATAAGAAGTTTAACAATGTCGGTTGTTGAGTGTTGACTGAGCAAACCGGCTAGCCACTAGCACTCGGTCGAAATATTTCAGAATTTTAATCGTGTTAACGATGTGTCGACGCTATACCAATAGGAACACTCAGCTTATAGTCAGTCATTATTTCTATCTCTTGTATATTGCCAGCAATACACAGAAACGAATTTGAATAAAGAAATATGTAGGATAGGAATGAAAAGACAGGCTTTGGAACCCACGATACAGACCTCTATTATCCTGCTATACGTGGGAGATGTGGTGGACAGCCACAGCAGCTTTGGTGGTCACTTTGTTCTACACCTTCTGAAGTTCTGACTAACTCGGATATCTCAAGTCGTGATTCACCTGATCTCCGAGAGGTTAGGCCAAATTAACCGAATATTTTGGAGAGTAGCTGACTAATCGAATGGTTAACTGTGTAATCGGCAGAGGAATTACTCGTTCGCCTTACCTTTTGTTTTATTAACTAAATGATTACGCATGATCCCTCACACTAAATGAGTTTCTGCAAGTGGTTGGCTGGTCGTCTTCTCAACTGACTACAACGACCTAGTATAGAGTTTTTTTAGAGTAACTGACTAATCGGTTTACGAATTCCTCACGTATAATCTTTAAACTTTTCACATTTTAACATCATTAATTAATTACTCTTCCTCTCTTTCTGCTGGATGAAGATAAAATGCTTATTTTTTGAATTCGCTATTTCTCCACAAAATTCCATGATATTAGATATGGAAAGCTACAACACAAGAGACTAGGCCTACATATAATGTTGGAGACGACTGCACTGTCGCCACGTAGTTTGACGTAGACAACAAAAAATAAACAATGGAGATGCGACTCTAAAGGAGGAGTAGGTGCTTCAGACCGTTGTGTCCTTCGTCCTTTTCCTCGATTGAATCCGTTACCTTTATTTCATTACGTGACATACAAAAAGCATAACTAGCAGCTTCAGCTTTCAAGGACTTATGCGAGAAATATATTTAAATACATAACATTGTCATATTTCTGGATTTTAGAATATCTTTTTATGATCACTTTTGTAAAATGAAGCTATTTTGCATTATTATATCAAATTAATCGCGGTTTTAGCTAAAGGGATATATCTAATAATTGTTTTGACATTTTCTGAGGTTTTGAATACAGATTCTAATTATTACTGATCATCAATTGCCATTGGACTGCTGAACTTTTCGCTGGTGTTTTCAATCGGTACAATAAAATGGATATTTACTAAAAATTGTGAATGGGGTATAAGCTCAAGAAATCGAAAAATTGTTATAAACTGATATTATATATATATATATATATATATATATATATATATATATAGCACCAAACCCACATAAATAATTCCATAACAATTAAACCATTAAAATAATTTTTATTATGATTTTATTGTATTGTAGTTTTAAATTCCAGTAACGAAACATATGTGATTCGATTTGTTGTTAATTTGTTAGGTTTTCAATAGGTTATTATTAATGGTTAAAATGAGATCAAAACTGTCGTTTTTTTAGAATATTTTGTTTTTAGGCAACACATAGTTTATTTAGGTACAAAGACAAACGATAAAAACGTTTTCATATCTTGGAGTCGTTTGCTATTACAAGCCAAATTTGAACAGGGTCAGTCCTATTATTAAATGAAACCACACCGCTTACTCGTACATACACGTTGCCGTATGTACAGACATGGATTTCCCTCCGATAAACACTTATTTTGGGAATCAGGATAACGTGAAACAGAGGTTTTGTTCCAAAAAACGTGTCTTATACAAACGTTACTTTGTAGGAGAGGGGAAAGGATGTGAAGATGAAAGACGTGTGTGATGCGATCGAGCGGAGATTTATTTCAGACGTTTAAGAAGGGCTGATTTAGTAGCAATGAAGCTTAGTAAAGTTCGTGTGTTAAACAGTACGGATAATGGTTCGGTCGTTACTGCACGCCTACCTTGAGTCGCTACGGCTATTGTCTACCGAGTGATTTGGCTCCCGCCACAATACAATAGCCTTCGGTCATTACTCTGTAGGTACCTTGGCTACGTTATTACTCGTACTTCTTGTCTAGCCGTGCAGGACTGAGCTCCGTGGTTGTATCTATTTCCACATCATATGTTTTATATTATTCACTGGAATAGGCTTGATAATTTAAATCATCGAACTAGCCTAATTTTTGCCTGACAATATCTTTGTAGTATTGCAGTTTGATGAAGGAGGTATTTGCTTACTGTATTAAAATCACGTTTTACAATAAGTTTTAAATATATTATTTCATTCCTTTTGAGGGACTACTCCCGAAACGTTCTTTGTCATTTACGACTGCCTCAAGTTTCGTAATGCCAAACCTGTAGCAGTATTTGAGATACGGTCAATATATGTTTGTCTCTTATGACTGACTCGAGGTTCGTAATGCCAAACCTGTAGCAGTATTTGAGATACGGTCAATATATGTTTGTCTCTTATGACTGACTCGAGGTTCGTAATGCCAAACCTGTAGCAGTATTTGCGATTCTGGTCTCTGTCGCTTTGTCACTTATGACTGCCTCGAGGTTCGTAATGCCAAACCTGTAGTAGTATTTGCGATTCTGGTCTCTGTCGGTTTGTCACTTATGACTGCCTCGAGGTTCGTAATGCCAAACCTGTAGCAGTATTTGCGATTCTGGTCTCTGTCGGTTTGTCACTTATGACTGCCTCGAGGTTCGTAATGCCAAACCTGTAGTAGTATTTGCGATTCTGGTCTCTGTCGGTTTGTCACTTATGACTGCCTCGAGGTTCGTAATGCCAAACCTGTAGTAGTATTTGCGATTCTGGTCTCTGTCGGTTTGTCACTTATGACTGCCTCGAGGTTAGTAACGCCAAACCTGTAGCGGTGTTTGAGATTGCGGTCTCTATCGGTTTGTCACTTATGACTGCCTCGAGGTTCGTTATGCCAAACCTTTAGCGGTGTTTGAGATTGCGGTGTCTATCGGTTTGTCACTTATGACTGACTCGAGGTTCGTAATGCCAATCCTCTAAGCGGTGTTTGAGATTGCGGTCTCTATCAGTTTGTCACTTATTACTACCTCGAGGTTCGTAATGCCAAACCTGTAGCGGTGTTTGAGATTGCGGTCTCTGTCGGTTTGTCACTTATGTCTGCATCGAGGTTTGTAATGCCAAACCTGTAGCAGTGCTTGAGATTGCGGTCTCTATTGATTTGTCACTTATGACTGCCTCAAGGTTTGTAATACCAAACCTGTAGCAGTGTTTGAGATTGCTGTCTCTATCGGTTTGTCACTTATGACTGGCTCGAGGTTCGTAATGCCAAACCTGTAGCGGTGTTTGAGATTGCGGTCTATATCGGTTTGTCACTTATGACAGACTCGAGGTTCGTAATGCCAAACCTGTAGCAGTATTTGAGATTGCGGTCTATATCGGTTTGTCATTTATGACTGTCTCGAGGTTCGTAATGCCAAACCTATAGCAGTATTTGAGATTGCGGTCTCTAGGTTGCAGTTCCAAGCGGGGCCATTTGTACGTTGTATGTTCCAAGTTAATTTATATGTTGGTAAATAGAAAACACTGCTTAAAAATAGATTAATATAAAATGTTTAATTTAAGTATTCGAGAAATTTCGATTTCAGGAAGATTCCGTGTTTGTAGAAAATGTATAAATATTAAAATAATATTTATGGTGTTACAAAAGACGTATTTAACAGTTTTATTTAATTCTACCATCCTAACATAATATTAAAAATCAACTCACTTCTGAATTGGAAATAGTAGTTTGTAATTTAAATTTTGCCGAGATAACTATTTTTCCTTGTAGTATTTCAAAGACAGAACAAAGTAGTTTAAGTAGTGTAAACTGAATAAAAAACTGAGCAGCACATAGCAATGGTGGGGGTAAATTGAATGAATGCCGGATGGAGATAGCAATCGGTGCGTGGCTGATGAATACGACCAAAACAATCGATAACGACAAACAACACCCCGCGTACTCGAACTCAAAGTCCTGCCACTGCTGCCTCAGCAGTCAGCACGGTATAGGGCGGCGCGGCGCGGCGTCAGCAGCGGTGAGGGTCCTCGACTGACGGAGGGACGGGCCCACACCGTCCTCAACCGACCCTTGATAATCTCTTGATCTCGTCTGCGCGTTTGGGGCTGTAACCTACCGATAAATCCGGACTGCTGGTAGACCTAATGGCGGCGCCAGACTTCGCATAATGTAATGGCACTTTGAATTCTCATATTGGAAGGGGCTTCACTCAAATATGTGGGCAGCTCACGTTGGGTTACTAATTACCAAGTTCGAGTAGACCCTTGTGGATTAAAAGTTCTTTCTGATCTGAAATTTTGAATTGTTAGTGCAATTAATAAAGATTGAGTTTATGGTTGATGAGAAACAGACTCGTCGTTCTCGTAATAAATTCTTTATTGATAACATGATATTTTTATACATTCCATCATCTACCTGTTTATATTTTTTGCAGTAAAATTGTAATAGCCTTATTATTATTCCTCTTGTGACTGGAATAATTAATACATAAGGAGAAGATATACATGATTATTAAAAAGTGTAGTATATCGGGTCTATTATAGAAAATTCGGTTGTTTGTGATAATATCGTTCTAATTTCATGAATTGATTACCATAGTCCATGAAATAGCATGTACACAGTCTATAAGAACACAAGTTTCTAGAAACGTACTAAATATACTAAACACTAAACCATACAGGAGGTCGAGATCACGCTAGGCTTTCTATTTTTTGGACTATTTGTGTGTGTTTTTTTACCCTGGAATTCTATTTTTTAATCGCATTGTTTTGTAAAATATATATTACAAATTTGCCTATTCTTGCTGGTAGTATCTATTTGTTTGGGATTTTTGATAGAGGTCTAAAATAGATATCCGGAGTGAGCAGAAGAGTAGACAAAGTGTTATTTCCTCATAGCGGTTAGTTGAGGTTTAGTTGCTATTTTCTCAAATAATAGTTGGATTACAGACAATTCTATATTTTTGTTTGAAATATTCACAGAACAAGACACTGAAAGGTCTATTTCGTTGCATATAGTGTTATTATTAACACTTACTATTTTTTTCTTATTCGGACATGTGGTTTTTTCAATTAAATTTATGATTTGTTTGCTTATTGTACAGTTCAAACTTTTCGGCACTTCATTTCTTATATTCTCAAAAAATGTATATGGATTAGAAGGCACCTTTTGTAAACATGTTTCTGAAATACATATCTCAAAGTTAAAATAATAATTCTTATCATAAAAACCGAATTTTTGGAACTCTCTCTTGAATTACTGTCTTATCATTAAAACTACTTTGAATTTCTATCTATATAAGTAAATTTTAATATCATAAGGAACAACGTCTAAATTACTTATTTAATACTGTGTAGATTGAAAAGCCTAGATATTTTTAAATATCTCCTTATACATCTATAAATACTACTTTCTGATATTTCAAAGTTAAAAACCCTAACCATTACCTTACTAATACATGAACTGTTGTACACGATTATCTATACATTTCCCCTTAGCTTTGGTAAACCAACATTTTGAAATGGTTGAAATATTTCATAACAAAACATACTTAAAATTAATATAATTTAAAACAAAAATTTTTTCACACACTCTGTGTGTGTAGTTTAGTTAAACTTGTGAGAATGGGTACCTAATGTAGCTTAGCTTATCTTCATACTATTATAAAAATAGATACCGTAAAAGACTCCTTAAGTTTTATGTTTTAATTTCAAATTCCATTATGATTACAAAATTAAAAACTTGTAATTGTGCTAATCCTCTATTTAACTGTTATAATTCCAACAATATCTTTATCTCAAAAATACTTTGAAGGCTTTTATATCTTGTGAACAGTTCATAACTTCTAAATTATGTAATAAACTTTAAGATTTCGAATGTTTAAAACTCTTTCTACATAAAAGTTACACATAATTTGCAATATAAATAAGAACCCCCATAACATTTTCAAAATAAATAAATGTGCTATTTGTTGTATAATGTTTAAAACTAAGCTTATGGAAATGAGTAGGAAAAACAAATTAAGATATTTTATATTTGGAAAATATAGTTATTTTCTTTAATTTTCATTCCAGAATATTAAAAATTAAAGTGTTTTGGGCGGGTTTCCAAATTTATAAAAAGTACAGTCTTCTAAAAATTAAAAGTTGTAATTTCTAAACTACAACAAAATAATTACCTTATAAAAATATAGTACACTAAATTTTCAATTTATTGAATTAAAATAAATTATATTATAACTTTAATTACTTTTATTAAAAGATCTATCAAAGAATCTTCAATACAAGTGTTGACAGAATTTACACATTACAAACCAAATCATCTGCTATTGACATTTTAAACACTCTTTATATTTATAATTTATTTAATTTAATCAGTGAATTAATTTCTGATTTAAAGATGGTTTTTTATCTATTGTATAAGTCAAATATATATGTTTTAATTTCCTTTGGATATACTGAGTATTTAAACATTTCAGTAAAGTTAACAAATCTTCATAATGTGTAATGAATGTAAAATAACTATAACAAAGACACAAGGGGAGGTAGAAAATTAGATTTGAAAAACTGACAATTGTGATTTTTTAAGTAAAAAAAACTGGAAAACAAGGAAAAATTTTACAAAACCATCACTATTTACATGCACTGCACAAATTAAGCCCAATATAATTTTTAAGCCAAACTTACTGACAAATTTACTCCACATAATAGATACTACATATCATCAGCCTACTATACATTTACCAAATAATGCTGAATCACAGTGAGAAAGATAAAATATATTTATAGTTTAAGAGGGTTATAGAAATTATTATTAGTACAACTAAACTTTAATTACATTTTTCCTTTTACCCTATGTATATTCTGTAGCACTGACTATTGTAAATGGCAACTCTATGTTAAAGTTTCTTCCTTTAAAACTTGTACAATCTGGGGTTCATTTCTTAATGTGTGTGTTTCATTTAGTGTTATAGATTATTAATAGATTTTTAGCTTTGTGTGGTTGTAGAAAGATTTTCTTAGATAATAGCGGTTTCAATGGAATGTAAAAAGTAGCACATTTTTCCAAATAGCAGAAATTTGTATAATTTATAACTGTTTATGATTATTTTTCAGTGTTATCATTAATAATTAATAGTATTCTAATTTTAAGTCACTATTAGTTGATATTTTCTAATAAAGTATTAAAATATAATTTAGAGATTATGGTTTCTGTATACACCATGTATCACTGAGTTATGCATAAAAGGGCTTGATTAGGTTTAATGTGTTACAGATACTTTGAATAGTCATTTAAAGTCCTGCCATGTTTTTTTTTTAATATAAATATATAAAATTAGAAGTTACTCTTTATTTTTCAAATATGAATATATAAAATTAGAAGTTACTCTTTATTTTTCAAATACAAATATATAAAATTAGAAGTTATTCATGGTAACATTTATCAGTGTTGAAATTTGTTGATAAATTCTAGGAAAAGTATTGGACTCCAAAATGAATATCTAACCAGCATTGTCGGAAGAGTGTTTCAGAAATCCAGGCTCTATTTTAAACACATATTGGAATTTCAATAAATCCTAAAGTTATGTTCTGTACTAAACATTGTGTTAATTCCAAAACATAGCTTTCTGTAGAGATCCTACGGCTTTTACTTTCACTGTGGCTGTCATTACTACAAGCCATAATTTTGGGATATCCTTCATTTAAAAATTGATATATGATCGTGATATGATCTAATAAATGTCATAAACATACTGAAAAGTATAGTTAAAGTTACTTAAAACTGTGTAAGGGGATTGAAGAGTATGCAGGGAGTGTGTGTTGTTCAGCATTTATACAATAAGAGAAATGATAAAGTTTAAAGAACAGTTCCCAACATATTAAAATGATTTAATATTATCTGAAAACATATATTTTTGTGGTTGGTAAACCGGAGTCCCCTATCACAGAACTTATATGGTCTAGAGCCTGCAGCCCAATGTTAAGGTACATTTCAAAAAGAAATAATAATGAAATATTTATAATAAGTTTATTAAGAACATACAGTAGCAGGAAGAGAGTCGGATTGTTTTCTAACTTCTATTGTATCATACTATAGTAACTAGACTAAAATGAACAAAACATATTTGTTCACACCAGAGGTACCTAAGACTCAATTGAAGTGATTTATCGGTCTTCAAGTGCTATTGTTCTTCACTAAAGTCAATTGTTTTTGGTTCCTCTAGGCCAACTTCAATAAGATGTATTTTACCAAATGATTCAGTTCAACTTAAAATTGAGATGCTTAAGAGGTTTAACTCAATAATATTTACAGGATAAGTTGTATTATATTATTGATGTGTTGTTAGTCATGCCAGTATTCTTAATATTGAAGGATCTTTCAGAACATATTTAACACTTCGGCTTTATTGTCTCAGATACCAAGAGGATTAGTTGACAATATCACACAAGCTATGATACAATCCAGGCAATACTGTCTTATTAGATGAAAAATATGCAAAATTACCACTCTGCAAGCCAATCACTACTTTCAAGTACCAGCTACTTTTAACACTGGCTCCCATTGCCTTCACCACTCTTGAAGTTTAACAGACCATAATATGATTAGCACTAGTATTCATTCTTTCTGCAACATGTCATAAGATATTGGACTAGGGAACAGGAAGAGAAAGATAGGTACTATTAGTTTACTTAGAGGCATGCCAATAACAAACACTAAGCTCCAAGACAAAACACGAAATTCATAAAATGCTTTGTTACTTAATAATAATGTTAATACTGACAAGGAAGGCTTCCGTATTCACTTGGTACCATTAATTATATATTCAAAAGGAATATGATTAAAAATGAACATTATATCTCTGTAAAGAAATATTATACACAAGTAACATTAAGAATATTAAATAACATTAACATTAAATATTGAGAAACTCAATAAGATGAATACAACCTTAATTATCTAAACAAGTGTTTCGTTAACAAAAACGAAATACTATAATGTAATGTAATATTGTTGTTACGAGCAATTGTAACAACAATTTTGTTGCTACCATTTTTAAACTAGTATTTAGTTTTTGTGATTAGGTTGTTTCCAGTTGAGTTTTGCTAAAAAATAAAATATTATAATTTTTATGAGTAAATAATTAGTGATTTTGAGGGGAGGTGCAAGTACTTATGTTTGTTTAGTATGATTTTGTTATTTCATTTTTATTTAGCTGAACTGTAACAGAGTTCTTAATGACATAGTTAATAGTATAAAAAGAAATTAAATGTCAAAATTCTTACATTTCAACACAACCTCTTCTTCTACTTATCACCACTCAAAGATAAAGTACAATTATCAAAATTAACTTTTATACCAAAGCCATAATAAAATTGATTTTATACTTATATTAACAATGAAATACATAGCCTACAAGTTATTTAGAGAAAATGTTTATTTAATTTTTTAAATGCTTTATAAATAAATTCAGTCTAGCCTAGTTGTGCAAGAAAAGGTTATTGTTAAATTAGGTATTATTTAAACTCTGTTGTAATTTGTGTGTGGTTTTAAGATCAATTACCTAATTTCAGACCTCTAGTGTACCACAATATTAATTTAATTCTAACTGTCAATGGAGTACCTCTTGGTTTAAATTCATAAAATCATACAATTGGTGTTATATTATTTGTGAAAATATCCTAACAAAGAATGATATCTATAACTTATTATAATTTAATTAAGTATAGTGTATGTAGAAATTATACTGTTAATGATTTAGAGTAATTAAATTAATTTATAACTTGGAGTATCTTTGGTGTGAGGAAAGGGGAGGAACATGATTGGAAAGGGGGAGAAAGAGGGGTATAGGGATGGTAGTGGTGTGATTCACCAGTGGCCAGCCTCAATCAATATCTTCACTAGGCTACAACAATTTTGGGGTGTCAGTGTCACACCCCACTCTATGATTCCAACTTTTATGTATTTACTACTTCACATATAAATAGAAATCTCATTATTAACGTGAGATAGGATTTTAACAACCATAACATTAAATTGAACTCTTATAGGCTTAAGTTACTTTTTCGAATACAAGTAAATTATCAATAAAAAATTACATATTATTGTATTTAAGTGCAAAATAAGCCAAATATACATGCATAATTGAAATAAATTTCAATTTTATCTCTGGTAGGCTACTAAATATAAATTAAGACTTCTAAAATATTTATTATAAATTATATGTTTTTTATTAGTTGTACATACAAATAACACAAGATGTTACTGATATACTTTTCTTTTAACATCTCTTGAATAGTGTGATAGCACAAGAACTCTTAAAGATAACATTAGTTTACAGGTAAAGTAAGTGTAAACGTGATTGTGATTAAAAGTACATTATACAGTAATAAGTTAGTATTAAACCAATCAAGAATGCTTTAATCTGGTTGGTCTAGACGGTACTATCAAGAGTAACTTATTTTTCATCAAACCTAGTTCTAGGGTTGACAAATCAGAATGGCATTGGATTACCAAATTACCAATTCATTAATTCATTTGTTCTGAAACAGGTTGATTATGTTATTGATGTCATTCCTGACTCAGTAAATACTTTCTTTTCGAAAGCATATTAATATAAAATAAATAATTGTTCTGTAAGAAAACCACACTATTTTTATTCTGTTCTATCTAATTTGATTTATTTAGGCCTAACCAACTAGTTGCAGGTAAAATTACTCATATTAGTCACGTAAATATTATATAATATTATGTAACTTTTGATGTAGCTTAAGTTATATTTTAAATATGTCCTTAGAGTAAAACAAACTTAAATAATAAGGCTATGATAATAATTACCACTTAGCCAAAATATTAACTCATGCAATAATCATTCAATCAATAAACAAGGTAAAAGGCGCTCCTCGCGGGGAAACCTTGCACTATCAACCACTTTTCACTTTAGCATTACGCTAGGCTACATAACCTATAACACTTGGTCGCAAACTGTGATTAACACACTGCGTTAGTTTCCGAGGCACTTTTCACTAAAAACAACACTGATGGTGAGTAAAGGACGAGCCTTTGTTGTGATTGAAGGTTGTTGACCGGAGAGCGGCGAGCACCGTATCGATCGCGGAGTGGAGACTCGGCGGCGGAGACTGGTGCGAGACTAGGGCTATGTCCCGCTACAGCAGTACACCAGACAATACTGCTGTGACAGGACAATATCCCAGGCACACACTCGACACTTACTTTGAGACTTTTGGGGTTCAGCAGGTCGACCCTCTCGTTGATCGGCTTCCTCCGCTTGTTCACCCTGAAACACCAACAAACTACTGATCTCTCTGCTCTAGCCTGGGATGGGATGAGAAAGACCTGGATTTCCAGCTGCCCTAGCGCATGCGTTGCCGCAACCCCACCCGCCCTTACACCCCTCCCACCCTCTAATCTATATGTATATCATCTTACTACTTCATCACAGTTGTAAGAGACGAATATGTCCAAATTCATATTTTATTTGAATTTTTTTTCCAAATTTGACTATCTCTTAAGGAAGAAAATTATATTTTTGTTCATAGGCTAAAACCATTTCCTGTTGGAACTGTCTATTAAATGTTCATAAGCATAACATTTTTTGTATATGTTTATGAAAATAAGCCTATTATTTGGTTATACTACAGTTTTAACATTACAAACTTAGGAAACAACATATACAATGAGTCATTTTATGCAGCTTAAGATTTTCTTCTAAACTTCTTATATAGATTAAATTAAAAAAATTACACTAAAACAGAAAAGTAATGTCAGTTAATTCTGATTTACTGACTGTATTTCTTGTAAAGGACTTATTCTCAAATTGAGCATTAAGTTTATAGTAGATTACAGCTTTATGAGAAAAATAATACCTCAAGTAAACTTTGATGTCTTTTTAAAAGTATTATTTGCAGCGACAGAATATTTTAATTTGCTGAAGTAATTGAATCACTTCTTAGGGATGAAATATACATCAATACCAGATTTAATACAATCATAAGCTAAAATAGACTAAAGTACATATAAATATATGAAATAATTGTTGTAGGCTATATTATTGCAGTTAAAAACTTTTGCTTACTATGTTAATATCATGAACATTAACTTAAAAGTGTATACAAATAGATATTTTTAGTCATACTAAGGATTTATGTTCTATATAAAAAATGGTATACTATCTTTTGTTGCAAACTTACGTTATGTCCCTGGTGTTCATCTGCCAAGCAGTCGAAGATGCAATTAAGACAATGTCACCAGCAGATATAGTCACCACAGGCCAGAGCTGGAATAATGATATGTGATTAGTTTTATACATTCATTATGTTATTAACATGTAAGAATCTACCGGTTTTCAAGATATTATACTTAATTTGTATAGCTTATTGAGAACATTGTCTGTACTTTGCTATTGGAACATAAAATTGACTATGTTACAATCAGGAAATGAACAGATATTTACAAGATGTTTTAAAAGACAGATAGAGGGATTAATCAAGTTGGCCTGAACTGAGTTTAGTGCATTGATTGCATCCTTAAAAAAAACTTCTGGCACTTAGTGATCGGAGGGTTGATTTGTACTGTTCTACCTTGTGCTTGGTCATCATCATAAACTCTTCACTAAACAAATTATAAGTAAAAGGTGTATGGTATTTCGCTTTTGGAAAGTTCCGTTGGTTTTTTCATATGTTACCCAGTAGGTTAATGATCTATTATAAACTAAAAACTTGCTTGAGAACTCAAGACAAATATATCAGCCTCTACAATAAAAATTCTGTTCCAGCTTGGGCCTGGAGGGACTTGGCATGGCCGACCACCATGAAGCATTCAACAACATGCTGCAAATGAACGGACTGGGCCTCGTCCACCACCTGAACGGTTCACAGCCGCAGGTAGAGATGAATGGAACAGCCAGTTCACAGACAGCCGAAAATCACAGAAACGGCAACACAACACCGTCACAGCATCTGAATACCACCACACAGAACAATAGTTCCACGGGTGAGTGGTTAAAACTCTAATGTTGTCGTTAGAGTCACATAATTCATCCTATAGACTGTGAAACCAAGTATCCTGCTAAAGGAGTCACTAGTCAGTTAGGAGATAGCCAATTAAGTACAGTATGGTTTGAGATAGAAATTCCTAAAAGAGATCTACAGTATCACTACATAATCATTCACTAATCCTTGAAATTCTTGTGCTCAATTGTCAATTTGAGATGACAATAATGCTTCGCAAGTATGTTTAAATATTTTAAGGTATAATAATAGGAAATGAAGATTGAGTGTAATAATTACTACCCCAAATGACAAGTGACAAACAAATAAATCTTACAGTTTTATTTAGGAATCACTGCAGATATTATAGTTTTAACCAAATTAAAGACTGCTTAAATCTACTTAACAATGCCATATTCTATCTGTTTACTATGTTGCTCTAGCTATTATGTGGATTCTTTTATAAAAGATCCCAAGGTGTAGTACTTAAGGATGCTGCAGAAAATGTACCAATACAGCATAGCCTCATATCATCTTTAACATCCAACTTTTACAAATGGATTTGCCAGAGTATACCCAAAATTTCCAATATGTAGTTTAACATTTATTTGATTTATTCCATTATATATATATTTTTTTTTTTTTGTAATACATCAGAAAAAACTTTCTATTTTATAATTGATGACACTCATTTTTAATGATGAAATTTGTATAAGTATTAAATTGTTGTATAAATTATATCACAATAATACTATAGAGTTATTTTACCTTCTGCTATCCAAATCAGACTATTCGGATAGTCAGGAGGTAAAACTGTTGGTGAAAAAGTCTATACCAATAGTAAATTTATTGTGAGATTTCTACTAATTTAGTACATTTGTTGGGTATTGTTTGTGATATTGGATTTAATTTTATTGTTTTGCTTGAACAAGTATTTTTATGCCAGTGTTAATCCTAAAACGCTCAGTGTCCAGTCAGTGTATTCTTAGGTGGTGAAGGTGGATGAGGGATGTTTCTGACAACTATATATTACCTGACATAGGAGTATAATAGTTTAAAACATTTCCCTATTAGAAATTAGACAATGAAGGTTTTAGTTTATACTCAAAAAAGTTATAGAGATTTAAACTAGATTCTGTTTGGGTAAAGTCAATCATTGTAAACGTAACTACAAAATACATTTTTGTAAATTGACTATCAAATTTCTTTTTTATTAATACTATTAATGTATTTAGATTAATTTTTATAAAGTTATTTCTTGTTTGAACACAAATAGAAAGTTAGAATTTAAATTTTGCAAAGTAACAAAATTGACATAATTCTCGTATTTTAGGAGGTGGAAACTCATCTGGCCGTTCATCGCCCAATGAGGATCCTGCAGCTGCCAAGTTATTTGTGGGTGGCCTGAGCTGGCAGACATCCCCTGATAAGCTCAAGGAATACTTTGGCATGTTTGGGACAGTCACTGATGTTCTGATCATGAAGGACCCTCTGACACAGGTTAGTATCAAATTTTAATTTGAAAACTAATGGGAGTTCAGTTTATTTTGGAATAATAACTACCTATACAATTACGAAGAAACTAACTCAGTTAATTTCATATATCTTCAGAATTTGTGTAACTTTTTCAAAATTTTTAAATAGTTAATATCTTATACCTTTACATTGTTATTTATAAAAAGTGATGATTACTTTGGTTAACTTTAATTTGTTTGTCTACTTCTGTTAATGTAAAACGTATAAAGTTATTGCAGACATATTAATAAATACTAAAGGATAATTATTCTTTTAAGAAGATAAATCTAATAAAAAAAATCGTTACAAGTCAAGTTTTATTATCGTATGGTGTGATATTATAAAGGAATAGAAATAAAA
This sequence comes from Homalodisca vitripennis, assembly GCF_021130785.1. Classification (NCBI taxonomy): domain Eukaryota; kingdom Metazoa; phylum Arthropoda; class Insecta; order Hemiptera; family Cicadellidae; genus Homalodisca; species Homalodisca vitripennis. The sequence goes on from NC_060207.1 coordinate 143,431,334, forward strand.
TCAAAACAAATGCATCTAGTAATTTGTGGAAACAATACATTTATGAGAGTGTGTATATGTTAAAAACATTAAAAGCTCTGTTAAAAAAATTGCTAACATTTAACATATTAGCTTTTGATTATAAACAGTGTCAGGCGATGTTGTGGATAAACTGACAGACTGATTAGACAAAACACTGTTAAGGCTTAAACAGACTATTCTAAAACTAAACAAACTGAAACCTCATTGATATCGTGCCAAATACTCGTACAGTGAACTCTTAAACAGGATGTGTATTCGTAAATAGTAATTTTAATCTCATTCAGTTTCCAAGAAAGTAAATGGATTTGTTACATGTTACAGAGAAGCCGAGGATTTGGATTCATTACATTCTCTGAGCCTGACACCGTAGAGAAAGTCCTCAAAGTGCCTATTCACACCTTAGATGGGAAAAAAATTGATCCTAAACATGCCACTCCAAAAAACAGACCAAAGCAGTCAAACCGAACAAAGAAAATATTTGTTGGAGGGGTAAGTCAAGATACATCCTCTGAAGAGGTAAAGGCATATTTTAGCCAATTCGGTAAAGTAGAAGAAACTGTGATGCTTATGGATCAGCAGACCAAACGCCACAGGGGATTCGGATTTGTAACATTTGAAAATGAGGATGTTGTTGATAGAATCTGTGAAATACACTTTCACACGATAAAGAATAAAAAAGTAGAATGCAAGAAGGCTCAGCCAAAGGAAGTGGTTGCCCCTGGACTGTTGTTGGGCAAAAGAGTGATGGTAATGGGTGGAGTTAGAATGGCAACACCAACACCTGTGACTTCTGCTGGACAACTTGTTGCGGCGCAGGCCCACGTACAGGCCGCCGCAGCCGCTGCTGCAGCGCAGAATGCAGCAGTGCAGAACGCAGCTGCTGCTGTGAGTTACGGGAAATTGTTCAGTGGATACCCTAGTCTTGCTGGATACAGATATGCTCCGTATCCAGTTGCGACTATTCCTGCGACACAACCACCTGCCACCGCTACCGCCCCAGCCACACAAGCTCTCAACCCTGCAGCAGCTCTAGCACCCCCTGCAAATCCCTACCAGGCCTACAGTCTCGCCAATGTCGATATGTCCAGCTTCCAGGGCGTCGATTGGAGTTCCATGTATGGCATGGGGATGTACGTTTGAAGCCCATGAACAGTTGCCGCATCCTACCGATAAGACAGCGTTCATTTCAAAATCCTTTTCAGTACTTTAAAAGTCTTTCGAGTTAGATCTGCTTTTGCTCATCGGTGAAGTAACAATAACACCTATTTCCGGGCTCCTTTTCTAAGCAATAAATTTGCAATAAGCGACAGTATTAGCAATGCCCTCTACTGGATCTTCCACTAAATCGGTTAATTCTTTGAAGTGATCGGCCGAATCGTCGAGACAAATCGCTGTTGTTAGTCGCCTTGTTGTGTTTGCGACGTGAGAACTGTTGTACAGTGTTCATTAATGCTTTGTTTTTAAGAGGCGAGTGTCTTGTAAATATACAGTAACTTGATCTCAAGTGGAATACCTTCACAGTGGGTCTCGTGTGGGCCGAATCTAGTCATATATCGACTGTCAATGTTCCACTCGTTAGTCATAGTTATTTATTCAAACTGTGCTTTTAATTTTATCTGTTAACTAAATTACTACTATCTAGAGTAAGTAATGTTCCTGTTATTAGATTTCCGTTTTCTTTTTGTCTTTTTGTATTTATTGTGTCTTGTTCACGAGTCGAGTTTGAAGCACCTGTTACATTCCATAATCCATCTGTTTGGGCTAGACTAAAGTTCTAAACGGGTTTTGTGCCCGAATACATCGAATTTTAAAGCATGTGATTTTGTGGACCAATTTATTTTTTGACATGTTGACGTCAACAGATTATAATACAGTTGAAAGTTGTTGGTATTTCTGAGTTGTATTAAATTGCCTACACTAATGTTTTAGTGAATAGTAGAATTGTATAAAAAGTATGGTTTTATAAATTGACTACTAAAATGTGGTGACAAAAATTGCGTGCTGGTTACGGTACTTATTTTTGTAAATGTTACAAAGTCTCTGCCGAGGTCCCAAGTGTGCTTCACCTCACCGCAAGAGGTCTACAAACTGTTTTCAATACTCATTTTGTATTTAGAATTGTGTAAATTATTTGATGTAATAATATTTCATTACCGGTAATGTTATTGTCTATCTTAGTTTAAGATACTTCTAGCGATTACAAGAAGCAAACTGTAGTAATAAGTAGGTTTACTAGGAAATTCTCTGTGAAAACCCTTAAGGCACTGTGACTTACAGATCTGTACAGTACTTAATTCTTTCATTTCTCTTTGTTCAGCCAGGATCTCATTTCTTCAAAGTGACATTACAGTTTTTCTTGGGTGGAAATTAAGTCTTTTGTGGTTCGGGTTTTGGCAGAGAATTGCGTACAGTGAAAGGAAAATGTGATTATTGGTGGCAAGTTTAAATTTTTCACACATACAAGTTTAATTGATTTGTTAAGTGCCAAACAGTTTTTTGTTTCAATTACTACCGGATTTAACAAGAAGTCACTTTTTCCTTTTGCTTAGGTGACAATATTATGCGACAGCAATAATGTGTAGAAGTGGAGATGAACCCTCTATTTTTGTATTCTCATTCAAATGAAAAATAAAGTAAGTTTGTAATTTTGTTTGCGGGTTTAGAGGGTTGGTCTAAAACGTTCACCTGGCTCCTTAGTGTTTCCGTATGTTATAGTGTTAGATGTTTTTGTAGTTGTGTGTGTAGCGTAGCGATCTATCATGCACTGTAGAGCAGATATCAATAAAGTAGGTTGACAGTAGAGCTGCTTGATGGTATAATATTCAATGACTCCTTACTTTGCTTGATTTGACTGTTCGACGGAAGTTACCGTATTGTATTCACCTGCTTCACCAATATTATTACACTGCACGGTTTGTTTGTTTCGTTTGGGCTTACTAGACTCTTATTGAGAGCGTCTATGCAGTTACCTTTTAAACTTAATAACTGTGTTTTGTAGTTTATTTATAGTTTGGTGTAACTAACTTCTGGGGAGTAGTGCATGGACGACTCTACTGAATCATTCAAACTGCGTTATTCGTTGCTTTTAGATTATCATTGATGTTAGGGTTATAGAATGCATGCATTCATGTTTCATAAAACCGTTGTTTAAAAATGAAATCTAAATCGTTGTTATGCATGCCACATCCGAGTCTACATTCATTAGAAAAAGGTTAAAAGCTTTTTATAAAGAGAAATAAACTAACTGCTAGTAATTAATTAGATATTTTTGCTTATTAAAAGTGTAATTAGTTCCATTCAACTAGGTTAGGATGTTAGGTTATTTCGCTGAAGTTTAACTGGTAACGAGCATGACTTTTTCAAGATTCTAGTAATGCCCATTGATGTGTGTTAATTTAAAAGTAAGTGAAATTAGAAGTTGCTCTCTGTTGATGGGTTGGAGCTACTACAGTTCCCAGCGCAGATCTGATCTTCAGTGGCTGTTCTCCGTGCTTTACCCACGTAGATGCTTTTAGTGATTAGCCGAACTCTGTGGGAGACGCTCAATATAGTGTGTTCAACAAAGATTGTGCCTACGCACGGACCAACGAATTCATCATCTGACTGACATGTTAAGTATGAGTGCCGATAACAGTATTGATACTTTGGCTTTGGCAGTAAAACAGTGATTTGCAGTTGAAAGGTACTTTAAAGATGAATTTGAATTTGGTGTTTCTTCTAGGTTTATAAAACAGTGCTACAAAGAATAATGCAATTTACATTTACGAATGTAGTCCAAAAGTCATTGGTATAGTTTTCTTTTAGTCACTTTGGATACTGTTGCAGATGAGACAATCAATTACTTTCTTTTAAAATGCCCGCCATGACAGAAACGGTGATCTCTTTGGGAGAATGTGGCAATAAAGCATTCCCCATAGCAGATAAGCTATCTATCCCCTGTGTGTGAATTTTCACTATTTCAAATAAAGTTAGATGTGATTAGATTTTAAATTATTTAGTTCAGGTTGGAAACATTTTAATTTCTATACATAAGCAGCCAGAAAGTTGTTTAGAGTGCACAAGGTTTGATAGCAGATCATGAAGGTTCGAACCTGATGATTAAGTTTTGGTTTAACACAAACATTCAGGTAGAATACAAAACTCCATTCGTAGTGTACTTCCAAAATCACCACCAAGCAATTAAAATTAGTAAAATTCAAAATGAAGGATGTACAAAGCTCATTTAAATGTAATAATATTTGTAATGCTCTAATCAGGTGACTATGAGACCATTTTGGATATGGGATATTAGGGGAAATGTGGTTTCGGTATGACATTCTTGCATTATCTATATGAGCTAAAACCTGAATACTATTAGAGGTCTGGTACATCCTTGATGAGTAGGGAATGTCAATGGGACCCTGGATACAGTGAGAGTGGAATTTTGTCAGTTATGGAGTGGTAATATTGGTTCAGACCAATACCCAAATGATTCAGATTGCACGTCATGTGCTTTTTATAATTATCATAAAAAGACATACAACATAACTTTTATAAAAACCTAAATAAGTTTTGCTTTATCAACCACATTAACAAATTCCCATAGTAATCAGATCTTGTTACATCCCATGATTTTGTGATTCCACATACAAAGCCACCCATTAATAAATCACCCTTTGTAAGGACCAGCAGAATACTGATAGCAACAAACTATACAATGTATCCACTACACATCTTAAATATAATAAATGTGCAAGTGTATCCTTGATGGTGTAACAAGAGAAACAGTTAACCATACAGTTGTATTAGTGGCTGCTGTAGTTTTACAAGGGAGCAGATGTACCATGATTGTGACACACCAAGAATGATTGTCATTGCAGAGATTACACATATGAGGTTCACTCAACTTAATATTTTATGTTTTTAAAGACTAAGATTGTCAAGCCTAATGGATTTTTTTCTAAACTGACACCATAGTTAGGGATAAAGTGTTGTCTCATAACCAAGTTTATGATTTGGGTAAAATATTTAGGATAATAAACTGTAATGAATACAAAATGAAATGTCAAACGTGACGTTTTACAAACTTAAACAGCAGTTCCTGGCCTAATGAAAGATGTCTGGTGTGGTGTCTTATTTGTTAGTTTACTAATGAAATTTAAATAGGTAATGGTTGTATGCTTTCCGGAATGTATTTGGACATATTTTTTGCAAGATAGATTTCATAGCCATTTTAACAAATGAATAAATAGAGCCCAGAAAATAATCACCTAGACATTTAGTTCATTTTAACAGAAGCAACATTATTTCTTCAGTAGGAATGCTTAGAATATCTCATTTCCCAAACTAATACATTTTATTTAAAATACCATTAATTTTGATAACTTTGTTCGTGACAATAACTTATGGCACCATCATTGGTATAATCTTTGTTAATAAAAGTGGCCATATTGCTGGCTAATGACTGCTCCTTCTACATCCGTGCCTACCAGCACTCAGTGGCTTCCTTCATCAGGTCTACTAGGCCTAGTCATGCAAAAATAATTATAAGTTAATATTTCCTTGTATCAGGAAAAGTTCTGCAATTATAAAAACTATTTAACATATATTCTATTGACGGTACATCTGTACACTACATCATATAACTACTTTAAAAACAGAGTCCAGGGCCTTTTTTTAATATCCTGTCAAATTAATATATTTTATTTTGTTTATTAAGGTGAACAAATACAGCTTGATGTAAATTGTACCTTCAGTTGCAAATCACTTTATCCTAGAAACTGTCATAAAAGTATAATGAAATACCTTGAGAAGTAAGAAAAGAATAACCCCATGGGTTTGGGTGAAAAAAACTCAGAGCACTCAATGAATTGAATGTTTTAAAGTTGTTTTTGTTGGAACTCAACATTAAAAATGTGCAAATTTTCATTTGTTTCCACATGACAAATTTCTGTGCTATTGTACAATAAAATCCCCTCCTACACATATTAAAAGAAGCCTTAAAAATAATTAACTGTTTTATAAACTACTGGAGCTATGTATTAATAATCTGTGGTTTATTTTCATGGTAAAATTTGAAAATATGCTATTTTAATGCTCTCAAAAAGGAATCAAACTTATTTTTATCCTATAAATACACTTACGATACATTTTGATAAGATCACATGGCTGCACAAGAGGCACATCACAGAAGAAGAATATATGTTAAGAGGTTACACTAGTCAGTTTATAGCCAAACATTTGAGGCTCCACTTGGGTTTAAAGTTTAAAAACCGCTATAATAGAAACTCATCTCTAATCCATAAATGTTTCACTACAAAAACATGAGATTTTAGTGTCTCAATGCTCATGAATTATTAAAAATTTTATTATCTATTAATACCAATAGCTTATAATTTATATTCAGTTTCGAATTTAAATTATGAACCAATAGTAATAATAGATAATCATATTTTTTAGCAATTCGTTAGCATTGAAATACTAAAATCCAAGTTCCTGAAGTGAAACATGGACTTGAGAGGTTTTCCTATTTATAACAACATTTTGAAATTTATACCCATGTTAATAAAACCAGAACCTTGGCTAGCAGTTAGTTAATGGTTAAAAATTATGAAACTTGATTTATCTCTGACACTAGTAAAAATAACATCGATTTATTTGGAATTCAGAATGGTTTGATAATGCTTGCCTACATATTTTGAATTTTAACAATTTATTTGGTAACTGTATGTTAATATTTAATTACCTCAGTCTGATCAGTTTATTTAAATTAGAAACAAAACACATATTTTTCAAACAGGTTTTAAGAAAGCATTACATAAAGTAACACTTTGTTCATATTATAATTTGTCTTTAAGATTATTTTTTTTTTAAGAGGATGAAGATTTCCCAATTTATTTAAGGAAATAAAATTTGGACATGTAAAATATTCTAATAATGTAAAAAAGATAATGTTCCTTTATATAAAATTGCATTTTAAACAAATCAATTTTACATAGAGATTATAAATTTAAAGTACACCAGTAATTAATTACATTACTAAGTCAAAATATATTTGCATAACTCTTTTAGGATATGTTTAGATTTAGATTTTTCTTTAACTTAAATGACCAGAAAAAAATTAAAGCACTATGTTTACAAAATAAAATTGGTACAATTTTTACTAAGAAATTTTATTAACTGATTCATTTCAAATTTGTTGAATGCATCTCTGACACTAGCCGATAGTTGCACTAACAAGCATATGAATGTCATGAGAAATTATTGTTTTAAAATGTTAAAATATACAATAAGAAATATTCAGCTTTTAAACTGGTGGCAGATTTTAACACTTATAATATAGTGGTGTATTAAGGTGGTGAATTTCCTACATATCTTCCTGAACTGTTAACTGTGAATTTCTAAATCTGTACAGTTTCAAAAATCATAACTGTAATAATTGTCTAAAACAGTGACAAATTACAAAAGAACCCTTAAAAACTATAGTATACATCAGACACAAGTTTGAGAAGAGCTAATTAATGTTGCTATGATTTTTTTTTTCTAATAAAATAATAAATAGCTCAGAATAGAGGAAAGGAGAAACCTGCCTCTAAATAACTAAGAGTAAACACCTGTCTAGTTATGTATATCTTCTACTAATATAAAAAAATCATAGCACCATTTAAACATTTATTAATACCAAAAGTGAGGTAAAGTGCTAAAATTGATGAAAATTAATTAGAGCATACACTTGACATTGATAAATTGTCTCAGACTGAAGAAACCAGTAATTAGGAAAGACTCACAAGTTATTACTAACCTGCTTATAAATTGAAATTGCCTAACAAACAGTCAGACCCATTTCCTTCACACAATTCTCAAAGCATTATCTCTATAAACCTTTAAACTCAAGGTGTATTTCAGTTGAAATTTTAGTTGTATAAATTTAAAAATTGAGAACAGGTTTCCTCCAGCAAGTGGTAGCTACATTTCGTTATCATTATTTTTTTCAAACAGTCATTCATATTACAATAGTGTTAAGTAAAACACAGGTTTCCAGCACACTTTCTATTTAAACCAACCAAGGATAATGGATTTTAATTTTTAAACATATTATATTTACAAGAGTGAAATGTACATAAAAGTGGCTCTTTGACTACAGAAAACTGCTACATTATTTGTAAAGCACTAAACATTTCTGGCTTGACAATAGAAACATTAAAACTTACATACAATGATTACATTAACAAAATAATAAACTGTAACCTTAAGTTTCCTGTGGTATATTATCTGACTAATAACTGTCTTTCTTAACTCAGGAAAGATAAAACATATAAGATAAAAGTTTGTTTATAACCACTTTTTATTACAACATTTATTATGATACAGGTTTTAATTTGAATTATGAAAGTAATGCTTTCAAGGTGTAATCAATTTTAAAACAATTGTTAAATGACTAAATTTCTGAACATAAATATACTTTTAACAATGTGTACTACCTAAAATTAATTGGATACCATATTAACTATAACTATTTTTTTTTTTCATATCTTTAAACTGTTGTTACTCACAGTAGTTAGTTGTTACTAAACCATTTGCAGTTTTTTACCTCAGGATTTCAATATGAAATCCATGGAAGAACATAATTTTCCTTATAAATGTATAATTAAATAGTAAAAACAAATAAAACTTAATCTTCAGTCCTCATAAAGTTTGTAGGAATTGAAAAGTGTAAGTAATATAGAAATCTCTGACGTATGTTTGGTAATTGATTACCATAAGCAGCACTGATTCAGTGTGATCATCACTAATTGATTGAAGGAGAAGCTCTACTTATTGGAAAATAAACTATTGTCGCAAAGAAAAGTACACAATTGTCCAATAATTTTAAATTTATCGAACAATTAAAAACTTCATAAAGTTTTTCCTGTGATTACTTGAATTAATAATATTTTAAATACCATGATTAAGCTCCAGTAGCATGTTGTTCCTAATATGGTCAGTAATATGTTATTGCTGCATATATTGAACGTAAAATGTGACAATGTGCTATATACTTTGATTATAAAAGATAAACTATGGTCTTGTTTGATGTCTAGTAGACCTTTAAGTTGCCAATACTTTATAGTCATCAATCACACAGGGAAGATTCAATTTTATCACTGCTGAAAGTTCTTCTTTACATATTTAGTTAATGTTGAATTTCTCTTTGATTATCTGCCAACTTATATTTTTATTTAACTATTTTGCTATGTATATAAAATATCATCCTATATTTAAAAAATTTACAATACCACTAACTAATTTACCTGCATGATTGGTGATTTCTTTTTCTCTATTCAGAATTATGCATTTTACTCAGAAACAAATACATTCATCTACTCAGAACAAATACATTTAATGAGTAATTTGGGCCAAAATCTGAAAAACTTTTAATACCAATAAAAATATAATATACCACACAGATTTGTAGGGTAATAGGTTGCAGACATTTTCAGCATAAAGCACCTAATGTTTATTCCTAGTAATAACATAAAACTGTTAATGTAATTAAGCTCATTTAAATCAATTGAATTCGCTTTATGGAATTTATTAGATGCACTGCTTAATTGAGGTTTTGTAATTTAGTCGTTGATGCAATTCTACTTCAGGCCCAACCACCAATTTTTATAAGTTTCATAGTATCTTTGGTATAACGGAATCAGTCTTATATAAAGATAAATATTAATATTAAAATGTTTTCGATCAAATATAATAAAACATTTAAGGTTTTTCAAATTGTTGTGTTATCAGAGAATATTTTGAATCCTTGCAAAATGTATAAATTAATTTTACTAAGACAATTATTTTCATGTGATATTTATTGCTCACTAGACATCAACAGTTTTATGGATGTACATTAATATGATTCAAAGTGGCTGACGGTAAAAATAAAAGAATAATATCAGTTTGGAATAGATGATAAACCAAATTATCAATTTTAGTCATTACTTTGATTTGGACTTCTTTATTTAAAACATTTTGTATACTTAAATTATATAAAATCACTGTCTTCCATGAAGTGGCCTTTTAATTTGAAGTATATATAATTTTATATGACACTTTCAGAATACGTTTATGATGTTGCTATTATAATTTATTACAGTCTCCATCAAACTGAATGCACCCAAAGCTTTCAAACTAGTTAATATCCTTTCTTAAATAAAAAATTAAAATTAATTGGTGAAAGGAACTGAAATCTTCGCTAAGATATAGTGAGCATTATTAGGACTAATTTATTTAATACATAATGAAAAACCAAATGGTTTCATTTTTATTAGAGATACTACTACAACGAGAATAACTGAAGCTGTACATGTAAGGTGTTAAAACACTGTCAAAGTAATGGGAGAGAAGATTTTTAAATGTCCAAAGGTGTGAAAATCGCAATGTTACTATAACATAAATCATAAGGATAATTTGTATTTCTTGATTATTTATCTTAGCAGAATCCAATAACAATCCACCAACCACTTATCTAGACGATAGCATTCTGCTTGCATATACATTACAAGTTAAAATCTCTGCATTTTAAAAATTTATTAGTATTTAGACTTAACCAATTCATACTTATCTCATAAACAAGAAAGGTATACCAAATGGTTTTATTCTAAAAATAAAATGCTTGGGTAATTATTAATTGCCTAACCCTGTTATACATCAAGGATGAGTCCTAGCACTGATGAAGCAATCAGTTTCAATTGTCCTTATTTTTATTAACTCTTGTCCACAATATAAAAGGACAGTCACTGCCAGGACAGTTCACTGAATATATTGTTCAGGAATTCAAACAATATATTTTTCTGTTACATAATACATTGAAAAGTTAAAATATAAAAATTTCACGAAAGTAAATCTTAACAATAAATACAAAACTTAAAAAGCAGTAGTAGGAAATAAATTATGTTACATATTCACAATTTCTGAAACCAAAACTCTGATGTTTGACATTTACTATGTATACAGGCTGTGGACCTACTGTACTTTGATATCCTTTGCTAGTCTTTTCCCTTCTATTAGTACACTGCACTGTCTCCGTATACTCTTGAGCTCCCTCACAGAAGCATATTCTGTCTTTGGAGTAAGAATGGGAATACAGAATGTAAAGTATGAATTTTACAAAAAGTTACAAAATGAGTTACAAAAGTTATGAGAACATGTCCTGTGTACCTTGGATCCAGCAAGGCAAGGATACTGAGACTTGGAAGCTCCCTATGACTGCTAAAGATTTATTCACACAATATATATCTCAATACACTATTAACATAGAAAATCAACAAGTACTTTGAGAAGACAGAATCTACAAGTAATTTCTTAAGGTGAGTCACAGTGCATATGGTCAGTTTTTTCAACCCAGCATCATACAGACTGTTCCATTATTCTTAGGTATGCACTTTTAGATATTAGTATTAAGGATTGATTGAACTTTGCAAAGAATTACCCGACTATTCCTATTCTTGAATGCCTCTAAATACAGAGTTCCGAATGTTTTATAACACCTTTAAATAGCCTTATTAGTATTTGTTTAGAATATCTTGAAACCCACTAATATTTACATTTAATAACTTCCTCATGTAATGTACTTTTTATTATTTTAACTCTTACCATATTTTAAAATTCAACTTAAGTATTTCAATAACTAATATCCACCTATTTAAATTAATGTACTGATAGAATATTTACATCCCTACTAAAGTAAAAATTACAATAGTTAATAATATTCTTTTAAAATGTAAATTAGTAATAATATTTAAGTTAATTACAAAAAAACATATACTATTTCAACATTTCTTATTTCACAACCAATTAAATATTTGGTTGGTTTGTTAGCAGAAGATAATGAATTGTTAATTTATTTTTTGAAAACCACAATGCAGTTATTTTAAACTCCATCTTGCACTTTGAAATGTGATAATAATATTCTAACTTCATAAAATAATTTTTCATTTATAAGAGCCTTTGTGAAGTCCTAAATTAAAACTTTATAGTATTGTCAATCATGGAGTGCAGTTAGACTCAGTATGCTGAGAGGTGTTACCCTAGCCCTTTAGCTGCACTCTCTTAATTGATAACAGTATATTATTATTCAAATGATGCCAAATCAAGGAAAACTATTCTAGGTGTATATTTTGAAACTGCATCCAGAATGCATGTCACTTAAACTGTAATTGAGTAGGCCTAACTTAAGCAATAGCAATTGCTACCGTAAATAAGTACCGTAGCTTAGTTTAGTGGAGCGGATAGACTAGTCAGATAGACACACAGATACATACGTGTACCTGTCTTTTGTGATAACAGATAAGTTACAGTAGGCCTAAAGTTGGATTACCGTAATGTATGTAGGCCTATTCGCCTTACCGTACCGTACATAGTTAGTAAATGTCTTGTCAACATTTGGTTGTCTTTTTTGGTTAGGTCTGGTTAGTTTCATGTTCCATTTTACATATAATCCTAGTAATGTTATATAGTTGGATCACAAAATTAGACTGGTGAAGCAATGTTCTTAGTGACGGAACGTCGGATCCACCATGTAAAATAAATATTGTAAATAAATAATGAAGGTTTAGCACTTTTAATATAATGTATTTAACAATCATAACATTTTAAAGTTTTAGATTTTATATCTGGAAGTATAATACTTTAAACGTTGACTGTTCACCTGTTTAGTTTTGTGATATATACTGTAAAATCTTTTAAATGTAATGTTACATAGTACAGTAGATAGCTGATTTACTTCTTAGTTAGCCTATGTAGTATGTAACCATACATTGTCTCAATTATGTTTATATGTAGACTGTATAGTTTCTCATATTCTTTTCGAGTATTTAGACTCAAATTCGGACACAGTTAACATTTTGAATAAAATTATATACTCACCGAGTTTTAAACTTCATTATCCTAATTAGGAGGAAAATATTTAACCCAAAAATACTTTTTATTCTGAGAATATATATATTCGCCTGATTTAAAATTTGTATCCAAATAAACACTTTAAAATGGGTATCATTCAGTTATGTTCTGAAAATTGGCTTACATTTGTTCTAAATAATTAGTTTTGCTTCACAAAACGAGATATTACTTTAAAATTTACACTGTTTCTAAACAATATATGGGTCAAGTTTTTCTTCCAAAACAGAAAACTTACTTCACGAACATAAAATTGAGGAATCATCGAGTGCCAATGAGGCTTTCCAGCCAGTCCAGATACTGAGGTAAGACTATACAGTTAAGTTATTGTAGACCAAGTATTCAGTAAACTTTTATCCATGGTTATTCAAAAATACGAAGTAGTATAAATTTTCTATTTGAACCTGGAGGTGCAATTCAAAGTAATATTCACTGTGTTCTCCTACAAGTTATAAGTATTCTTTGGAGATGGAGATGGAACTCCTCCTAAACAACTGGCCTGCAGCTTTCACAGGTATCTCACTGAGTTCAGCAGTAACTGACACAAGGAAGTAATTATTGTTAGTCATTGGTGTTTCTGCTCATGGAGTACTCTTTGAGGGAAACACACTAGCTAGTACTACTAACAACAAAAACTTGTCATATCAGTATGTTTTAGGCTATAAATATTTTTTTCTCTATACAATCAATCCACTACCATGTTTACGTTTACAATCAAGATAAAACCTCAAGTCCCAATATGTTTCCATCAAAAACCAAAATTAAAATTTGTTTGCTTCATTTTAAACATGGCATAATGTTTATTTAACAAACTGTTGAGATATGATAGGTATACTCTGAACAATTTTTGAAACTGATTGGTTTATTAGATTATTATTGGATTAGTAGATAAAAATGTTTTGATAAGTTAATATTATATAACCCTCCAGGGGGTTACACCATAAAACTTGTTTTTTTGCATAAAATACAAAGATTTAATTAAAAAATAATCAGAAATATTATTTTCCAATATGGGAAAGCATGCAATGACTTTATTAACTTGTAATTTTAATGATGAATAATAAAATTAAATATTGTTTAATTGGTTCAGTATAAAAACAATAAAATTAAAATTAGATAGAAAAATAATATGTCTTAGGATAAACAAAAGGAGCCAAACAAAATTTGCCCTGACCTGATGATTCATCAAATCACTATTTTCCTCCATTGTTATTTTAATTGGAGTGGATTTTAATTCAGCTACACAAACAATAGTACAGACTTACAACCCTTACAAATGTAATGTAAAAACTTCAAGGAGCACAGAGTTAGAAACAATGCATGGACTAACACAGGGTTAATTGGAAAAATTCAAACCAATGGTCTGAATTTTTTAAGTTCATGATACAAAAACTACATATTGATAAAAATTATTATTATGTTAAATCTCCAAGACAGTGCACAGAAATTAAATGTTTTAAAACACAGTGTGGCTAACACAGGATTAAAATATATATACGTATATTTACGGTTAAAACTTTTGGATATACTTTTTAAGAAATTATTTATTTTTAAATAATCACATTTAAAAACAATAAAAAGTATTAAGTATCTTTTTAATTAATTATTTTTGTAAACAAATGATTTATGATAAATCCAGATTAAGTAATACTAATAGCTACCATATAATTATTTGTGGTATTAAAAATTATTTATCTAGAACATTTCATTAAGTTAGCTCTGCGTAATTTGGCTGAAGAGTTATATTTCTATTTCGCTCATTACATGGCTATATTGGTGAGTAATAGTATGAGTATTAGTATATATAACTTCAATAAACATTGAATCACAAAAAGTTATTTAGAAAGTTAATTGACCATGAAATGTAAAGAAAATGTCAGTAATATAATATACCTTTAACCATATCTAAACAACTCTTTATCAGTTCTTTTAGAGAAAATTTATCTGGAAAAGAATTAAATTTAGTTTAAACCAAGCTAAAAATACTGTTGAGTATTAAAGAATCTCTAATAGATTATTAAAATGAACAGCTAACTATGAACACAACTTTTATTGGTCCATTACATCAGTTGTTTTTTTTTCTATTCAAGGAATTTGATTTTGAATATGTAATATTATAGTTTATTAAAACTCCCCTGTGATCTAGGAAAAAACTGTTATAATAGTTACGTGTTACTGTAACTCTTAACTAGTAACTGGTATGTGTTATAAAACTATTTTGAAATTTCAGGTATCTGAAAGCCACTTTAATAGTACTTTACTAATAGTTTTGACAATAATACATGATTCGGACTTCACTCATTTACTTGACTGTTTTCTTTACAGTAACTAAGTGGAAATAAAGAGAGGTTGTGACCAGATGCCAAGAATGGGGAGTAGTACCAAACTGTGAGGTCAAACCCACTATCAAAATAAAAGAAAGAATAAGATGGGTACTAAAAGTTTATTATCATTTTCACATTCTATATAACCAAGCCACATTTTCCAAAGATCATTGTGTTTCTGCTTTTGGATTTGATTTGAAAACATGTACAGAGTAACTTAAACAAACATTACTATTTATATTTTGTATAGTTAAGCTTTTATTTCTGGCGTGACTACCCTAAAGGTTACACAATTTTGATGTAATTCTATTGATTAACACATTTACACATTCACAATTAAACAACTTTAAACAATTAAAATTTATGAGTAATATTAAATACATATTACATAAACACCAACATGCGGTACATTGAGGTAATTCAAAAATTTGGGTTAATTTATTATGTACATATTTTTAATTAGTGGATTGGCAGGTTTAACTAGAGAGTTAACTCTTTGATCAGGATGACTAAAGATCTTCCTAGTCAAAATCTTCAAAATTCAATAGTTCTTTTCAAGTTTAATATAGAGCACTCACAGCATTCCATTATTATAAAGAACACCTTGTTTGGAGCTTGAGCATCCAAGCCTCCACTTTAGAGTACCACCTCTACCACTAGTTAACACTTATATCTGAAAGAGCTGGGGCTCGAATTTAGCATTCAGTATCATCACAAAATGCCGTTTCATTTTTACCAAGTGATGTCATTACCCAATTATTGTAGATCTATAAGATAGGCTAGTGTATAATCATAAAATTTAAAGCAATCTCAAAGATAAAATCTGTTTAAAATACTCTTGTATTTTTCACTAAATACGTCTTGAGTATGGCAGATATGAATATAACAAATACTGTCTCTGTTTTGGGATAAGCAAGCGCATCGTAAGAGCAGGTGGTTGTTAACACTTGGGACCATGACGTAACTTCATCCCCCCCAATAAGAACGTTTATAGTCCTCAATGTGGCCGCAACAGCGCCACGGTCTGTTTGTTGAGGGTGCGTTTCCAAGGCGACCAAGAGACTTTACTCAACATGGCGCCTTGGCTCCCCGAGCGAGCGGAAAACGCGCCCCTCACTCTCGCTCTCACCCAGTGATCAATACAATTCGCGGTTGCCGTTCTGAGCGTTCGGTGTTGCCAAATGGAATAACCTAACCTCACTTCCACATAGGCTTGTTCCAGTGATCCACATTGCAGCAAGACACTTCCACTGCCATTGAATATTACAAATAACGAAATTAATTATAAATCTGTCCATTTGATAATTACATTCAAACTCACATGATTTTATCTCAAAATATTAAAGTCTTCTAAAGAAAGTTTATTAACACAGCTTCTGTGATCTAAGAATAAACTATTGGCTTTGATATGGCAGTAGAAGTTGTTATATTTTAGTAGATTTGACTTTTACGCATTTAATATATCTTGAAAGAAAATATATCGCGGTTTAAATATTACAGATATAAATAGTTTGTATTGTCTTCTAGTAAATAGACTAGGACATTTTTGTGAGCTCGTAATATATTAGGAAAGTTCGAAAAAATATTGTAAGTATTGAAAATGTGTCTGCGATTTCCTTAATTTTGCCAACTGAATACACAACTCTCAGCCTTGTCTTGTAACCATTTTACACTATCCTTTGAGGTTTTTTTTGCGTCAATTATTTATTCTGCAATGTTTTTAACAATATTCTGAGAGACAACGTATACATATATTAGCTCCCGGCGGAGCAAGTACTTTTTGTGATTCAATGTTTATTGAAGTTATATATACTATATACTCATACTATTACTCACCAACATAGCCATGTAATGAGCGAAATAGAAATATTTTACAATTAACAAAATGTATTACCCCTTTTCAATGCAAAGGAAAACCAAAATCGATAATGTGAAATAGAACCTCAAAACTAAAAAAAAAACAAGTATTTTATTCAGATTTCCGTCAAATATTGATTTTACGCTGTTGTTTGAATGCTCTATGAAATGTTTCAATTCAAGATTCCAAGCCTCACTAGCTTGGCCAAAGAAAACTTTTAACCGGAAAATGTAATAAAATTTAAAGTAAAATTCCTAAACTACGCTTTGTACTGGTAGTATCAAATTCTAAATTCCAAAATATATCTTATGCAAAACAAAATCTTGCATAGTTGTGAAAAACGGAACAGTTCTATGATATTTTGGCATACGTAACCGAGAGAGAAACGGTTCACCGTATCTAGTGCTGACAAATCATCCCCTTCCCCTACCCTCACCCCCACTCCCTAACTCTGCTCTCATACATGAGTAGGTAGCCCCATTATACACTCCCCTAACATAACATCCACCAATTAAACACTTCCCTCAAATTGGGTTTGCTGAATATAGCTCTAATGAGCATGCTTTATACCACTTCTCCCGTGGTCCTTGGCTCTCTTTGAAGTGCGAATACGACATCGTGTATGAAAATATCGCACTAAATACCATAAAGTGTTGTCACGTTGAGAGCCGCATTTTATTTATTTATGTACTTCATAATAGATCCTAATGGCCTTTGTGCGTTTAGGTTTACTAGACTTTATAAACATATTACTAATGTCTATTGAAACTTCATGAATAAGTTCTAGGAATTATTACAGTAGGAATTAAAACTGACGTCGATACAGTGCAAAACAAAAATAGGATATCGGAATAGAAGATTAGAATTATCATTGCGGTTTTAGATAAATAAAACCAATAAAGTTGGATTTATGGTAAATTAAACTTGTTTAATCTTATTGTTTACTTTCATACCTACGAATAAATATTTCACTCAATAAAAATCATTGTATAAAATTGTTGGATAGTTTACTTAGTGGAATAAAAATTCATCATTTTTCCTCGTCCCATTCAGATATTAGATATTCGAATCTGGTTGGTAAGCAAATAAATGCGTCGAGGGTACAAGAGAAAAATTCATGCTTCCATGAAACTGGCGGAGATCCTTCCACTCGTGTGCATTAAACTACGAGCCAGTCCAGTAATCCGCAAATCGGAGTAAATTGGACCTTTTTCTGGTGTAAAACGCTAATCGAGTATTTGTTATATATTTATAGTGGCACGGACTGTAAGGTTGGTTACCATACTGAAGAACAAGACAAATTAGTGTGCAGGCAGAATGAATCACTTCGCGAAAATAGGCTGCGAGTCGATATGAGACTTCGTTATCTACAATTTTATGCTATTAATGTAAAAAAATTATAATACAATTTCTCGAAATTTTTAACTTTTATTGTTAAAAATGTCATACTAGAATTAGCCAAAAATCATGTAGGTTTTCTGAGTTATTGCTAAAACATTTGATCGTTATTCAAAGGCATAACTCTGGCATTTTGAAAAGCATTAAAAATACAATTTAAACATTTAATTTAACCATTTTTACGATTTTACACGGATTTTCAGTGTACCTTGACAAAATAAATAAAAATATTTTCACCATAACTTTTGAAATGTATGTACGATTTTAAATAGTTTTTAGTTTTTTCCGATTTAACAGATTATTTGGCCGAATGACTGAGTAAGAGAACGTCTACTGTATTGGATTTAATAATGATATAATTCAAAATTAGTACCTTACCTTTTGAATTTGCATATTTATTTAACTAGCGATCCATCAAAGATACGCAGAATCACTTATGCTCATTTGAACCATTAAACAAGTTATGCACAAGCGAACATTTTAATACTTTTTGCTATTATGCATATGATGTAGAAGAGTTTTAAATCACGAAGTGATATACACATATTTACCCTAGTGCACTCCAGGGGCTCATGCATCATATATAGTGTACGTGTCGTGACATCCACCATCTCTGCAGAACCCTAGAGACTTGTTTCAAAATATTCCATCCATCCGTCTAAATGATTTAAAGTATTTTCACATTTCGTAATTTTCAGTTCTATAGGTATACAGTGTATCCTAAAATACACTTGCATTTAACAAATATATTGCATCTATCAATACAAGTTGACTACCACACGGATAGTAAATAACAGATAATTTTAAAACAATGTAAGTTATTGTTTTACCCTACCAACAACTCGTTTGAAAAACATTAAACCTGTTTGCTAATAATGTATAAATAGAAATTAATGTAACCTGAGCTTAATTTAGGGAAATAACAGGAAAACTGTCAACAAAGCTGTAGTTGTAAAATGTGAACACATCCTTGGATATGTTCGTGTTATATATCCCTACCTCGTTACATAAAAATACAAGACTTGTAAAGACTGCTTTGTGTTTTATATCAGTTTAACGCCAGCACGTTTATAGGGCGTAATAGTAAAGTTACAACCTTGTGACTAATACTTCATAAACTTTTGTAAGTTATGCATTTTTAGAACAAAGTGATTATCTGTCGAAACAAGATTTGACAGTTCACATTAATTGTAAATGTTTTACTCATCTAGGCATTTATAATTATATCGTCAATGTCTTGTGTGTTGTATACACCCAGCATATAATTGTTTATACGACTGAACTATATTTAATGTGATACATTCGCATGTAGGTTGAGAAATGGATACGGAATAAATATGATATCCGTGGATTAAAAAAACAGTGAAATATCTTAATCTCAATAAATGAAAATACCAACTTCCAGGAGTAACGAAAGTTCATCAGCTAGAGAGATATTACCTTTATTATTATTATTACGTTATACTGATAGCTTGGCTTCGCGCGGGGAGGGTTGTAAAAGGGGGAGGGATACTCACACCGCGGAGCGTCGTAGACGAGAGAAAAATCAGATATTTAACTGGGATAACTTTTAACGCTGCCATGTGACGCAAGGCTGATGTCTGAGTGAAGCACATCACTAGCGCAATCTGTTAACTGTTTCTGAGAAAAAAATCATCTGTGAGGCGTCTCGCTTGGCCGCTCCAACATTTGAACAGGTGAGACGTTTCTGTTCTAAGATTAAAAATTATGATTACCCCACAAACCATAAATATGTGTTGTAATAAACAAGTCACCGTTCACCATTAAAACGTATAAATGAATATAGTATCGAAATCAATGTTACATTCTTTAAGTTTTAGCAGGCACAGAACAGTTTCGTTTTGTAATACTCATACATCATGTAATACGATGATCAAGGGCACAGAAAAGTTAGAACTCAGAATACTGTTCAACGTACTATCTAGCAAACAAGCTTAGTGAATTCTGTTGAATAATCTCAATCACTGACCTCTGTGAGACATCTAGGTCACAAATGTTTTTTGTTTGGACTACCCAAAGTCTTTGTGAATGTTTCATTCAGGTACATCTAGATGTTACCCACGTTTATATCCGTGTGTAATGACGTATCCCTCGAGTTAGTACATATCAGTAAAATATCAGAATGAACTTTCATATAATTGTGATCGTCTAGAGAATTGTTTAAGACGTGCGGTCATATAATAGAAAAGACGTAAAGAGTCATTAGCATGGATATTAGATCTAAGGTGTGGGTAAAGCTTTGAATAATTTAGTGGAAATAGTATCGAGTTCATAGAAAGAAGTAATAGGAGATGTAACTCAGGTGAGAGGAAATATATTAGGTCACAACAGAAGACATAGAAATTGATGTTCACTCTTTCATTGTCAAAGGGGTTAGCCGTTATCCTGTAATATAATACACACGGTGTCATAGATAATTCCTTATTAGACCGTTGCCTCATCGTAGGTTAGAACGTCATCGATACGTGGGAAAGTCTTAGAGGAATCGTTCCTCCTGATTTTTTTTCCATTTTGTGAGAAAAACCATGTAAGATGGGAACTTTCGCAAAATTTATAGCAGTTAAAGCATTTTAAAGGAATTTTGTTGTTTAAACTAAAAACAGGACCCCATACAAGTTATGTAAAAATAGGTTCATTCAAATATAAAAACCGTTATGCCACTATTTTGAAGTAAAGTATTTATTTTTTTATAAAAGTGCTAAGGTTAAAAGACTGCATTTTCATTAGATAAAAACAATTATTGAACTGAGCCTCTTGTGTAATTAGTTTTAGAATTTTAATACATGAAAAATGCGTAAAATTAGATGCACGTGCAAGTCTTCCTACGTTATTAGTGGAATGGGTGGAGAAATATTTAATCTGCAGGGCGTATCCTTGTCACAGAGTTAATTAGTTCAGGTCTATTAATCAACAAACGCACCACGAGCCTCTGTCGCCCCCGCCCTTTCATTTAGGGAATGATTTCCGCTGGAATATTTCATAAACTGTCATTGGAGTTGAATCCTCATTGATGATAAAATCACATTATGTAACATTTTACTTACACACAAAAAATGGTTCGTTCCAGCTAGTTAATATATCTTAACCACTTTAATATAACTTTGACCACTACCACTTTGAGGTTGAGTGGTAGAGAGGGCTAAATAGCCCTAACTCCGCTCTTAAACAAAGGCATATTTCATTTCATTTCATACAACAAAAACTCTGAAAACAATAAAATGTGTAATATCTAGATATTGTTAAGCATTGTCCAGGATCAACACGTACTCCTCTGGTACATCTTAGTACCTATCGGTAAAATATCATAATATACTTTCCTGTCATTGTGTTTGTATAGCAATGTGTTTAATACATGCGGTCCTATAATAGAAAGGACCTAAATGACAATAGTATATACATTAGAACTAAGGGATATAGATATATTATTAAAGCTTCGATCATTGTGAATAATGTAATGTAATGAGTAATGTTCATTTTGTAGTCGACACTTTCGAGTTCATGTACAGAAAGACTAGAAACTGTAACTCAAGTGTGTTTACGGAAGACCTAACTGAAATAATTCACGTGAGAGAAATATGGACTGATATGCAAAGAAAGTAATTTTACTGAGGTGGAGAAAAATCATTAAGTATAGCTGTAATTTAAGAGAATGCCCTCCCTATCGAGGTCAAACTATGAAGACCAAGTAAATGGAAGGCTTGTGAGAGAAAATTTCCTTGTCAATGGAAGAATTTAATTGAAGGAGAAATATTCCCTTTTGCATGGAAAAAGAACGAAAGCTTGGTAACGTAACTCGTGTGGGTAACGATCTTTAATGACGTAAAGAATATTAAGTAAGTCAACCTTCCCTCTCTCAAAGTCAAAAGATGAAGGATAAGTAGTATCTTAACGTGAACAAGACGTGGGGGAGTGATCAACCGAAGGCTCATCTAAAGATATAATTATGTAACTACCTCTTTAACTTTCCATTTACCGCCCATTTGGATAACAGAGGCTACGTTTTGAGAGATTTAGCATTAATCCTTATATAGAACAGCATTCAGATGGGTAAATCTTCCTTCCAATCCCCAACTTCAAGGTAATATAAGAAATTCTTACCTTCCTCTTTATCAGGACTATTTTCTCTCCTACCATACCTCAATATAAAATAGTTTTTGGATGATACAATAATACAAAGTCGACATTTTACATCTGTATGTTTTATATATTTGTTTCCAAAAATGTTTCCCTGAAACAATTTATCCTTAAAACTGATAAATTCCGGGAGATTTCTATCAAAAGATAATTAAATAAGCAGAACAATGGGACGTACTACTTTCACCGTACGAGATATCATCAGATTATGCTAAACGTTTAGGCTCAGAGGTGCCTTAATAGCAAAAGTGGATGGAAACAAAGAAAGCTCTTGTAACCTCTTCACCCTTTCTTGGGTTGACCTTTAGGCTGACATTTACCCCCAACAGCAAACCCTTCCTTTTCTGTTATGCAGTTACTTTACAGTGCTAAGCGAATGCATTTTTTCTAGGCAGCATATCTAAAAATCCTTTTATAGATAAAATGGTTCTTATGTTTTTTATTTAACGTGTCGAGAGTACTTTCTCTGCGTACGGTAGTTTTGGTTTTGCTTGTTAATTTAATTCCTCGGTTCCAGATCGTAATACCGGTTCGTATCTCTTGTAATTACTTGTGAAAGTGATCAAACAATCACGTACCCGATATGTGTTTACACCATGTTTCACTTTATTAAGCACGATTAAGCCAACCAAAAAGTGAGAAAAATATCTCCTTTGTTAGTAGTTAAATGAAAAAATATTACAGTCTAAAGTATCAGGGCAATGAAAATCATAGACAAAAGCAGTCATCGTCTGATCAATTAACTATTTTATCAGTAGTGAAATAACAGTTGTATTTTGAAGTACGCGTAAGCACGGAAAGAATATTTTTGGGAATTATTAAACCACCGGCATTTTTAGTTTTGCAAGTCGTATTTCTCCATAATAACGCTCTGTATACTCTTTATACAAAACAAAAATCAAAATTAAGTTCATGAGACTTAAAAAACATGTACGGGTGCAAGGCAATTAGGTAGATTACGATTTGGCCTGAGCGAGATCTCACAACAGCCTGTTAAAGCACAACTCAAGAAGTGGGACGTAAATGAAGATGTCAGTTAATATCACGTGACTCAGCAGTACTTGGGGTTCCCAAACCCACATGTCGTATACTTCGGAGAAAATGAGTGTGAAGCTATGGATGACAGCAAGCAGTACTCCTACTATATTTGTAATATTGGTTTATTTCGTTTTATTTTTTAATTTGAAATCATATTCTAAGAATTAAAAAATTATCCTCCTCTAGCCTTACGATAAGAATATTTTGTCAAAATTAATAATATTGTATATTTTACTAATAGTTAATAGTTACCAAATGGATTAGCGTTAAAAGATAATCCATACAATTATGTTAAATATTTTTAGAACCAGTTAGTCTTTGGGCATTGTCTAGCTTGTAGCATAATCTGAGAAAAAAGAGATGCGAGAATAAAGACGTGTTGTTAGAATGTCGAAATTGAGCAGGTAAATGAGTTGACTTAAGCACGAGTGTACAGTATACGAGAGGGGACGTATAAGGGGGTCTGAGGGGGACTGAAGGGGTGGAATAAATGGTGGGAGTGACCTGGGCGAGGAGGGACCTAAATATGGAGACTACGTGAACGCAACAAGAGACTTTTAAGAGCTCCGTTTTAGTGCCTACTCTTCCTCCTCCTTCCAGGATATAAAACACTTCGAACCTTTCCGTACGTCTTTAAGTTTGGTGGTTGCTTACTTCCGCTTGCCCACTCCAAAATAAACTCAGTATTGGTATACACAGTACATTACTAGTAGATTTGTAACTTACCTCATACAACCTCTTTAAACCTCTGAGAGTGAATTTATTGACATAAGGCCTTGACATTTTAGCCCTTGTGAAGCACAGCTCCTGAAATCGTAATTATACACTTGAGTTTAATGTTATTTAACTTCTAAATTTTCATTTCTACATTAAAAGAGTACATGCTATAAAAATATTTTTAACCCAAGAAAATATTATGTTTACTGTCTTTATTAATATTTGAATTCTTCAACAATTAGGCATATTATGCACAATAGCTATCAATAAATTGTAGTATTAAATTTAGTATTGCACATTGTACAGTACACACATACAATTATCTAGTTCACAGTCATTTAACGTACTAAAATAATGTATTTCAAATCGCATAAAAAGTACTAAAATATTTCTTAAAAAGTAAAAAAAAAAACTAAATGTAAGTCTTTCAATAATTATTTTTAATTTAACAATGTTGTTAAAAAACATTACATCGAAATTTCACTTTATCTAAGTAGATTTTGATATACAGTATGTATTTGGATATACCTTCTGTGCAATTTCTATAATCCAATAAATGTATATGTAGTTTATTTTATAATCACCAAATCTGTTAGTTTTGGACATTGAAAAATAATTATCATTATATTGTAATTTTTTGTTGGCCATCAAATAATGCAGATTAATTTTTATATAATGAAAATGTTATCACACAGAATTTATTCTATATTTTATAGAAACTTATATATTTTGAGGAGGAGCAGCAATTTATTATATTACTCGTGTAATTATAGATACAAATTTGTAATAAAAATAATTATAGATTTATAATATACTCGTACTTTTTAGATCATAATAATACATGTTTTATTACTTGGTTCAGGCTATAGCTATACATTATATGAAAAAATTAAAATAAACGAGTAATTGAAGAACGCCTTCAATATGTTTAAATGCATTTATGAAACAGATGTGGCTCTATATTGCATCTGTGCCGTATATTTACCACAACATGATTTATACAATTTATTGTCTGTAGTTTATCGTACTACAAAAAAGTTAAAATCTTTGCCATAGCTTAAATAAGGCTTCACTACAGTACAACAGCTATAGCATTAATTTATAACATCAGGTCTGGAGAGGTTGATCTGATGTAACCTAAATAAACTAACTACTAGCAGACAATGACCAACAACCTAGGAATAGTCAATGAATTTACTATATTCGGGAAAGTGGAAATGGAATTTTTGTACTTTCTCAATACTGAATAAAAAGTATTGTACAGTAAGTGAAATTTAATAAACGATTAGTATTTAATCGAATCGAAAAATTAATCGATGTAAAATTATCGTTATACTTCGTAGTGAAATTGGTCTCAAATTTACTAATGAACCCTATTGGAATTAAGTAAAATAGGGGACACCCCGGCTTACTTATAAGGCCAGTCACGCTCCCAGAACTTCCTTGTTTTCTAAAGTATTGCAGGGTTCGTTACATCAATATGATAGATAATATTTATCTTAAAGTTACTGAACAACAAAGAATCTAATGTTGGTTTGTTTTCAATTGTTTGAATAAATATAATCTATATTTTAAATGGTATGTATATTGATCAAGGAAGATGAAACAAGCTACGAAATAATGCATTCATCTTGAGGTTACAACATTACTAACGTATCGGTTTGCGCCAAGAAAAGTGTTATTGTTACTAACTGTATCAACATTATTACCGCTGTCTCCACGCATTCACTGATTTGATTACGCGTATTCAATGAGTATTTTATTAATAGAGACTGTACAAGCATTAAGTATGCTTTACACTCCGCAAGCGTAAAATATCTTAAATATTTATCCTGGAATAAAAGCTGCACAATTCATGCTACAATTAGTTTGGATATAATACACAGATAAATTATTTGCGTTTTTTGTCATTTTTGTCAAAATAGTGCAGAGACAAAATAAAAACAGAGATGAATTATAACAAGAAGAAAGACAGGAGAAAGAAGAACAATGGAATGGTATCTTGCCGAGCGGTTAATCACGCCTCTCCCCACGTCAGGTGATGGCGGCCCTCTTTTCTCACTAGCGATTGTACAACTCTGCTGACAACTTTACTGAGAAACATAACCTCAAAAGTAACAGAGCGGCCAAGAGGCAGTGTAATGTACGTATTGACTGTGACGTGTGAGGTTGGACAGATATGAATCTAGGAGTGTATGTAAGGAGGGCATTTGTCAGGTTGTTTCACCCAAATTGATCATCCAACGTTTTCGTAACTTATATAGTTAGACCGGAGCCTCAAGAGGCCTGAGGATTTGTCGACCCTCGTGCCCCGATGCGCACACCGTCACGCGCGCAGTCCGGCCTACCTGCCGTCACTTTTGTTTCGATGACGCACATACTAGGCTTTAGTCTGCAAACTGTTAATTTTCATATATTTATGTTAGATCAATATTCTTGTAATATTTTAATTCTCCATTTTATTTCATGAAAACAGAGTTCAAACACGAAATTCCTAGGACATTCCTGATGTATCTTAGAAACAAAGTGATCATTGACCCCTTTATTTCTAAGATGCGTCAGAAATGTCGCAGTTATTTCGTGTTGAGGGAGTCTATACTATGTGAGTCATCGCGTGTGACGGTGTGTGTGCGAGTTCGGGTGCATGGGTCGCATTGTAATCCTCTGGGGCTCTTGAAATAGCGCACAAACTATAGACAATATGTGATAATATCCCACAAAATAATTCTCCTGAAGGAAAAATGTTCCGCACAAACTAAAAATATTGGAATGTTACACATTTAAAATAATCTAATTATATATTTGATTTTACCAACTGTTTACTGAGTGTTTAATTATAGTGAATTTGCAAGTATGACGCCTTTTATTTACATTTAAATAAAGTAATTAAAAGGCGACAGGTATTTTTTTTCTAGAAAAATGTTGTAATTCTGTGGAAACTATTGAAACCCCCAGGCTCCTCTCGGGTAGGCTACGCCCCTGGGGGTGGGGTTACATTAGGAGCCTGTCCGATACAATTAGTGTAAGAGGGTAACACCCTGGCGGCACGGCGTGGCGAGCCCCGCCCTATACTTGCATGTTGGCCCCCGGCAATCGATGAGCATTAATAATGGACCATGGTAACTACAGAAACAATACTCCGTCTAGATGCATGGGGTAGGACAATTCAATGCGCTTGAATAACAATCTTTAACTAATACATTAGTAGCCTAGCTTAAAACAATTTTAAGATGTCAATCATAAAAACAGTAGTAATAATACTGTGACCAAACACTGTAAACTTAAATTTAAAATGTTTTAATAGTACTGCACATATTGTTTTAGTATTAATAGAGTAGTTGATTTTTTCCGCTGCCCCCACCTGTATAGTATATTGTGAGTTTTAATATATGGCTCAATTTTAATGTTATTCTTTTGTACGGTGCAAGATATAAAAAAATTCAAATAGTACGTTCTACACGGTTAAACTGTTATTTTTATCGATTCCTTTGATTTATTAAATGAACACAGTCCTAAACTGAGTTAAATTCTGTTTCATTTCAATAAACATTGAACCTCTTCTATGATACTTTAACTAACAAAGTAGAAATTCAAACGAATAAAAAGTTTGTACGACTTTTAAAACGAGTTTACAAAGCATTTTTTAGTTTCCGAACGATTTCATACTATTGCTGATATAGCATATCCGCCTTTCGAGTTTTGCAGACAGAAAACGAAATTTCACCCCATTCTTGAAGCTAATAATTAAAAGGAGCTGGATTGTTACCACTATTTCACCTAACAAATCATATATGCTATAATGCCTCAGTAGGAGAACCTACACTTGCAGCACTACTGACAATTCTTTGCTTAAAGTTTATTTTTAACGGTAGATTACCTCAAAGGATATCAGGAATTTTTGTTTAGCGAGTTCCTCACCATATAGCCTACTGATTAGTATTTAGTTTTATATATCCTTTACCTTACGCCTTAAAGTTTGACACCTGAAGAAGAGATAGATTCCAGTCCTCGAAATGAAGTGTTCAATTTGTACGTTATAAAGATGGCAAATGCCTAAAAAATTATTATCCATTAAATACTGACAACGTATAAAAATG
This sequence comes from Homalodisca vitripennis, assembly GCF_021130785.1. Lineage (NCBI taxonomy): Eukaryota > Metazoa > Arthropoda > Insecta > Hemiptera > Cicadellidae > Homalodisca > Homalodisca vitripennis. Next base: position 143,459,848 of record NC_060207.1, read on the forward strand.
CTGAAAATGTTAGTTATGTTTGATGTATAAAGATTTGTAGATAGCAAAGGCGAAAATGATTAATTGATTCCATTCATCAGTAAAATGTACAATATTAGTGAGAATGGTTGTAATTATATATTTATTTACAGAACTGAGAAACATATTCATTAATTTGATTGTAACAATTTTATTTACAAGTATGGTAATAAATTATAAGTGATGCGAATAACGGAGTTCCAGGCAGTTACATTTCATTGATTCTATCTACCGTACATTTTGTTATGAAAGATATATTTTATTAGCAGGTTTGTTGAATATCTCATAGCACTGAATGACTTTTAGAAGTTCAGCTCTGAAAATCTCTAAATTCAAGTTAACTCTTGTACATAATTACCAATTATTTCATTCAAATCTATGGCCTTGTAGGGAATATTCCATGGGTTTATCGAGGGGTGAAATCAAACGAAAGCAGAATCTGAATATAAACAAGCCAACTTTTCAAACTGGAGTGCTGGCGCATTCGTTCGCGAAGAAAAGCCAACTCCGACGCCTTCTAACAACAGCGGTTTTAATTGGTTTACTCAAATAAATGTTCTAAGGCAATAATGCAGGAGGTAGAATTCAGTATGGTCGCTTCAGCTCGTTCTAACTTCCATAGATTCTTTTGATTTAAAAAGAAAATATTTTATTCGCCGCACAATAACTTTTCAGAATACAATCCACACCGTATAACGCTTACAAATTATGTTTTCCTCATTATGTACGTGTATCATGGTTTTGACACATAATAAACAGGGTAGATTTCAATCCCCGGAAGCTACAATGGGAGTTGCATTCGAATTTAGTTTTTTTTATTTCTGCCTGTAGCCTACCTGTTTTTGACGCTTTTCAACCAAACTGCAACTTGAATACTTGTGATCCGATTAAAGGCTAAATTTTTATACAACATATGTACTGTTTTTTAGTATTAAATTCTATAATTTTATACGTATATTAGGATTATTTGATAAACTTTGTTATTGAATTACCATCTTAACCTTTTTCTTCACCGGGCGCGGTTGGTACAAAACATGTAGTATTGATCTTGTTATAGAGCTCCTAATGTCCTTGCCTTGGGTGTGTAATTTTGTAAACAACTACTTAAAAACGTTTAGATTCTAATACAGATTTTGCTAAATTTCCGCGATCGACACTTGCTCATTTAGGCGAAAACCGCCAAACTGCCCAGGGAGCGTTGCCTCGGAAGCAGGATGCTCCGAGAAACGAACTTCAGTAGATATGAAGTCAAAGTTGCAAGAATTGTAGATGGTCACACATTCGTTTACCTCTTCTCCGTGATGGTTTGGATAAATTAAACAGAATTAACAGGTGCGTACAAACGCTCTCCTTATTATTCATTTCCTCGCAAGTTATACGTATACTCATTTTCGTTTCCGTTTATTTTGCCGCAATGTGAACAAATTTCAGTTTACTTTCGGATGATATAATAGCAATCGAATATAAGTTATCGATTTTTCAAGAAACTTTAAGCCAAAAACAGTTCAAACCGTATCATCCCGACCTCACCGCTGTTAGTAGCCAGTAGGCCTATCAGCCACAATAATTCACTAGAGTTGCGCCATTGTTCCTAGGTCTGTCAGTTCGGATGGCACTGTTAACATTGTTATAGCGAATTTACTCTGCTTTATGATTGCGTTCATCAAACGTAATATTATTCATTTGTTCAGACATGCGCAAATCTTCACCATCCAAATCGCCCACTCTAATGTTTTTTTAATCCTCCATCTAAACTGATCCCTCCAACTAAACAATGTGAATCGGTAAATTCGCTGATGACGACAATCATACTACTCACTAGCTTAAATTCATTACGGCAATTGTAATGAATTGTATCCAGGTCACTATGGATTGTGGAATGAAGGAATACGGCGTAGGAAGCTGATTTTAACCAATGTCATAATGATTTAGATTCCACGCTTCCTCAATCTCCATTTAATTATTAGCTATGAATTATATACGACATCTCATGAGGTTTTATTTAAATTTTACATCTTACTACTCATTACACAAATCATAATTACATGTCTAAATGTACTTGGATATGTCCCGACTCAAACGTCAAGGATGTGGTGTAGTCTCCATGTTATAGAAATAAAATAGCAATGGAATTTGAAAACAGTGGGAGAATGGATGTCACTTATGCTTCTCTACAGTAGGGAACACAGGAGAAGACTAGCACGGGTGGGGAAAAACTTTCCCACCCCTAACCCTACTGTCCTCATGTTCATCTTCGCTATCATATCTTCGTATCCGTTTCTGAAAGGATAATTGAGCAAAAAGCACCAGGAAAAGGAATAATAACAATCCCAAGGTATCCTTAAAGTAATGTTAAATAAATTTCAGTACTAAAATATTTATATTTAAACTTACCTAATGGGAAACAGAAATTTAGAATGAAGTTCAAATTTGGAACCGTCAAAAACAATATAAATCGAACGTTGCCAAGCAACACTTTAAGCATGTCATCAACTTTAGTGTTGATATTTAGTGACCGACAGTAATTTTTCATATAAATATACTGGAACAAGTAATAAACCATCGCCAGTTTTTAATGGAAAATTGATGGGATATTTGCAAATATGCCCACCGAATGTGTCATTCAATTTTGAATGGTATTTTCAACATTGTTATAACTCACCTTTATTGCCGTTTTACGTATTTTTAACGTAAATATAATAATTAGGTGCTTATTAATATAGCCATCGAATACCTCTTCATCCAAAAACTGATACTGCAAGGTTTGAAAACTCAAGTAAAAAGAAAGAGACTTGTTACAAAGTTATGCCACAAACTAAAAAGATAATACACTACAGGGTGAATGGATTTAAAATTAGTCATGCATTTTTGCATAACAAAAACTCTTTTGCAAAATTTTAGGTTTTTGTAATTTGGTATGGCTGAATTAATAATGGCATGGGCGGAAAACAATTGTATTACATTTTGTTTATGTTTAAAAATTAATATATAGAATACAATTTACAACGCTTTAACAGCTGTCTGTGACAAGTTGTTACTTATTTATAGAATTTTGAGACAAGACTGAACTTGTAATGTTCTCGTTTGTTGAGGGGGAGTGAGAGGCTGAGGGTGACAAGAAGGGGGAATAAACAAGTTTGCATAACTTTAGAGACGAGCTCGATAGAGTTGATCGGTACTGAGCGTAACATTCAGGTTTTACATTAATGATGTGGATGGTTTCAACGCCACGTAAAATGCCTACTTGGTAATTATTTTTGATGGTACAATTATTATTCTGTTTATGAGTTATAACCACGTTGGAATATCTAAACTATTGTAATTCATATTAATTTATTGCTAATTTAGAACTGAAACCGTGGTTAAACAAGTATAATATATTTCTCTGATTTTAGCAATGTTTTTCTATAGTTTTGTACTTAGAATATATCCTGCTTTAGATTTTTCGCTTTAGGAACTCTGTACCATTTATTTATATAAATGTAAAGTAAAATATTCACAATAATCGTATCTAAAAATTAAAACATATGATTATGTTACTACTTAGAATAATTATTCATTCAATTTAATATTATATTTATTTAGCCCTTCACGATGTGTAGAAGACTTTAATAATATTTCAGCATAACTTGTTGAAATCAAACGACTTGATTGTAATTTGCCCCTGTTAGGAACCTTACTAGTGGTGTAAAACATTGAAATCAAAATAGCAATTATTATTGATTATTATGTTATTTAAAACGTTTTTGTTGTAACATAGTTTTATAAATTTAAAGATTTACATGAACTACAAAACCACTGGATGTGACCTGCACCAATTAAAAATAATTAACGGAAACGTAACATTATTATCATTAAAGAGTAATTCCTCAAAATCGTTTTCTATTGAGTTGTGTATAACTAATACACGCATACTATATAAATATTTTATTTAAATGACATTACATTTTTCAATTTGACTTGATAGCTATTTTTTGTTGTAAACAAATTGTTGTCAGTTATTTATTGTATTTTAAAACAATAATTTTGTAACGTTTCATATTTGATAGTAAAATGTGAAATAATGATTAAACGAAGTAATATTTTCTCACACTATCAACAGTATAGAAAATTAACCTACTATCCTTAAAAATGAAAAATAATCGAGTAAATAATGAAACGTGGGCGGACGTTTAACGTACCTGTTGCTAACTCCGAGACCAAATAACCAATGTGCAGTGGTGGTGTCTAGTCTACCAGGTGCTCGACACAGGTTAGGTTAGGGGAGAATCGATAAGGTGGGGGTGGGGGGTAGGAGTAGGGCGTAGGCTTGGCCCACTCTCGCGATTACTTCCTCTTATCACCCTCCTCCTCCCCCTCGCCTTATCACAGGGTGTAGGCCACATCAAATACAGCGGGTCCAACCTTTTAGTATATTATAGCACGCGGCGAGCACCGTATAGCGCGCCATCTCGTGAGTATCACTCGCATCACGTGTCCCGTCCCGTCCCCACCCAGACAAATATTCCCACCCCTCGAGGTCGCCGACCTCCGAGTCACGTCTCTGCATAAATAAACAAAAACTGGGTTAGTAATGTTTCTTTCCGTACACTATTTGCGTGCATACAATCTATCGTGTCAATTATGTTTGTCATTGGTCTTAATCATTCATTTAGTACTTTACAATAAATTTCAGTCAGTAGTACTTATGCTCCATAACTAAAGAAGTTTAATGTGTAAGAGATGTACAATCAATTAATAACTAAAGCACACACTACTTGGATTTTTTTAAATAAGGTCAATCCGTTCTTTGTTAAAAATAACATCCACCATTATCCATTAACTGCAAAGTTGTCCAGTAAAATACGGGGGAGTCCTAGTACAATACGGCTGTCTGTCACGTGGACGCATATGTACAGTCTGACTACAAAATATGGTTTGAGACCTCAAGGGATGAAATAACAATAACTAATACAGATCAACGTCACATCACACCCCCCCCTCACCAAACGGTATAGTAAATTATTATATTTGGTAGCAGGATAAAACATTCTTCATTGATGCTTCTTATGTTTTACTTGGCTGAGTTAAATATCTACTTCCGGGATAAAAGTGGCGAATTCCTGTACACTAAATAGGCATGTCTCAGTAACGGAAACAAATCCCGTGAGCTCTAACCATAAGTATTTAATTTTGCATATTAAAATAGTAACTATGCAAAAAATAATTGTCAATTTCAATATCTGATTGAAGATACACTAAAGTTAACTTGATCTTACCTTTTCTTTTAATTTATTAATGCAAAGATTTACATGTGCGCATGCACCATTTTGGTCATGCAGTTTCCTTTAATTTTATACAAATTAATGCCTCGGCTTAAGGACAATGAGTTTGGGGTTATTTTAGGCGGGATCATAAACTGAGATAGGTGAAGTCAGTAATATTCCGTAATCTCGCCTTTGGTTTATTCTGCTGGAAGGCGAACCACACCACAGGACACTCAATGATCCAGAAGTAGGATAGAAATTATTCAGTTACACGGAAATGGTTTTATTTTGAAATTACTGGAGAACTTTGCGTCACTAGAGAGAAAGTATTCGTCGTCAGGAATGTTTATGATTACTACTATATTTAAAAAATGAAATTAGAACGATTACATCAGATTAAAAAGTGAGTTAGCAATTCTTCTAAGGCAGAGGTCTCCAAACTTTTTCGATCGAGGGCCAAACTGGAAGATTATAGGAGTCCGGTTGGCCAAGTACATTCACGTGTATTTTACTGAAATATAATATGATTTGATATGTATACTAACTGCCAAGTTCTACAGTAACTGACCCAGTGCGGTAGATTAATAAATCACATAAATCTTTTAGTACATATCTGGTAGGCTACGCTTCTTCAGATAAATATGAAAAGTATAAATATTTACAATAAGTTTTCCTCTTAAAGGACTCAGATTTGAGACTAAAATGTCAAAACACAAATGTGTTTAAAACAATTTGATGATTGTCAGTTAATAAATTATCAGTGAATGTAATTAATTAATAAGAAACCTTGACTACAAAATACATTTCAAACCCTATTTTTAAATGGAATTTCTTTTGAAATTCTGAAGGTAAATTTTCAATTTAACTTTTAAGATATTTTATAGGATTTTGACAGCTATATATTTTCTGCTGTTCGTCAAAGTCAGCAAAGCGAGATGGAAATTTCTCCATTAGCTGCACAAAAGTATCAAATACGTCATTTGAAGGAAAGGCACAGGAATTTCACTAGCGAACTTCTTGCGAAGTTTCAAAGTTATTCCAAATTGTCTTTTCCAACTGATCTCCAAAGAGAGCAATGTATGTTCTAAGAACTTTCATGGACGAACATATCGTTTATAAATTATTCTCTTTGAAGTTTCAAGTTTAAGAAATGAGATGAATGGTGAGATCTACTGCAAATGCAAACGTTTAAAGCCAGTGGTCATCTGAAATATATTCTACCGGCTTGACCTATTATATCATAACATAGTCCATAAACATATTTGCAGCACGTTTCCTCTACTTAGCCTACATCGTATTGATATGGCAGTCTGGATATTCAGTCTCATGTCCTGAAAGAAAATGTTTAAACTGGCGTTGTTCCCTAACAATATAATTCGGTGTCTTAACAACAACTTGCATAATTTCTATAACTGAAGAGGTGGCCATAACAATGTTGTAACTTCCTAACTCATAACTTTTCAGGAGAGAGCAACAAAGACTAAAACCTATTATTTGTTGCAACAATGTTATTTTTGTTTTTATAAAATTCAAACAAATTGCTTTGTACATAAAAAACATGCTTATTGCCATTTAAAACATTAAACAACACTTTTAAGTAACAATGGAATTTTTTACAGGCAACAACGTTGTAACATCATGGAAGTTACAACGTTGTTGCAGTTCAATCAAAAGTTACAACCTTGTTCCACTGTTACATGCAGACTTAGAAAAAAAATAATGAGTTTGAGTTTAGATAATACAAGAGGCATTGAACATTTTTAGTTTATTCCATACAGCCTTTACAACAGATCTAGTTTTATTAATACTATACTTCTAATTTAATATCTTATCCTACGTAGAAGAAAAATTAATGTAAAATAATAATATGATAGTCTTAGTTCACAGATTACTTCTGGCTCTTCACAACAAAGCTTGGTTATCTTAGTTTCAAATACTTATAGTACTACTAAAATAATGTAACAATGGTCAGTTTTAAAAATCACAAACAAAATTTACTTTAAATTAATATTTTGTTAATATTGTTTAAAAAAATTAACCATGTTGTGTAAATATAAGAAAACATTAGTTTTCAGTGATTAGATTTTCATAAAAGACTCTCTTATCAGGCGGTAAATATTTACACATGTCAAGGAGATCATTTTTCTTTACTTTTTTAATTGGTAAGGGAGAGTCATAGGCTGGTTTTAACATATTAACATCTTTAAAATGTGGAGATTTATTTAATAATGGACCTACAAAGTTCTTTTTACGTTTTTTCAGACTCTTCTGGCTAGAACTAGCTTCTTCACAGTCATCTAGTTGAGGTTCCGTAAGAGGATAATGTTCCCAAGGCTGCAAAATATTGTGAGATTTTCGAGCCATCCCAGTGGTTGGATCATCAGCAGTTATCTTAAACCATAGAAATTTGGTTACTTTCAAACCTCCAGTTTTCTTAATAATTTTTTTCTGCAGGGGAGAAATCTTTGAAATCTGACAGATCCATGCAAATTATGTCAAAGGGATTACTAGGCCTAGCAGCAAGAAGAACTTCTTTCCACTCCATAGGGCAGTGTACAATAGCAGTTTTCTTCTGTCTTTCTATTAAACTAAAATCCCTATCGCAGGGAAGAAAACTATGGCCACTTACAAGAAATTTCTGATTAATTTCTGTAAAATATCTACAGGTTAATAAAAGCTGGAACATGATTAACATTGTCCAGTTATTGTTTTGCCCAACACAACGATCAGACCAAACAATCAGCCTCCTACTTTCATGGCATTCAAGACGACTGAACTTTGTAGTGACATATTTTAGAAAACATGAAGCTATTTCAGTAGACCCTCTTGCTCCAATAGATTCATGCCACAACATCATTGTGGCCTGGCCTGTACCTAAATCGTGGATTGCATAGTTGTATGTAGAATACTGCCTCTGATAGAACATTGAAGAATGTGTTAAAGTTGGACAAAATAACACTTGCTGAAGATCAGTGCATAATACAACAAGATTATCATTATTTTTGGCAGCTTCTTGATCTAATCTAAGATTTTCATAACCAGCTTCAGCTTTCATATGATGCATTTTACTGTCAAACTCTAAAGATTTCAGTTTTTCTTTATCTGCTGTGTGACTCATTTCCAGAAAAAATGAATCACATGTTTTGCACGTGTCACTGCGGGGCAGCCCAAACTTCAGCTTAAAATCACGATAAAAAACATCAGTGTATTTTTTTTGGACAGTTTTACATCAGGATATTTCTCGGTAAACATGTCATACATCTTGTTCAAATTTAAATCAGGCGATAAATACTCTTTAGAGGTTTTCTTTCTACTATAATGGCTTTCTTGGTGAGGAAAGGATGCGATATGTTCCTGAATTTTCATTATAACTTCATCAGAAATGGCGTTAGGCCTATTACGATGTGTGCCTCGTTGGTCAGTCAGATCTTCATTGTTTTTCATTTTCTCGACTAGTACTTGAATTCTTCGTGGAGTAACACGAAAAATATTGCATACATTTTTTTGACAAACTTTTACCTTTTCTCCTCCGATTTCTGAAGGTATATAATACCTTACAGTGCATTGCCTCCGTGATATATCTTCATGTTGAACTCGTTTTCTTGGTTCATCTAGTATTATACAGTTTGATGCCAAATATGAAGTTTGTTCATCATAGGTTTTCTCACGGAACTGGTGGAATAGTTCCAGTTTTTTTTCTGTGGATAAGTTGTGAGCATAACAGTTCCCACGGCATTTGCAGATAGGACCCTGAAACAAAACAAAACTAACAATAGGCTAATAATGAATGGACAATAATCATTGAAGGCATTGTTAAAATGCAAGGTATTTTACAAGCTACCCTAAGTTAACTTCATCTTGTTTCTAACATCAACTTAAAATTATATTACATTTAATATATTCAGGAATAAACATGTTTTTGATCAGCCTAAATAGATATAAATATTTAATTGTGCCTACTTCATTAAAACAAGATACATCCAGTATGAAAATTAAGTAGCCAAGGAAAGTACAGCGTTTGTTTACATTACATAACCTAGTATTAATGAAGACATACCGTTTCCATGTCATGGTATAAAGTTATCTTGGAAATTTCAATATTAAGTAGAGAGTGAAGCCAAGGGAGACAGCTAGTATAATAATAAAAGTAAAATATACAATAGTTTATTACTGTTATAACGACAAAACAGTTTTGTAATCAAAGCAGTAAATTCGTTTAGCCTAGGAAGTTACAACGTTGTTGACACTTACCTCAGTTGGTGAAAAGTAAAGCACTCACTCGTTTTTTTCGGGATGAAATATATGCCTCTCCACTATCTCTTTTCCTCTTCCTCACATTAGATTTCCATTAAGAAATATTAACTCTAGTTTTTTTTGCCCTGTTTAGATGTTTTATTGCATTAGATGACAAATGGACTGTATTGGAGTCAGCCATCTTTGCAAGTTACAACGTTGTTCCCCGAGCGTCTTCAAAACTCCTGCAGGGTGACCAACATTCAACAGCTGAAATAACCTTTAAAATATAAAGTAGGGAGGTTTTTTTGTAGTGGAAGCCTGCATTTAGACACTTACAACGTTGTTCCTCCACTAAATCAATTTGTTGAAAAATGGAAGTTACAACGTTGTTACGGCCACCTCTTCAACTATATATTTTTGCCACACAAGACATGTTGGTGAACAATACCTTGGAATTCCTTGGGTTTCTCTTCTTCATGATTTAAACTGCATTGAAAACATATCCTACTAAGGCTGATTTAGTGCTACAAATACTTTAATCTCCAACTGTAATAATTCTCCTAACTTTTTTTAGATTGAGTTAATACATATTTTATTTTACCACCGGAAAAGATATATGTACCAGTAACATGGCACACCTTTCCATGGAATAAACATCATCAGCTAATTTTCGATTATTTTAAAATCACTACTTCAAAATTTCTTAAAAGAACCAATTGAGCCAAAACGAACACATACCTTGACTCATCCGAAGTAATTGAATAGTACTCAAATTACCTACAGACATTTTAAACTGTTCTAATGTCATTCAGTGTCTACAATGTTCCGCAGAGACAAGCTAAGCCCATTAAATATTTGCTGGTTTTGTGGAGATAACTCCTCAATGGCCCTTAGAATGCATGTTATTACTAACTCGCCAACAGAATAAAATTTGCCGGCTTTAACTAATGAGTAAAATATCATAAAACTTGCTCAAACTAGCAGTTTCATACTAAACATGTCTATAATCTTAGTTTGGTTACATATAGTGTCCTTTGTAATATGTACTACCTTGGTGTATGACTGCTTTCACCCATTGATCATATTTGCTTTTGAACACAGCATAACTTAGAAAATCATGTAGTGTATTTCCTGCTCTTATTTTTCCTTACGATTCAGCATTATTTTCATGGGTCGCAGTGAGGGTGTTTTGCGAGGGCGATGAAATACTATCGCCTGCTTTCAGAGATTGTAGTTTTGACATCCTCAGTCTACGACTTGGTGTACATAATAATTTCTGTTTCGATGCTTCTTTGTGTTTTAGTGTTTTCCAAGGCGAATTGCATGAATTCTTTCTTTTATATTCTTCTGCCTCGCATATCCAGGACATTAGATGTCATAAGCACTTTGTTTCTCCTTACAATATAAACAGCAGTAAATATTGAGCCCTGGGTTGACATTGACGAAATTTTACAGATTGCAGAAAGTCCTATTATAATCAATTACTTTTTTAGACTTACAAAGAAGACGTCTGATAGCATAAAAAAGACATGTTGGGTTAAAATTAGATTTCAAGGAAATTTATTACCTAAAGAAGTTAAATTAAACTATGTGGTATTAACAGTAAAACAGGATATCTATCCTGTTTTTATCTGTTTCAGTTGCTTAAAATATGGTCACACAGGAGTGAGGTGCTTATAACCTAGAATTTGTAAGACATGCACCAAAACATATCACGATATTCAGTGTAAATAAGAGCCGAGCTGTTGGTTTCTAAAACAGTTACAAGTCCCATCTTGGTCATTTAAGTTGAGAATATTTATTGAAAGAGCTTATGCAATCAACAGCTTTGTGTACACATTGTGTTATGACAGCACAAAGATATGTTTCATTACTTTAACCACTATTTTCAATTTGTTTACATTTATTAAGTGAAAACGTAACACAAGTAAAAAAAAAAAAAAAACACTCTTTTTCAGCATCGTAGCAACAAGCGAAGCCAATTAGTTTAGATTTTACTTTATGAACTAAATTGTGAATGTGTACATGTTAGGTATTGAATTTGGTTTCCTTAGACATTGTGGGATAGCATATTTACAATAGATGAAGGAATAAAAACTCAGGAATTGGGTATTAGCATGAGTTAACAAACCATTCACTCCGTTACTACAATTCCAGGAAACAAGAGAGCCAGGAGTCTGTGATTACAGCAAGTGGGATCACAAAGCACTACACAAAACACTAATGCAATTTTTATGACATCGTTGAGGGGGCATCGCATTCATTTATCACTGATGAAGTATACGATACCGCTTAGGTACCTATTGTTTTGTTATAATGTTTGTCTAATTATTACTTTTTATAATGAAATGTTGTACACCAGTTTTCATTGAAAATTCATTGTGCATTGTGATCGTAAAAATCTGCGTTAATGATAGGAATTTAATTTTTTAATATTTTGATATGACATTATCAAAGCAGTTAATGATGTGGCTGTAAAATCTGTTGATACATTTATGGACAATTTCAAATTAAAAGTATATAATAAGTTCTTGAAACCTTTAACCTTTGGTTTATTCACTTCTAACACATTTATATTATGGTCCACAATTAAAATGTATTTAAATTTATAAGATTATACATTTATCAATAAATATCCAAATTTTGTAAAAAAATACGTCGAGCTGCTCTGAGGGGTTCCTTAAAGACCTAAGACAGATATCAACGTATTATTTTCTTTCTTCACACCTATGCCAGCCAGCTCAAAGTCTTTGTCTACACAAAAAGATAATGACTAAGATAAGGTTTTGATTTTAATGTGGTTCTCGTAAAAACAGCAACTCCTTCTCATTTACATTTGTAGTCCATTGATAGGAGCTAATAGGATTATTGTTTTGAATTTTAAAAGTATTGTCAGTTGAAACCCTGTAATTCTAGAATAACGCCGAAGAAATGAGCAAATTGCGAAAAGAAGTAAACCACAGTCAACAAGAAGGAGTAACAAATCTATGAATAACAATTTTAGAATGTGTACAGGGCTATATATATAAGCCCTGCCTAATTGAATAAAAAAAGTTACAGATTGCACAGGCCAAATCCAAATGCCGTCATGTCGCGCCTTCGCGGGAAAACTGGTCTAGTTTGGCACACGGTTGATTAAGTTTCTTAGTTTGTTTGAAGGTCTTTTGTATGGTAATTTCATCTAAATTTAGTTTTTAATATTGATTTACGACCAGTTAAGTTTATTTTTTAGGATATTAGAAATCCACATATTATTAAAATTTGCTTCTTACACTTTCCTATAAAGAAAAGTTACAATGGAGAAGAAATTAGGCCTAACCCCAACTGAGCGAAAATATCCTCGAAGGAATAGAAAAGTAAGTTTGATTAAGTTGGAATAGGTAATTAATGATGCCTTATTACACTGATATGTGTTCCAGAGGTATTTGCATACCTGTATAGTTTTGTTATAGTTAGATCTTTGCTGTTAAGTTAATGGTTGCTAAATATTCTGTAGTAATAATAGACAGGATGTTCTACAAAATTACATCACTTTATAAAGTGCCAGTAAAAAAACATTAGCCTTAGGCCTGGTTAGAACCATTCTTTGTGATATATGTAGTATATCAGGTTAATTCTTCCACTCTTAATGCTCACACTTCAAAACTTGACAAGAGTCTATTCTATACCTATCCCTATAAAATATTCCAGTAGATGGGTTCTAACTATAGTTAATTATGCTATTAGTTTCATTGCTAACATTCGCCTATAGGAGATTACAGAAATTACATTAACTTATCATGTTTATACTTGCTACTGGGCATATGGAGTGAAAGGTTTAAAAATTGTCTATCAGAAGGGACAACTGTTCGTGGCTGACCACGAATTTAATCAAATCCGTTCTTAACACTTAGATCCGAACTTACATATATAAAATTCACTGTACTTGCATAAAATCCCAAAGTCCATGTAAATGGATGTTCATAAATTAATTGGACTGCAATATAGTAATAAGCAGCCACCACAATAATGAAATCTACTATTGATTAAAAATATCTAAACTATTGAACATTGAAACATTTGATCTAGGCCTATAGGTATTCATAATTAATAATTAACAGTTGTTTTTATTTTGCAGAATAACAATATTGTTTAGTATGAAGTTAATTCAAAGTAATTCACTTGCATAGTGAGTAATGACATCAGCAAAAAAAAAAAAAAATAAATAAATGGTGATTTAAATACGCTTTTTGTGTGAAAATATGTTTCAAAACAGAGAACAATGTTTTTTTATGGTTCAGGATAATGATTTTGCCCTTTTAAATCCAAAATGTCCAGTTTGTAGTGAGAAGAGTAAAACTAGAATTAAAGGTGAAAATAAAATAGTTTTGTAGCAAGAAAAGTCTAAAAAAACACAATGTTACAATAAATGCGCTTGAGAAGTCTTATTTACACTCTAAATTTGGTTTAATGAGTATATTAATAATCATGTACTATCTTAGTTGGAACCAAACTAACTATGATTTTCTAATGAATAAATGTAGTTTTGACATATTCAGTACATGCCAGTACATACCATTGCAGATTGGCTATCATTTTGTAGCTAGAGGTTTTATTTTGTATGGTTATACAAATATAACTAAAGTATTTTAATTTAAATAAATATTGAATCACAAAAAGTAGGCTATTGGCTCCACCAGGACTTGAATCCGGATCACTCAAATGCTAGTTAAGTGCGCTTCCACTACACCACAAAATTATTTTTAGAGCCCTTACTTTTTACAAAATTATTTTGTATTTGGCCTAAATACCTGAACTAACGATGGGAAGATCAAATACCTTTCAAATGACTTTTATTTACATTCGTTAAATTAGTATAAATGATAATAACCTAATTTAATTTCAATAAATATTAAATCGCAGAGTACTCGTTCCCCTGTGAGTCAAACCCGGATCCCTCACTTTGCCTTGTGAGTGTGCTACCACTACACCACAGAACCCTAACTTTTTATGATTCAATTATTTAAATTAGGCTTTTTACATATGTTTTTAAATACACAAACTAATACCTGTCAATTAGCCGATCTCAGACTACATTGATGGTGATGAGACGTGTTGTAGGATGCACATGGGGGCTTAGACCCTACATATCACATTAGCTATACAGCAGTCATTAGACCGATGATGGTGTATGGCTCATTGCTATGGTGGCCAAAGGTTCTGCGTAAAAAACCTATCAAACTTACAACGGTTGGCATGATTGGGAACAATGGGCCCCATTAAAGGCATACCAAACGCTGCCATGGAAGTAGTGCTAAACCTCCCACCTTTTGACATATTTGTCATAGGAGAGGCTAGGATGGCTGCCTACAGACTGCAGTGCAATAGGAACTGGCAACATCACCATGCTAGCAATCGCTCCAAGATCTCTGACATTCTCAAACTGGACATTGTAGAGATGATGTCTGACAGAATGTCAAAGGTTACGGATGGGGAAAAACCATTTCAAGTCAACAATGTTAGAAGAGAGGAATGGTAAACGGTGAGCCTGTGTACATGAAAAAGGCTCTAACTTGGTACATGGACGGGTCGAAGAGTCTGAAGGCTACTGGGACAGGTATCTGAGGAGCCAGGCCTAGAGCTAGCTTAAGCTTTAGCTTAGGCAAACTGGCAACTGTCTTTCAGGATGAAGTAAAAACCCTTGCGGAATGTGCGAGGCCAACCAAGACTGTATTTCAAAGACAGTATCAGAATGCTGTAAGGTAATTACTGGCAAAAACCAATAAAGTTATTCTAACATGGGTGCCTGGGCATAGAGGAACTACAGGCAGACAGTTGTGCTAACTTGGGAGCCAATTGTCCTTTTACTGGTGCTAAACCAACGTGTGGGGTTTCCTATAGCTTAGAACGGACATCAGTTACCAAGTGGGTGTTTAACAAACACCGACAACATTGGAGGAATTGAGGGGAACGTACAAGCAAAGCGGTTGCTCAATGGACTATCAAGGAACATTGCAGCAGATGCCCTTAGAATGAGTAAAATGGAGATCCGTAAAATGACTGGTTTTATAACAGGTCATTGAATATTTTGAAGCCACCTGAACAAAATAAGTATTTCTGTTCAGAAAACACTGTGCAGGAAATGTGGTGAGGCTGGTGAAACAGCTGAGCATGTCGTATTTGAATGCCCAGCTACACAGAGCAAACACTCAAGATCTGTAAGGTTTCTTAGGCATACTGAAGAGGGGTTGGAACAGGCAAGCATTGTTCAGAAAATCTCAGGTTTTGTAAAGACCTGGGATTTGATACAGCTTAAACCTGGAAGAGGGTGCACAATAAGTCGGGTGGCCGAGGGCAATTATCAGGCCCAGGATACCTGGCACTCTGTAAAAAAAAATTAAAACTCCTTTTAACTGACTTTTATTAACATTAATTCAATTAGTATAAATGACAATTATAGTCTTACTTAATTTTAATAAATATTGAATCACAAAAAGCGCCCTTACTTTTTACGATTAAATTATTTTGTATTTGGCCGTTTCTGTCACATATATGTTTAAATAACCAAACTAATATATAATCGGAAGACCAAATATCTAGTAAACGACTTTTTGTGATTCAATATTTATTTATTATTAATAATTATATTATTAATTAAAATAGCCTATTGCCATTTATACAAATTTTATGAATATAAATAAAAGTTTTTTGACAAGTGGCTCTGTGATGTAGTAGCACAATTACCTGGCAAGTAAGAGATCCATAAATAATACAAAAGATAAAATAAAAGTCGTTTGACAGGTGTTTGGTCTTCCGATAATATGTAGTTTGGTTATTTGATGTGACAGAAACGGCCACATACAAAATAAATGAATCGTAAAAAATAAGTGCTCTGTGATGTAGTGGTAAGAGTACTCACCTGGCAAGTGAGAGATCCAGGTTCGAGTCCCGGCGGAGCAAGTACTTTTAGTGATTCAATATTTGTTTATATTAAAATAGGCTATTGCCATTTATACAGATTTAATAAGGTATTTTTATTTGATATAATCTTAAATACCTATATTTGTTTCAAGTATAAAAATGTAGCTATATAACTATGCTAAGTCTCTAAAGTAATTCAGTTTAGCATTATTGTTCCAAATTAATTTTAAAAATTAAAATCGTATGTATGGTATTTGAGTAATGGGCGCAAATACATTGGTGATGTACATGTGTTATTTCTGTCACAAGGTGTTGGACACAATTACCCTTCAAAATAGTAAAAATGACTAAATGTTACACTGTTTCATTTGTTACATTTTATAAATATACATAGCCTAGATGTTTTTTTATTCAGCACTAAACTGTAATTTGCCTATAACGTAATTTGGTTATTTATTTTAGGTTTAGTGGTTTTAGATAATCATGAATATCGATGATTCGAATATCGTGGTAGCCACTTGTTATACTGCAGCCATTGATTGTTTAAAAATTTAAAATGTTGCAAAACTTACACTTGTGTGCTATAAGACAAAGATCACAAAAAATTTAACTTTCTAACTAAGTTGTTAACAACCTTTATTAAAAAATGCTATAGATCATATAGTCGGTGATGTTGCAACTTCTTTATGTAAATCAGCTGTACATACAACTAACTGTTCAGTTAATTGCTAAGTGAGCATTGCATTATTATTTTACTTAATTACTTAGTTATTTTTACTACTGCGTATTATATGTTTATATTTGTTTTGGTATTTGGTACTTTGGTATTATACCGACCACACCCTAACAATAAATTTCTTGTGAGATTTTTGGTTGATCTGCTTACTAGAGTAGTGTAGAGAAATCTTAAGTTGATAATAATCAGGAATTGTTTTATCGCAAAAAAAACCCAAGACAACAAACTTCACTTGTCAGCTTTGTTAATGATCTGAGCTTGGAAAAGTACTGATTAGAAATATCTCTGGCCTTCAGTGCACGCTTTGGTGGCACTGGAGAATGATTGGTGGCATAACTAAGGTCATAGTCAATAAATGTGTTTTTTTTTTTTTTTTTGCATTGAACACATTAATATTATTATTTACCTCTTAAAAACCATTCTTGTTACAGGCAGTAAATTACGAAGAACGTTTTTTAGAATCTTCAATGGAAGATACACCTACGTCACGAAAACGGTCGAAGTTCGCAGGGAATGATTCTTTATCTGATGGTGAAATTGAAAATGGAGATATAAGTGAAACTAAAGAAAATGAAGCAGAAGAAAGTGAAACAGAAGAAATCAGTGAATATGAGAAATTAAGGCTGAAAAATTTGGAAGAAAATAGGCGCATGATGATGTAAGTGAGCTGTGTACTAGTGTAAGTGAGTCATTGATGTACAAAGTAATCTGAAAAATCATTGGGTTTGGAATAGATCTAATGAATGTAACTAAATTAAATAGGCCTAATTTAAAGTATTAAATGCTATACTTCTGTATTTCAAACAAGATGGATTGCTGTTATAAATACTTATTTTTAATTTTTAGGGTTTTTAGTGGGCGAGTTTCTATCCCTCCTCTTAGTTATGCCACTGTTTATATAACATAAAAATCTACATTTTTTTTTATTTGTTTCCCAGTATATTACAAGGATGAGAGAATTTGCTATTTTCTGTTGAATAGTGAGGTAAAATTTTGAATGTCAATAAGCATGTTCAATTGACTTAGAATACTTCAAGGATTTCTTTTTATCTTAGTAGTTTTATTGACAGAAAGAATAATAGTTTTGATCATCCTATATATAATAACTATAACTGGGCTTCATGCCTGTAAGGGCTACCTTTTGCGGGAATTTCCATATTTATAGTACATATTTTAAATTTAGTAGTAATTATTGTTAGTTGTAAGTAATTATTGTTTATGAACTGTTTTAATCATGTGTTATTTTTTCATTTCATTTGAAATTGAGTTTGTATATTCCTGCAATAAAGAGAGTTTTCTATTCAAAAACTACTGAATAACTAGCTTAATATGATAAAAATAATTTTATGTCAATTCCATTTTAGAATACATAACCGTCTAGTAATAGATTAGGAAACTCTGACAATATAACAATAACTTAAATAAGAATTTTCCTGGTCTTTTGCATCAGGTTTGTTTATTTTTAATTCTAACGTTTAAAACATTCATCCTAATGTATACTAGACTAACTTATTTTCTGACCTGTTAGGCCTACTATTAAATAAGCTCGATAAAATTCTGTTACCTTTACAGACTACAGAGGGCAAGAGTTTTAATTTTTTGTGTGATCAGTGTGTACTGGTGTTCTCTGGGAGTTACAAAATATATTTTGGCTGAATTTATAGCCTATATTTTCATGTGTTTACAGAGTCACTGTGGGTTTATTCTGCCGATGATGTTTTATAAATTGTAGTAAGTAGCCAGATACTTTAGGGACATGATCAGGTTGTGTGAAGTGGATGCAAGGGATCAGACTCTACATCACTATAGGTGCATACCAAGTCTATTCATTCTGATATTGGGAAACAGAGACTAGATGTGCATTTGTTAGAATTGGATGAAATTTATATAAGAACAGCCTATTTTTACTATTGTAATAATACTCTCAAATAGAGGGGGCTTTACAGAAACCTATAATTCACGTTTATTAGACTCTGGATTGTTTAAATTTTATGATAGAAATGCATCTTTACTAAGGATTGTTAAGGTAAGTTACGTTTCTGTCATGAGCACATTATGACATGTCACAGTGAGCAACATAGGAGAGGTGCAGTATGAACATTATCACAACTAGATGCATACTGAGTGCAGAAATGTTTTGAAACAAGGATGACAGCTGTTTCAACGCGTGCAGTTTACAGCTGCAATATACCAAAATGTGTTATTTTCTGGACAGCCCTTGTAAGCTGCCTTTTAAAACTGTGATAAAGATATACTTTTTTATCATTAAGTGAAGCACCAATAAGGTAAATATCCGTACAAAACCACAACAATGCTCTAGCATAGCCTGTTTAAATGAGTTAATATATTGTATATGAACAGACAAAAGTAGTTGACACACAACATGGTGATTGTGATTCCTGACTTAGGCGTGTCATAACGCTCTGGTATGATTTGTTTATTTTAACCTAGTTTGTAATTATATGTTAGGTTAGTTATTTATCTGAAGAAGAGATCAGATTGCAGATCTCGAAATGTAGTGTTACTGATTTTTTTACTGAACGATGGCAAATGTCCAAAAAAATCCTGATCCTTCACAATCCTTCCATTGTCAAAAATAAACTTCAAACAAAGAAAAGACTAAATCGTTAACAAAGAATAGCTATGTTTTATTGCAGAAAAACTGTGTAACCAAAAATGTCTAATGGAAAACCAGGACGTCCTGTATATGGACGGGTTGATCAGCCATTTGTGTTAAAGTTAAAGTTATATAAATATTAAAACATTGTTTAATGTTGTATAGGAATCCCACAAACTAATACAAAATTATTTATTGATAAATATGTTTTCAGAGAGTTGGGGCTCTTGAATCCTATGAAAGAGAAACAAGTGATAAGAAAAATCCAAAAGCCCAAGGTCAAATCTAAACCAAAACTTCAGGATACAACGTAAGTATTTTTCATGTGGTGTGTTGTACAGTTTTTGTCTTAAGGTGGCATGGTAATTCGACTTACCAACTCAGTAAATAAAATTGATTTCAGAAATTGACATACAGGTAAAATTGTACTGATGTCAAAAAGTCTTACATTTTAGATGGTTACGTCAGTTAAAGCACTCCATTTTCCAAGTCAAGTTGTAGATTGATATGTGATTTGGCAAAACTAAAAAATTTGAGGGTAATTCTAAGCAATATATGGGTCAACCTCGATTTTTCTCATATTACAATATAATGTTCCAATAGTCAATTAGAAAAGGAAATGACTAGAATTTCTTGCCGGAAAGCAGTTATAGGGAGCAGGCAACCGCCAGACGGTCATATATTGCTTAGAATTAATTATTAGTGATCAGGGGCACTGACGTGATCTGGGCTTCAAATTTGGAACTACTCGAGTTAATTTTTTTTCTAAAAGAGCAAGCAGCACGAAGCGCTGCGCAGCGGGCAGGCATCGTGCGTGATCCTTTTTTTTATTAAAAATTACTGATAAATTGTTATTACATATTACAACATAATGTAGGTAATGTATGTAAAACAATTTTAAACACATAATTACATGCCGGAAAGCAAAGTAAAATCAACCAAAAACCAACAACTAACCTTAATAGTCGTCAACGTCGGAGTTGGAGTCTGGCTCAATGGGTTGTTGTTCACAGTGGTCACCGTACGCTGTGACACCGTTGTAGACATGTGAAATTGCCCGAAAGATGTTGTGTACTCTAGTTTTATAATCTGAATATTTTCTTTTAAACATAAACTCAGCTAAATGTCCAACAAGATGATGTTTTCTGTTGCCGTACCTTGGGATATTGCCTCTAACTTCCCGCCACAAACGTTCTATGGTTTGGGTGTGTGCGCCGGTATCGGGATCAATGAAATTGTAACTGTGGTTAACAGTAAGATGTTGGTAATTGTTATATTGTAAACAATTATAGCTTTTCCAACAATCACTGATTATTGTTGTTCCCGGCAACACGTACTTTTGTATTATAGGTAACAACGTCTCTTGGCCGTGTGTTGGTACAGGAACGAAAAAACAACGTTTTGTTTCACGCTCAATACCAGCAAAAACCCAATTCCCTTCAATAATACAGCCGCGATTATATTTACGTTTACCGATTTTTGCCTCGTCAATCTCTACTGTTTTGCCCACCCCTCCAATAGGTTCTGATTTTTCAACTAGAATAATCACACAAACTTCTCTGAGATCTACTACAGCAACATGAGGCAGGTCGAGTTCATGTCTTAGCAGGTCATGTCGTGGTGGTTTTAATAACACCCAATAAGCCACAAATCGGCACACTGTTTGCGTTGTGAGATTATGGTTTTCGAAAAAAGTTAATTTATACTGAGACACATACTTTTTGCACTGGACTTTCACTTCCTTCTGGTTACGATCAGTCTTTTCTATCCTGTTCCAACATCGAAACACGTGATCCGTTTCATTTAAGGTCATTTGACCCCCGCAACTCGGACATGTTTTATTACGTGGTAAAACTCCGTGGTCGTACAAAAAATTTCTTACAGTTACACTATCCTCAGAACAAACTATAAATGACGCTAACGTAAACTCGCACGAATTACACAAAAAAAGGATTAACATCCGAACGGCTGCACATCACGATAGCAACTGATTAGGACCGGCCACCAGTGACTGATAACGCCGCACGGACTGAAATTAATTCAGTATATACCCAGATCATGCACGATGCCTGCCCACTGCGCAACGCTTCGCGCTGCTTGCTCTTTTAGAAAAAAAATTAACTCGAGTAGTTCCAAATTTGAAGCCCAGATCACGTCAGTGCCCCTGATCATTAATAGGTAATTCTAAGCAATATATAACCATCTGGCGGTTGCCTGCTCCCTATAACTGCTTTCCGGCAAGAAATTCTAGTCATTTCCTTTTCTAATTGACTACTGGAACATTATATTGTAATATGAGAAAAATCGAGGTTGACCCATATATTGCTTAGAATTACCAATTTGTGTTTTATTTATTACTTCATTTTAATTGTATTGTATCCTTGCTGATACATGTAAATATTTGGTATTTATAATGTGCAGTACTTATAACATACATATTTATAAATATGTAGTTAAAAATTTGTATCCTACTAAATAAATGTTAGTTGGTATATCAAACACAAATTTTATTCTGAGAATGATTAAAATAATTTGTAACCCTTTTCTTCACTGATGTGTTCTGAAAACATTGTTCTGCAGTTAAACACATTTCTGGATTTTAAATATATTTATATTTCAGATATTGCGGTGGTGAAGAAATTACGGTAACAAAGAATTTTTGTTTATTATTGTAAATGTGATATACTACAAGTATTTTGAACATGATTTGTAGTTGGAAAGGCAATTGCTTTTATAAAAACCATAGCCTGTATAAATCTTTGAAATTCTAATCAAACAACCATTGGAGAATGTGGAACCACATTATGTAAGGATTAGGATTTAAAAGTTGTAGAGATACAAACACAATTATCTTACACTTTTATATCCAATTAACTTATTAATGAGAAGCTTACCTGCAAACCGTGTTTTGTCCATTTTTTTAGAAAGTGAGTTATCTAGTGACTGCTACTCTATTGGCTTATTTACATTCGAAACAATAGCATTTTCAGTAAAAACAGCTACCATTAAAAACTTATGTTAAAAACCGTGTTACTGTAAAGCGTGTTTTGTCCACCACAGAATGGAGAGTCTTCAAAATGCAAACTGCACTTTTTCCAGTAAACCAATAGAAACTGCCCTTACTCATGTGACTTATAGGTGTATTTCACTTAATGACTAAATTGAATTCCTAAGTAATTTTTTGTAATAAAAATATACATAAGCAAATAAACTAGTTTTGTGTGATTTTATTTCAATAAACGAATTTAATTTTCACATATTAATCTTTATTTTATATCTCAAGTGAAAATTTCAATGTATCAGCAGTGTTTAAGTAGCGGCTAAATACAAATTGGTAACTGTCCTGTCTATTCACTCGATAATTTATATTGCCGATTCTATGAGATGTAAAGTTATAAATGTTATAAAGTGTTATAAAGTTATGATGTATTTGTATTGGATTAGTAAAAGCCAGTATTATATGAAAATCATAGCCTTCTAAAGAATAAATAATGATTTCTCTACCTTTATACAACTTTGAAGGCAGTCTCCGAATGCTCTTAAGTCAAAGATTAACAAAATGTTGAGCCAGTAACACAAAAAAAGTATGTTGGTGGGAAAACGTCAGTGACTATCCATTGAGGTTATTAATGCAAAACTGTGCAAAGTAGTTTTTCTGGATTTTTGTACATAAAGAAGATTTATAATTGATCAAATTCAGATAAGAGGATCTGAGTACATTAAATGTGCAACATCTCGAATGTGGTTTTATAACAATAATACAATTTAATAGCAATATATTTATTATGGTATAAACATGTGTGACGACTACAATCCAGCCCAGATTTTGCAGAATACATATCTTTTGAATTAAGAGGTTGAGGCTATAATTCAACATAAAGTACCACACTATACAATCTTATATACAACTTAAATTGTGTCATGTAATATAATATTATATTACTACGAACTTAAGTTAAACATTTTGATATGTGTAAAATTACTGTATTTTATAATAGTGTCTTAACAAATTGGTGACCACTCCCAGAGAGCAAAAGAAAATAAGATAGTATTGGAGGGAATGAAACCAAGTAAGAAGTTTAAAGCTGGGAGTATTGTAGAAACAGCAAGTAATAAAGGGGGTTAGAAGCAAGTCTGCTGAGACAGGGCAAAGGCTTATCAAACTGCCCAGAAACAATAAGAAAAGATTAGGCCCTTGAAATAAATTTTTAAAATGCAAAAAGTTCTTCAGAGACAAAGCAAAAATTTGAAGGATTCATGCTCACCTCTCCAAAAAAAGGGTGGCTTAAATCCAAAAATAAGAAAAGGTATCCCTTAATTTTAGAAGGAACTGTTTTTTGGGATTTACCATTTGAAAACAACTAAAAAGTCAGGCTAAAAGTTTCTGGGACTAAAAAAATCAAATAATGCACAAGGTCCTTGTCAACATAAATATTGAAAAATAGTCCAGAAACATTTTTTAGACATTGTACACTATTAATTCAGCCAACAAATATTATCAAGACAGACAATCCAAGCACCTCCTTTGTATACCAAGAAAGGGTAAGGTTTGTATAAGACAAAAAGTTTTCTTATTACTGATAAAATATTTTGAAGATTGCAAGAGTTAGCAAATGTGTCCCAGAAAAGGGAATTTGTAAAAACGGGTAAAATAGAAAAACAAAGGAGGATAATTATAGACACAATATATAACTTTCACAAGCAATTTTTCCAAATAAAAATCGTACCATGATTTCTATAGTAACATTTTGCCAGTTCAAAACACTTTCGGGTTATGAAACACAAAATGACTGACAGCAAAATTTGTGTTTGTATCAAGCATTCAATCATGAAGTTTATCGTGGATGCGTTAAGGGAAGACCAATGTCATCAATGAAAAAATGTAGTTATATTGTAAATAATGTTGTTTCTACTATTGACAATTAGAAATGTATGTTTATTAGATGTGAAGACAAAAATGTTGGATTTATTTATAAAGTTGGTTGCAACCTTGTTTTTTTTTAACAAGGTTGATTAAAATATGAATAAATTTATCAAGAAAACTGTGAAAACAAAAAAAGTCAAAAATATTTCCTAGGTAAAATCTGAAAAAGAAAAGCAACTCTGTAAGAAGTACATCTACTATGTAAAGTACCAGGCAAATGAGCTGAAATGTAAAATCAAACGTCTTTCTTAAGGAGAATTTGTTTTCAGAGTTGATATCTCTAAAAGCTATGTGGCTAAAACATAATGCCGAAGTCTAATCTGTGCATTTTGGTGCCTCAAAAAAGCAATTATCATTACATACTGGAGTGTACTATACCAATGTCAATGGTAAAATCATCAATACATGCTTTGCATTGGTCTAACACCATGTGGTTTGGGGCCATCTTCAAGGAACCGATCAGTATTTTCCCAAATACGTCCTCTTTTCCAAGTATTCAAAGACAGTCTGTCTAGCCAATACCACAACAGAATATACATCTTCCTGTACAAGACTTGCTTGGCTAGAATCTTTCCAAACATCCAAAGTATGATGTGGAGTTACACTGAATCTGGACATAAAACAGCTCCGTAGATGGTGAGAGTGGAACATTAAAGAGGGAAGCGGACAGAAAAGTGCTTAATGGAATTCATATCTCCTGTAGTAAAGACTCGTAGCTGCTATGAAGGTCTGTAAGATTGTCAATATAAACATCCCATTTCAATCTCTGATTTAGATTATTTTGTCATTAGTATTGAAATTGTTATTTAACAAGTTAACTGGGACGGGCACCCAGTGTGTGCTGGATTGTTATTTAACAAGTTAACTGGGACAGGCACCCAGTGTGTGCTGGATTGTTATTTAACAAGTTAACTGGGACAGGCACCCAGTGTGTGCTGGATTGTTATTTAACAAGTAACTGGGACAGGCACCCAGTGTGTGCTGGATTGTTACTTAACAAGTTAACTGGGACAGGCACCCAGTGTGTGCTGGATTGTTATTTAACAAGTTAACTGGGACAGGCACCCAGTGTGTGCTGGATTGTTATTTAACAAGTAACTGGGACAGGCACCCAGTGTGTGCTGGATTGTTATTTAACAAGTTAACTGGGACAGGCACCCAGTGTGTGCTGGATTGTTATTTAACAAGTTAACTGGGACAGGCACCCAGTGTGTGCTGGATTGTTATTTAACAAGTTAACTGGGACAGGCACCCAGTGTGTGCTGGATTGTTATTTAACAAGTTAACTGGGACAGGCACCCAGTGTGTGCTGGATTGTTAAGCATACTTAAAGTATAGAGCCATAGTAAAGGTGTTAAACTATAAAAATGTGGTTTAGTTTTATCCTCTTTAACTATTATATATTTGCCTCAAACCATGATTTAGCTACGTATGCAGTTAGTATTTTTTAAATTTGTAATGTGTTGTGATCATTATTTTGTTCTAATGTTACAACTCATAATTATGTTAGCATTGCACATGCCACATACTCCTCCCAAACCAGTTGTTTTGATCAAACCGGTATTAATGGATTTGAGATAATTCAAACATATAGTAGGTTTGAGCTATCTGTACATTACTTAATTGCAATTTAAAATAAACATTTTATTTACTACATATGTTTAATTTCTATTAATTTATTATGAAGTCATGTTTTCATAAAACCCCAGAGTATGCTGGGTTTTTTTCATTGATGTGGAAAAGCAAATACACTGTCCATGAACAAGAGTGTGTGATGAAGCCTCTTAGGACTTCAAGAGGGTGTCTATCAAGTCCTCACAATATTCACACTATCACTCCCAGCACTTTACTGTGACCTTAATGTTCCATTATTATTATTCTTTCATCTTAAAACGGTTATATTTAATATATGTCACTGTATACAAGGGCTGGTTAAAAATAACTGGATTGATTTTCTAGCCAGACAAAAGTGTGGTTCTTTAGCCCAAACATTTCACCTCAGAGTCAAATGACATCTCCCCTATTCCTGGCTATCTGCTACCCATTCAGTCAGGCTGTGTTCATTGTTTATATCAGAAAGTTTGCCACAGAGGCTCATTCCTTCATCGAAACAAGTGTATGGTGATGAAAGTTTGTCACATACTTAAGTTTTTCAGTGATTTGAAAAGTGAAGAAAGTTTGGATGTTAAGATCAAAATTCAAAACAATGATGTTTTTGTATTAACATGCATGAGATCTTCTACATGAATTGGTGCCTGAAGGTCAAACAGTGAATAAAGACTATTATCGATAAGTCTTAACTTCGCAAACTGAGTTGTGTAAAATCAAGTTATGGTTCCTTCACTAGGACAAAAAGTGTGCTTTAAAGACCCATACTGCATTGGTCACAAAGTCATTTTTGGTTCAGCATGGCATCACTGTTTTGGAGCATCCATTCTACACACCAGACCTTGATCCCTACAATATTGTTGTGTAAAGTTAAATCTACACTGTAAGAAACAAAATTTGTAAAAGCTGAAGCCATGAGAGAAAAAGCGACGAAGACTATGAACATGCTCCATAAAGACCAGTGGAAATGGAGCTATTCAAAAGTTGTGATGAGAAGTATATTTAAAAGAATGGTGTTAAAATTTTGAAGAAGTAAAAATAAGGGATGTTATAGCCTTAATCTGGTTATATTTTAGGCAGATCTTGTACTTCAATATTAAAAGGAACTGTTTGCATTATTTCCAAATTTTTTTTACAATCAGTTATTTGAGATTCATGAATTGTTTCTTTGTAATTTAGGTTATTAAAAGTAAGCAATATTGTAATTGATGAAATGTGTTCAGGGCAAAGACAACTCCAACAAAATATTCTCTGCGCCTGCGTGGGAAAGCTTCTGGGAAAGACGTTCTTCTCGAACTTTTTCAAGAATCTCCAACAGTTACACCAGATTCGAAAGAAGAAAAACAAAGGATTGAAGAAGGTATGTATCAAATTATATATATATATATGTGCCTTAACACTAATGTGACATGTTGACTTCAATGGATGCAACTAGTTACTATCCTAACAGCCCTAAAGTTTGTACAAGTCTTGTTTCGCAGTGAAGGTGTTCATTCGTTAATAGTAATAACATCACATTAGGAAACAAAATTTAACTCTTCTCTAGGATATTATGTTGGAGATGGTGATGTAGAATTTAAAACAGGCAAGAGTCAAATGCTAATTTCTGTAAAATGCCTCTCTTAAGATTGCTATGTGTGATTAAAGTTAAAAGAATTATAGCTTTGTTCATATTGTAAAGTATTTTACCTTTAAATACATGAATATTTCAACAATAACAATACACCTACTGCTTATCTTAGTCAAATCCTTGAATGCCAGTCAGTCAGTTGTCCTTCTATGAAGGCTAAAGTCCATTGGGATAAATTCAGTATATAATGTGATTCTCCTGTCAAAACTTGATACTGATACCATGTTTAATTGGAAGCTATTTTATTCATATCCATATTACAGAACATCAAAGTTCAATTATTTTCATTGCTACAACCAAAAGTGACTTACTTTCTTAGATTAGACTGTAAATTCTTATTGACATGACAAATCTTCCAGTTTAGTTGCCGATTGCTCACAAACTAAAACTTCTGCACCTTTAATTTACCCCTATTTGTTTTATACGTTTCACATCTAGCCTTGTTGATTAGACTTCCACCGTATGGTTTCTACCCAAAATTCCTTGTTCTTTTTCTCAACATTTTGTGAATATTTTACTCCTGGCCAATTTCAAGTGAACTCCTCCAAACTGTTTTCGATGCCTGTCTACCTCATATAAATTTTAAACGGACTTGCTAACTTTATTTAATTTTCCTTGCAAAAATATCTTTCTCACGTTTCTGTGATTTTACTATTTAGTAAAAGCACTTGTAATGTAATATGATGAGAGTCCTATGAAATGTTTCAAGCATAAATACATCATGTACATATTATTTCAGTACTCATGGTTAAGAGTATCAAAGTTTAACCTGACTGTTATATAATCTTTTGCACGTGTAGGAGCAATTGTAGTATGAATCAAAATTATATTTCCAATGCCACAGCTAAGTCTGCCTTGTTGCTCTAATCAAGAAAATACAAATACACAGTTCTCTGAAACCTACTTCAGTAAAAAAGGATACTTGTTTTGTCATATATTTTTGGTCAGATTTTTCGGTACCATTGTAGAGTTTTACCTTGTTATCCAGACAAAGATCACAGTTTAGTTTTCCTTATTGCCCAGAATTAAAACCTAATTACGTATGTAGCTCTCGGCAATCTAACTCTGTAAACAAAATTTTAATTCTGGCTCTTGTAATCTACTTTAGGTCTAAAATATTTTGTGCTATAGTTGAGTTTACCTTGTTGGCTTAACAAAGAAAATATACATACATATATACGCAGGACTAAGAAACCAATTACAGCCTAGGAGGAAATCCTACCTACTTCTTATCTAAAGGGGAAATCCTTATTAAGTTAACGCAACATTCCAAAATAATCATTTATAAGGTTTTATGTTATAGAAGTTTTGTTGTTTGTCGGACTGTAGTCTAGAAAGGAGTGGATTGTTGAGGCATTTTAGTGTTCATTTCTCTGTTTTTCCACGAGCCACTGTTAAAGTAACATATCACATTATTAAAGAAGCCCACCAGTTTAAAATAACTTACATGATGAAAACATTCACAGCTTTGTTCATTAAGGTTGGTGTTATAACAGTGTTTAAATAGTATTTACAAAGCATTACATGTTTTTAATTTGTCACTGGCGTAATCTGGTGTAAAATTTAGGTATTAATTTTTTATTTGCCATCCACATTATACTACTGATCAAGCACGGTATACTTAACACTTTATAAAATTTAAATGTAACAGATGTTTCAGCTAATTTGTCGAAACTTAGCTGAAAGTGTCAGCAGCTGTTTAATGTCCGTTAAATTTGGATTATGAAACATAAATGCTACAATTTTATCAGAATACCAAAATATTTTGTGAACTTTTCTTATATAATTCTCTTCATATAAGCCTTCTTAGTATTTCAATAAATATTTTTCTAAAAGAATTAGCCGAATCAGTCCACCGTTATCAAGATTAACAGCACTTAGAAATACATTTCTTGATTAATTTTTATTTATAAGATATACACACACACACACACACACACACACACACACACACACACACACACACACACACTTGTACATTAGAAATATGGTATGTTAACAGCACTACAATGTCATTGAATTGGATAATCCCAGAAAATACTTCGGGAGAAAACCCAATTTCAGGTCTTATGAGTTATAATATAACAAACATAGGCTACAACTTGTTTGTTACTACTTATATGTGTAATAAGTATATCTTATACTTGTATTTATTATGTTTTTATTCTCACAAATTTCAGTACAACAGCTTATTTCACGACGATAGCTTATTTCCATACTTTATTATTTGTTGTCTAATTTTTCATTAATAATAGCAAAAACCTGTAATTTGTTTACGTTAAATGTCTAACTAGAACGAGAAATGTATGTAGGCTCTGCAGTTTTGAACAACAAAATTTTTTTAAATGTTTCTCCATGTACCCCAATGTTAAAAATAAATTTATTTAAAAAATTAAGCAATCATACGCCTTATGGGGTACTTGATAGTCTGTATTTATTTAACCACGGAATCACGTTTACCAAACTAACAAGACAGGAAAACAATAAAAACACATTAAAGAAATGCATAGCAATGTGTACCCCTTTGGCCATGCAAGGCACTTTACGAAAGCACGTGCTAAATGATTGTCATGGTGTATATGATACATAGGACATCAATTTGAAGTTTGCCATTTAATAGGCTAAGTTACACAACAGATAATTATTTGTGGATATTAATGAGTGTATATGGTGTGCAGAGGTACTTCCTATGAGTCAAGATGGGGAGAGTGTAGATTTTTTGGAGGGGTTGAAGGTTATTCTCTCTCAAGAGTCTTCAGTGTCAAGCACAGGCTCTATGGATGGGTGAGTACAAAACTAATATTACCTAGCAATTTAGTAATAAATATTGACTGACCAGGAAAAGTATATAATATCCTAATAGGAAAAGTATATGATATCCCGACCAATGTTGTTAGTATAAAAGGTATTAAGAAGTTAAACATCTGAGATTTGCATGCACGAGTTTATTACAATTAGATCATTGTCATTGTCCTCTATCGGACCCATAGCCCATGAAGCCCACCTGCCCAGTGAACAGTACTAATTAAGACAAAGAATTATATAGGCTAAATGCCAATACAAGCAAATTCTAAAAACATACAACCCTATATCAATAATCAATAAGTTTTGTTAGCATAGTCTTACGCTAAACTATAAAATCACTATTTTAGTATATAATAAAAATAATAAACATTGAAATAAAACATGCAATCTTAATACTATGTCTAGTCTACAATTTACATATATATTTATGACAATTAATATAAACAAAACTGGGTTCAGAACTAAAATCTAGTGTAACTAAGAGTATTCTACATATATCATATTCATTCAATGAGCAAAATAAAGAAATCCTTTATCTTTTAACTAAGTTAAAAATATTTGTACATATGAAGAATTTGAAAGAAAAAAATTAAAAATGTACCCAACAAATGTAGCCACGACTCCAACAGCAGTTTTTATTTCATCGTTGGTTTCAAAACGTTGGCGCGCTTCATGTGCTGTACTTCATGTGTGGAACAAGTCATAGTCAGATGGTGCCAAGTTCGGGCTGTAGGGCGGGTGATCGAACTGCTCCCAACGAAATTGTCTTGCAGTACGGGGCCGAGCATTGTCATGGAGCAACACAATTCCGTTACTGAGCGTTCCTCTCCATTTTTTTTTAACTGCCTGCCTTAGTTTTCTTAAGGTTTTGCAATACCTTGCTGCATGAATGGTTTCAACTCTTGAGTGAAAATCAATCAGGAAAACACCTTTCCGATCCAAAAAGATAGTGCACATGATTTTTTGTGTAGACATTGTCGTCTGGAATTTTTGTTTTTTCAGGGATTGCGTGTGTTGCCACTCCATTGTCTGCTGTTTGGGTACTGGTGTGACATGACGGACCCAAGTTTCATCACCTGTCACAATTTTGTTTCAACGATTCTAACCATCATCACTGTCAAAGCACTTCCGAGTCTCTTGGTTTTGTGCACTTCAGTGATCATTTTTTTAATCCATCGGGAACACAACTTATGAAAACCTAAGCAGTCTGTAACAATTTTGTACAAAAGAATGTGAAATTTGTTGGAAATCATCAGATAGCGTTGTCATAGTGAAACGTCTGTTCTCTTGCATTTCTTCGTCAACTGCCTTTAACAGATCATCGGTGACGAGAGAAGGACGACTATTGCGCAAGTGTGGAACACCGATTGCAGCGCTACAGCAGTAGTAGTATGATACACTACTTACTTTATGAACACGCCTCGTACCTACACACACACATACATTCAAACACACGTACATCATAAAACTTTTAGGTTCAGGGTCAGAATATAATTTGTTTATAAAATAATAAAACAAAGAAATCTACATTTATTAATCCATTTGGATGCAGTGACAACAAAATATAACTATATTTATTATAATCCATGACATGCTTATAAAATTTTAATTCATGCTTAAATGAATAAAAAGTAAGTAAATCCTTTTTCAACAAATTGACAAGTACTCTAGAATAAAGACAAAATATATTTCTACAGTAGAACCCCTCATATCCGGCCACCACGGGACCGAGCCCCTGGCCGGATAACGATTCGGCCGGATAAACCAACCTACAGTACACAGCACTTGACGAAACAAAACAATTGTACTGTACTGTACTAACCGCACTGGAAATAATCAACGAACCGTTTACAGGTTAAACCTATTAGCTCATCTGAGGACAACACAGGGAAATGGAAACAAATAGATACACCAAAATAACGCAAGAGTCGTGGGAGACTAGTGCGTGCAACTGCGCGTCTGCAAGCCGTGGTAAATAAATTTCGATATTGGCTTCCGGGAAGTGGCCGGATAAACCGAGGTGCGGTAAAACCGAGGCCGGATATGAGGGGTTCTACTGTATAACTGTTTATAGTCTGTAAGAATATAAGACTTTGAAATAATATTAAAATTTTGCATAAGGAAAACCAACAAAAACTTTCTTTAATGCTAAAATATTATTATTTATTTGTTGTTTTTATAAATAATTATTGAAAGCATGATTTTCTTCCATTATTACATGCAAAATTAAAGAAAACTTAACTACTACTGTATTATACCGTATTTAAATATTAGTTTACCTATGTATATATAAATAAAAAATAACAAAAAAGATTGTACTGAATCTTGAAAAAAAAACTATATTACTTTACTTTAACAAAACAAATACATTAAAATAAACATTACTTACAAAAATAAAATACTGATCTTCAAAATTAACGAGTTTCTTTAATGTATAGATCATCAAGGAAGGATTGACATTTATCATTGGCATTATCACCTTCCCTACACTTCACAAGAACTTTTTCGTTTATGTAACCAGCGAAATACAGTTCCTTTTCACATTAGTCTCCTGGCCTTTCCCAGTAGTGTTTTTTTATCAGCCGTTAAGTGTTCATTGATGTAGATTTTGCTTGGCGGTAATGTAGCTGCGATATCTGTCGACTGTAAGTTGTTCTTCCTTGAAGCCGCGAACCACTCATCTCTTACACTTTGAGGTACAAACTGTAATATAATTGGAGGGTAGACTAGCTTTTTCGAATACAGTCTCAACAGATGTGCCACAGAAATGACTTCTCTCTTAAATTGCATGAGAGTTTTGAGGAAATGTTATTTAAAACCTCGTAGATGTCTTCAGCTGGTGTAAGAGGTAAATCCTGTATTACAGTATTGCTTCTCTTAGAGTATTGATCCGCTTCCAAATTCTCGAAGTCACACATCTCGAAGCTCTCCACTCAGTCAGTCCCATTCTAGCTCCAACCTGTAGCAACTTGCCTTCAACTTACACTGATCTTCTTCCAAGTTTTTAACTTTGATATTAAGTTCTTTTATTTCATTGCACAGGTTATCAACAGTTTTTTAAATACGTCCCATTTTGGCGTGAATGTTAGAATTCATTTATATATTCATTACATTTGGGGCCTCAAGGATGGATTTTCTATTTTCCCCCAAATCTTCATTGCTTTGTATGGAGGCTGATCTCTTTTGCAGTTATCACATTTCCAAAATTTAATTTTAGTTTTGTAAGATTTTGTGCCGTACCTGTGCATGTACAAGCCGGATGAAACATAAGATTACAATCCACACACTTCAGTGTGACCTCACCAATTCGGAACTCGACACTGGACTTTCCACCTTTGGACACATTGACAAAACATTTTTCCTTTACGATGGAGCCAAAAAATAAATTTACTACAACTTATAAAACACTCACAGCAAAATATATCTATATTGCACTGGACAGGTTATGGCCCGTAGTTAAATAAGTGTGGAGACTAGACATAAGAGCTCCTCACTCATCGGCATACAGATAACAACTGCATAGCAAATAGTAATACTCTGGTTGAATTAAATAGTTGTATTATAATTAATAGTTATTAAAAACACAAACATTGCAAACTCTAGGGAGCCAAAATAAACACAAACATTGCAAACTTTAGGGAGCCAAAATATAGGGCCACATTTGTAGAACTTGAAATTTAAATATATGTGGAAATATGCTAATATATCTGCTAATGACAGTTGGTTAGTTGCATTTATGATTATATCATCACAATCAGAGTTATTATGATTAACCAATCAAATTTATTCTCTTGTTAACAACGAATTAGGCATGACAATTTTTAAATGTTGTGTGATTAGTTGTTAAATAGAGTTTAATATTGCTTTTAGGTTTAAGATAACATCATTTTAGTACCATTTAGTTTAAAAATTGAAAACTAATTGAATGAAGTAATAAAACAAAAAAATCTCCTTTGCATTGGCTATATTGCTCATGTATAATGAACTAACAAGACCAACTCTGTCACAGTTTGATCCAGGACATGCGCCAAATGCAGCTGACTGCAGTGGCTAAAGTTAACAGCTCTCGGATTCAGGGGATTTGTGTCCATCCTCTGGAGTCTAAGCTGTTGGTCATCTCTGGTAGCACGGGAGGGGAGTTGAGTGAGTATCTCACATTGTTATTATTACTTTTGTTAGAGTGAATTGAACATCTGTATCTAAGCACCCTTTTATTTTATTTTACATAGGAATGTGCTTATAATAGTTTTAAATACAATCTAATCAGAATTAGTTATAGAACATCTTCGATTCCTTATATATTAGTGTAGGCTAAAGTTGTTTTTTTTTTTTTTTTTTTTTTTTTAATAATTATAACTTGCAAATAAATTTTCCTTGATTATTACACTTGATGTTAAAAAATAATTATCTAATTTTTCAAACATGGACCATGTGTATACTTATTACTTAGTAACACTGCAGATCCTAAAAAAACTAAAAGTAGGTATATCTGGTAAAAAGAGTACATATAAAACCTTAAAGTGTGGTATACAAGTATGTCCCTATCATTGGAATTGCTCTTGTTGCAGCATACAATGCCTTGAATATTTGTGAATGCGTAAAGATATTGATTAATGACCGTCGGAGAGCAAACTGAATGTGTGTCATGCTGAAAATAAATCAATAACCAATACTGATCTCTATGCATCTTTTTTATAGTGATGCATGGTGCTGTAAGCAGATAAGGTGTATGGCCTATATTCCAAGAAAAAGAAAATAAATTAACTTTGGCAAAACAAACAATTAAAAATCTCCAACTTTACACTAACTTTATCCAAGCCACATTTTTATCAGTGCTATAAAGGTTAAAGATAAATTATTATTATTATTTTGTTTTTTATACTGTATATTTTAAAATTTAATTTATAATATGTAATTCTGAATATATCCCTGAATAAAGCCTGCTCAGGAATCATTGATAAATATGGAATGCTGTGTTGAAGGTTTATGGAACGTGACGGAAGGGGAGGTGGTGCAGTTCAATCCCCACAAGGCTCCTATCAACTGTGTGACTGCGGATGAGACTGATGTTAGCAAGGTGTTCTC
The DNA here is from genome assembly GCF_021130785.1 of Homalodisca vitripennis. NCBI lineage: Eukaryota > Metazoa > Arthropoda > Insecta > Hemiptera > Cicadellidae > Homalodisca > Homalodisca vitripennis. Next base: position 143,495,653 of record NC_060207.1, read on the forward strand.
AACGAGCCACGATGGAACTGTGCGCCGTGCAGATCTTAACAAGAGTGTCTTTGATTTGGTATGTAGACTATAGTAATTCTCTCAATATCATATTTGAAAATTATTAAAACACTAAGTGTAAAAGAAGTTGAATAATAAGATTATTGAATTATAACAAACTTTAATGAACCAAAAACTATGTGTGTTTTAATACAGCTTTTCAAAATTTTGCTCCTTTGCATTGTTTACAATTGGGATTTTTTCCTTTCTTGTGATACAACCCTTAAGTGCAGTACACATATGTATGTGTGCAGCTTGGAAACGAGTAAGGGCTGAAAATGTAGATGTACCCCTGTAGTTTTCTGCTGAAACCGAATATTGTAATTTCATTCTTTATTTCTGAGATAACAACGGCAAGAGACTGTCTCCACTCCCACCATGTGTCGCCTCCTGTCACCTTGCATAGCATGAGTCTACTGTTCTTAACAAACATGTCATTGACAAAACAATATTTATATAGTCTCAGGACAATGAGTGTGTTGACAGTCTGTGTCATTGAGTGGGTCCTTTGCTAACTACTATGGGGCCAGATACTATAAACCTTGGAAACATCTAAAAACTGGTTTAATTTAATTCTTTTATTCATTTAATAAATTTCTGTAAACATTCCTCAACACTATGCTTACTTTATTTGTAGTACTATGTAACATGATAATTATAATAAATATTCCTAATATTAAGGTATTTTACTTTATTTTATGATTTACAAAAAACTTCTTAGGATCTCTTTTCCCTCACCACCATCACAACGATCTACCTAAGTTCCAAAACATCCAGTGTATAACTAGATACATCATTGGATAAAATAATAGCTTCTTAACCAATTTAATTCTCCTCCACTTCTCCTGTTTCTAAATTATTAATTCCATCATTTTAAGGACTATGGCATAGTCATATATAATGCCTCTATTGTAGGTTTATAGTTTTTTTTAGTTATTTTATACGTGAGGAGTATTTGGGCCTAAAAATCTCCTGCTAGAGTAGAGCATGTCACAAATAACATAAGACTTCAGGGGTTAACTAATTGTTTTTAATTCATTTAAGTCTAAATTTAACTATAAAAAAAGTAAAAAAATCTATAAAGGGAAAAATTAAATTAGTACAATGTGCAATAAAAGACAATTTTTAACTTTGTAACTGTTTATTTGCTGTGATTTAATTCTATATTCTATGAGTGATTGGTTTATTTTGCTGTGTTAAAGTTATTTGAAGAAATTTTAATTATGGAAAGAAATCAATTTATAATCCAAACAAGCTAAAATATGTCTAAGACATTACCTACATTTAGTACTTATTGAATACCAATGTAACTGTCATTGTTTATATCTTCTCTCATTCAGATTGTATTGTACTAATATCTGCTTGTGTAGTGAGTGTGACGTTTACTTTCCAGGTCTACCAAACAGATGAGAAGAGCAATTTCTGCCACATAACTTGGCATGAACAAATAGACTCAAATACTCTCATGGTTGCCCACGGTAAGTTGATATTGTCTCTAAAAATATATTATGAGAGGGTTTTGAAATTTAAACACCATTTTGCTTTGCTGTTGTAGTAGTTTAAAAACTACCATTTAGCATATACATTATGTGGTTCCTTGTCTTTATTTAGTTTTGTGTTACTGGTGTTACATCTAAGTGGCTGTTATTGTTTGGTTTCAATTTTTAAAATATTTACATCCTTTGCTTCTTCCTTAACCCTTTTACTGCCGACGTCCGACATATCGGACGTCGGCATTTTTGCCGAAAACGCCAACGTCCGATATGTCGGACGTCTGTTTTTTTTATTGTTACTGGCTACTGTTATGTTCAAATGCCGAAATATTCGGTATTTTGGTTGTTTAGGAGGAAAGGATAATGAAAAAAGCCATTTGAAGAACTTTGGATTTCTATTTTCGTCGTCTTTGACTAGAATTGACGAACTACCTAGACAGCTGTCAAAACCAGATGATCGGGTTAGATTACTGAAATTTTCGTTCATTGTTGTTGTTTACAATGTTATCGAAAGTTTTTTGAAGTGTTACTTTTGTTGATCAAGGATAAAATGAGTAAAAGAGTTACATCTAACTCTCCTGTGAGTGAGGGAACAATAATTAACAGTCTAATCGATGGTGGTGTACAAGTGCAAGACGAACTGAGTGACAATTTCCTTCAGAATTTGTCAGATTCAGATGCCGAGAACGATTCTGATATTAGTGTTAGGGCTATTGATGACAATCAAAGTGATGTGGATGACACTGATGACGATCCTGACTTTATCTTACCATCAGATAATGAGGAGTTATTAGATAGTGAGGGGGATGTGGCACAGATAAGTTTACCTTCAACTTCCACTGGTAGGCCTAGAGGAGGCCTACCAGTTTTGGGAAAATCCTCATAGTGCAGCTATGTTTCAAGGTAGCACCTTCAAATTTGGTATATGTTCTAAGCAATTGCTCTAGTTTATAATGATATCATGCTCAAAATTTTAGTATAATTTTAAAAATAAATTATCAGATGCCAAACACAATTTTTATTTTTTTATTTATTTTTTATTTACATAATTTTTAAAATTAAATAACGAGTTTGTTTCAAATTAAAATTTCTTTTTATTATTTAAAAAACAGCATTTAAATACGAGTAAATAAAGTAAAAATTCATGCAAATCTAATGAAAAATAAAAAAGATACGGCATTTTTTGTAAATGAATGCACAACAGCGATTTTCCCCCTTGGCAATTTTGACTGGTACGATAAAAAAAATGGCCGGCAGTAAAAGGGTTAAATTGTGATGTCATCCAATATTTGAGTCCAAGAAAGAAGAAACCAGCTGAAACTTTTGTTCAAATCTGTGAAATTCTTGTTATTGTGGCGAGTGATGAAATGGATAGAAAATGAAAATGACACTCAATGAAATAGTTATGGTGTGAAAGATTGATTCAATGCAAATTTTGAGTTTAGTTCCATTTCACTTTCAATTTAATGCAACGTTTCAAATCTGATCTGTCACAGACTTGATTGACTCCTCGAATTTGAATTCTCTATCCATGTAAAGAAATCGGAAAATGTCAGCGATGAAAAATGTTTGAAACAAACTCTTTGCATTGTTTTGACATCAGAGGCACCTAGGCTACGAAAGATCTCTGCCTAGTTTACCCAGTAGCTATATAGTTTAATCTAATATATTCACATACTCAATACTTTTAAGAGAATTTATTTACAATTTTTTAAGTTATGCTGCATGAAAAAATGTAGGTCACATAGTGTTGCTACAAATTTAAATTTTTGAAATTAATACCAAGTACACAATCTATATTGCTTATATTAATTCTGATAGGCATGTGAAAAGCATCTGTTTAAAAATGTAAAATAAGTCTGTCATCCATAGGTAAGAGCTTGTGGGAAATCTGTAGAATTACATTGTCACTTGTGATTGAAAAAATATAAGCCTACTCTATTGTCACCATTGTAGTCTTTTTCTTCGGATAATTATCCTCCTTTTTCTGTTTGCTATTCGGACGTATATCTATTATCTAAGGCTTACTATATTAGGCAGTACTCATAAGTTTTCTACTTTAAGAATTTTTTGTTTAAAAGTAATAAATAATGGTTATTATTTTAAGTAATGGTTATTTAAAAATATAAATCATTTTAGTGATTTTCTTAAAAAAAAAACCTTTTTCTTATCTGATGCTATTCTTCCTCTTTGCACTCAGTGGCAGAGAGTGCTTCTTTGTTAGTCTTGGATTTAGCACTTTTTCAACTATATCAAACTTGTTAACATGAAATGATCACCAAATGAAAAACCAAACGTTATAACCTAACGAAAGTGGAATAGGAATATTCAGTAGGTAATGGTGGGACAGTTTCCAACAGACAATTGATTAGCGTTTGCAGACCTTTCATATATGCCTCATTGTACCATTTTTTTTCCCCCTTGGGGCGGCCTACTGCCATGCACTTAAGCCTCAAGGACTTTTAGCGCACACAGGAAACACACCATGAGGCCTACCAGTTTATAATTTCAGCAGTTCCACAAACCGCTGAAAACAACCTATCAGGTCCTCCTGGGGAAATTCACCACCCCTGTCCAAAATACCAAAGATGGCATACTGTCCCTGGCTATTGAAGGGCAGTCAAAGAGCAGGTGCTCAGCAGTTTCATCCTGCTCATTACACATCCTGAAGGACATTTCCTTCTAAAGGATGCCGACTATGTGAAGACGCTTCCTCAGATCCCCTGTGATAAGACCAATAACCCGAGAAGACATTGATCTATTTAATGAGAGAAGGTCCGACACAACCCTGGAGGAAGGCGTGTACAATTCTGCTCATTCTCAAGCCCGGATGCAACCTCCACCTTCTCTCATGCTTCGTGCGAACCCATTTCGAGACAACCCTAGAGGATTCACCGCACCCTTGGAACACCGCAGAACAGTTGAGGGCCTGCCATAATTGTCGCTGAGCCCCGGTTGGCCAGGACATCAGCTCTTTCGTTCCCAGGGATCCCCTCATAACCAGGAACCCAACAAACGGTCACATTGTTGATTCTGGCAAGGGAGGAAACGGCTTGATAGCAATCCCAAACTAGTTTGGATTTGATCACACAAAAGTCCAGCGCAATCAGCAGTGCCTGACTGTCCGTAAAAATATTAATCGTCTTGCTCCTATATCGCAGACGAATATTCTCACGAGCACATTCCATAATAGCTGTGACCTCCACCTGAAAACTGTCGGATACGAACCTATAGGGACCACCAGCTCCCTACATGGTCTCACTTCCAGAATTCCAGCGCCTGTGCTGCTTTTTGTTTTAGAGCTGCCTGTGAACCATTCAAGCTACGCTGGTGGAAGAGGTTTCCTTCTCTCTGACCAATCATCCCTAGAGGGTACAATAATCCTAAAGGGTTTGTCAAAGGAAAACTTTTGTGGCATCTGATCAGAGATCATATGCAGAGCATCCTCCTGTATCAAGGTGCTAATTCTACAGTGCCCACTGCTGCAGCCCAACCAGAGTCCCATCTGCTGAAGACAGTAGGCACTCCTCCTGGCCATAGCCCGAATGACAATGTCCAGGGGGCGAGGTTGAGACAACAGTCTAAGTCTAGAGCTGCACCTGGCGCTCTAGGAAAAGCCCCAGTGATAGCAAGGCAGGCCATCCTTTGGATACCCGCCAGACAAGCTACTACCATCTTGGCCTCCGTTTTTGGCCACCAGACAACAGCTCCATACATTAGTGCAGGTCTGACTATGGAAATATAAAGCCAGTACAAGAGCCTCGGCTTCAGTCCCCAGGAGCCACCTATCACACGCCTGCATTGCATTAGAGACCATTTCTCCCTGGCGATGACCCTTTCTAGATGAGGTCCCCAGTTTAGAACCCTATCTAAGATCACGCCCAGGTACAGTAGAGTCCCGTTAATCCGACCTAATTGGGACCGAGCCCTATTCGGATTAGCCAGAATTACAGAAAAATACGGTTTTAAACTTGAGATGGGTCTATTTTGTTATAGAATTATCAACATTGTTTATTAAAACATGTTTTCTGACTGTTGCATTGTATTTCTTGACAAATAAAAGTGTTTGCGAATACTAAGCACATTTACCGTATTTAGTTTGAGAGTTCTATTGTTAAGCAATGTGAGCGTACTGGATATTGTACGGGTCCACGCGTTCAATAGTTGTACGAAACTACGCGTCATCCAATAGACTCTCTTCAATGCGACAGAAGACAATAACTGAATTTATGTCTTTTAACAATTAATATTGTACTCAATAATAATATCAGTACTGTACGTCCAATTTTCGTTTGATTTCACTTCTTAATACAGTAATTTAACTCATACTTAACCTATAAGTTTCAATTTGATACTGTATTTAACTTCATTATTTATGTACTGTACCGTACACAATTTGTCTTAATAAAATACTGTACAGTATGTCTATTTAATTAAAGTTTTCTTTGTTTATGTACGAAATGGTGCACCCATTTTCATTTTTTATGTAATTATTTCCTATAACTGTTCATTATCGTTATAAATAATTCCTCCTGGACCTGTTCGGATTAACCGACGTTCGGATTACACGTGTTCGGATTAGCGAGACTCCACTGTACTTGACCTCGGACTTCAGCTCAATGGAAAAGCCTCTTAATAGAAAAGGACCAATGCCCTCCATCTGTCGCCTCCTAGTAAAGGCAACCACAGCAGCCTTTGTGGGGTTGCCACTGAGGCCAACCTCATCACACCAATTTCCCACCATGTTCAGAGCAGCATTGCTCAGTTCCGTGATTGTTGTGTTGAACTTGCCACTCACAAGAATCACAATATCATCTGTGTACCCCTGTGCAAAGACACTGCTACTATTCAAAGAATTTAGTAGGTCGTCCACAACCAGGTTCCACAGGAGAGTAGAAAGGACACCACCCTGCGGACAGCCCCTCATAGTCCTCAACACTAACACTTTCTCCCAAGAGGGATGTAACAACCACCCTGTCCGTGAGCAAGGCCCTTATCCAGTCACATATTTGACCATCAATACCACGTCTTGAGACCGCATTGATAATCGCCTGAGTGGCTGTGTTGTCAAAGGCTCCTTCGATGTCTAGAAAGACACCTATGGCTACCTCTTTTGCTGCTAGCATCTTCTCAATCCTGCATACCAATTGATGCAGGGCCGAGTCGCATGACCTTCCTGGAGTGTAGGTATGCTGATTAGGATGTAGAGGTCACTCTCCAAAAGAACTCCCTACCACACAAACCTGGCAACCATTTTCTCCATGGTTTTTAAAAGAAAGGAGGACAGGCAGGCATATCGGCCCATTGTACCTTAACTTTAGACATTGTTAACAAACCTAAAACATATTTCTTTATTATTTTGATTTAAATAAATGTTTGTTTTGAACTTTTAGCGTTTGTTTAGGTTATAATTGTTTTTATATATATATATATATATATATATATATATATATATATATATATATATATAAATGTATTTAACATTTCGTACGAAGGGCTAAACTTCAAATTTTAGTTCAAAGATAACTTGTTCACTAAATCTTCAAAAACTTCACAAGAGAAGTGTGCCTAAATGATTATAATAAATTATTATTAGGAAATATAATTTATTGGTGAATAAAACCATATTCAATTAATGGGGTAAGTAAATATGAGAACTATATTTTTTATAAATTTTTGAAATATAACCTGCAAAGACACTGAATACACCTTGCCAGTATAAAGTTTTACCATTGCCAGTTTTAGGGTTATTGTATAGTGCCATTTTCTAAAGTAAGCCAACAACTTCTGCTTTGTCAATAAGCTTGTTCATTACATTGGACACATCCTAGCAGTGAATTTTACTACTGACATTCCAATAGACATCAAAGAGTAAACAGAATCTTTAAAAATTCTAATTACACAATATTATAACTCAGTTAAAAATGTTTATTTTACGCAAAACTACAGGAGTTCTGCTCAAAGTGTTTTAGCAAATACATACTGAATAAGATATACAAATTATGATTGTTGCTTCTGGTATGCTGTTGTTATTCAAGAGTTTTTTTAGAATTTGTTGGAGTAAAAAAAAATATTTATAGCTCCTTTTAGTTAAGATTATAATACTTCTGCTATAAGTTAAAAGCATTAGTTTAAAATTTCAACACAATAAAAAAGTATTTTCCCTCTGATTTTCCTTCTCTGGGAATATTAAACTCATTTACAATCAACCTGAAGGTGGTTTTGTTGCTGAAGTACATAGGAACTCCCTTAACATTAATATAGTCACAGAATACAGAAACCCCCTTAAAAGTAGAGAAGTTGAGTTGTCAAAAATCTATTTTTAAAGTAGCTAAGATATTTTAAATTGATCTTTTCATCATTAAAATACATGGCAATGTTTATGTGTGAATATGTACAGGTACTGGGGACGTAGGGGTTGTAGACCTGAGGGCAAAGGCAGTCCAGAATTGGTACGACTGCCATCCCCGCTCAATCCGTACAATCCACTTACATCCGACTCAACAACATTATTTCTTATCAGCCTCAGGCTTAGGGTGAGTGTGTTTATTTTACACAATGTTACATTAATTTTTACAAGAACACAGCTCTTTGAGTATATAAGATTGTGGATCAAACAAAAATTGAAACTGTTCAGTTAATTGAAATATTATTGAATTATTGAAATATCTTCATGTAGGTTTCATTGTAACTGGTATTGTAACATTTTGAATGCTAGCTCTGAATTACATGATTTCTAATGTTTACATGACTGGATGTTTTATTAATTTAAAACTATCATAATTAAAAAACCTATTGAAACATATAAAAAAAATGTTTATACAGGGAGCGGCAAAATGATCTGACGGTTTTCGCTTCCGTGCTGTCAAGCGAGTGAGTGGTGGGGGGTGGTGGGGATAGGGGCGTTGCCCCAGCAGAGCCTACGTGCGGACATTTTTAGTAGCCATGGAGCCGGTGGAACCTCTGAGCACCGTGCGTTCGTTGTGGAAGCATTTTTTAAAAGTGGCGATAGTGTTGTTGCTGTTCAGCGGCAGTTCCGCAGACGTTGTTTATTGTGGCTCCAAGAGGGAAAGTGCCAACTCGAAACAAAGCCATTTTGCTGCGGGTGGGTAACTTTAGAGCTTACCGGTTCAGCTTTAAAACGAAAATCAACAGGCCGTCCAAGGTCAGCCCGGACGCCAGAGAACGTCGAGAGAGTGAGAGGAGCTGTGGAAAACAGTCCTCGGCGGCCTGCACGGAAACAAGCTGCAGCTCTGCAGATGTCTGACCGCTCGGTAAGAAGAATATTAAGGTACGACCTGCACTTTCATCCGTACAAAATGGCTATCGTGCAACAGTTGAAGCCCAGTGATTATGCAAAACGTATTGAATTTTCAGAGCAAATGATTGATTTGCTTACAGATGAAAAAATTCTCATTATGAGTGACGAAGCTCAATTTCATTTGACTGGTTATGTTAACAAACAGAATTTCCAATATTGGTCAGAAAACAATCCAGAAGAACTGCATGAGCGACCTCTTCACAGTCCCAAGGTCACTGTGTGTGTGTGTGTGGCGTAACGAAAAATTGTGTTATAGGCCATACTTTTTTGAGAGAACGGTCAAACTGTAAACCGTCAATTCACAACGATACCTGACTATGTTGAAAAAACTTCCTGATACCCAAAATAACGCATAAATCGCTTCAACCGCCACAGAATTTGGTTCCAGCAGGATGGGGCAACTGCCCACACAGCCAAATGTGGTAATAAACTTCTTAAGAAGCAAGTTTCGTGGGGCCGAGTCATCTCGCGTTTCGGGACATTGCGTGGCCACCTCGCTCCCCGGATCTCTTCATCCTGTGACTTCTTCTTGTGGGGACTGATGAAATCTAGAGTATACACAAACACGCCGTAAAACCCCGCACATTGGAGAACTTGAAGGACAACCATACGCCAAGAAATAGCCAACCTCTCTCCTGAAATGTTAGGGAAAGTGTTTGACAATTTCAGCAGTGCAAGATTGGAAGGATACATCGCCAAAGACGGAGACATCATTTGAAAGACGATATATTCAATTCTTAAACGGATCAACTCGCCCTTTTTTGGTTATTTTTTATAAAATGTTCATAAATACCAATCTGAAATCTGCAATAAAACACTTTGTACCACTTTAAACATTTGAGTTGTTTACATTATAAAACCGTCAGATCATTTTGCCGCTCCCTGTATATCCACTGTATTTTACAATACAAAGATAAGGGATACATTGTTGGTACCGTGGCTTGACTACACTATATATATTATATATATAAAAATATATAATATATAATATATATATATATATATATATATATATATATATGGTAGGGGAACATTTTGAACACTTACTTGATCACAGTACTTAAAAATTGGTTGTTTACTTGTAATACTTAATAATTTACATTGTTCAATTGTTTTAAAAAAATTCAAATAGCTATAACTACTGAATGAATCCACCTTTTTAAGTCCGGTTTTGCGGGCATTGTTACTCTGCTAAGTAAGACCTTTAATTTGATACCAAACTTGACCTATGCTGCTATTTAAGAATTTTGTCTGACTCCTTGTGGACCCGCCCCCCCAAAGGGATTATCTGGTCGGTAATTGGGCAAGATATGTGCGTTACTATCACCAGTAAGCACGTGTGAACTTTGGTATTTTTTTATATTGTGGTTTTAAAAAATTAAAAAAGAGGTTCCAGACTTAATTGACACCCTGTATATATTATATATATATTATAAACTGCAAATACAAGACAGTTATGTATATTAAATAGCCAAACACTATTCTATGGCGCTGTTATGATGTATGTTTGTTTTTAAAATAAAATTCTGTTTGAACTTAAAGCTTAAGTGTTAGACCACTTTATAGTAAAGGACATGTATGTGTACAATGGCTTAAAACATACACTTTTGTCAGATTTTCTTGATCGTGGCAACAAAACAAACTCTACATTGCATTGGAAATATAATTCACTTAAACCAGAAGTGCTCATATGTGGGCAAAGCTTATGAAAAGTATGCAAAGCCGCGGGAAACAGTTAGTATTGAATATTATATTGCTTTGATTTTAATGTTGTTCCCATAAAAATTCACACTTCTGATTCAGCAGTGAAAATTAAATAAAAAGTATGAATTTATACAATAAAACCATCACGAGTCCTTTATACCAATTCTTTTCCCTCAAATTGTATATGTATAAATAATACTTTAGATGATAATAGTTGATGTTTTGAATTTTACAAGAAAATTGACATTTGGTAATTTGGTGGACCATTACTAATTTTTAAATTGTTTTTTTTTTCTAGATAAAACTACATAAATTGGATTTGAGATTCTTATAAATAACAGATTTTTATCTTTTGTATGTAATAAATTTAACATACAAAATGTATTTAACATTTCGTACAAAGGGCTAAACTTCAAATTTTAGAACAAAGATAACTTGTTCACTCTTTACAAGAGAAGTGTGCCTAAATGATTATAATAAATTATTATTAGGAAATATAATTTATTGGTGAATAAAACCATATTCAATTAATGGGGTAACTAAGTATGAGAACTATATTTTTTATAAATTTTTGGAATATAACCTGCAAAGACACTGAAAACACCTTGCCAGTATAAAGTTTTACCATTGCCAGTTTTAGGGTTATTGTATAGTGCCATTTTCTAAAGTAAGCCAACAACTTCTGCTTTGTCAATAAGCTTGTTCATTACATTGGACACATCCTAGCAGTGAATTTTACTACTGACATTCCAATAGACATCAAAGAGTAAACAGAATCTTTAAAAATTCTAATTTCACAATATTATAACTCAGTTAAAAATGTTTATTTTACACAAAACTACAGGAATTCTGCTCAAAGTGTTTTAGCAAATACATACTGAATAAGATGTAAAAATTATGATTGTTGCTTCTGGTATGCTGGTGTGGTATTCATATATAATTATTATATAAAAAGCTAATCCCATTATCAGCCTTATTCTACCCATTCTCATTGGCTGCTGACCTTTGTGAGGATCTAATTAAACAAAATAAGGATAAGAGTTGGTACAGCACATTATCCACTCTTTAAGGGTTAATAAAAATAATGTCTGTGCACAATTACATGAGATTTGTTCCAGTATGTTTCAAGAATACATTGATATCTGACATTAAAGGCCAATAGAAGAGTGGAGCTATGATATTTGAGATAATAACCATATCTATGAGAGTGCAATTAGGTACTATGGAAAGTGCAAAATTATAAGAAATGTTTTCTAGTAGGTTCTATAATTACACTGGTTTCTGAGTTTAAAGATGGGTTAATTTTCAACTCAGTCTGTTGTCAGCATTATGTACTGAATGGTGTAGCTATTTTATAACAGTTATCGAGATTTATTATATCTGCCCTGTTCTAGTAAAATAATAGTAATAATCAGTTCCAGTAACAAATTGTTTGGGACTGTTTAATGTTCCATAGCATGGTCCTGCATTTCAGTGAATGTGCACTATTAAAACACATGTTGAAAGTGTGCTGCTGTATCGGAAATCAACGTAACAATGCAGCATATCATAAAGAATTTTCATAAATTTTTAAAATTAATTAGCGAATAATTAACTGACAGTACTTCCTTGACTTTGATGTTAACCCTTAGTGTGCTAAATAACAATAATAGAATTACTAAAGAGGTTCAGGTTATAGGTATTCTCCTAGTAGTCCGCTTATAGTGTAACAAGGGTTAACTAACAGTTCTCCTTTGGCTATAGTACATGATGTTAATCCTTAGTGTGCTAAATAAGAATAATATGATTACTAGAAAGGTTTAATATGCTCCTAGTCATCTCGCTTATAGCATAATAAGGGTTAACTGACAGTGCTTCTATGGCTATAGTACATGTTAACCGTTAGTGTGCTAAATAACTATCATAGGTAGATTAGGTTCAGTATGCTCCTGATAAACCGTTTATAGTGTATCAAGGGTTAAGACCTATTGGATATTGAGATAAGGACTCATATGGTTGTTTACCATCAATCAGAATTGTGCTAATTTCTGCACATGGAAATATTCTTATTGTCTTATTTTAATCTGATATTAAAGCTCTGCTCCAGGTAATAGAGAAGTGTAATCTTAGAAGATACTTGAACACATGTCATGTAATATAGTACAAACTTTCATGTTACTGGACTCTGCTTCATTGACCATCAATATCAGAAATCAGTGTGATATTAAATCAGAAATGCAAATGATACAAAAAAAAATATGTTTTTTTAATACACTCCCGTTATACTGTCGGGAAATGCTTGTAAAGCTTAGATAAGATGCACTGTAATTTAATGAATCTCCAAGGCAGTTGTAATTTCGTTTTTTAAATAATGTAGCAGCCTGAAGAAAAACCTGTTATTTTGATATCCAGAATGCAAGCTAGACATATCTTCATAAATGAAACACTATTTTTTCTTTAAGAGGTTCCAGCTTGTAATCCATAGCATTGTACATGACTCAGTATATTTGGCCTTTTAACTACAACAGTTACTATTATGTTGTATGCTATAGACGAATGCTGCTAAATTTTAATAATTCACCTTTCTCACATTTGAGGATGCAGGAAAATAATTTCCAATCTGCTCTTGCTGAAATTTTGAAATGATTGAATTCCTTGTCGTTGTGAGAAACATTAAGTATGTATGTAATTTACTCTTATACACAAATATAACTGAAAATGTTGTGGTTGTTGTAGAGAATGCAAGATCTGGGATTTACGCAACAGCAAGAAACACACAGACCAGTTTGTGTCAGAGTTAACCTCACCATCTAAAGGGAAGGGTCTGACATCTGCTTTCTTCTCTCCCGATGGCTCCAAAATAGTCAGCACTTGCAACGATGACTACTTACGTTTCTATGACACCTCTGATCTTGCAAATCCTAAAGGTATGTTTAGTTGATCCATTCTATTGCTGAAAAAATGCATTGACATAATGTTATTGAATGTGAAAGACAATCTAAAGTTAGAAAAATCCAGTTGCTTTAAAATTAGTGTATTCAGTTTTTTATTTTGATAAGTGTCAGAAAAATTATCCTAACATTGTAGCTATAAAGTGAATGAAAGACAGAATTGTGAAGTCACATTCTCTTTCAATTTTAAAGTCATTTTTCTCAATTTTCAGGATATCTAGGTAAAGTAGATTTCATTTTGGCCCGTTCATAGCAACTACCAGTCTATTTCTGTCTTTGATGTGTACGCCTTACATGCATGTTTTGATTCCTAAATTAAGTAGCCAAAAACTGTTGTAACATGTAACCTTAAGCACCAGCTAATCAAAACTCGGTGTATTGCACAATTTTCAAGTAATCTAATACTTACGGCTACAGCACTGCTTCCTTGGAATGTCTGGTTGCTATATTGGAACAACAAAACAATCAATGACAATGCAAGGAGCAACGTATGTTTCTGTTCAACCAAAATCAGTGTATTACACTGTTTTCAAGTAATCTAATACTAGTACAGTCACAGCACTGTTTGTTTGAAATGTCTGATTGCTAAATTGGAACAACAAAACAATCAATGACAATGCAAGGAACAGAGTATGTCTCTGTTCAATCAAAATCAGTGTATTACACTGTTTTCAAGTAATCTAATACTAGTACAGTCACAGCACTGTTTGTTTCAAATGTCTGATTGCTAAATTGGAACAAAGACACAATAAGTAATAATGCAAGGAACAGAGTATGTCTCTGTTCAATCAATATCAGTGTATTACACTGTTTTCAAGTAATCTAATACTAGTACAGTCACAGCACTGTTTGTTTGAAATGTCTGATTGCTAAATTGGAACAAAGAAACAATAAGTGATAATGCAAGGAACAGAGTGTGTCTCTGTTCAATCAATATCAGTGTATTACACTGTTTTCAAGTAATCTAATACTAGTACAGTCACAGCACTGTTTGTTTGAAATGTCTGATTGCTAAATTGGAACAAAGAAACAATAAGTGATAATGCAAGGAACAGAGTATGTCTCTGTTCAATCAAAATCAGTGTATTACACTGTTTTCAAGTAATCTAATACTAGTACAGTCACAGCATTGTTTGTCTGAAATGTCTGATTACTAAATTGGAACAAAGAAACAATAAGTGATAATGCAAGGAACAGAGTATGTCTCTGTTCAATCAATATCAGAGTATTACACTGTTTTCAACTAATCTAATACTAGTACAGTCACAGCACTGTTTGTTTGAAATGTCTGATTGCTAAATTGGAACAAAGAAACAATAAGTGATAATGCAAGGAACAGAGTATGTCTCTGTTCAATCAATATCAGTGTATTACACTGTTTTCAACTAATCTAATACTAGTACAGTCACAGCACTGTTTGTTTGAAATGTCTGATTGCTAAATTGGAACAAAGAAACAATAAGTGATAATGCAAGGAACAGAGTATGTCTCTGTTCAATCAATATCAGTGTATTACACTGTTTTCAAGTAATCTAATACTAGTACAGTCACAGCACTGTTTGTTTGAAATTTCTGATTGCTAAATTGGAACAAAGAAACAATAAGTGATAATGCAAGGAACAGAGTATGTCGTTGTTCGATCAAGTATCTGTGGATTACACTGTTTTTTAATGAATACAGTGGAATCTCAATGTATCGAACCTCAAGGGGAAATATATACTTCGATATATCGAGAATTCCAATATAATGAGTTTCGGTATATTAAGGCTGTTTGAGGCAAACTTTGATATATAGAGGTTTACAATTGTTGTTCTGTTAGTCACTATATCAAGGTTAAATCAGCAGACTTCTATATAAAGAATTCCACAACAACAGTAATAATGTAGGCTTGATTAATAATACTTTATCTGGAAATTTGTAGTAAGAAATTATAACAAGTAAAGTGTATACATTTAAATTCATTAATTTTAACAAAACCTACAGTATTGCAGTATAAATGGGAACATGAAATAATAATTCAAACAGTTATATAAATCCAATATGTTTGCCGTCGCAATTTTATCAAAAACTAATGCGCACAGTTCACTGAGATTCGAATCACGGTAATGTTCAAATCAAACTGAGGGTGAAGTGGTGATTTACCACTGGTTACAAAAGAAAAAAAAGAAGTGTCAGTGGTAAGGGGTTTCAAGTCTTGACATGAAAAGTACGGTACTGTACTTCTGTTCGTTTATAGAGGTTGACAGTAGGAAAAATTAAAGGCAACAATTTTATATATTGAAGTTATTTACCTTAAACCTTTGATATATAGAGGTAAAATTAGTATGAAAGTAAACAAGAAAATGACAACTTTTATCAAGGAATTTGATATTTTGAGGTTCGATATATCAAGGTTTCACTGTACAACTATCAGAGTATGTCTGTTTAAACAAAATCTTTGTTTTAAATCATTTTCAAGTAAAATAATAATAGTGCGGCCACAGCACAGCCTCAACCTTCGTACAATCTCTCAACAATCCACTTCAGAAGACAATTACCAAAAAGATGTTTATTAAATTCTACTCCATAAGAATTCTTAATTTAGCTTATATAGTACATTTTCTCTTTATTAATTTAAATTGAATCACGTACAACATTGCCCTGATGCCCCAAATTATGTAACACTCCTTGCAAGTTAAACTTAGAAGTCAAGTCTTTGAGTACCATACAAGCGAGTTTCCTGCCACTCAGCATGACAGCCAGTATCATAATAGCTGCTATGCTCTGTCCACCCTTCACCCCATCTTGCTCTCTTCCACTACTACAAGTATAGAGGAGGTGCAGGCAATATGACCAGCCATGACATCAAGCTGACCGTACATATTTCAAAGCATATACATTCTTGTTCCCATCGGCCATACTATCAGGCCGTCAACAATACTGTCCAAAACCTGAGAGTTGATAATGGCGTTACCACATCAAGTAAAAATAAAATATTTGCTTGGCCTAAATAAAATACAAGTTCCTTTCACCTACTAACAACTAAAAAACATGGTTTGCAGATTATAACATTATTATCATAATATTATTATTATTATTATTATATTAGAAAATCTTATCATAGATTTTTAACCCCTATACTGCTTTTAATCAATTTACAATTAACACAATAGTGGATGGTAGGAGTGTAAATAAACTTATATCTGTTCATCTCCAACATAAAGAATAGACTTAACATATTTTTAATTTAGATTTTAACTGTTTAAAAGAGTAGAGCATGTCACATTTGGAAAAGCTTTTCAAAAATGTATGAATGAAAATGTTTAATTATCTTGAAAAAGTGAAAACTTTAATGCAAAATGGGCAATTTGGTCATTAGATTACATCAATAAGATGAGTCAAAGTTGAAATTAAGTGTAGCTATCTGTTCACAAACATAATTGGTGGCTCAATAATATTCGGCCATATTCGGTAGTTTCTGCTTGAGGTGGAAATCCATTTTAGGGTGAATATATTGAAGAAAAATTTTAATTAACTGAAGAAAAAGCAAAATCATAAAACAATCAGTGGTTTGGTTTATTACTAACCAAATTTTCTCTTTTATTTATTTGTTGTTTTTACATTATCATACATCGTAGCTCGTTTGATCAGATTGTAAACATTGTTTTATTACAGAAACTCACAAGGTGATGCACAACAACCATACTGGTCGTTGGTTGTCAGTGTTCAAGGCTGTGTGGCATCCTCGAAGCTCTGATCTGTTATTTATTGGAAGCATGCAGAAGCCTAATCTGGTGAGTATTTGTTATACAAATGCATAAAATAATACAAAAAACTGAGACAATTGTTTTTCAGTAGACATTCAAAGTTGTCTACCAGGGAAAACCGGGAATTCTTAAAGAATTTTGCTAACTCCGGTATAAATAAAAAAATTTAAAATATACCTCTGGAGTCTAAAAATAGTTATTATGTCACTGAATTTTTTATTTTTCTTTTATAGAAAAGTAACAAGTTTAGAGGTGGAAATATTTTTATTGTCTTGATTTAAACAGGATTTCAAAAATAAATGCTCTAGAGTTAGAGCATGATCTAATTAAGTGTTAAATGATAAAGTGTGCTGCTGATGATGGCATTAAAAATGAAAATTTAAGTTTAATAGCTGATGATGTTTTTGGGGATTAACACCAATCGTGTCGAATAATGTGGTTTACAATAGCTTATATTCTAATATTTCCATTGGATCTTCAGTCATTATAATAAGTATGAGGTAAGGTCTGCACATTTTCGTTTTACCCTACTTCTGCTTCGAGCTGGCTGGTACCGGTTCCACTGGATACGCCCATGCTTGTACACTTCTTATCACTTGCCCTATTCTCTGTAGTATTATCAGTCTTTTTGTGATATTGGAGTAAATAGTGCTGTCTCGCAATATTCACGATTGAGTACTGTGTAAAGAGGGCCTTACTCCTGCACAAGTTAAAGAGAACTTATGTAGCATGATACATTTACAACCGGTCTTTAAACATATAAATTATATTTACATCCGTTGTCAGGCAACTAGATAAAGAGACTGAAAGTCACCACATTAAGATCCTATATATAGTTAGATGACTGGCGGTTGGCTTCAGCTCAGTTCAAACCGAAGATTTGGTAGAGGTATGTGGATGATACCTTTGTTATTTTTCCTCATGGAGACACTGAACTGAATGAGTTTTTGAATCACATTAGTAGTAGTA
The DNA here is from genome assembly GCF_021130785.1 of Homalodisca vitripennis. NCBI lineage: Eukaryota > Metazoa > Arthropoda > Insecta > Hemiptera > Cicadellidae > Homalodisca > Homalodisca vitripennis. The sequence goes on from NC_060207.1 coordinate 143,513,855, forward strand.
ATTTCTCCTTCCATCCGCCTTACAATGGAAGTGGGAAGTAGAAGTCTAAAACAAGCGTCCTTTTTTGGATGTGTGTGTATTAAGAGATAGGGATGTCCTTAAGACTAGTGTTGTTTTGAAAGAAAACACACACAGAAAAATATTTAAATTATCAATCAAACCATCAAAATCTGTCAAAGAAGGAGTGATCTACTCATTATTTGATAGAGCAAAGAGCTTATGCTCATATAAAGATAGATTAAAAGAGGAATTTAAGAATGTCGAATTGGATCTTAGACACAATGGATACCCTTAATTAGTAATAAATAAGTATAAACAAACCAGAAAAATCATTACTGAGTCAAACAGAATTGTGATAAATTTGCGTTTATGGCAATCCCTTATGTTCTGGGATTATCAGAGAAAATTAGAAGAGTAGGTAGAATGTACATTAGAACCACGTTTAAAACACACACTACTCTTAGGCAAAGTGTCATAAAAACAAAACAAAAAAATGGTACACAGGATTCTAAAAACTGTGTTTACAATATCAAATGTAGTTGCAATAGCGAATACATAGGCGAGCCAAAAAGACCATTAAACGTAAGGATAAAAGAACACAATAAACACAAGAAAGGGTCTAAAGAAAAAGTAAAAAAATTGCACACCATTGTTGGTCTGAAGACCGTCATATGAATTGGGATGAAGCCAACATAATACACCGGGAACCTAATCTCTTTAAAGGAAATAATCGAGGCTACATACATTAAATTGGCAGACCAATCAATCAGTCGAGATTAGGCCACTTTGGTTGCGAATTCTGAAAAATGAACTAAAAGAAAATCAAAAGTATTAAACAGATTAGATATTTGTAATAAACCCAGATATTTGTAATTTGCAGGGTCACAGTATGGTTTAAAGAAATTCATCTAGCATGAACTAATAATAAAAAAGGCCCACTCCTGTTCCCTTCCTTTTTTTGCCGCCACCTTGTTTCTGCCGTGACGATTGCCATTTGCTATTGGTCTCTGGTTAGTCTGCGAATGCAGACCTATTGTAACCTGTATTCTGTAGTTCAGTTTTAATAATTAGTGTTGTTTAGTTGTACCTTAACTGATTGATGTATAAATTTATCTGCTACATTATTTAAGTTGTACATGTTCAAAATACTGAATTTTCTAGAACACTATATTTCATACATTTGTCTTTCTTTATTTGTTTGATACATGGTTGGTTGTCCACAGATTCAACTGTATAGTGCGACAGGACAGCTGATGCGGGAACTGAAAGGTCAAGAGCTGACCACCATCTGCCCTGTGATCAGCCTCCACCCCTCCCTCCCGGTGTTGGTGGGTGGGAACAGTTCTGGCAAAGCTCACCTTTTCACTATCCCGACCATATCAGACCAGCTGGTGAAGAATGAAGAAGATGATGATTCATCCTAAACTTCCATATAATTTCTTCATTTATCTTAATTTATCTTCAATGTAAAATATTGTATATTTTCAAGTTCTTATAGTTAATTTCACAAAGACAACAGATTAATTGTTTTTTTTTTCTTTCACAACACCTACATTACTTTGGGATTTATGAAGTTTGAATATTCTGCATCTATTTTTTTCTAATGGTTAAAAAGAACTAAAGTGTTTGTTTTATTTTATGAAGTAAGTTAAAATTATTATTATTAAAACTAATAGAAACTTAATTATTACCATACTTTAGTTAAAAATATATTGCTAAAATGTGTTTATTAATAATTTGTGAGTTTTAGTTATAAAAACGTTATACTTAGTTTTTAAGAGAATGAAATTCTGGAATACAATACATCTTATTTTATTGTATTTTTATACTTTCTGTTTGTTTACATAATTTATAAGGTGACCAACCAAAACGTGTCCGTTGAATATCACTCAAAAATTGATCTTAGGAGCTTCAAAATGTCAGCATACACATTACTGTTGAGCTTCTCTACTCAGTTTGTAACCAGTAATTGAAAATCAGAATTTAGCTTTGACTCGTCCGATCAACATTACCTTCTCACTATCTTTTTGAAAGGACAAGAATGCTTAATAAAACACTGTTTTACTCATCTTTGTTAATAACGTTTACTCTATTCTGACATTTTTCTCATATTAATACTGTTACTTATGAAGTTTTCAAAACATTATATATATATTTCATAATTTAATTTTGTAATACCCTTTTGTGCCTTCCTTTGGATTTGTAAAATATTTTTATTCTTGTATATAATTATATTCTAAGATACAACTTAGTATATTGCTAGATATAACTTTTAATGTAATTAAAATCTGTAAATTAAATCAAATAAAGCTAACGTTATATAAGTTCTGTATATATAGTTTTATTTTCATAACAGTAAAACATAAAAGCAGATTGTCTTTTTTCCACACTGCCTGTGATTTCACATCTTCAAATCTCAAGACTTAGTGTTCTATAGTTACATTACTTTCTCTGATTAGATGCTTTAAAAATTTGCAGATATTTATTTTGAAAATATTTCTATCGAGAAACAGTACAACCCACTTAATTTAACTAATCTTTCTCATACTCAGTGTGTAAATAATATATATATATATATATATATATATATATATTTTATTTTATATTTTATATATAGTCCTAATGATGATTTGGTAAACCAAAATGAAAAATCTTAAAATACCAATATCGAAAGCTCTTAAGAATGCAAAATTAGCATCGAATGCTCAGTATATTGAAAAATAGTAGCAACAAGTGCAAAGCTGCTGGGAATTTGATTAACCCTTTGAACCCAGACCAAATATTGATGGTGGAAAAAACGTACCAAAAAATCATTTGACCTAAGAACTACCGAGGAAATCCGAGCAAAAACAGACTTGTTTTGCATACTGTTTGTAAAAAATTAATACGTTTGCTATTTTTTTGCTATTGTTCTTGTATTAAACACAAAATGTCCAGAATGAAATTGTATACACAGAAAAATTTAGTCTGAAGTATAAAAAAAATGTTTTACAGCATTTAAAAAATAATTTTACAAAAATAGGTATATAGATTTTTAGGCATAAAAAATTATTTTAAGATTTTTTAAATTAAAAAATAAGAATATTTTTTACTATGGGCTCCCACATTTTATGTTTTCTAAATTTAGTTTGTGTATGTACAAAAAAAATTTATATTGATATCTCTATAAATAAACTTTTTTTGAATTTTTATATAAAAGTATGTGGACTTGTAAAAACCTCTAGGCGGTACAAACACAAAAATCACTGATATTTACCTAAATAAAACTAAATTAGTAAATAAATTTAATAAAAAAAATTAGTATTTAATAAATACATCATAAATAATGTATTACTATCATAAATATGTATTTTACGATTTCAAATAGAATATGTATTAAACGCATATACCTTGGCGACGATATTACGTCGCCCGGGGATTCTCGGCAAAATTACATTGGACGACGATACATCGTCGCCGCGGGATCCTTCGCATATTTCTCGGCGACGATAATTTCGATTTCGCCTGGGGTTCAAAGGGTTAACGAATAACAATTCAATCCAGTCCTTCCTAAGTCTAATCTCACACCAGATGATTTTTAATAACTTTTTTATTGAATCTGTTGAAATGGTATTCAGAGAAAACTTGTTTAAGGACTCCCCGTGACATTCGATGATTAAGTAGAAACAAATAAGTAAAGCTAACTTTAATTGGAATACATTTACACCCAAGATATTATAAAAGCAGCAAAGAGACTTAACAACTCCAACAGTAAAGAATTTTTAACCTTTCTAACAGCGTTTTAAAAAAGATAATTCAGACAGTTTCCGTTCCTCTAGCATTCTGCATAACCAATTATTGTGAAGAAGTGTATTCCTTACCAGCTCAAAATATCTCGGGATATGTACAATATACAAAAAAAGGCCAGTAGTACACCACAAAGTTACGCCCTGTTATAATACTACACAATTAATATCCAAAATTGTGAAATAATTGTATATGACCAGCTTAGTATGCATCTTGTGAAGTATAATAAATACCTTAATGTAACACATTCGGTTTTTAGAAGGGGGATGTCAACTTAGATGCAAATAGATAATTAGTACAAGAAGCCTTTCAGGCATTTGAAAACAAATTGCTTTGTTCAGGCACACTCTGTGACCTGAGCAAGGCCTTTGATTGTGTCAATCGATGACTACCTCTTAAATAAACTTCAGTTTTATGGTGTTGAAAACTCCCCTTTAGTTTTTATTGAATCATACTTACAGAAATAGAAGTCAAAAAGGTTTAATTGATGGTATTTGGTGCCCAAGAACTAAAAAGTCAACTTCGGGTGTACCTCAAGGGATCGTCTAGGACCTCTCCTCTTTTTAATATCAATAAATGACCTCCCGGATTTTATAAAAGCCAGAATCTTATATTATACTGCTGACGACACAACTTCGGTGTAATTCACTGAGACATTAATGCTTTGAAGAAATTAACTGAAAACGCGCTTCAGGGTGCCACCAACTTGTTCAATGCCAATGGATTTCTTCTAAATCAGAAAAACCCAAAAAATTATATTTAGTTTAAAAATATATCCTGAGGGAATCTGATTCCTTAATGCAGTAAGTTTTTGGGAGTGTTTAGTGATAACCATTTAACATGGAGCCAACACATTGACTCGATTAATCCAAGATAAAATAGAATCATTTATCTCTTGAGGAGTCCTCACTGAATAAAATCACGGAATCGCTTAACAGAAACAGCTATTTTGCATATTTTCAGTCAATAATGCGTTTATGGGCGCATACGCTGGGGAAAATTGTAGCAGATAGGAGAATATTATACATCCAAAAAAGAGCCTTAAGGGCTTTAACAAATTCACAAGAATATGAATCATTGTCAACCCGTATTTATTAAAATGAAAAATACAAACAGTAATTAATCTCTATATTTATGACTTAACCTATATGCAATTTAAAAATAAAAGTAGTTAGAAATTATAATTATGATATTCATAACTATAATTCAAGGAATAAGGATAGAGGCCCTCATAGCGTTTTCTAGACTGAGTAAATGCCAAAGTAGCCATGACATTATATTATGGAAAATTTACAATTAAATTAAAGGTATTATGGATAAATATCCAATCCTGCAATTAAAAAACAAGTCAAAATTATAACTGCTATTAGAAATCCCCCCCCATTTATAAAACTAGATGACTTTTTTGTCATTGATCCAATAGACTTTTTGAACTTTGCACGACGGCCTGTTACAAATCACAATTTTTGTTAATCATGTTTTGCTGGTCTTTGCTTGAAGGATGTATATTAGCTGTGCGGAGAGAGCTGTTGTTTGACGGAGTACTTTGATGGGTACTGTTTGTATTTATACTGGATAGTTCAGTTTAATGGAGGGTAATTTTGTTAAAATCGGATTATGTTGATTTATGCAGGGGAATTTTATTGATTTGGATTTCACAAGGTGTAATTACATTGTATTTGTATGTTAAATATTTTTAAGTAGTAGTTAATCATATAATATTTGTAATTTGTAATCCTTTTTAATATTGTGTGTTGATTGATTAGAAAATATGATTTGACCATGTTTGAATATGTGATGGGACTTCATGACTAAGCTTACTTAGCAGCTAAAATGACATAGTCAGATGATCGTTTGTGATTCTTATGAGCAAATAAATATTATTATTATTGATTATAATATTTATTTATAATATATTTATATGCTATGATATATAAATAGTACACAAGAATCTGCATGTTCAGCAGACAATAATAAAATAATGGTTAAAATATAATATACTTGAATGAATATTTTGTAACCATTACGAGCATCAACCATTTTTAAGTAGTCATGTCATTTTGCATTACAATGAATTGTTAATTAGTTTTATAAACATTTTAATGTAATAATAATAATAATACCACAAGCCTTTTGCCTATACAAAAAAAAAAACTAGATTAATGTAGCCTATCAGCAAAATATAAGTTAAACTACCTCAACAACAAAACAAGTAACTATGAAAAATACTATTACCTTTGAGAGTTTCTTGAAAAATTAAAGAATCACTTCTTTGCTGGTTTATCAGATGAGGTACAATTTTTATAACTGTGAATTCGCCCAAGATGAACTAGTCTGTATAAAAAAGTCAGTCATGCTGTGTAAAACTGTCCTGGCAGAGGTTAAGCACAGACTTCAAAAACTAGTGACCATTTTCCTATTAATTTATATTTCTACGTATATTACTTTTTTAATGAGTAAAGTTATATTTTAATTTTGTTCTTGTCTGTTGAATAAAATAATTCTTGATAAAATTAGTAACTATTATAACAAAAATATATACATATACTTAATATTAGTAGAACTTTCTCAGTTTTAGTTAGCAAAAAGTAAATCACTCTAGTGGGATTTGAACTGGTTCCTTTGTTGACGCTGTGTGTGTAAATCGACATCAACGTGGAGCGAAACCATTTTAAAGTTTTATCAATGATTAATTTCATAGGCAAAATTCCAAAGAACAATGGAACCACCAGGCCCACCCCCCAATATATAATTTTAGTTTTTATTATTCTATTTTGGCAGCAATGTGGCAAATCACAATATTATTTTAATCTAAAAGTGGTGCTTTTAGGTTTTATATACCATAGTTAAACTTATAAGTAAACTTTGCAATACCGAGTATCTATTACTATGACCTCAGAGATCTCTGAGAAATGTATCAGAATGTATGACCATGTGTGTCATATATTCTGTACAATCCTGTGTACAGAAATTGGTTTTTGTCCATCAGCAACTGGTAGGAGAGGCTTCACTAAAAGCTCAGACAATAATCTCATACACTTCATGGTCAATGTTAATACTCCAAGGTTTACTGATAATCTTTAAATAAACAATAACCACCATGTAATTACCATTATACTACTTGTCTGAGAGGAAAATAACAAATACATTGTAAACAATTTTATTTCTTTTATTAATAATAATGTATAGTTAAATAAATTCATTTAAAATTGTTATGCTATTTTTACAAATTAAAAGCATCATAATAAACAACAAACAATATATACAAATAATTCATATAAAATAATGGCAAATATATTTTCAAAGTCCATAGTTTAGTTACTAGTTAACTATAATCGAGAAATAATATCAGATCTAGTAATAAAAATGGCAAGAAACATTTGTATAATTCTTAAATGTACATTTGATTTGATTTTAATTTGTGATTAATGAAGTCTATTTAATGGTTTTAAATTTGTTATTACATGTAACAGAAATATTTATTAAAATATATACATATTTTTTCTGTTTATATTTCTAGTTAGTTTAATAATTTAATTTTGTAAATATTTATACATTCTGAAGAAGTAGTACGCTGGATGTACAATAAATTTATAAAGAAAATTTATATATATAAATCTAGATTTCTCAACTAAATGAAGAGTTTATAATTTCTCATTAGAGAAATGCACAAGTACGGTAGACAGGCCCAGTAAGCTCTGTATACACCAGTCATGGCTTGTATCTATATACATGAAACAATAGTAGAGAGTCAATATTTGATCAGAATCCTAATGGCCTAATTCTGAAGGATCATGCGTATTTTTATATTGTGGACTTAAATAGTTCGGCACCCAAGGTTCTCAATTTCAGTTCTATTTTTTTTTTTTAACCCTTTGAATGCCACAAGGCAAAAAATTTAGTACAAAAGAAATGCACTAGCAACTATATTGCAAGTCATATGCGAAAAATGCCAGGGAATAATAAGAAGTATTACCGGGCTTCCGGAAAAACAATATATTTTTTTTATTTTTCATACTATTTTTATGAAACAGGTATCAAAATGTTTGTAAAAAATTGTATTACAATAAAATGTTACTAAACAAATGAAACAACATAAAATAATATTAGTTTTGGCATGTCAAAACCAAAAAATGTATAAAGCAATTTTTATTTTTTAGTTTTTATTTTTTTTGACAAATTAATAAGAAACAATTTTACTATGGGAAGAATTTTTTTTAATATTCTTTATAACATTGTTAATGTGAAAAAAAATAATGGTTAACTTTTTTATATAATTACTATAGTTACATAACAATGCTTGAAATTATGTACATAATGAAAAAATCATTTTTTAGTACCGGTAACACAACACTAAAACAAAAATAATTAATGCATTACTTACATTTATCCTTTGGTTCTAAAGTATATCTAAAATATGGTCTTCATATTTTCCCAAAACATATGTACACACACACACACACACACACACACACACACACACACACACACACACACACACACAAAAGCGCGCACGCAAGCACGCACGCACGGGAGATATCAATTTAACAAAATCATTTTAAAGATCCTAACCTCAAAACGATGTAAACACAACCATTTGACCGAACGTATTATTTTAGATATTACGCATACTATACGTAGCGAGTTGTTTACGCGTCAACGATGTTACGCGCCCGGTTGATCACCGCCAGCTGTTGTTGCTTCTATTATTCTGTGTTTTTTTTATCTTCACTAATATAAAGTACTATGTGAACTATTATTTATCTATTGCAGGATAGTTAACAAATAAAACAATATTGGTTGTGAAAAGAATTCATGAAAAATAAAGCGTTAAAAATTACGATAACAGACGGCGACGACGGATCGTCGCCTGGCACTTTTCGCAAAGTAAGTCGGCGACGATCCATCGTCGCCGTGGCACTTTTCGCAAGGGTTTTTGGCGACGATGTATCGTCGCCGTGGCACGCAAAGGGTTAATGCAACTTTAAATTAAATAGATTGGAAGGGGGTTATGAAGAGGAGACTTGACGTTGGAAGGTCAAGCCTCCTCTCCCGACACATAAACACTACATTGGAACAAATATTATTGTCCTGTTAAAGTGGTCATAGCCAGTGAAGAGACACAGCTAGGTAGATAGGGTGAGCCAAAACAGTGACGAAATGGGTAAAGAAGATTATAAAAAAGGAGAAAATAGAGAGGGAGATGAAGAAATTGATGAATTTAGTACTGATGGAAGGGGAAAATTACTATTTTTTATCTGTTTATATATATTTTTAAATGACTCAAGTTCTAAGCTAGTGTTTCTATTTTAAGAAGAAAAGCTCAATCTTCCAATTTGGTAAAGATAAGCCAACTATTCCTACCATATCAATGTCCAATCTGTATTATTAAAACCCAGCTCTCATCCTCATTATATTAAATTATTAATATTTCATATTATAACACTTTATAACATGTACACAATTTTATGTACACACATTTTATCAATTTCAAATGTAGTTGTTACTTTCTTATGAATTATGTGTATTTTGAAAATATTCTAAATGCAATAAAAATGTTCTTGGTGCATATTTATTACTAATAAAATATCATTGAAAAAATACTGACTCATACATAATCAAAATAAGTACAGCAACAATAAAAATTATAAATTTATATTGAAAAATCCTGTCAATTAAGAATAATTATTTACTTCATTTTTCAACTCGTTCAACCTTTTATTAACTGATGTCTAATTATGTAATAATAGAGTTTTTCCTAGCAATTTAGTTGAATATATGGATAAAACATTTTTAATATCCATACAGTTTATACACCTAGATCCCTATTGATTTCAGTAGTTGACTCTCTACCATATGTTACAAATATTCAAAAATCGAATAAACATTATACATACTACACCTTGGTTTGATAAGACAGTTCTCAAAATGCCAAACTTGATGTGAATCAAATCTAATGCAGTTCATTTAACATGATTTTGTTAAGACAGATCTTTAAAAAGGAACAGAAAGTGATTTTTGTACAGATAAATGCAACAACGAACAAATGTAGTCTTAGTAATCTTAAATGCTAAAAAACAGCCATAGAATTGAGTTTACATAATATATAAAACATTTTTTATATACAAATAATTGGATTTGCTAAGCGTTCCTTAATTGATATTTACAAATAAAAGAATTGTAAAGCTTAAATTTTGTGAATCGATGTAAATTTATTTGTACACATTGTAAATATAATAATACGAGGACTATCCAGTAAGTAGATTACGTTTTGATATAAACAAAGTACATTAAAAAAATTGTATTATATAAATTTGAAAGTGACACTAAAATACTATTTTTCAACATAGTCACCATAAAAATTTAGGCACATCATAGCGGTGAATTAGTTTTGAAATTGCAGCGTTATGAAATTCTGCCGCCTGAGATTTCAACCAGGTAGTCACACCCTCCCGCGGATCCACGTCATCATCACTACTCAATAGGCTGTAATTTGGTTTCCCAATTCACGTGTTTTACTCAAGTACCGTCTCCTGTGATCCTAACTTCTGCATAACAATTTCCTTGAAATTTGTAAAAACTCCTTGAAATTTGAGGAAAACTATGTGACAGTTCTGTTATTGTAAATCGGTCGTCTTCTTTTATCTTCTCATAGAATTTAGAGACAATTTAATTGGTCACAATGCTTGGCCGTCCACTTCGTTCGTCATCATGCACATTAGTTCTGTTATAAATAATTGACAATACCCGCGTGTATTGGTGGTTCACACAGACACACACTACGACAGCAAAAAAATCAACGTGCGCTTGCACCAACTTTTACAACAGCTGCTATAGCTAAATATGTATTATTCTTTTCCGTACGTCTTCAACGTGTTACATTGTCGGTGTGCTTAATGTGTATATATTTGCTAATTAATAAACATTAACTTGATTATTAATCCTCTGACTATTTATTTACAACAAGTTCAGCCATTTTTATACCTAATGCACTCAACTTTCAGTAATCACATTTTTTCCATAAACTTCACAGAGTTGGCGATAAATCTCAATCAGTTTATTGTGCTTAGCCAACAAACACCGTATTAAACAACCGTACTTCACAACTACCAGGATTTTCGATAGCATCACACATTTTAAACTGCTATTGTAAAACAAAAAGGGTGACAGTAACCTCTCACTAGCATGGCTGGATAGTCACTCAATGGAGAAACTCCCTGACATCAAAATGGCTGCGATAGTCCGCCCCTAGCGGCTACAGTATGAAACATAATCTACTTTCTTGATAGCCCTCATATTATCATGAGGGATTATACCTCTGGTAGTTTAAACATACTTTTATAAATCCCATCCGAGCAAGTCTTTATTAGCAGTTTAATATCCCTCATCAGATGATCCATCACTTGACCATGACATTTGCTTATCACCCATTTTTTTTTTTTTTTTTTAATTTCTGAGTGACTGACTTGTTTATGCTCCCATGTATCTACCACAATACCTTTGATTAAGTTTATTATTGGCAATGGTTGATTTGAAACGCACAAAAAGTTATATGTCAAAAACAGACCTGTGAGATTGAGTTCATACAATGTCACTGCACAGAACTAGTACACTACCAAACTACATGTTGCACACCCGCATGTACACACACACACACAGACTCACATGTCTCTAGTGCATGCAACATGCAGTTGTGTAGTGCACAGTGATATTGTTTGGATTCAGTCTCAGTCTGAACATATAGGTATATGCTTGATTTTCTTTTATTACAACTTAAGTTTGACAGTGAGTTAATTATTTTTATTTTTTAAATCTTTTTAACACTTTGATTTTTTTTAATTTTTAGTATGTGCTTAACTTTATGTCTTAGAATTTTTTACATTTAAGGATTTAAATCCTTAAATGTGTTATAATATTTTTGTAACATATAACAACTGTGAATATCTGCAATCCTGTTATAGTGCGAGGTGCAAGCCTGGGTGTGGAAAATGTACTTTTTCATTCCCTTAAGCCAAGAAGAGATATGATTCAACTTTGTGTGAGTGTAATCAATTTAATTATTAATTCAGATCTTTTTACATTATTAATAAAATAAAGCTAAACGGCCAGGTTTGTAATGATATGTTTTGTACTATATCCTTTCAATATCTCTGAAGAACTTATTGAAACTGCATATAAATTTAGCATGCAAATAATGTTTTCAAGCTGAATTGAAAATTTCTTTAATGTAAATGTTTTATTTGTTTATAACTTAAATACAGAGAATAAAAAATCCATCCATGTAATTTCAATTAAACTTGTTTAATCAACAAGCGCCAAATATTTCTGCTATCAAAAGGAAGTATAATTTAGCTCTATGAATAGTTCAAAGTGCTGAGTTTGTAAATAATATAATTTTAAAGACAACATCTGGGAACCAATGTCCAAATCACTACCAACTGCCAAGCATACAAGAAGTCACATTCCCTAGACATCAGAAACTTAGTGGTACTTTCCATTCATACCCAATGGAACAGAGAACATTGCTTAGTTTTCTTACAATTTATTTTGTACCATCATTAAAAATACTCATAAAACTATGTTAGATCTTAAAAAATGTGAGAAATTTAATTAAAGAAGAATACTTGAACAAAATATCAAAGAGAACAAAGCAAAGAACCATGTTAATGTTATTCTTACTAATTTATACATGTTGTCTAGTCCTTGCCTCTTAAATTTTAATCAGATCATTGTCATGACTAAGTACGTTATTAAATTTCAAGTAAGTGACAAATAAGATCAAAATTACAGATCTAAATTATGAAACTATCACTAACACCAACCTTTGACCTCACTATATACAATTACATTTAAAAAATATGATTCCTCTCTGAAAGACCGAACAATACAACAAGTGGTTGATTATTGCTGCTTCAGTAATAAAAGTATTTTGTAAAACAAAACTGATCACAAAGTAGACAATATGTTGACTGATATTGGCATTTGGCTAGCTATGTGATAAACATACAGATAATAAAATAATATTATAATATTTCAGATTTATAACATAACCTTGTGAATTTTTGTTTATACAAGCAATAAAATGTATGTTGAACAAAATAAATATTTACATACTAATTGATTTTAGAGTATACTTTAATTAAAAAAAACGTACAATGAACATTTTAGAAATGTTATTTGAAAGCCTTTTTTAAATTTATTTTGTTATAATATAACAATTAGTTGATCTAAAAAATTGAATTTACTTTACAATGTGAACTTTAAGAACACACACACACACATATCAAGAGGTCTCTGGAACAAGTGATCTTTCAATTGCTGAAGAGACATGCAGCTTGACATCGGTGTCAATTATAATTAAATAATATCCACACCTTCCAAACAAGAAAAATCAAATAAAACATAATAAATAATAAATCTAACAAAAATATGCATTGTTAACCCTTTGGCATCGGCAGTGTTTGACACGGGCCGCCCATGAATAGTGGTGCTGTACAGATCTGATTGGCCGGCTAGATTATACATAAATCTCATGTTCTGCGCATTGTTCCAATTAAATACCTCAAGCTTACTTATTTTATAGGTTTTAAGTTGATGTTTTCTGCTAGAAAACTAAATTACTATGGAACCCGCTTATAATGTCTCCCGTATACGCTTCTCGATAATAACATTTATTTATAGTTTCACTGAATAAAATAAGGCTATTTTAGAATGCCTGTTGCAATGCATTCTGATTGGGTGTTACCTAAACTTGACATGATCGCCGGCCGGCTGCAGCTCCACACTGATGGAGATACATTAGGGGAGTGGGATGGGGGAAGGGTGTGTTGGATGGGTCAGTGTCAGATGAGTTTTAGTAATTATTTAAGTTATATAGAAACAAAACAAAAAACAGTGCACCAAATGATTTCTGTAAACCAAAAAATTTGAATTTTTAATTATTTTTGTTAGAAAAGATAACTGATTTTTAGAAAACCAAGCAAATGATGAGGATTTGAAATAAAAAAAGTGATTGGCTGTTGAAAAAGTAAATAGAGAACAAAACGTTTCGGTGCGGGACAAGAGGTGTCCCGTGTGCTAATCGGCTACTCTAGTATCCCGGGACAGGCACTGTCTCGCACACAACATAACCACTCACTACTAGTGGGATAAACACTGTCCTGGCCGATCCCAAAGAGTTAATAAAGATCTACATGAAGATTGAACATTTTGCTGCATTTTTATTAAATTAGTTTTAAAAAATGTTATTAAAAAGAGATACATTAATTACCAATACAAAGACAATGATATTAACACTCTCGTAGAAGATCCTGAGTATGAACAGAAGCACAGAGCCAAATGCCTGACAAGACACTGTCTAGTCAAAGGAGCCACAGATGGGTATGACACCCACCCCTACTCCCCCCTCATGGGCACACATAGCTGCCACAAATGACCATGAGTCCGTTGTGGGATCGTAGGCCTCCACTGTGGACAGGTTGGACACACCATCGTAACCGCCGATGGCCCACAGTTTGCCCATGTTGGCTACCAGAGCCACTCTGCTACGCATTACGTTCATTGCTGCTACAAACTTCCATCTGGACAGACATCATACTTTGGTTAGACTTCAAAATAGCAAAAATAGGTTTTTTGGTTGTTGCAAAACAGCTTTTTATGAAAACTTTTGCATATTTACTATTTATGTTAAAAATGTCAACTGCTACTAAACCTAAACGACTTTCTTTACAGATGTGTAAAAAAGTTATATATGTTCTTTAAAAACCACATAAATATTAACTATAACACAGAAGCAAGCTCTAAAGTGTTATGACTGTTACATTGTAACAATCACTCGATACTATTGTTTAAAGTGTTCAATTCATTTTCATGGAACATATACAGGGGTGCTGAAAAGTCCCGGGACGGTCTAATAACTTTTGAACTAATTACAATATAAGAACCAAAATTTACATCAAGCTTTTGCTCATATAAAACTATTATTTTATGTATTTCACCATGATATCCTGCTTATGGGGGATGTCCCGCTAGGGGTTGGTGAAAATTCTTAAATAGAAGCATAGGTCGAGTCGTACATAAAATTAAAGCTCTTTTTAATTGAAACATTTTGGCGAAAATCTGACGTAAAACAGTTGACGCATTACAAAATGGCGGACACTCAAAGATTATAAAATACAGAATTTTTCAAATGCAAACATTCTGGTTGTTAGAGAAAACTGAGACACTTAATCTTTTATTTTACTTCTTTTACTTCAAATCACTTACCAAAACAGTTATAACAAATGTTCAAAGTGTTTGCCTTCAGTTTGCTGACAATATCCCAATCGATTGTAGAACGCTGATATCGCATTGTTTATCTGGAAATTCCTTATCAGCAGGTAAGGTTATTACCTTCCTTATCTGGGAAAGTATCATTAACCCATTGCGGATCACTGACGAGCTGAGCTCGTCACGCAGCGGCCGGGCCTAACGGTACGGTGACGAGCTCGGGTCGCAAAAGCGGTCTGCTTTTAAATTTCCCTCCAAATAGTTATGTTAATGTCTGACAGATCGGGCGATCGTCTCCACTTGTCTACTAAGAGTGTTTATAACGGTCTACGTTTAGTTTTCAAAAGTTTTATAAATATCCTACAGATTGTAGTTGAATGTCGAAGTTGAAAAATCATTCATATGAGTTTACTCTCTGCTTTTTAGCGCTTCTGATTGGGTGTTTTCCTCAGTTGTTATTATAATACTTTTGAGGTTAGTGACACAACTAAACGACGCAGACGTACATGTTGGTGGGTTTAGTCTAGACAATGGCCCGGATGTTGCAATCGATTCGCCCGAGCCGCTTTATTTAGACTATGATTCAGACATCATCCCTGCCACGCCGTAACCTTGCTCGTGTGTTATCGTTCCTATATCACGGATACCCCAGCAGGCCCATGTTCCATCTGAACGAATACCTTCGCAGCTGAATTTTCTAGTATACAATAGCGAACGATACGATGTGGCGCACCATTGCTGTTCGTGCGGCCGCTGCCCGAGAATTAATTCCCGCCCGCTGGTGCCCGCGCGCCAAAACAATACGATCCGCAATGGGTTAAACAGATGCCTTACCTCATCACATGATCTAATACGGTCACCAATCCCGCGCATCATTAATAAAGTTATTCTTTCTCTCTCAGAAAGCGCCATAGCAAAATAAACTAGCACTACTGAAACTACTTGCAAAATTAGGGCTTGAAGACTTCTAAGTGACTGAGTTGATAAAACAACTGTATCTGTCAGCTGGCAATTTCATTGTTGTCTTTTTGGTCTTGTTTGCTCCAGCTGATTACCTTCCAGATAAGGAAGGTAATAACCTTACCTGCTGATAAGGAATTTCCAGATAAACAATGCGATATCAGCGTTCTACAATCGATTGGGATATTGTCAGCAAACTGAAGGCAAACACTTTGAACATTTGTTATAACTGTTTTGGTAAGTGATTTGAAGTAAAAGAAGTAAAATAAAAGATTAAGTGTCTCAGTTTTCTCTAACAACCAGAATGTTTGCATTTGAAAAATTCTGTATTTTATAATCTTTGAGTGTCCGCCATTTTGTAATGCGTCAACTGTTTTACGTCAGATTTTCGCCAAAATGTTTCAATTAAAAAGAGCTTTAATTTTATGTACGACTCGACCTATGCTTCTATTTAAGAATTTTCACCAACCCCTAGCGGGACATCCCCCATAAGCAGGATATCATGGTGAAATACATAAAATAATAGTTTTATATGAGCAAAAGCTTGATGTAAATTTTGGTTCTTATATTGTAATTAGTTCAAAAGTTATTAGACTGTCCCGGGACTTTTCAGCACCCCTGTATGCTGTCTAAATGACTAAATGGGATGGATCTGTTGGTGTTGTTAGGGTTGCAAGTGTTGAAGTGAACATATTATATTGTAGGTGGTTTGTTGTTTTAAATGAATTCCAGTCTGTAATAGGCCATTTTACAATTTAATTATGACATCTAGAAAAATATGTCTGTGGTGTAGGCTGTATAGGTAAACTGCAGAGAACTTAATTTGTTAAGGATTTATAGGCAGTTGTTTTCCAGTTGTAGTTGTTCTTGCCTGGCAGACCATATCATGAAAATGTAGTCAATGAATCGGAACCAGCATGTTGGGGGACAAGTTGTTTGTTCAGAAAGACCTGCTCTAGCTTGTTGATATAGATACTGGCGTAGGATGGTGCCATTCTAGTACCCATTGCGGTTCCGCTCACCTGCAGGAAATTCTTTCCTTCAAACTGGAAGTTGTGTGTTTGTTATGGATCTTGTATTTCATTCTAAAGCATCACACTTGTATTATCATCCAAACTTTTGTTATGAAAAATATTTAAAAACTTCAAGATCCCCAAGACGACATAAATGGACCACTTTATATTGTCACAGAGCCCTTCCCATCATGGTCAACAGTTAATAATATATATTTATGATAAAACAAAATATATCATATGTCAATTTTTCATAGAAACATGTAGAATGTAATAGTACAAAAACACATCCATTTATAAATCATTTTAAGTCATGTCATTTTAAGGACAAAACGTTATTTAGAGAAATAATTTTTTTCTGAAAATGTAACATCTGACTAGAGTGTTGTTATAAAGTAACTGAATAAAATAAACATAAAGCACAACAGCCTGTTTTGTTTACACTGGCCTATGGATACTTAAAAAAAAAAATTAAAAATCTTTTTATAATACTTGGTACTTATTGGATAATGACAATTGTATGACTAAATCATTTATTTTTTATCAAAACAACTTTAGTAAATATTATTACAGCACACTAGAACACCAATGTAAACAAGCTAAATAACTAAATGTTTTATTTTAAAGAAGAAATTATTTCTGATGATTCACGATCACTTTATATTTAACTTTGGAAAATTACAGAGACATCACTGACGTCAAGCAAATCTTTGCGAGTTCATCAGTACGTATATCATGGTGATGGTGTTGACTTGTATATTATAAGGAATGTCATAACGTGTGTGTATTGAACTGGCATTTCAATAATGATTGCTACTAAGGTATGGACTCAGATCAGCAATATACTGCCAATCACAAGTTGAAACCATCTTATATTGACTTTCATATTATATATTTGAATTGTATGATAGGATTCAACAATATCCATTTAACTTTGAATAAGGGGAAAATGGATAAATTGCAATATACTGACTTGTCGACTACAGGATCATACATCTCCACCGACTGCAGGAAGGTGGCGCCGTCGTAACCGCCGCAGACATACAGCTTGTCATTGAGTGTGGCCACTCCCAGTCTGCAGCGCTTGGTTAACATGGGGGTGACAGCCGTCCACGTGCCCTTGCTAGGGTCATAGCGTTCCACCTACACAACAGAACTAAATGTTCCAGTTACTCAGATATACAAGGAAAACTGATTAACACTTTTTTAATAGTAAACAAAGTTGTAGTAGACAGTAACACCATTTTGTATAACAATATGTCAGTACACAACAGCATTTTTATAAATCTATGCATAGTTTATTTATACATCTTGGTTAGTACAATAAGAAAAGGACTAACAGTAAAATAGTTAGGAGTGTAATGTTTAATACACACAGATTATTCCATGTATACATAAATATAAAGACTAAAATCCAATATTGATTAAAAGACTAAAGCTCTAAATTCAATTACTATGCTACCATAATAAGTGAGTGAGTTTTAAACCCAATGAAGTAAATAGTTATTGATCATGTTACTAATAAATGAAATTAAGTAACATGCATGTGGCAAGATTATAAAATTAGAAAATTTATGATAAGTGTTAAGAAGTGTAAGCCTTCAGATTCATATGGCTTTTAATAGTTTCCTTAGACAAGCAAGAAGAGTGAAATTTACAACAATAAATACATATTTACTGAAAGACTCACTGAATCAAAGATGGAGAGACCATCATGGCCTCCCAGTGCGTAGACATAACCCTCGAAGCCAATGACACCACCAGCACTTCTGTGCTTCTGCATAGAAGTAATAGTGGTCCAAGTATCAGTCTCAGGCTGGTAGCATTCCACAGTGTTAAGAGAAGACACTCCATCGTAGCCGCCGCAGACATATAGTCGGTCGTTGAGAGCAGCAGCACCAACCGCACTGGACAACACCAATCTTATATTATGACATAGAAGTAATAGCGGTCCTAGTATCAGTCCACAGTGTTGAGGGAAGACACTCCGACATAGCCACCGCAGACTTACAATTGGTAATTAAATCCAGACTTACAATTGGTCATTAAATCACAGGCAACTTAAATCTGGACAACCTTCTGGAAGTCCAGGAGCGGCACATCACTAACTGGAGATGTCAAGATGTCGGGATGCAAGACTTTCAGTGACCTTTGAAGGAAACAATCTTTGACCTTTAACAGTATTCTTAACAACCATTACAAAAATAAAGTACTACAAGCAACATCTTCACAAAGCAATATTTTAAAACATATTTAGCTAATTAAAGTGGAAAATATATGCATAGAATGAAGAAATATTTTTCCAACAATAATCTTTTCTTACTATATGTTTAGTTTTCTGCAGCCCAAGCCATTATAATATACAGCAATATTTGTAAAAATCAAGAAAAATACAAACTAAACAATATTATTGACAAAAACATTACAATTTGTTAATTTGGTCTTTTACCTACACTTTTTCATACACAAATTACAACAACAATAGGAAATGTTGAAGATGGAGCTTGTATTGGCTATTCTTAATTTCAATCAATACATTAAAAAATACACCAACCAATGATAACTTGTTCAATTACAACAATGTAGTGATTGAACAACTAGCCTATACATATTAGCAATCAGTACTTTGCATTTTAATGATATATTTCTGTCCACAAATATATACGCAGCAGAGTCACGGCAATGGATTAATGTAAAAGATACTCACCACAAGCACAATACTATTTGCATATCTAAGATTATTTGTCAATTGGGTTAGGTATCTACGGGTTTACATGTAAAAAGGTCAACAATAAACAGGTTTCTGCAATTGATAACTCACATATTACCGATCAGCTGTTATCTGCAAATATATGAAACAGGCTCATAGCAATGCATGTACATAAATACAGAATTGCAAGCAAAATATGGTATACTAAACTAGATTAACTTGTTAATTAGGTTTTCTATTTAAGTGTTTTCATGTACAACGTATAACAATAAACGCGTTTCCGTAATTAGTAACTCACGTACTGCTGTCAGCTACTGTCCACGAATATACACAACAGATTCACGGCAATGCACGAACATAAATATAGAAAATACTAACTACAAGCAAAACATTATTTACGAAACTCAGATAATTCGTTAACACTTTCACTGCCGACAATATCATTTGATGGCGCATGGAGTTCTTTAGACTGCCGATATCTTTTGATGGTGCTGACTTTTACAGTAATAAAAATCATTTAAACGTATTTAGACTTCAGCATTGATAGTCATTCACTATTAACATATTTTTATTTCTTAATCTAAGTATTAACTATGAAATATTGACAGTCATCTGGAATATCGGAAAAAAGTGGTTTGTTAACGAACTCATCGTCGTGGCATGGCGGTCGGGCGGCTGTTTGTTGTTGTTCCGCTAACAATTCGTCGTCTGCATTATTATTGTTTTGTTTGCTATTATTTTAGTTTACAACGATTGCTTTATGAGTATATACAATGAATCGTGACAGTATTGAAGAAAATCAAGTGCTAGAAGAGTTACTCAGATTTTCAAGTAACAGTGAAAGTGATGATTTATTCCAAGATGACACAGATAAAGATCCTGATTTTACTACAGATGGACTTGTTGACATTGTTTTCTACTCAAAAAATAAATATTAGCAAAATAGAATAAAAACTTGAATTCTTATGTCATAAATAATTGGTTTATTACAGAATTTTACAACTTTTTGTTTATTTCCGGCCTCTGATGATTTTGATGATGGCCCTGGAACAAGTGGGTTAGGCTCCCACACAAAATAAATGTATACATAAGTGGATTTCAATTGTAAATATTTGTAGCTATAGTGACAGTAATTAAAATATTGTATACAGCAAATACTAAATGAAAAATATATTTATGTTATAGACTAGTACATGATGATGTTTTTTGGTAAACTTTTTTATTTTTTACCAAAAAACATTAAGTTTTTAGGTATTAAACAAGACTTTCTGTTTGAAAATATTTATGCTTGAGCATTTGTATAGAAAGAAGAACAACTCAGCTTTAAAAAAATGTAAGTACCATGTTTTGCTCATAATTGATTAAAAAATTATATTTATTTAAAAAACCATTAAAACATGTGGCAGTGTAAGAAAGTGGTCAAGATTAGGAGGCGGCAGTGAAAGTGTTAATAAGGTTACCTATTTGTGATTTTAAAACAAAGTATAACACATTTTGGCGATTGGTATCTCACGTACTGGCGGTCAGCTGCAGTCCGCGAATATATGCAGCAGACTCGTAGTGATGCACGAATGTAAATACAGATAAACTTTCAGATTACAGCTATAAATTTTTTGGCTGAATATAAATTATGCATTCCCCACGTTACGATTAACACTCAAAGTGCTACTGTGCGATATGATTAACACACTGTGCGATTTGTTAGTTTTTTTCATATCACAGACGAACGGTTCGCTCAATAATGACGTGGTTTATAAGGCTACATGTAGGAATAAATTCCCTATCTAGTAACGTAATTAGAACTATGTAATTCAGAAGGTTGCGAGGAAGAGTAAGAAGAATAGTCCGCTGATTTCGATGCGTGTTTGTCGGTTACGGTCGTCTAGCGGCTGATGCCCTGTGACGTTGTGTTTTGCTTCGTTCTTTTGATTTGTAAGTGACTTATATTATTGTTTATTGAGTAATTATTTGTGCTATGAGTGAACTTAGTAATTCAAGTGCCATTAGGCGCTGTTTTGATGACGATTTGAGTGAAAATGATAGCGAAGAAAGTCAAAATACAGCACCCCCATCAGAGAGTGACTCAGACTAATTTTTTTAGTGTAATGTAAATATGTATATAAGCCATTTTTCTGTATTTTTAATACTTTATCTGTTATTTTTCTTACTTTTACTCATATCAGTAACTAAATATGTTTTTATTTTGAGGCAATAGTCACTATTTAACTACTTACTGACACTTGTTGTGTGGTAAACATTTTAGTAAAATTTGGGTGAAAAAACATTGTTTTGGTTTTTACCAATTAGTATTGTGATATGTTGTGCAAAAGGTTATGAAGTGATATTTTTCTTATTCAGCATTAAATTTGGAACATTTTTCATATTTTTTAGAATTAGGACTACTACATTTTGTAAAAACTATACATCAAGGATTTTGAAAAATAAAAATATAAACAACTACACAACCGGTTAACAGGACCAGATTTTTTATGATAAAATGTAAGCATTTTTATTTTTACTTGATCTTATAGAACATATTTTTGTGAAAAAACCATATGTAATACATGCTATTTGAAAATATATTTGTATATAAAAAGTTGATTTAAAAAAAAGACATGTCATATGCTTGAAAATGGCCTAGCACTTTGAAGTGGTTTAGTCATCACTTGGAGGGTTAAATATGACAATTCTACATAATCACAACAAACTTTAAACAACTTTATTCTAAATAATTTTAAAACATTTGGCATCCTGTGAAAATTGCCTTTGACTAAATTTGTAGCATATGCCTTAGATCTATTACATATCCAAGGCATAAAACCAACCTTAACTTTAACTGATACCTTTTCACCATTTCATACAGTACTGATTTCAATATGCATTTCTATAAACTCACAAAATTGACAATCACTAAAACAAAAAATTTAACATCTTTAAAATTTTAACTGCTGTACATGCACATACACAATTACTAATGCACCAAGACTACACTGTACAGGGTATAACCAAACTGTAGAGAGTTTACTTGAGTATTGCAAATTTCCACAACATTTTCCGTTGTTTAAATGTTTACAGCATCATAAACCGTAAAAAGCTTATACGTACATTATTTATTGACTAACAGCTAGGTATCAAAATTTGTGTACTTTAACTCTTTTAAACTCAGCCATTATATTAAGTGATGTGCCAAAAATCCCAAGCCATTTTGGAAGAAAATGTAAGTGTTTTGTAAAAAAAAAACTCATAACTAGGATATTTTTTCAAGATATTAAGCTAACTATTTTTTAGTTTTACTTATTATTAAATGTAATTCACAAAAATATGAAAAAATAACAAAATAATATTATGGAAATGTATATATATAAAACAATTTTTAAATTTCATACTTGCAGATGAAAACCATATAGTAGGTTAAAATATATTTTACACACAAATATATACTTATTTTATGTTAAATGTAATTTTTATTCCAATGAAATAAAAATTATTATTATTATGTGTTACTTTATTCACAAGTTCAGTAACATACATTTTTGTAAGAATGTGTCATTTTTCCTTAACATAAAACCAAAGTTTTTTATGATAAAATAATTAAAACTGTTTATAGACTATATTTAAAAACAAAATCCTTTTGATTTGTCTAGAATATGTTTTCATAAATTTCAAGTAGCTATCACTCAGATCTTTGTCACTGCCCATACCCACGCCACTTGGAACTTCAAACAATTCCTTTCACTCATTTTCAAATAAAATACGTAACAATCAAATATTTAACTGCTGTACCTTATACTATTTTAACCTAATAACATTAAACAACATGTAATATTCACAACGTAATGAAATACAACTGTCTGCGACAATCAATGAGCCGTCATCTGAGATGAAATGCAATGTCTCAATCTATTTGACCATGTCTTAACTAAAATTAATTCTGGAATTTATGCTCTAAAAAGTTTGTCTAACTTATGTAATCTAACTGTATTAAAAAGTGTATTTCATGCTCATGTTCAATCGCATGTATCTTACGGAATATGTGTGTATGGAGGTACATCCAACCAAAATCTCCATAAAATTTTAATTTGCCAAAAAAGAGCTGTAAGAGCAATGTTAAATTTACATAATGATGACTCGGTACGACAACATTTCATTGATTTAAAAATGTTAACAGTTCATAGCCTGTATATTTTAGAATATATTATTTATGTCAAAATTAATTTAGGAAAATTTTTAACACACAATGATATTCACCATTACGACACACGTAATAAAAATAAAATAGTTTTGGATAATCATAATTTGTTTAAGAAGAAAACCACATATAATGGTGTAAAGTTTTTAAATCTTATTCCAAAAGAAATTGGCAAAATAAATGATCAGAAAAAATTCAGGTTATTTCTAAAGAATTTCTTGCTTAAAAATGCTTTTTATACATTTGATGAATTTTATAGCCTAAGAAACAACATGCAACTTAATTGAAATTTTAAAATGTTTTCGACAAGGTATTAAAGCATAGATTTAGACATTTAACTATAAGGTTTTAGATACAAATTATATCTGGAACATACTTAGATATAGTCTGATGAATTGTGACACTATTTATTGTATTTCAATGTACAAATATGAATAAAGATTATTTGAATTGAATGTAATGACAAAATGTGGAGTCAAAGCTTTACGAACAGTTATATTTTGATGGAATATATCTTTTTACACAAGTCTGGAATTTCAAAGCATTTCGTAAAATATGTCGCCAGTAAAATAGTAAAAAGTACATGTCCGCACTACACAGACGTCGGGAGTTGACCCCATATTTACGATATCCATATAATACGAACATTGGGTTAAACACTTTTGATATAGTATTAGTTTTTACAGTTTTAAACTTTAACTTAACATTAGTTGCATTTAGTTTTTAGCTCTTCTTAGTCCATGGAACAACATCCTAAAGTTTGTGTAGAGTTTTGTTATACCCTGTATATGAAACTCACTGTCCGCCCTTTATTTGAGTAAACATATCTAACTAAGGGGTTGCTGCTATCTACCAGTGTCTATGCAAATTATTAGAAAATATGCCTTTGTTTATTAGTGCTGCTAGTAACATTTGTTTAGAACTAATGCGAGGTTAAATTATACACAAATATGATATTCTTTGATTAGATTTATTTAATGCTTCTCTTTTATTAAGATAAAAATTCAAAATAACCTAAAGTTAACTGTTAATGCTAATTCTAGGTTTTAATATAAAATTCTATCAGGATGTTCTCACCTTCTCTTGCAGTTCATTGGTGACACCTGTCTCCAAACACGTTTGTCAGGATCAAACACTTCAACAGTGGAGAGACGTTCGGAGCCATTGTACCCACCAAAGGCGTAGAGTCGATTCTTCATGACAGCAACTCCCACGCGACTGCGCAACATTGACATGGCCTCTGCCATCTGCCAACGCCCGACTATCGGGTCAAACACCTCCACAGTCGACAGAGAGTCACCTATGTACGTAAAAGTCAACTATAAAACAACTGGCAGAGTGGAACTAGCTCAAGAACAGTCAGTTAATAGAAAAGATAACTAGTTCAACATGAGCAACACAATTATATCAATGTTATTAACTTCGTTTATACAATTGTTTTTTTATTTACAGACACATTTTTTATTTGATACTTAAAGAGAAATTCTTACAGCACTAACTGATAATGGCATCACAATACTTCAAGCAGCTGAATGCATATATCATTTTATTTTGTTAGTAATATTTTGAAATATTTGACTTCTTCCTAGTCCTTTTCTCTTATTTTCTTTAGGTCCTTTTAAATCTCACATTTAGAGTTAGTTTTATATTACCACAAGAACATGCTGTATTGAAAAGCCTGTTTTTTAGTCCAACAGTAGTCTGATATTTACAATACTTTTCTTTATGGTGTTTTGTGTTATAAACTTGTCTCTAAATTTTCAGTTCAATGGTTTAATTTTTACTAATAATATCAGTAAATAAAATATTAAAATGAATATAATTAATATTAAATATTAATAAAAACAATACTTTTTCAAATTGTTTGTTTTTTGTTGTTTGTTTTTTGTGTTTGTTTTTTTAGACCTTTCGAAAACAAAGGTTTTATCATCAGGCGACCACAAATAAATATTTACATTACTTTTGTTACAATTAATATTAAAATAACATATGGTATAAAAATGAAAAAAATTCTGGAAATATTTCAACCAATATGAAAAATTAAATATGACTACAGATCAATTTTTGAATAAATTGAGAAGAAAGACGACTGGAATCTTCAATAGGGCCCTCTTCATTGTTCATGAGTTTTTCTTTATTTCTGTTTATGTGCAGTGTTTCCCAAACATTTAATTCATTCTTATTTGATATTCTGTGTCCTGATCAATGCAGTGCTTGGCTACAGCAGATTTGTCAACTCTTCCATATTTTGTGTGTAATAAACGTTCTTTAAATCACGTTTTTATTGTTCTTTTTGTTTGTCCAATATAAATTTTGTCTCAGTCATCCCATCCAATTTCATAAATTCTTGATTTATTACCATTTGAAATGTTGTCTTTAGGATTTCCTAAAATTTTGGATAGTTTGTTGCTTGTTCTGTGAGTGACAGTTTTATTTGTATGTTTTTAAAAGTTTTGCATATTTGGTTCAAGAAAATGCTGTATGTTGTGCAAATAAATTATTGTTTTGTGTCTGGAGGTGGCCTTAATGTTGTCTCATCTTTTCTAGTTTTTCTTTTCAATGCTTTTTTTAGTATATTGTCAATAAGTTGTGTAGTGTAACCATTGAACATAGCAATATCTTTTATGTAATTAAGTTCTTTATTGTAGTTTTCTGTTGAAAGTAGTGTATTTAAAAGTCTGTAAGTCATTGAATTAAATGTTGCTCTTTTTTGTGCAGATGGATGGTTAGATTCATTGATGATAAATCTATCTGTATGAGTTGGTTTCCTGTAAATATCGAATTCAAAACACCTTCAAGCATAGTCCTGAGAGTATTCAAAAAGAAAAAAAATGCTAGTCTTCAACTTGTTTATTTATGATTTCAATAGTGAGTGCAAGTTCGCTAGTCCATCAAATAATTACTTCAGACTACCTCTCTGATATTATAAGTAATTTCACAATGTACTACTGATTAGGACCAGACACCCTTACCATTCTTCGTTAAGCCCCCAACTGCGAAGATGTGACCCATGATGTAGTTACAACACCGAGGACGGGTGCGAAAACTCTGCAACAATGGACGTCTCTCTGGCATTAGATGATAGTCCTTTGCCTCGTCCAGTAAATCCCTGAACAGAACTGCTTGTATGATAAATATTTTTAAATTTATTACCATTAGTTTAGAAAATATAGTTAGAAACATCTCTAGTAGTAGTCCAGCATGATATAATGGATGGAAAGAAAATGTGATGACTTTCAATAAAAATAAGGTATAATTTGATAGAATAACACATTTTATGGGATAAAAGTTAATGGAAATAATATATATATATATATATATATATATATATATATATATATATATATATATATATCAGTGCCAAAATACAGAAGGAGAAGAACGATTGATGTTGAAAGAGCAAGTAAGGAGAAGAAAGAGTTGAAAGGAGAAGTAAGGAGGACACAGACGGTTCAAAATGTCTAGGCATTGTCAACAACATATTAACAAGAACATTAGTGAACAAGCAAGGCAGTTTAATGAAGCTGAAGAAACACAATAAAAAGTATTTCTGATTTAAATAAGTTATATTTTAGGTCCTATATTTGAGTTTGCCTTATTGCCCCAATTAAGATAATACATACCAAAAAAACCTTATCTTAACCTTATATGTAAAAAAATACATTTTTTAAAGTATCTGAGAAACCTACTTCACTAAAAAATTGTCTACTTCTGGCACCTATAATGTACTTTCAATCTAAGGGATGTACGTTAAATGCCCAAGTATTTATGAATGAGGACAAATACCCGGGTATTTTGGATGTTAATTAAAAATCCTGTCTCTCAGTAAATTAAACCTTGGTATAGAAACTTATTTTTAAGAGTTTTACAACAGTAGAAAGTTATTCAAACTAATAGAAATTATAATTAGGATCTAGCACTTAAATTAAAAGATTAAAAAATATAATTAAGTAGGTCAAACCAGTATAATCTGAAGAGAGTTAAACAAATTTAAAAGTGAACAATGTATTTCAGTAATTTATAAGAAGATTCATAAACTACACCTACTATGTGATATAAAAACTGAAATATCTTTCACATGTATTTATTAGCCTTATTCTTACTATTCAAATGTAGTAAGTATCCTATCCTTTCACATCTTAGTTGCTATTTTCCAGTGATAAAAGTTGATCTATTTAAAAAAATTTTTGTTATAAATAAAATCTAACTGTAGTAACCTAGTTTGTAGCGTTAGCAGAGCCTACCCACTCATGAGAATGAACAATTTAATTTCTGTTTGTCTTACTATACACGTGAACAAATAAACCTTAAGACTTGAAATTTTGCATGAGATCTCATTTCTAAATACGCAACATCAAGTTTAATGATGGGCATAACACTCCAGATAAGCATAAAGTGAACATTTTTACAGTGGTCTTACGGATAACTTTGATGGCAATCGTAGAACGACTAAAAATTTCTTAAGCAAACTGAGTACAGCATACACTCAGTGGCAAATTAGCACACAAAATGTTATTTTGTCGTATTGTTGGTAAGATTTTCATTACATTCTGTTCGGTCCTTTGATACTCAATTGTATTGGTTTATTTGATATTATTTTGAGCCAAAAGTGTTTTACATCATTATAGTACAGTTAAAAGACAACCATTTGTTTAAAGTACAAAAAAACAACATATAGAACTAAAGTATAAATCATGTACTAAAACATCTACAATTCCATATTGCAAAAACAATAGACAAAGGAGACATTAATTGTCACCAACATTTAGAAAATTCATAATAATTAAATTTTCCAAACTAAACTTGAAATGGTTTATTTGTATATAGATTGGATAGCGTTTTATGATAGTGAATGTCTCTCCATGGTATTTAGTTTAGCATTAGGAAAGCCTACATATAACTCAGAGTGATATCTCAAGAATTAATTTAGCTATAAATTAAACATTGTGTGTATTTTGCTTAGATATCACTAGGATTTTGACAAAATTCTTCTTAACTGTCTGTATATCTGCCTGTGTGGCTGTTGTGTGACCGGAATACTCCTGGCTTGAACAAATTATGTTCTGGTTTAATCTGGTATTTTGCTATGTACATGCACAATACCACTTAAATGAAATGTTTCCAACCATTATTTTATATTTTAGCACATATTAGACAGTAAAAAGGTTTTCCAACAATTTATATATTTTAAGGAAAAACTCATTAAAAGGCATTTACAGAACTAAGAAAGACACTAGCCATGAAAAAAGCAATAATTACCCAAAAGTACCTGGATTTACCTTGTACTTTTTTAATTTTGAAGGATAAATTTGATCCCAATTCCAATTTGAGGCATCAAATGACTGTGCCTCAATCCTTGTTTCCTCAACATGTTATCAAACAATGGCAACAAACAACAATGTCAAATGTTGTCTTAGGGCAATGGAATGCAAGTTGAATGAATGTGAGTGTGTCTTGTAATATAAGTGTAAATATTTATAAAGTTACATTAATTATTGATGCTTGTTTTTTAAGCTAAGGTTCATTTAATACATAATTTAAATGAATGGATTCATGTTTAGTTATAAATGTATATATGTTAGTTAATTTTTTTTTTGAGGTTAAGTAGTAGAGAGGACTTTATAGTCCTAACTTCGCCTCTAATAAAGAGATTTTCCATTTCATTTCATCAAAATAACAAAAAATATTATTTGTGGCTCAAAAACTTAAAATACCCTTGTTTTGGGTATTTAAATGACATTGGATATTTGGGTATTCAGTAAGTAGTAGTAATATTGCAACAATTGTGTCTAGTTATAAAGTTCATGAAAGCTTTCCTTTGCCCAAATAGTAGGCCTTATATATATATATATATATATATATATATATATATATATATATATATATATATATACAGGGTGTACATAAAGTCCTGCACGGGTATAATATTTTCTGAACGATAACAGATAAAGAAACAAGATTTGGTACATCAATACTACACCTAAAAATCTACTTTTTGAAGGAACTATCAGTTTTCTGTAATATCATGGGGACGTCCCGCAAGGAGTCAGAAGGAAATCTTAAATAGGAGCATAGGTCAATATGGACATCATTTTAAAGGGCTTATCTAGCAGAGTTTAATGCCGCAAACCGCACTCAAAAAGATTGATCCAGTACAAAATGGCGGCTGTTCAAAGATTTTACTTGGTTACATTTTATTAGTAGCCATAACCCCAGTAAAGCAAAACTGCAACCAAACGAATACTGCAGCTAACTACTACATTATGCTTGTCAGTTGTACAGAAGTGAATTATGACATTAGTTATCCTCAAGGGTTACAGATTTGGTCCTAATATATTGATAACGGGGAAAACCTGATAACAGTAACAATTAGAAATCTCAGCGAACTATGACGATCGGAAACACTTCCTGTTTTCATAAAGTGTTGAACAGTTCTCCCTACAGTTGTTCTAGAAATTGGCTGCCTCTCGTGAAAGTAGTCATTAAATAAATGGCATGCTTCCTCGTGTGATCGTCTGTTATTTCCCCAACCATCATAAGAAGTGTTATACGTTCACGTTCGTCAAGCGACATAGTGTAGTTGAAGAACTACAAGCAATACGACAAACTCTTTTGTACTAAAGCGCACTGATAAAATGGATGGACAGCACTACTAAAACAAGAAAACTAGAATAGCCTACTATGAATAGACTGGCTAATAGGAAAGTCCTAACTGCGACCCAAAGATAAGAGATTTCTAATCGTTACTGTTATCAGAAATTAGAAATCTCTTATCTTTGGGTCGCAGTTAGGACTTTCCTATTAGCCAGTCTATTCATAGTAGGCTATTCTAGTTTTCTTGTTTTAGTAGTGCTGTCCATCCATTTTATCAGTGCGCTTTAGTACAAAAGAGTTTGTCGTATTGCTTGTAGTTCTTCAACTACACTATGTCGCTTGACGAACGTGAACGTATAACACTTCTTATGATGGTTGGGGAAATAACAGACGATCACACGAGGAAGCATGCCATTTATTTAATGACTACTTTCACGAGAGGCAGCCAATTTCTAGAACAACTGTAGGGAGAACTGTTCAACACTTTATGAAAACAGGAAGTGTTTCCGATCGTCATAGTTCGCTGAGATTTCTAATTGTTACTGTTATCAGGTTTTCCCCGTTATCAATATATTAGGACCAAATTTGTAACTCTTGAGGATAACTAATGTCATAATTCACTTCTGTACAACTGACAAGCATAATGTAGTAGTTAGCTGCAGTATTCGTTTGGTTGCAGTTTTGCTTTACTGGGGTTATGGCTACTAATAAAATGTAACCAAGTAAAATCTTTGAACAGCCGCCATTTTGTACTGGATCAATCTTTTTGAGTGCGGTTTGCGGCATTAAACTCTGCTAGATAAGCCCTTTAAAATGATGTCCATATTGACCTATGCTCCTATTTAAGATTTCCTTCTGACTCCTTGCGGGACGTCCCCATGATATTACAGAAAACTGATAGTTCCTTCAAAAAGTAGATTTTTAGGTGTAGTATTGATGTACCAAATCTTGTTTCTTTATCTGTTATCGTTCAGAAAATATTATACCCGTGCAGGACTTTATGTACACCCTGTATATATAGGTCTTAACTAGAACAGTAAATGAGTATGAAAGTTGAGTTTAGCTCCACTTCCCATTCCACTTAGTGCAATTTCAACATTCGCATTGAATTAACCATTCCCACAATAGCTACTTTATGTGTAGTACATGAGTGTAAGGCTGGTCTGGCAACATTGTCATTATTAATATCACTAAATCAAATAAGCACTTTTTGTAATTTCCTCACACGAAGTTTTTCCTTTAGTTTACTTTTAGTACAAAAGAATTAAATCAAACCCAGTTTGTAATATGAGCTTGAGTATTCAACCATCATGAATTAAGCATTGCAATGCTACTGGTAACCTGAATAATGGATAGCAGGAGAAGGGAATGTCGGGCAATAACCTGATTGTCTGTTTTTCAAAATGACGACAGGATACAACATTATTATGTACGTGTTTATAATTTTGAATTCTTTTAAAGCCATCACAGGTTTCAGACTCTCCAGTTGCTTGGTTAAGGAAGTGGAACTATCTCCAGCTTCTCCTTCAGGTTTAGCTTTCTATTTCTAACCTATATCACTTCATTTATATGTGCAATATACCGAATGTCTATCACAGAAATGACAAGAACAAGCCAATGCCTTGTGCTTGTCCCCCAACCTAAATCCACCATTCCACCACCTGTGATACAAGACTGGTAATAACAGTTCATCACAGCTGGAAGACACTATGATTCCCAGTTTAACAGTGACAGACAAGCTCTTATTGTGCTTCACATTGTTAACTCAGACAGATATCTTTTCAAAGTCCCATCTTCCTGAAAACACCATAGCAAATTGGTGGTTTTTACAAGAATTATTTAAGATGTGATTTTATTATGTTTTACAAATTACTTTTATGGCCTGACAGTAGTCTGTTTTACATTAAAGGATTACTCAATGTTTACCCATTTAAAATGTAATAATGTTTGTAGTTATCTGACACCAATAGCACTGAACCCATCAGATAGTGTGTGAGAGATATACCTGCACTCATGAGAGGTACGGACCAGCTCCTCTGTGGCCACACTGTCTGCCAGATAGTGGGGTCTCAAAAGGGGCAGTCTCACTGCTGCCAACAGCTGTGGTAGATCCTTGCTTCGCAGCTCCGGATCCTTCTTCACCCATCGCATTATTGCCTCAAAAACCTGCAAACATAAGTATCTATCTATAGTATGATAAAACTTGTTTCCTCCTACTACCAATTTTAATCTACTACAAGAGCAAATTAGTCATGAGATTTCAAATTGAAAATGAAGATAGTACTTATTACACAATTTCAAAGTTAGCATCCATTTAGAGATATAAACATTATTTTGAGGCATTTATTACGTATTGTTATTAGAGCCTTTTCTTATCGTAAATTGGGCTCAATTAAAGTACAGAAGTACATGAATGCTTAATTAATAAGCAATGATCCAGCTAATTAAGAGATTCCTTTTTTTCTTTAAAATTCATTATTGATAATGATTTGTAAGAATAACAGGACTATGAACATTTGCTATAATTATACCTGACCAGTCTCTAACTGCTTGTTGTAGTGCGTTTCAGCAGTACATATATGATGAAGCTGTGTTTTTCATTTCTGTACCTCCTAACTTAGAGCTGAATGATTCATATTGGGTTTACAGTTTCAAGGAACAACTCAATTTTCATTCACTTTGACTTTAGTGTGTACACCATTTTATGTTTTAGTGGTTTACTTTTTTGGATGAATGTTTTAGGATTTTACCCACAAAAAAGAAACAAAACCCAAACTACGTATAACATACACTTACTGAATTTGTTACGTTTACACCGACATGCAAACAACATAAAATCTCTTTATCTCTCCCGCAACCTGTCAAGCAGCAATTGACTGACCTGTTCCTCGGATATCACGTGAAGCTCATCCCGCTTGACAATATCCAACAGTTCTGCTGAACTGAGAGACAGGTACTCCTCACAGAGACTAACATCGTGGAAGTATTGCTGCACATACTTGTCAGCTGCCTCCACCAGTACCACACATCCTAGTGTGTCTGCGAACTGTCTGATACCCAAAACGTTCTGCGGGTGAAACCTGATACACAACAACAGATATAAGTGAAACTCATTCCACTTGACAATATCCAATAGTTCTCCTGAACTGAGAAACTGGTACTCCTCACAGAGACTAACATCGTGGAAGTATTGCTACACATACTAGTACCAGACAGCGTAGTGTGTCTGCGAACTGTCTGATACCCAAGATGTTCTGTGTATGAAACCTTATAAAAAACAGAATCTATTACAGCACTTTTTAGATATATTATACAACCACCCTCATTTTAGTGTTGGTGAATGACCGAAAATGTTGTATTTTAATTCTGATAAAAAATTAAGTCGGTTTATAATGTGTTTGTAGTAAACCAGCGTCAATTTGAAATTTCATCCTGGCATCTGGAATATTAAGATGAATTTGAACTATTGTTTTCTCTATCTCACTTAGATAAGAACCCTTGAATTTACTTCAAAGATCTGAGAAATAAATATCAGTAGATGTTCTACGCTTTAGTGTTTTATTATTTCAACGAGATAAATTCAGGATAATGATGTTTCAGTATTTCTGTAACTTACTACACTAAATATGCATTAAAAAAAATTCTTCATAACTCAAACGTCAATGACTCGAATAATATTCTGTTTCTTACAGAAAATATTGATAAGTAAATAAAATAGGTAAACAATTCAAATAATTTAATAGCAAAATGTTAATCTGTATGTTTGAGAAACAAAACTGTAATGTCTATAATTCCAAGAACTATAGCTAAGTAAATTGTTTAAATATTACGTCTATTTGTAACAATGGCTTCCATAAGTTGAAGTTATACCATTGGACTTAAATAACTTTTACAATAGAAAAAATAACTGTAGCCTGATGAAGTCAACTGTCAGGGGTTGTGTGTTAGTTTGTGTTCTGCAGTTGTACTTGAAGGTTTTCTGTCATGGCTTCCTACTGTGTTTCACATGTTAGTACATACTGTAATCTGTTGAAGTCAACTGCCTGGTGTTTATTGTACGATATTTGTTAGTTTGAGTTCTGCAGCTGTGTCTGAAGTGGTCCTTTGTATTCTATCATGGCTTCCTACTGTGTTTCACATGTTAATACATACTGTAATCTGTTGAAGTCAACTGCCTGGTGTTTATTGTACGATATTTGTTAATTTGAGTTCTGCAGCTGTGTCTGAAGTGGTCCTTTGTATTCTATCATGGCTTCCTACTGTGTTTCACATGTTAATACATACTGTAATTTGTTGAAGTCAACTGCCTGGTGTTTATTGTACGATATTTGTTAATTTGAGTTCTGCAGCTGTGTCTGAAGTGGTCCTTTGTATTCTATCATGGCTTCCTACTGTGTTTCACATGTTAATACATACTGTAATCTGTTGAAGTCAACTGCCTGGTGTTTATTGTACGATATTTGTTAATTTGAGTTCTGCAGCTGTGTCTGAAGTGGTCCTTTGTATTCTATCATGGCTTCCTACTGTGTTTCACATGTTAGTACATACTGTAATCTGTTGAAATCAACTGCCTGGTATTTACTGTACGATACTTGTTAATTTGAGTTCTGCAGCTGTGTCTGAAGTGGTCCTTTGTTTCCTACCATGGCTTCCTACTGTATTTCTGATGTTACTACATATTGAAAGTACAATGAGTGATAAACGTGCAGTAAAATTCTTAACTGTTGGTTAGAAAATCTAAATTATCGAGGCTGTGGAAGAGAAAGTTAAAGAAAAACATTGCCCTGAGTGAGTTCAATACCTATCTGCAATACAATGTTCATGGTTTTGAAAAACTATTATAAGTTTAGCTATTAAAACTTAATCTAGAATAATTAAAAGTATAATGGCTATATGGCAATAAAGATCAATTTTACTTCTGTAGCTCAAGTTGTTTAACTAGTTCTTCTATCTCAAATGTTTGTAATCTCTTTATGTCATTCTTTACTTCTTCTACTCATACTATATGTCAGTCATAATATAAATAACTCAACATTACATTACATGAATATAGTATGTACTGCATATACATAAATACAGCATTGTCTTGAGATTCAATTTTTTTGAGAGTTGAGTGTAGAATCTTGATGTCAAAAAGACCACAGTAAATTCATATTTTTAGTAAAACAATTATTAAAAATAAATTAAATTATATTAGGAGGAACAAGTAATTATCAACATTACATTTGTGTAGTATCATACATAATATCTCAACATGTAAAAAGTAAAAATAAATGAATGAATAAAAACTACCCAAATCAGACATGTGAAAAATAATAACTGCTTTAAAAATATTTACCGTTTTTTAAGGAATTCGGCACAGGCATTTCTCACTTTAGGTAACGAAAGAAACGAAGCACCCACCATGAGGCTCTGGACATTTGATGTATTAATGGTAACTCGCCCGCTGTATGCAAAGTTCACAAGGGCTTCCAGCGCTCTGCAAGCATACCAAAAACTTAACTCTTGGTAAAGATTTTATTAAATGTTGACACATATATTGTTACATATTTTGTCCTTTTTCTTACCTTATCAATGTTTTTAATTTCTCCAGTTTAAAATCTTGATTTCATCTGAATATTTTACGGATTTTTGATTTTAAATAATAATGTGTAAAAAATTATTTTGTAAAACAATTATCTACTAATATATTTTGTTCAGTTTTCTTTTTTCACTCAATCCCAGAGCCAACTTCTGAATATCAGTGATGATATGAGAACAATGACCAAAGTTGATCCAAGGTCATCTGAAAGTACACATAAATATACTATTGCAGTAAAACAAAATGTTATAATTTTGGTAAAAGATATTTTTGCCATGTAATATTATTTTTTTAATGGAGCAATGTAAATTCAACATTAACTTCACTAAACTAATGTATCTAAATTAATTAGGAGTAAACAAAAAAAAACTGTAAGTAATTACCACGTTAAAGAAGTTTGCTATAAAAATTTATCATCATTAATTGAGTGTGGTAACTTATGCCAAGAAACAGATTTATACAAGTTTATCTGATAACAAAACAAAATTGCTTGAACATTTGATAGTTCAAATCTATACTAATATATAAAAATCGAATGGTGTCTTTGTGTTTGTGCGTGCGTGCATGCGCTTTACTTAATCACGTAAAAACTATAGGACCGATTATACTACAATTTTACACGGATATTCTAGGGACCCTGGTTAACACAGGCATATTCACATTTCAAAAATCCCTCTGGGCTATGCCCCACTGGTCTTGAAAAATCTCTTTTTGCCTTAATTAGAAAATAGTAAATATGATTTTAATCACCTGTCAAAGTAAAAAATAAAAAAGTATAATAATTTATATACATTTAATCCTTGCCAAGCGGCATCCCCATTTATGCGCCAGCCGCCACCTGCGTTCCATCTGGCTGCCACGCTGTCGCCACACGTTACTTTCAACGTCACCTACTACGTAGCAGCACTTGTCAATGTAGCCCTGTACACTTAGTACGCCTTTCTGTTTAGTAGGTAGCAGCACGTATCAATAAACCTGTGTGTTATTTGTTTTCCCACCTTTTCCAATGCGATCATTGTAAAGTAAACAAAACAAATATTCGTCATCAGTGATTCTGAAGTAACCTTACATTTACATTATGTTTATTTCAGCTGTGTTTTATGTGTTGTGTTTTTAGTTATATATAAATAAGGTAGAGACTCTAATGTAGGAAATTAGTGACAGTAATATCAGACATATGTCGTGCCGCGCCGTTCCCATGCCTCGCTCGTCTTGGTGTCGTGACCCCCGCCAGTCCAAGGACGCTACACTACACGTTCACCACAGCCATTTCAAGATAATATATTTGAGTTATACTGACAAATAATATTTCTAAACATATAAATATGGGTAATATACAAGTGTTTTACTCACTAACAAAATATAGGCATTGTAACTTATTTATATTATTGATTGAAAAATATCAAGTTTTAATTATTAATTTTTGTAAATATTTAATTAAAAAACATTTTATATACTTTTTTCATGCAGTTACGTAATTCTAATGTTAAAACAAAAATGAAAATTTAATTAAAAAAATATGCGTGGTAAAGTGTTTTTCTATCTTAATATGCCGCTCTGCAAGGGTTAAACAGGTAATAGTAAATTGTTGTTACTCATCTATCAAAGTCAGTTATCTTTTACAAACACCATCTTATGTGCAAATAATTCTCTTTGTCTGGATTTGTTTTTATTGTATTTAAACCATTACAGTAAATTGCCACCATTTATTACATAATGAGTGTGTTAAATGTAAAGCTATCTATATAAACTATCTCCCTTAAAATAGTTCAATTATTACTGAAATCGTTGAAATTATGCAATAAATATCATGAAATATTGGAGAACAATTTGAGAAATTTCGAAAGGTACTTATAAAAAATAGTTTCACTCATGTTATGAAGAAAATAATATTTGGATATTATACAACTTGTACCCTACTTCTGGGAACTCAAATGGTTACTTTCTTCAAAAAAGATTGTGAAGTTAAAGCAGCGTTTATGGAATAGTGTAAGATAATTAATTTACACTAAACATTTTTTACTAAACATCAGTAAAAAAATTATAAAAAGTATTTAATATAAATATTAAATAAACATTGTTCACAATTAAGTGTCTTGAGATCTTGGATGTTATATGTGAAATTTCTGGGGTAAGTACGAAACTTTTACCACAGCTCATCGTGTTGTCATATATTTACCAGTGAAGGAAAGTATATAGTAAAGATTGGCACTGTTAATGTTAATAAAGTACAACTGCATTTGATGAACAGTTTTCATAGCAATATTAAGGCTATTCATCTTTTGCCTACATCTTTGTGCTGCAAAATAAAAATTTTTAATTTTAAAGGATACAAGCATTTACTAAACATTACAATTTTTCAGTATTTTTAATTTCTTGAGAATACGAATTAATATGTATGGTGTCAATTGGATATTTTATATGCATTTTTAGGCAAACGATTTTTAAGAAATTATATTGTTACATAATTAAAATTGCAATTTATGGGGGCTTTCTAGAGAATGACCTACAATTTAAAATAAAAAAAGTATCAAAATAAAACAACCTAATGTTATTACAGTACAGTATATGCATTTGAAAATTATATTCTTAAATCAGTTTTCTATACAATTATTCTATGAATTAAGTGTCATACTCTGGCATAAGTTTTACAATTTTGTCTTTGTAGAATGAAGTTACCTGCGATTTCACAACTAAACTAAACTTTTTTCACAATAATACAATAAACTAAGTGTAATTTCTGTACACACGTCACTGAGAGCCGGTAGGAGGTGCACATTTTACATGTTACCACAGCTGGATGAATTCTGAGTTCAGAAGAGATTTTATACCAAGATAGCAGCTCTAGGTCCCACGCACTGCTGTGATGGGTCAAAATGTCTATTACTGTCTAGACATTCCCCGTATGTTTTTAACCATTAGAACGTTATTTAGCAATAGAATAAGTAAGCTTAAACAATACTACTTTCTCCACGTACACAGCATCAATGCCATGAATGGTGATATCTCTCTGCTTGCTCTCCACCATGTCATGGGTGAACATGGCATGGAAGTACGGAATGGTGGCGGCTAGCACGATCCGATGTCCACTGAAGGACTGGTCCTCTACCTGCACATTATATTAGCTTTAATATAATTGTGTACATATTAAGTTAATTTACAATTAGAGCGGGGGAATTAAAACATTACACTCTGTTCCATGTTACTAATTATTATAATATTTTTATTACTTTTTTGTTACTAATTTTGTTATTATAGTTTTAACAATACTTTTTATAATTATCTACTCTTATTGGAGCACAATGGAGTGGAAAAAATTTTTGTACCACAATGTGGTTATGGGTAATTCTCTACAATTAATTACTGTATCGACTTAAAATGTACTATTTATATAAATTACAAATTGAACATTTTTAATAACCTCTAAGATTATTACACATGTCAGAAAGACAAAATAAAGTAAAAATAATAATTAAAATATCAAATGTTAAAATAACTACCTCAAATGTTTTTTTAATGCACTTTGTAACACATTTCAGTTAAATATTTCATATCTTTTCAAACCTTCAACAATATATTTTATTTAATTGTATAAAATTTAGTCAATCGTTTTTATTTATTACTAGTTGCTTATTTATTATTCAATGCAAAAGCTCCAATTCACCTTCTGCTTAGTGCAGCGACTGAAATCTTGAATCTGTCACAGACTTGAATACTGGAATCTGGAGTCAATGTCTATCTGAAGAGATTCAAAAAGTCGGTGATGACAAAGCTCTAAGCAAACTCTTTGCATTGTTTCGACATTAAGACACCTAGACTACAAAATCAGGAAAATCAAGAGAAATAGATAATGTCAATGCCTCATGAAGTGCACAATAATTGTTTGTATTCATCTAGATTACATTTTATTTTGTAGTCTAGGTGTCTCTGATGTAGAAATGATGCCATCCTGTGTCAGCTTTCAGATGCTGCGATAAGCGGAAGATGAAT
Source organism: Homalodisca vitripennis (assembly GCF_021130785.1). Lineage (NCBI taxonomy): Eukaryota > Metazoa > Arthropoda > Insecta > Hemiptera > Cicadellidae > Homalodisca > Homalodisca vitripennis. The sequence goes on from NC_060207.1 coordinate 143,553,946, forward strand.
TCGAGCTGAACTGATATTTACACTAGAGGCTAGTTGAATCTTCGCCCATCGTCTTTTAGGACCCACAGGAACCTACATTGTTGATGACCTGTTCCCAAATATCGCTAAAATCTGTGTTAGTCATTAGAATAAGTCACTGTTTTCGTACTGCACCAGAACTGCAATCTCGTTAGTTCAAATATGGATAAAATTTAGCACCACTGAATTCATCATTATAAGTAGATTTAAAATTTTAAATCCGTATGTCATGCCTCAGTATCCAATATTTACAAGGAGAGACTTCATCGTAATATCGTTGTTTTCCATTCATTAGTTCTCACGTTGGGTTGAGAAAATGTGCAAAATAATTGTTGTGCTTATAAGATTTATATGGAACCTTAATGGCAATTTTAAAGTTTTAACAAATTTTGAATATGATAAAAATTGTACTGTGGTTTTACACAGATTCCCGGGGTTAAGCTAAGAAATTTTCAAAACTGTTTCTTATTGAGCACCTAAGAGATGAGAAGAATATAAATACAAAATTCCAAATAAATCCACACTGTTGTTTCTCAGATTTCGTAATTATAAAAATTTCCATTAACAAGTATTGTAATTTTTCATAAATTTCCACAATGAAAACATGCAAAAAAACATATCTTGGTGAATCTATATAACTAAGTAGGATTTATAATGGTAATTTAAATGTTTTAACAATGATGAATATAATAAAAATTATGATTAAAATATAACGGGTTTTCATGTATTCCATGTATATGCTGCACAATTTAAAAAACTGTTTCTTAGTGAGTACCTAAGAAGTAAGACGAAATTGTTCTGCCAAGTTCCATGTAAATCAGTTCTGTAGTTTCATAGATTTCATAATGAGTTAGTGTTATTTGGCTTTAACTTAATATTTTACAAAATTTAAAAAAGTCATTCAATAAGTTATAAATAAATTTTTTGACAAATACATTTTTAATATATCGTAGAATAAAAAAAATCAAATAATCTTTCATGTTATATATTAATAACATACATAAAACCCCATTTTCAACTTGAAAAAAATTTAAAATTAAGGATAGGCTATAAAAGTCCAAGTTGGACTGAATGGTCTCAATAACTTTTCTGGAGAAAATAAATAGTACACACACACAAGAAGTAATGATTACTATCAACTTGAGATGTTGACATCATCATATGAATGTACTTTAAAATATGAGCAAAAATTATTACAAATGGGAAATAGCATAAACAACTTAATATCAGCTAAAATTTACAAGTTATTATTAACTTCTGCAGTTATATATTGATTCCATGGATGGTTAACACACAGAATTAATATTTACAAAAATTTCACATGTTATTCTGTGATATTTAATGTTGTTTTGAAGAAAGTTATAATAGTTCAATTTATTTCAATGTTGTAACAGCACTTGAACTAACAATGCAGAATGACAAACTAATGAGCCTGTTGAGTTTACAAAGTAACAATGCAGTTTAAATAAACTGATGAGAGTTGGCTGCCAGTCAAGCAATGCTGTACAAATTCAAGGTCACATTCTGTGCTTGACTGAGCACTCCACTAATACAATTGATACTTCTATTTTTAAATACTAAAGATACTTTTATTATAAAATGATGAAAAATAAATATTTATTATAACTGTTCTTTTTATAAGTCTGAATTTAATTTAAACTAATACAACAACTATTAACTTCTAAAAGTATCAAATTTTGTATGTTTATTTACTGTAGCTGTTTTATGAGTTATAAAAAATTATGAAGAACGGACATTAATGACACAACTTACAAAAAGTATCCAAAAATGTAGGCCTAGTATTCAACAATGTAGAACATTTGCTGCTTAAAATCTTGGATATCTACTCCTGAAATTAAATAGCCAACACTTTTCTATACTGTACATATTGTTTATAAAAAAATAAGTTAATATAAAAAATAGTTTCAGAAAATAATTAGTTTTGAATGAGTCTTTGGGTAAATAAATTAGTTTTAGCGCAAAAACTGAAAGTAGTACAAGAAGTGTGGGTTTCATGATCAAAGTACATAAATTTGGGTACTTTGGGATTATACCGACCACACCCAGACATGAATCGTTATTTCACATTTCGTTTTCTACTGATTACTAGATTAGCGTAGAACAATATTTCGTCAATATAAAACAGGAATTGTCTTATCGCAAACACCTCCCCATCCTCAGACAGAGGTCAAAGTCGAGCGTCTAGTAGATAACGTGATTGCAGAGTCTCGCCGCCCGTTCAGCTGGTGCATCGCTTTGTTGTACTTCCGTGTTTTACCTCTACATTTCTCCAAACACAAAAATTCAACAAAAACAAACATTTACCAAACTAAACTTTTTATTAAAAAAACACTCAAAACTTGTTTTTATTCTTGATCACATTCCGCCACCCAAAATGCGAGTGCCTCCGGCCATCAGCGCGGGCTTCGACAGCACCTTCGGTGCTGCCCCGCGCTGATGTCGACGAAAGAAAAACATCCCTCGAGATAGTACCTATCAGTAAAATATCAAATTCTAGAGGGACTAATCAGAAATATAAATTGAATTGTAATGGAAAGGCAATGATGTACCGTGCAAATCACGTGATGCCGCGCGGCCTGCCGTAATCAGGATTCTCGAGAAAGATAACAGCGACAAACAATACCGATCACAATACCTGGAAATGCTTGTAAGTTTGTAGTTTTGTAATTGAAGAGTTGTTGTTTTTTCGTTCTATCATGTTTGTTTCTATAAATTTCTATTTTTTGTGTTCTTCATACTGGTGTGGTCGGTATAATCCCAAAGTACCTAAATTTGTAAAAATGTTTTTAAATTGTAACAAAATCTAAAATATAACTATATTTGGTATCATTTTGTTTATAGTAAACTATAGAACACTATAATAATAAATATTGTGAGAAAATTCTAGGTTTTTATTTTTTATATAGTAGAAACCAAAATTGTTATATGTTTCTAGAAACGGGATAATTAACCGATAAAAACTTATCCTAATAATGTTTTTGTTATATTTTATAACAACCTAAATGTCATAAAATTAGTAGAGTTTATATATATATATATATATATATATATATATATATATATAAAACCAGTGCTGTGTTCACAAACTCTTTACCTTTCCAATGGTATATGAATCACGTTGATACTTGATGATATGCTTATTATAACAAATGAGATTACGCATACCAAATCAAGGGATATCTGCGTTTAAGTAAATTCAATGTTTTTATCTGAAGGAATAGTTCGATACTACAATTTATTTAACTTAGCATATGATCTCAACTTATTAGTTATAGTAATTTTAATGTAAACAATAATGAGCAAGAAGTTATTAATATTTTGGGAACTTTGAAAATGGTGATGAATATGAGTATATATGAGATATTTCTCACAAGTGACGAGATTTGTTTAAGTGGCTTTAACATGTGGGTTTGGCTCCTGGTAATCCATGGGGAGAATTCTTTCCTCATTTCACAAAAGCGGTTACTCATTGATATCAAGCTGGGCAAGTTATAAATATTGTAAGGTTTCTTTGATATCTAAGTCTAGGCCTATGCCAAAGTTGGTTTTGTTGTTTCGTAATGTTAGTGTTAAATTTAGGTTTTTTAAATTGTAATGTAGGAGTTCTTCTTGTTATGGTAATTTATTACAACTCTTATTGTGTATGATTTTTACGTAACAAAGTTAGACAATATAACAAATCGTTCGATAAAAACAACCAAATAATGAGTGTAGGCCGCTTATTAAAGTCTCCTCCGGAGGGTTAACTTAATTTTAAACAATATTGTTATTCTATAAAATAAGATCACCTTGTAATTATTATGAATATCTAGGTGGAATGGTTTTATATTCAATAGTTTAAATATGTCTAACCAAGAGTTGATTCAATTATCATGGTGGTCACTTTTTTCCCCCTTGGGGCGGCCTACTGCCATGCACTTAAGCCTCAAGAGCTAACTTTATTATACTGCAGCTAAATGTAATATTTTACGCCATTGCATTTCTTGATGTAATCTTACTGATACGATGATTTGTAAATAAAGAATTTGTCTATTGTCTATTTAATAAATACATTTTGATTAGACCTAGGCCTAATTATTAAATTATTAATTTTCACATAAAAACATAGCTGTAGCCTGTACTAGCCTTAATTACAACACCTAAAATGTAAATTGGCTCGACATTTTGGTTTTATATTGTTTCGTAAAAATCAGAAATATCGATGATACGAATGTCATGGTGGTCGCTTATAGGCTACTACAGCCCCCAACGTGACAACACTAAACACTAATTAATGTTTTCAGCAGAGAATTTGTTAACCTAATTCATAAAGCTTACTTAGCTTACCTATTTATGGCACTTAAATACATGAAGCTTATTATGGTTTTATTGTTGCTATACTACAGTCCAACGTAGCCTACATATTAATAGTATAATGGACTAACAATCTAAGTTGTAAAATTGCACAAATCTAATGTAGGCTATGTATTATTTGCAACTATTAATAATATTCACTTACCTTCAAAGTAACATCACACAATTTTCCATGTCTTCTAATTTCTTCCATTACAGGAAATCCATTTGAAAACAAATCTAACTGCTGAAATATAACACATTCCTCGGGTTCTGAGGGCATAGGTTTGCTTGACAAATGTTTCATTTTTAAATAAAATTACACAAACTGTACCATTCAAAACATACTCGCAGACTAAAGTTATTTTCACAAATGTTTACTTCTAGTAAACAACAATAGTTGATAAACTTGAAAAGTGGCTAAATTATGACGTTAAATAGAGAGGTTTAATTCATAATAAGCTTCGTAGACGTCAGTATTGGATTGGTCCAATTAGATAAATTATCCAAAAAGATTGTTTCATAAAATACGGTAAGAACTATAACACACTTGTGGGTCTAACTCACGGCACAAAACAAACTACTCTGACACACAGACATCAAATCCAAATCTTGAATTGGACACTGGAACTGACACTTGACAGTTTAGTCAGCTGATGACTAGACCTGTTCAGTCCAATCAGACCACGATTACAGACTTTAGATTAACCAATAACAGACAATCGTGCACGGATGTCAGACAAAAGAGTGTTATTCCAAGACATAGCGCAATGTATAATACTTACTGCTTAATAAATTTATCTTCCAAGTTGTAGTAATTAATGTAACACAATTTATCTTAATAATATTATATATAAGAATGTGCCATTGTGTGGCTTTCACGAGTAAACTATTCAATCGATCGAACTAAACAGTAGCGTAGCCAGAAATGTCGTTCGGGGGGGGTCCGAAACGGGGGATCCGGAGGACGTTTTGTGTGTTATTTGCCAATGAGTTCACTGGTAAAAGGTAAATACCAAAAATATGGACTTTAGTAACTACGCCTTATAGAAAGTGGAAAGATATAATAGGCAAATTCAACTCTCACAGCAACTCTAGTACCACAAATTTTCTTGTATAGCTACAGAAACTTTACGAAGTTCGATTCTGGCCGAGTAGAAGGCACCAATGTGATGTTGCATTCACTGGATAAGAAAGAAGAAGAACAAATAACACAAACTATAATCTGTGGAGAAAATGAAATACCCCTTCGGGGACATTGGGCCACTGACGGCCGAAACCCCTTTAGAAAAGGAGGGAAATTTTCTAGCGTTGCTCTGGGTACAGATCCAACTAACGGTCGGAAAAATGCACCAGAAAACTCTACTGATTAAAAGTTCGGCTGCTTTGGATTTCACTTATTGAGGTATTTATGAATTAGTTATAATGACGATTTTTTTGTAACATTACACTGTAGACGAGTACATAATTATCGGAAAAAATAAAAAAAATCACTTTCGGTCGAAAATAAAATACACATGAAAAAACTCTAATGATTAGAACTTCAACTACTTCGGACTTCAGTTTATTGAGGTAAACGTGGTTTTTTTTATTGAGTTAGGGCAACGATTTTTGTGTTATCATTGTTATCATTTTTGTTATAATTAATTATATAGTAACTCGACTAACTATATAACTATGAGAAAAAAAATCACTTCCGGTTGGTAAATACCGAAGAAAAAACTCTACAGATTCAAGTTTTGACGATTTTGGGATTTCACTGGTTGAGTGGTTGAGGTAAAAGTAGTACTTATAAATATGTTACAAACATTGATTTTAGGTATTAATTCAAACGCTGACTAATAAATATATAATTATCGAGAAAAAGAAACAAAAATAATCACTTCAGATCGGACTATACTACGGAAAATGAAATAATACCTCAGTCAGTGAAATCCAAAGTAGTCGGAACTTCTTATCAGTAGAGTTTTTTCTGGTGTATTATCCGACAGGAAGTAAATTTTTCAATTTTTCTTCGATAATTATATAGTTAGTAGTCAGCGTTCAATTGATACCCAAAATCAACGTACTAACATAATTCTAAGTACCACTTTTATCTCAACCACTCAACCAGTGAAATCAAAAATCGCCAAAAACTAGAATCTGTTACAGAGCTTTTCTTTGGTATTTTCCGTTCGGAAGTGATTTTATTGTTTTGTTTCTCGATAATTATATATTTGTATTAGTCGGCGTTGAATTAACACCTAAAATCAACGTCCTAACGTAATTCTAAGTACCACTTTTACCTCAACCACTCAAACCAGTGAAATCCAAAATCTTCAAAAAACTTGAATCTACAAAGAGCTTTTCTTCGGTATTTACCGACCGCAAGTGATTTTTTCTCGATAATTATATAGGTACAGCGTACAGTTTAATGATAACAAAAATCGGTTCGTCCTAAACCACGTTTACCTCAATCACTGAAGTCTAAATTAGTTGAAGTTCCGACCAAAAGTGATATTTTTAATTTTTTTCGATAATTATATACACGTCTACAGTTTAATGACACCTAAAATCAACGTCGTAACTTAATTCTAAGCGGTCATTTTACGTCCCCAAGAGAATTTGAAACGAAGTGGTCGCTAATTTAAACTGTTCGCCGTGTTACGGTTCAGGTTACTTTGCGAAGTCCCGTGACCGGCGCCTATAGAAATACCGTGATTACACTACACTATCCGAAAGGCCGAGCCCAAAAGTATCGTTTGATACTTTATAATTTAAACGATAAGGACAATTATATTTTTAACCAAAGGTCACTTTAATCAATTAAATCAATCAATTTAATGTTTGTAGACAAGAGTAATGATAACTCTCCTTTTTTCTCCTGCTCCATGCTTCATTTTTTAATGTCTTAAAATTTCGGGGGGGTCCGGACCCCCTGGACCCCCCCCTTCGCTACGCCACTGGAACTAAAGCTTTACATGGACATGGTTACGGTCCCTAGGTAGGATGAATTCAAAAATCCTAAACACCTATGACTTAGTTGAGGAAATTTGTGGTTCTTGTGAACCTGACACCAGGATTGTTATTGCTGGCGACTTCAATATGCCACAAGTGGACTGGTCTTTACACTTTCAACCTCCGGGGAATGCTGCAGTCGAGAGTATGTTTGACGTGATCAATTTCCTAAGTCTGCGGCAGCACAACACCATTCTAAACTCAAGAGGAGTTCTGCTGGATCTAGTTTTTTCAACGGATGAAGGGATTAATATTACGGCTGCCTCTGATCCTATACTTTATGAAGAGGCCTTCCACCCGGCACTGGAATTTGTGCTACTTTTTGGCTGTTCTGGTGTTGATAATTGTGATGTGGTTTTCCATGATCTCAGACAGAGTACCATCGACAATGTCAGAGCCTGGCTTGCGTCCCTGAATTACCCTGATCCCAGCTGTCTGGACATTGAAGCCTCCTTCAACAGGTTCTGTTTGAATATGGGGAGTTCTATAAAGACAAATTCACCTGTAAGAAGAAAGAATGGGTCTACTTATCCTCGATGGGTTACCCGGGAACTTAGACAATTGATTTCACAGAAGAAACTACTCAACCGAAACTACAAAACTTCTCTTCTAGACTGTGATTATGAAGCTTTCAGAGTGGTCAGGCGGCAGTGCAAAACTCTTTCCAACGCATGCCAACAGGAGTTTTTTGTTACTATCAACAATAGCATAAAGGAAAACCCCCGATCCTTTTGGGGTCATATGAAGTCCTTAAGTAAGGCTAACACTGTACCCAGCAGACTTCAATATGGCTTAGTCTTAGCTTATGAACCCCAGGGTATGTGTGACTTATTCTCTGATTACTTCTCAACCGTCTACACTCCACATGCTGACTGTCATACTGATTACAATTATGAATCCAACATCAACGTTTCGTCCTGTCTTTTCTCGGCCACTGAGATTGAAAGAAAACTACAGGACCTTGATGCCTCCAAGGGACCTGGACCGGATGGCATAACTCCGGCCGTTGTGAAGCCATGCAGTGATCTTCTGGCTCCTCACCTAGCTGTTTATCTCAACAGGCTGCTGCATGATGGCTCTTTTCCGAACTCGTTGAAGCCTGGTTATCTTGTACCAGTTCATAAATCTGGATCTACATCTAAAGTAACAAATTACCGCCCTATTGTGATTCAGTCAGTGTTTGCCAAGATTTTTGAAAGTTTGATCCTGGACGTATTATCCTTTAAATTTAAGAGTGTCTTCATCCCACAGCAGCATGGCTTTCGCCCTGGAAAATCAACGACCACCAATCTTTGTGTCTTCAGTGACTATGTTGTTTCCTCCTTCTCTCGTTTCCACCAAGTCAATCAATCAATCATTTATTTGTCATATAATTATTACATAATGTTGGAGCATAGCTCCTGTAATGTATGACATGTCAATTTTTCTAAAAGCTACTTAGTCTACTATTAATAAAATATATGATATAATTACATGCAATAGAAAATAAAAAAATCTTTTCATCATGCTTTTTTAAACAGTTCTAAATTAAAATCTTCAATCTTATATGGACATGCTGTTATTAATATTGCAGTCAGAGAAGAAACAAAACGTAATAAGTTATTTTCTTTTTTCATCCCATTAGGTATAATATTAAACATTTTAATTCCCATGTAATAGGGACTCTTTTCTAACATAGTAAGTTTATGTATTGGGAATTTATAATTAGTTCTATATCTCGTGTTATAATTATGATTTATGATTGATTATGTAAATACTAGTGGATTCTTTTTTACAAATTTTAGAAGTTCCAAAATATATAGAGCAGGAATTGTCAAAATGTTATTCTTTTTAAATACTTCTTTACGTGATTCTCTATATTTTAATTTAAACATGTATCTAATCACTTTCTTTTGTAAAACAAAAATTGAATTCATTTTTGAATAATTACTTCCCCAAAATATTATACTATATCTGATCAAAGAAACAAAGTAACCATGGTATACCATCAGGGCAGTTTGTTTGTCAGTTACCTCTGCAACGGTTTTAATAGCAAAAATGGCTTTACTTAGTTTTTCTTGAAGCATATTAATATGTGATTGCCAGTTCATCGCCTCATCTATGATAATTCCCAAAAATGTGGCTTTCTGTGAAATTTGGCACTCTTCTCCACAAGGAAAGTTGATCTTATTTATAATGCCATTGGTTTTAGCATGGGAGGTGTGAAAATTAATTAAGTTTGTCTTCGAGCTATTGAATTTCAAGCCATTTTTGCTAAACCAATCATACATGTCTTTAATTGTTGCTTCTGCAGATGACTTTAAAAACTGTGGGTTTCTTTCAGTTGTTATTAATGTTGTGTCATCTGCAAATAATATTAATTTTGACATAATATTTTGAGGAAGATCATTCACAAACGCTAAGAACAATGCAGGACCCAATATTGAGCCTTGGGGCACCCCAACAGTAACTGGTTTCCAATCTGAAAAAAAGATTTTCCCTTCTTGGTTTGAGGTTTTCACTCTATGAAACCTATCATTAAGGTACGATTCAAAAAATTTCAAAGATTTTCCACTGAAACCCAATTTGCACAATTTAACCAATAGTAGTTCATGATTCACACTGTCAAAAGCCCTAGATAGATCACAGAATGCTCCAAGAGCACTCTGCGATCCATCCAAAGCCCTCAAGACATGTGTGACCAATTCAAACACTGCCATCTGAGTATTTTTCCCCTTCTGAAAACCAAACTGTTGCTCAGATAGTAATTTATATTTGTCCAAGTACTCCATGACCTGATTGCTTACTATCTTCTCAACCACCTTAGAGAAAGCTGGTAGTAGGGCTACTGGACGATAGTTTTCTATTAGTCTAGTGTCATCTTTTTTAAACAGGGGCTTGATAATAGCATATTTCATTTTTTGAGGGAAAACACATGTTGTTATTACTAGGTTCACGACATGAGTTAGAGGTTTGATAATATAAGGACTGGCCAGTTTCATTATCGATGTGGGAATTTCATCCCAGCCGTAAGAGGTTTTTGATTCCATTAAATCAATAACCTTTTGGACATACTTTTCACTCACAGTTTCCAAAGTGAAGTTATCGTAAACTTGCCTAGAACCTCTTAAATATTTTTTTGCTTCCTCTATATTAGCTGAAGAACCAATTTTTAGCCCCGTTTCTGAGAAAAAAATCATTGAAGCAGTTTGATATCTTTGTTGGATTATGTATAATTTCTCCGTTCACATTAATTTCATGACACATCTTATTTCTCCAACTGCCCAGCTCCTCCTTGACCACTAACCAGGTAGCTTTACTAACATTTTTTGATGATAGAATTAATTGTCTGTTAAATTGTCTCTTTGAATTTTTGATATCTTTATTATATTTTGTTTGAAACTGTTTAAAATAATTTTTAAATGATTCCGACTCATTAACTTTTGAGATTTCAAACAGTTCTCTTTTTATTTTACTGGCTTCTTTCAATTCGTTTGTTATCCATGTTTTTTTCTTTTTATTATTCAGAGGATTGACTGTGAATGTTCTCATTGGGAAAGTAGAGAAAAAAATGATTGGAATGTTGTCAAAAAGCTGTTATACGCCTCATTGCTTGTTTCTTTGGATAAACAAGACTGCCATTTTTCCTTTTGCAAGGAATTGCAAAGTAGTTTAATTCTATTTTCATTCTGTAGCATTCTTGTATTTATAATTTTCTTTTTACTCATGGCTTTTTTATTTAAGTATACTGTTTGTGAGTTGTGATCTGATAGCCCTAATTCTATAATTTCACTGCTGATGGATTTTGGATTTACATTTGTTATGACATTGTCAATGCAAGATTTGGTATTCTTAGTAATTCTTGTTGGCCTTGTAAATACAGCTTGACAATTAAAAGACGTCATAACATTCTTTAACATTTTCATCTCCTTATCCTCCTTCAACAAATTTATATTTAGGTCCCCACAAAGAAATATGTATTTACGAGTAGGCTTCTGAGTTAATTGTCATTCCTCGCGGCATAAAGTCCACTAGCAAAACACCGCGCCTGTCCCAGAACACAGTTGCCATAACTTTGCGCCGCGACAGCGTTTGCTTGGCTTTGACTTTGACTGGAGATGTTGTGTGCCGCCATTCCATGGACTGTTGCTTTGATTCAGGAGTGATATGGGATACCCATGTTTCATCTCCTGTGACAATTCGACTCAACATGTCGTCTCCTTCCTCGTCGTAGCGGGTCAAGAAAGTCAAAGAACTGCTTAATCTCTTTTTTTGTGATCCTCAGTGAGGAGTTTGGGTACCCATCTTGAGCACAATTTTTTAAAGTTTAGGTTTTCTGACACAATTTTGTACAGTACTGACCTGGACACTTGAGGAAATTCCATAGAGAGAGTGGTTATTGTGAACCGTCGGTCCTCATGAATTTTTGCGTCAACTGCAGTAATCAAATCTCCCGTGATCACAGATGGCCGGCCTGAGCGATCTTCATCGTGGACATTTTCGCGGCCATCTTTAAATTCTCGGACCCATTTCCGCACTTTACCTTCACTCATTGCCTTGGCACCATACACCTCACAAAGCTGACGGTGAATGTCAGCAGCCGACATGTTTCTTGCAGTCAAAAATCGTATCACTGACCGAATCTCACACGCGGCGGATGATTCGATAATCTTAAACATTTTCAAGATCCACAGTAATGCATACAGGTTAGCTACAGAGCTGCAACTGGCATGAAGTTGTTCGCTAAGAATGCCGGGAGGCGGGGCGCACGCTCGTTACGGCAGGAACGCGAACTACTACCGTGTACGGGAGAACGGCCCTTACTTAAAAAACAGCCCTCGTACTTTTGATTTCTCTTCTCACTTTTTCGAACAAGTTTGTTAATTTGCAAATGAACTGATTGAAGTTACTGTTGGGGGTTCTATACAAGGAGATTACAATACACCTTTTGAAACATTTTTCAATTATTAATTCTAGTTCTAAGGCTACACATTCAAAAATAAGGTCTTCTGAAATCTCATTCAAATCTTCCCTAATTGTAATAGGAACATCTTTCCTCACAAATAGACAGACACCCCCATGACTTGAAATTTTTCTTAAATATATTGTAGCAAGTTCATAATCTATTAATTTATTTACAAGTTCAAAATTCCAGGGTGAGAGCCAATGTTCACATATACTAATGATCACTGGATTTAGTTGGTGTGATTCCAAACTTAATTGTAGTTTATTGACCTTTTTTAACAAGCTTCGAATATTTAAATTTAAAATAAACATTTGTTGATTTTTTGTAAATCTGTTACCGATACTAGTTTTGCTTACATTCGAGTTTGAGTGATTGGCTGTCATCCTAAAAAAACACTGTTATCCAAAATACAAGCTCCTTAGTATCTACAATTCCATTGTTTGCACTATAATTGTTGTCATAAGTCTGTGGTTTGTCACTATCATTAACACTCTCACTATAATACCCATGTATCACTACACCACCACTGCTGTCTGGTAGAGGAGGAAAGCCGCTCATCTCCATCCAGCTGATTTCTGCACATTGGTTTGCTTGTAGTGTGTCACCGCAACCGTGTGAGGTGTGTGGCCCTGGTACCTCCTGAGCACCATGATGACTTGGCATTGTAGCTGTAGTAGTGGAGAGGAGTCGGTCAGTTCTGGGTGTGGATGTGAAGTCTCTCCTCTGAGCCTGTTGACGGTGTTCAGTTGAGTTCTTTGGCGAGAAGTGGAACTGCGAGTCTACATCTAAAATGCTTCCATTTATTTGTATTTCCGATTGGGTTTTCTTCATATTCAACTTTGTACTTAATAATACCACTTTGTTAATAACCTTGCCGAGAATGTCAGAGCCTTTCCTGTTCAGGTGCACCCCATCTCTTGCAAGGCAAGAGTCATTGATATATTTTCCACTATCCACGTATACCACTTGCAGCTCCTGACACAACCATCGTATGTTTTCATTTGTTCTTTGTAGTAGAGAATGGGGTAAACTCCTTCTTCTGATAATACTACTCACAAATATGGTTGTGTTTCCAAATGTGTTTTTGGCATTTTTAATCAACTTGTACATGGCTCCCATGACATCTTCTGCATTTTGTAAGCAATCTAAATCATTTGTACCAAAGTGAAGTACAACGGCTTGCGGGTCTTTTGTCATCTTACCCATACTGTCCATCGCTTGGCTTATTTGTGCAGCAGTTGCTCCCCTAAAAAACTTAAGTTTCGCATTTGGTACAAATACATGTTTCAGCATGGAGTCCCCAAGAATGAGATAAGTTTCTTTCCTTTGTTTTTTTATTTCACCTGTTAGTGTAGGGTTGCTCCAGTAGTACTTAGATTTTTTATCATAAGTTCTTCTAAAATTTTTAAGCTTACTGTCATTGGTGGTATTTTCTTCTTTTTCTTCATCACTTAGTTGTTGATATTTGTTAGTCAGAGGAGTGGAGTGCTTTTCTGTAGAGGTTTTCTTGGCTTTAGTACCCTTTCTTTTCTTCACTGTCGTCCAGTTTGAATTTCTTTGCTTTTCCACATCTGGTAAAGTCTTACAAGTCATGTTGATCTCTTTATTAGCATGAGTAGGCAAATACAAACATTTTTTATTAATGTTCAGTTTGCTTGAAAGCTTTGAGCCAGCTTTTCTTAACAACAAGGGGGCTAGATGTGTCGTGTTATTCCTGTTTTTATTGTATATAACTGATGAGAGCTGGGCTCTTTTAGTCCATATATCCAAGTAACTTAGCGTTGGAATTTCAATTTCATCATTAACTGGCCAATTAGTGGTTTGAGCCAATATAATTTCAGCAACAAGTAGCATGTATACTCCACAATCATAAGTATTGCTTTGTTGTGGGGTTGGACAAATCTTCAGATTTACTCTTATATCCGGGTCAATATGCTTGAGTAATTTTTCAGCTAATATTTCAGCTGTCTGAAGGTTGTAGGTCCCTAATGAATCAAAATAAAAGAATTGATTATTTTCTTTAACATACAGAAGCATGCTCCAATGGGTTCCCATGCCTTTACTGTCTATACTATAAGGTCCTTCGCCTGTAAATTGAGCATCATTTACAGGTATGAGTATGTGTGATTTTTCCCTCAGGTTCAACTGATTTAGAACTTCCTTGTTGCTATCAAGACATTTCATGACAAGCATAATTGCCGGGTTCATCAAACAAATGTTGTTACAGTCTATGCAGGTTTCCAGCAGATCAAAATACATTTTAACTGTATCGTCGGTGATCCATTCACCCTCCAGTAGTGACAGACTGACCGTTACATCATTGTTTGTGTTAGATTGTCCAACTTTTATACTTTGAGATTGAGTATTTTTCTCCAATTTCAGCCTTTTATTTTGTTCAGTTAGTAATTTGATTTCTTCCTTATAGTTTTCTTCCCTTTTCAAAAGTTCATTTTTTACTATTTCAATTCCCTTTAGTATTGAAATATCACCTTCTTTAATTTTGTTTTCATCCTCCAAAGATCTAATGGTTTTGGTCATACCTTTTAATTCATTTTTGAAGGTATTACGAGCTGTACACATTTCTTTTTCTAGCTTTTCATATGCCTTTATCAATTCACCATATATTTTTTCTTGGAGACATAGCTTGTTTTTTGAAGCGTCAATTTCATTTTTCAGCTTCTTTTCGTTCTCAGAATGCCTTTTTAATTTTATTTCTAGTTCATGTTCTGTTTCCTTCAATTTATCTTCTAGCTCTAATTCATACTGTGATTTCTTTAATTTTTCATTATGTATCTCCTGTTTGAGTTGTTCATTTTCCTTGAGAAGAGCGTTTCCTAACTCCGCTGCTAGATGTAATGAGCTCTCAAGATCAGTGTTATCCTCATTTTGAAGTTGAATCAATCTGTCAGACATCTCTATCTCTGTGTCATAACTGATTCCTTTTTCCTCTGTGCTATTTATACAGTCAAAGTACTTCCAGCATTTCTTTTCTTCTTCTGTCAATTTTTTAATATCAAAATATGAAATATTCAAGCATTTTAAATGGAACCATGTTCTACATGGTCCACTACAACCCAGTGCTCCATATCTAACATTTCTGTGACATATTCCACAAGGAAATTTTAAATCTTGATCCTTCATTTTGTATTTATTTAATCTCCTTTAAATTAAAATCCTTTAAATTCTCCTTTAAATCTCTCTTTTACATCCCTTAGGAACATTACACTTTTTGACAATACAGTTCATGTTATGAAATATATTTTATATTTTACTCTATATAATTTCAATTGTTGCCTATTTATATTTTATATGAAAATTAAAGTAAAAAACAAATACACAAATAGAATGCTTTGAAAATATTTAAAATTTGTTTACAGATAAAATATGAAAAAGTTTGACAAACAACACACAAACAAATAGACACTGAACAAGAAAGTTTGTTTTAAAAAATACACACAATCATATAGACCCTGTAGTATTGTCTTTTAAGGTCAATGCTGATCACTGATTTTATCTACAGTCAATGTATAGCCCAACTTGACAAATGATACAGTGTCAATGATGTTTACTTAATAGATTGTCAATGTCCATATATACTAGCATAGCCCAGCACCGGGACTGTTAGATAATGACAACAGCTGGTTTTCAGTAGTAATCAACCAACTTTCCTGCAAGCTGTTTGTAGTGGGGTATCCTGTTTGGAGAATTCTGCTACAGGAAGACTACAGTAGTCAATCTCTGGATAGTGTTCTTTTTTATTTTAAGAATATAATTTAATTATTTAGATTTATTATTGGTACTTTAACAGCACATGCTCTGATTACAAATTATATTTTAAGACACATTAGTCTCTTTTAGTAGGAATTATAACTTAAAATTCAAAGTTAAACATTACAGTGAAACATGTGCTTCCAACAAATGGTAAGTGAATCCCAATTCTTCATTAATTTAATAATATAGTTGTTTATCAAACTTGAAATTTAAGACTTATGAATAATTTTTATACTTATACAAAACTTTTGGTATGCTTCAAGTATAGTAATACTGAGTTGAAAAGTGTTAAAAATTGTTAAAGAAAACTGTCCAATATTCACATTATTTCATACACAACACCTCATTTGACCTTTTGGATTTTGACCAAGTTGACTGCCTGCATTTGGATTTCGCTAAGGCATTCGACAGGGTCAGCCATAGCCATCTGATAGCTAAATTGAGGGCATACAGAATTATTGGGCCTCTTCTTCTGTGGATGCAACGCTATCTCAGTGGCAGAACTCTTCAAGTCAAATTTGCGTCATCACTCTCTAAGAATGTTGTGAGCGTAACATCGGGTGTGCCTCAAGGGTCCTTCCTCGGTCTTTTTCTATTTGCCCTGTTCATAAACGATATCGGGGAGTCACTAGCCGGCAACTTTCTTCTATTTGCCGATGATGTTAAGATCTTCAAGGAGGTGACTTCAATCCATCAACATGAGCTCCAGGAGGATCTGCTTAGGATAGAACAGTGGTGTGATAGGAATGCTATGCAACTGAATGCTCATAAATGTCAAGTAATGTCATTTGGAAGATCAAAAACTTTGCTGCACTTTGACTTCTCTTTGTATGGCTTGTTACTGGATAGAGTGACAGTTATAAAGGACTTGGGGTTGTACATGACACCATCCTTGGATCCAGGTATACATATCACCAAGACTTGTGCTAAAGCCAATTGTGTTCTAGGGTTCATTTCTCGAACATCAAGAAACGCCCTATCTTCTGCAACATTGAAGACCCTCTACGTGACTCTTGTTCGTCCCATTGTTGAATATGGTTCTACTGTCTGGGCTCCCCACCAGATTGGACATTGCGACCATCTAAATAAAGTTCAGAGGCGTGTTCTGCGATTGGTAGGAGTTAGAAGTGGCATCCGTTATCCTGATGTTGATATACAGGTTATTGCAAGCCAACACCAGATCCTTTCGCTTTCATCTAGAAGAGTGGCTCTTGACCTTATATTTCTATTCAAGACTGTCAATAGTTTGGTTGATTGCCCTGAGCTCCAGCGTCACATAGACCTCCATGTACCTGCTGCAACCCGCCTTCTGCAGCCTTTCTCCAAGCACTCACACCAGACTGTCTACACCTACCAGAGTGTAATTCCACGTCTGCTGCGTTTGGGAAATGCTGCCCACCGGTTGGAATGCTTTGGCGTATCCATGCTGGTGTTTCGGAGGCGGGTCTTCTCTTGGGTGTCTGAGCATGATGCACATTGAAAGCAAGAGTCTACCTTTGGTTGCTCATCCCTGCTAGTATTATGTTGTATTGTTTATTTTTTGTTATATATTGTTTTGTCATTTCATTGTTGTTTTCATAGTTTATACCGTCAGCACACACTTATAACATGTATTTATAGCACTTATAGTATTTAGTATTAGCATGTGGTCTTGTTGATTTTTGTCTTGTTGTATATTGACCCATGCACTAGAGTTAGCACACACTTAGCATGAAGCATGTAGTTATTATCTTGTTACCTTGTTTTCAATTTGTCTTCGATGCACAAGTTGCACACACAGCATGTACATTATTATATAATTATCTTGTTGACCATTATTATCTCTTTTTGTATCTGGTCTTTGATGTTCTATTTTATTAACTTTAAATGTATACCATATTCAATTGTTCTGTACCAGTAGTACTAATATCGCATGTAAGTAAGTGGCTATGCATGAAAAGTGTACTATCAATATTTCGAATACCATCTTGTAAACATTTTTGTAAAATGGCGATTGCCGTATGTATGAATAAATAAATAAACGCCACCTATTCTTATTTCAAAAATTCCTCCGGGCAATGACCCACCGAAAAATCCCATCTTAATCTAAATTTGTAAACTATTAATTGAAACAGCCTAACTTATCAATTGTAACCAACTGTACTGTGTAAACATTGTTATATGATAGCATACCCATACATTAAATTAATTTAACCACTGTTTTCTATTTGTTTACATAAAGTGTGTAACTTCTCTAAAGAGTAACCATTCATTTACACACAGCTTTTAAATTTCAGCGATAAGGTAAGTACTGTACTTTAGAAATTTACATTAGAAAATGTCCTAAAACATAAGATGGTCAGAATTTGGCTCCAAAGACTTAATTTGAAGCAGTCGGCAAGAACTATGTTGAATGAAAGTTCGCTACACTCTGCTTTTGAACTAATGTGCCAATTCCAGCTCTAAATGCTCTAAAATATTAATAATTGTTTTTATTTCTAAAGAAACCAGCACACAGTATAAAAAAGGGACTATCTAACTTTTAGAATAAATGTAAATACTGTTGTAAAACCCACATTAGTTGTCTTTTAATAGAAGTAGAGTTCTCAGACCTATAAATATATATGTGTATTTATTTTCTTGGTCAGGAAACAAGGCAAGATCGGCTATGACACAAAAATACTAAAACCGGAGTAAATAACAATAGCCATAAATATACACTTTACAGATATTTTCCTATCGTGGCAACAGGGCTAACTGAACATTGGCGTTGGAGATATAATTTACTCGGGCCGGCAGTGCTCATACACATGCAAAGCTTGCGAAATTGCGTGAGAAGCATTAGGTAACTGCTACTATTTTATATTTACCAAATTTATATTTTTGTTCAGTTCTATATTGATCTGCAAGATGCCACTATACACATCTTAATAATGAAGCAAAATCTCGTAGGTTCTTAATTTGCTCAAATATTACACTAAAAGAAGGAAACTCCAGAATAATTAATTATGGAAGCTCGTAGTCATCTGCACAAAAAGAAAGAGATTAAAAATAGTATAAAATTTTGAAAATATGTAACTAAGTTCGTAAATTCCTCAAATCTATATATATAAAAATGAAACTGTTCGTGTGTAACAGCATCACTCACAAACGGCTGGACGGATTCGCCTAATTTTTTTTTTAATTTGTTCGTCTTGATCTGTAGAAGGTTATAGGATACTTTTTATCCCTTTCCCGATTCAGGATTCCGCCCCACTGGTTACAGAAATACCCGTAAGAAATGCATTGCAGCAAACATATGTTATTAAGTGAAAGAGTCTTTTCAAATTTTTAATCAGCTGTTCTTTGTAAACATATATAATGCGACAAAAAATTGTTGTTATTTTTGACAGTAACTAAGTAAACATAAATATTTTTGACGTTTCTATGTAAACAAACATTTTTTGACATTTACAACGTGTCACAAATGTCAAATTTTTGATAAATGTCAATTATACGTCGCTTGCTCAAGAGTCGGAAACCCGAAGAACCTTTATATTTATGCTCCAAATAATACAACTAATAACGTTGTTTACCAAAACGCATTAAAATAAACAAAAAACTTTTATAATAGATTTTATGATATGCTACGATGTATTAGTAGAGCAATAAATTAATTGGAAAAACGTATAATAAAATTAGTATTTCTTTTCGATGCTTGATTGATGTAGCCCTCTCTACTGCCACGCGAGCGGAGCCGCGGGTTTAGGCTAGTATTACACTATAATTAGGATACTATATGATGCTTAATTATGGAAGTGAATGAAAGTCTTTATTAGTCACAAAACAGTATACATAACATATGTACATAAATAGTGGTGTTAAGACTAATAAAGTCTGCATCCCGAGGTTATTAACATGTGTGGGATGTTACACACGAACCTTAAAACTGAAAAAGAAACTCTTGGGGTTAAGAGCCAGACACACAAATTTCTTTACAAAGAGAGATAGTTTAAATATAAATAAAGCCTATATCTAAGTTTCTAAAACTTAATAACTAACACTCTTTTGACACTGCTATGAAGACCCTGTTACGATCCTATATTCTACATTAATAAATGAACAAACAATTAAACTAGAGTAAAAAAATACACTAAGGTTTTTGTGGAAAAGAAGGTGATCATTTAACGTTTTCAAAAATATAATACATGAGTTTTCCAACTTGTTCTACTATCAAAAAATAAACCTAAATATTTAATACTATCCGCTATCTCTATGCCTGAGCAACTACAATGATTTTATAACAAACAATTTATTTGATGGTTATATTTTAGAGATAAATAATTTGTTTTTCTTAAGTTAAACACTAACGCTTACGTCTTTGGACTCATTAATAAATAGTGATTTGCAAATCATGTTCTTAGTCGATTGATATAATTTTGGATTATTGAATTTAATTCCAGGCCTGAATTTGCTCTGTAAAATAAGAAGTGGCGTCAGGAAAAGCTGTTAACAAACCTTTGAACTTACCGTCACATAAACTATTAAAATACACAGAGAATAAAGGCAACACGGACCCTTGCCATAAATAATCTAAACCTCTTCGATAAGGTTGTATCCGAACCTTACTCCCTGTTTCCGCCCAGTGAGATAAGACCAAAACCACCTTTGGGCGATTCCTCTGATTCCAGCTTTAAACATTATATCCAGGATTGAGTGATCCACAGTATTGAAGGCTTTCATAGCGTCAAGAAACAAACCCGCCTTCATTCCTTCAAAAACTCATCCAAAAAATCCACAAAGCATTCTCAGTATCAATCTAAAAACAAATCCAAACTGGATTTGCTGAAAATCACTTCTTGCTCCAAAAATGTTTACAAATAAATCTTCACAATGTTTCAGAGATTGTTGTACATATGGAAAGTAGGGCTATACACAGAAAATTACTTGTATATTGCCTGTCTGATTTTGTATAGATTGGAATAACAATGGCATTTTTAAGATCATTCCGAAACTCACCTGAAGATATACTAAAATTAATATAATGTTCAATGATATCTGCTATATTTTTGTGAGATCTGGAGATAACTAGCTATATCCTGGTGATTTGCAAGCTCTCAGTCAATTAATAATAGTCTTTAATTCAAATTTTGATGTAGGACATAAGAAAATAGAATTTGTTACATACATTTCCTTTACAAAATCTTCTTGGGTGGCGCTACTACTTAAATACCTTTAATCCTCATAAATATTCTGCTTGAGGTCACTTGCTATAGAAGAAAAAAGTTATTATATATGTTTGCTATTATTTTTGGTTCCGACTCAACAACACAGATTTCATTTATTAAACTTACTTGATTCTGTTCACTTCCGGATTCGCTGATAATTGACTGCCATTGACGCCTAGGATCTTTTTCGTTATTTCACAACATACAATATTTTGAACTTAGTTTATATAGATCCAACAGGACGTGTTTATACCAATCTGTTACATAGTTCTTTGAGACATCCTTTTTCTTGTACACGCGTTTCTTCTTTTACTTTATTTAATAATCATCCGTCAGTCCGTCATCCGTGGTTTCAATTTTCTTTTCGTATTTCTATGATATTTATTTTATCTATTTAACTTTATAAATGATTGTAATATGTTTGAAAAGTGAGCAAAAGCCGTTGATACTGAACAGGAAGTGTAAAATAATCTTCAGTCCGCCTCAAAAATAGCCTGGTTTAAAAGTTGAAAATTGAATGAAGGATGTTTGGAAATGTTGTCAGGTTTCACCGAAACTTTGTAGTCAATGTGAGACTTTCTACACAATATCATTTCCTTTACGTCACCATCTCCGAGGAGAGGTTGGGTACTAATTATAAAACTTCTTAAAGATTGTATGGAACCTTAAGAGACTTCCAAACACAAGTAACCTGCATCTTATAACTACAAAAGATCAAAGAACCTCACATGATGTCACACATTTTCCATTTTGATGGCAGAAAACCTATTTGCTAAATTGTTCTTCAGAAACTACTGAATCCCGTATTCTGCTGTTGTACAATAATCATTCATGAACAACATTAATCTTAGGACAGCTCGTGTCGGTGCCATTTCAACAAAAATAATCTAAAATGTATTGACAGTGCTTGTCAGAGACCAGGCCCGGTTATCTCGCAGGATGACCGGGCCGTGCGTGGTTCATTCATTTCATTTGGTATGGTCGCTAGTTGGTTACTACACCGAAAGGAGGGTTAGCTAAGGTACCTAATTTTATTTTATTACCCAATGGTGTTTAACTTTATCAAACTATCAGAAACCTTTAATTATGATCAGTCTATGAGAAGATATTGCATCCATTACTAACATATTCTGTTGCCACTTGAAACATTGTGCTTGTGCGCTATCTAACGGCAAACACTATCAATATCTAGTGATCACAATTAATGACAACTGCTCAAAATGCTACATTGAGTAGACTCTGGCAATAATAAAAATATTTATAATCTTAAATATAACTCATAACAAGGTAATTACCATGATTGAAATGTATTACAACTCCGAAGACTTGGAATAGCAGCGCTATATATGCTTAGAAATAGGAGAATTTGGGATAGGTGTACAAGGATTGAGTGGACGATCAATTCGTTTAGTCCTTACAATTCTCCTGGTGAGTGAGACTGGCTAGATTACAGGAGGGGATGGATTTTCTCCTTCCCAGATACTACTGTTATGAGAGCGAGCATCAGTGCAAGGACTACGAGAGTTTGTCGTCATTTCTCTCCTTCTGTGGAACCTAGTTGCGAATGACCTGCTTGCATCTTTGAGAACAGTAGCAGCGTCTTCACAAAGGAGTTTGCAGATGACATTGTAATTCATGTTTAATAAACAGTCATAAAACTGAACAATGCAACACTGAACATGATGGGAAACTGATGTGATGGGCCTTAGTATCAACCCCAAGGTTGCTGTGGTCGCATTCACAAGAAAGCGTCAGTCAGAGGGTATTGATAAAATCTTATTACAAGGCTCTTCCATTGAGTTAAAAGTCTGAAGTCAAGTACCTGGTCACCATCCTTGATAGAGGTCTGAACTGGGGATCCCATCCACACGTGATAGGCAGATCACAAGCTGAAGCTTCTGTATTGGCTTTGTGTCACCGTGGTTAGACCTAGATTAATGTTTGGGGCAGTCGTTTGGTTGCCTAAAACGGAGGTCAGGATGGCAGTAGCTAGTCTGGATAATATCCAAAGGATGGCTTGTCTTACTATCACTAAGGTTTTTCCAAGTGTACCAGCCACAGCTCTATAATACTGTCTGAACCTTATCCCCTGGACATTCTCATTTGGGTTATGGCCAGGAGTGCCTTCTGTCTTCAACAGCATGCTTTGGTTAGCATTGGGCTGCAACAGTGACACAGAAAGTTACCATCCTTATTCAGTGCGATATTTTGCACATTATCTCTGATCAAATGCCTCAAATATTTTCCTTCAACAAATCCTTCAAGGTTGTGATCCTTCTAGGGTGGCTTGGTTGGAAGGAAAAAACCTCTTCCACCAGTGAAACTTGTTTTATCACAGGTGCTGGAATTGTAGTAGTGAGACCATGCAGATAGTTCCTATGGTAAATCTCCTGTGGAAAATCAGTATTTTTCTAGGTTGTGGGTGTAATTACGGGACATGGTCACCTGAGGAAGCAAATTCACAGAGTTAACATTTTTCAGGAAGATCGACTCTGTACTGTGTGACGGGCAGGTGGAAACTGGAGAACACCTGCTCTTTAATTTCCAAGAAATAGCAAAAGAGCACTATGCCATCTTTGGACAAGAGTAGTGAAATTAAAAAGGTATAATTCTGAAAATCTACAAAAAAGGAAGGAGATGGTTACATTTTTTGGGAGAGCACTGGACCATTTCAATAAATAGTGAAGAGTTAAGGCAAAACCACATTTATGAGATATGACCTTTTGTCATACAGATGAAATGGCAGGTAAATTAATTGTAGATGTTGTGTTGCATAGTTCATAGCTTGAATATGACTGGGTTCCGCAGGGATCGGTTCTTATTTGTGGTCTTCATTAATGATCTTCTGGTTAGCATTAGGTCTGATATTTGCTGATGATTCTACTTTATTTAGTTCTTATAACTATTTCTTGTGGTTAAATAAATGTATGGATGAAGCTTCTGATGCAAAAAATTGGTTTCAGTCAAATCAACTATCATTAAATGACAGTAAAACTCAAAAGTTTTGGTTCACTTTGCACAATTATTCCATGCCTGATGAATATACATCGCATGTTAAAATCCTTGGTATAACAATTGACAGTAAGCTTTCTAGGTCTGTTCATATAAATTTTGTTTGTGGAAGACTGTCTAGAGTATTGTATTTATTGAGGCAGTTGAAGTATGTTGTATCTGACTAGTCCTAGTATGTATTGTGAATTTTAATCTTTTGTCCAGAGTCCTGATATTGAACATCCTAAATTCTGCTATTATTTTTCTGTCTATTCTTGTTATGGTTGATTTTTAATACTTTTATAGATTTATAATTTTTAATATTTTTTAATCAAATAATTAATGTTGTAAATTTGTTTAGTTATTGTTTTATCTAACTTATTCTTCTGTGAAATTAAATATATTACAATCTTACTCAGTCGAATATTGTAATTTAAACTTAATCTACCTCACTTTGGTTACTGCGGAAATGTGTTAATCACTTGAATTGTACATGTATTTCTGACTATGTCAATTGCCAACTGGTTAAAGACAAATAAAGTACTGATTACTGACTGACACACTTCAGAGAGCTGTGCAATTGTAACAGACTTGGTTTCTTTTCATCTCTTGTTTATGTAGAAGCACTATTACGTGTTAAAAATTTTGCATTTTTTATTAAAAATACACAAATCACATTTCTTATAAACTACAATTATCATTTTTATCAGTCATATTGGTTACATGAAAAATACTTTTCATTAAATAATTATTTTACTGTCTTACAAATTCAATATATAAATATGATTTTAAACATTTTTTTAAACAAAGATACAATTATTTTCGACTTTAAGAAATTACTGCCTATGGACTCTTCAATATTAAAAATCCTTTAATTTATTATAAAAATGACTCTAAATGATTAAGAGCAACACTTTCCTCCAAAGTCAAAGCATCAAGTTTAGTTTCGACTGGCAGTACTTTTGAAAATATTGGATGTTCCTTCTTACAATTTTTTATTTCATTAAAACTAAACTTATTTAGAATTTCACTTAAGTTCTCAAGTTTATTGGTTTTTAACATTGTTTTAAACAGCTCCAGCTTCTTTCTTTCATTAATATCTATTAGCTTCTGTAGTTTAGAGTCTAAAGAATCAATAACATTCACAAAATTTGTGTCTGTTTCTTTTAAACACATTCTAATTTTAGAAACATTAAAAGTGTTCTCTTCAGATAATATTTTCCCCTCTGACATTATCTTCTGTCGTACATTATCTTCCAGTTTCTTCAAAAAGCCGTTCAGATGATCTTGTTCTCCCTCTGATGGAGGGTTTGTTTCACATCTCAAAGATTCTTCTTCTTCCTTTAGTACAGAATTCTAGAAAATACAATTGAATCCAATTATTTTCAAATCCAAAATCTTAAACTATTAAGAATAAAAGTGAAAACATCATTATTAAAACAATACCAATTCATACTAAAGTAGTGTGAAGGAATAATACAATTATGGACATTTGTCATCATGTATGTTTAGAAAGTAGAAACTATGCTTTGAGGAACTACGCATCTTAATATCAAAGTACTTCAGAGTTACTACTTTTACTAGATTACAGCAAGGCATGACTGCTCAGGCCATAAATTTTATTTTGTGGAAACTCTCAACTCTGGGAATAGAGGGACTAGCTAAAGACTGGGTGGCCAGCTACTTGAAAGGGCGTAAACAAATTATTGAAATTCACCAAAAAACAAATGGGAAATCACATATATACAGGTAATAAAACTCTCAGTCAGCAGAAGAGTGCCTCAGGGCTCTGTCATGGTTCCTTCTTTTTTATATTGTTCACCATTGATTTCTCCAGTTTTATAAGGGATGACAATATTGAAATTATAATGTTTCAATCAATCAATTCTTTATTGTCATTTAACAACATACAACATTGTAATAGACATTGTCAAATAGGTACATAAAATATACTCTTTGCTAAAAATATAAATATAAAGGCCTACATAAAACATATAAAATATTAGACTAGAATGGTAGGCTATGTATTGTTAAAACTTAAGGTCACTCATGTCAGCAGTTTCCCAGGCTTTAATTTTTAACCAATTTTGTAAAACTTTTTAAAAATTATGTACAGTAACATTCCTAGCAGCTAATGGTAACTTATTACACAGTTTGACCCCAATGTAACCATAACTGTGTTGTGTTTTACTTATATAAAATATTTACAATCAATTAGGCCCTTATTTCTAGTGTTATGCTCATGGCAACTACCTCATAGGTTATATTCATCCAAATGTTCTTTAACATAGATCAGACATGGGAGAATATACATTTGAGGGAACAGTAAGTATGCCTAGCTCTGTAAAATGTGATCTACAGCTATCCAGAAAGCCAATACCTGAAACACATCTGATTGCTCGCTTTTGCCATTTAAAAACCTCCTTTGCACCAGGGGCGTTTCCCCACAGGATTAGGCCATACAATATGTGCGAGTGGAAAAAGGCATACTATGCATTTATGACTAAACTGTCATTTGTGTACTGTTTTAGCTTACTTAGTAGGAAAACTACTCTAGATAAGCGAGTACACAAGGTACTTGTGTGATGATGCCAGCCCAATTTACAGTCTAATGTAATTCCTAACAATTTCACAGTCTTATCATCTAAGTTACATAAACTAAATACAATTTCCTCTGTTTTACTACTATTTACAGACAATTGATTGGCAGAGAACCATAGGTTAGATCTCTCAACCATATAGTTTTTAACAATACAGTTAGTTTCAGAATTAGCGCTTGAAGTTAACAGTGTCATGTCATCTGCATATAAAATACATTTATCAGGGATAAAAGCAGGTAGATCATTGACAAACATCACAAACAGAAAAGGGCCTAGGACAGAGCCCTGAGGTACCCCACTTAAAACTCTTAAAACATCAGATTTTTCTTCAGAAATTTTTACAAATTGATATCTATCAGTCAGATATGTCTCCATTAACAATAATTCTTTTCCCTTAATGTTATAAGATTGTAGTTTTTTAACAAGAAAATTATGAGGAATAACTTAAAAAAAAACACTATACTTAACTCTAATAGCACAGCAGATGTTTCTTTTTCGGCCTCAAAACCACTCATTACATGTGATACAACATCCTCCACAGCCTTATTAGTTTGCAAATGATACAACTCTTCTGTTTACACATGGTACACCATAAAAACTACACTTTGATATTTTATCAGCAACAGATATAGCATTGCAATACTATCTTCAAAATGATCCTGCCATTAATCCATCTAAAACAACACAAATAAATTTAAGCAGAAAGCATGAAAAAATCCCCCAAATCACATACATCACAGTAAAAAGAAGTGCAAAACTGCTAGATCTAACAATTAATACGACCTCTCATGCAATCATCACATAAATAACCTGACCAGAAAGCTTTCATCCAGAATTTATGTGATAAAGAGGATGAAATAGATAGAATGTCTGGAAACAGCAAAGACAGTGTAAGAGAATCACACATAAGTTATGGACTGATCTCATGGAGAAGAACATCTGACCTCAACAAAATCCTAGTGCTCCAGAAAAAGGTTATTAGGGCACTCTTAAGCCTTGGCCTACAGACAGCTGCAGAGAAGCTTTCAAATCCCTAAAGCTTCTAACACTCACAGCACTCTACATTTATACAGTTGGAATTTTCCCAGAAATATGGATTTTCATTCAAACAACACTAAAATAGCAAATTATTAAAGTCTTCCCACTCATCACACAACTAAGTTCAGCAAGAAACCCTTCTACATTGGCTGTAAAATCCCAAACTTGCTTCCAGACAACTTCAAGAATACTATAGCGATTGGACTGAAAAGGCAGATTTGGGACTGGCTAGTGGAACAACCAGTGTACTCAATAAACAAATTCTTCAACCTACTAAATTCAAACAATCTAAAATCAAAAAACTCAAAACTATGTAAAGCAACAAATATTTCAATTTTGATGATGCCATTGTATTTATTTATGGCATTGCAAATACAGAATATTGTTTATTGTCATCATGGTAAATCATCATAACCTAGGTTCTGATGGAATAAGACAAATCATTGAAACACTAGAATTTGATTATAGTGATGGTGATTTTGTGGTTGAAATGGGAATATTACCAAACAAAACTATTTACTCTGTTTAACTGAATTTGTTGATTGCATTGGTACAGATTACTGCCATTTTTGTTTTTTATACCTTTATTATACAACATTTTTTATTCCCTCTAAGCTACAGGACATAGTTTTTAATTCTTAAGAATAAATACATATTGTTTACATGAATATTTCAATAAAACTAGTATTTTAATGATAATTAAACCAATCTTTTCATTTTACATACTTGTAATCTTATTGTGTGCATGTGTATGTCACTGAACCCTCTTAACGACTGGATCGAGTTGAATAAAATTTTGTGTGTGTCTTCAGGTGGATTCGAGAATTGTTTAGATTTAAAATTCTGTCCACTTTAAATTGCTTATTACATTTTAATTGACTAATTATTTATAAATTTTTATTGATTTGGAATATTTTACAATGGATTCTGCAGACTGCACTACAACACGTAATAAAATGGGGAGTGCCGATGACCGAGTGGTCTAAGACGTTGGACTGAGTCTGAGATAGAGATAGCGCAGGTAACTGTCACACTTTTTATCAGTATCATCGACCTTGTACTGTATCGACTCTCCCCCTTATTCTGTTTTCACTTGATAAGATCCTCGCAAAGGCCATTGGCCCATGAGGATGAGCAGAATAAGGCTCAAAAGGGGATTGGCGTCTCCTTAAAAAAAAAAAAAATAAAAAAATGTGAACTGATACTTAACAGCTGTTAACACTTTCAGCTGAAATTCATCAAACAGGCAGAAACCGGTTTACATTTAAATTTGAGAAAATATTAAATTATTGTAAAGTGCTTGATCAGTAGTGTAATGCAGATTGCAAAGACTATTATCTAATTTTAAATTTAATTTTAAGACTATTATTATTTAATTCTAAATTTAAATTGCACCAATGATTAATAAACCATCCAATTCAATGGAAATATTATTTAAACACTGTTATAAAAAGTATCTTATTGTAAAAAGTTGTGAATGTTTGCACATAAGTTAATTGAATCTGGTTAGCTCCCTTGATATTGTGTATGGTATTTTTACTGTAGTTAAAGAAAAGTAAATGTTAACATACTCTTTCCCTTATACCAGAAGCATATGCCCTTATACATATTTCTTGATCAGTGAAAACATCAAAATAAATTCAGCACCAGATATTAATCTAAGTTGGATTCCAAAACCAACATATATAATCATTTTCTTTGTTAGTGCAACAGCATAATTAAATTGTGGCACCGTAAATAAACTAAGACCGGGAGTGAATTTAAATGACTGGAACAGACTCATATTGACCGCAGAGACATTTTAGTTGGGACAAAAATGTAACTAAAACACTTGAAATGTCTAAGACCGGAGGTAGATTACAATTGCTGGTAGTAGACGCTTTTTGACCCAATGAGATCTTGAAAACCAACAATGTATATATTTTATAGATCAAGTAAATAAATTAGACCGGAAGTGAATTTAATCAGACGGACCTAAATCTTTCTCACCGCAGTAACTTTACCAAGTTATATATTTTCTTCATCAGAACAAACAAGCAAACTATAAAATAACTTTACAAATTTTTGATCTTGAGTAAATTAAAAGAGCTGAAAGAAGACTCTTTATGACTGAAGTTAGTTTTGTTCGTATATATTTTCTTGATCAGGCACAAGGCAAACTCTACAATGGTACTGGAAATATCTTAGACAGAAAGTGAATTCAAACAGACAGAATTTGATTCTTTATAACCAAATTAGTTTATCAAGACTTATCTATATAAAGGAAGTGTCCTGAATTACTTATCAATGAAGGAATGACTTTTCTCTACAACATCAGGGCTGGTGATAAAGTTGTGAAAATTTCCATAAGAAATGCATTGCAGAAAAGACATTTTATTTATTACAAAACCTGTCATAAAGTAATTAACTGTTTTATGTAAATGCTACATTACAACACAACCATATGGTTAATAACTTTAAGTACAATTTGAAATTTATTGATATTTATAGTCTTGAAAGCATATATTAAGCATAAAAGTAACATAATATGTACCTAAGATAAGCTTACTTCCATTCCTAAACTGCACAGGATACCATATATCATTATGCACTATATCACCACCATGCATTATAAAATTGCTACTGCCTTCGGCTTAAGGATTCCTCCACACTGACTTAAAATATTTCAATTGTTACTGAAATTGTCGGAGCACTTAAATAAATTATCATGGAATGTTGGAGAGAAATTCAAATCTTATAAAAACTGTTTCAATCTATGACTTTGGGGTCGTAAAACACTGTTCTTTAATCTTAAATCTTAAATGGGTCAGGAGATTGAAATATCTTTGAGTGACTACCAATTATCTCAGGACTGTTTGAAATGTCATAGAAAAATAATATGTGAATATAGTGTTCTGTTTTTCAACAGGAAATTGCGTGCGAAGCCGCGGATAACTGCTAGTTTGTAAATAAAGTTGAATTGTTTACACAACAACAATTTCCTACTAATTTATCCCCAATGATCATGCTTACAATTTACATATTAAAACATCAATACCAAATACTATATTCAAAAGACAAATTGACTTTGTCATCTTCGATCATCCATTTTATGAAGTACATACATTTTTTAGGATCTGAATTACAAAATTTTTGTTAAGCTTAGGAAATTCTTTCATCACTGTTCTAAAAGTGTTTTTTATTTAATTCATTGCATCTTTTAGAAAGCTTGGAACGAACTTGAAGACTGCATTGTTTTTAACATTGAGTTGTACAACAATGTATGACAAATTACCATGTAATCTTTATCAGTAATAAATGAGTATCATTGAGAAATAACTAAATTATTCTATAATAAAAATTGTTTTTATAAAACAAACACAATAATTTACATTATGGTCTGTTTTTAAATCAGCGTAAGTATTTTAAATGTTACCATAAATCAATATTATGAACATTTGAAATCAAAGCAAGTGAAGCCGATCTGAAGCTATCCAGAAAAATGAATCCGATCTGTCAGCGTTAAGTGGTAAGCAGAGAATTCCGACAGGGTGAAAGTACATGTAATGGACCTGTAACGTGGCTGCCAGATCATGGAGGACAGTGAATATCCGAGTGTACTAAAAGACAATATTGAGCCTTAAGCAAGACCATATATGCACTAAGGATTAATAAATGTTTGTTCTGTATTTTCATTTCCTTCAGAGAGCACCTCCTCCAATTTTTAGATGTGATTAAAAGTAAATCTTGTTGGCTTCAAAATAGTAATTAATGTCATATTATGTATGAAATATATGTGTAAAGCATAATTCAGTGAAAGTGGCCTATGCATAACTTATTATGTAATTATCATATCACTCAAAATATAATAGATACCAGAAGACTTACCATCCACTGCCAGAAGATATGGGATTTTCGTTGCCATCTAGAGTAGGCTTCAAGAACTGACAGACAGGGGCGACAACTGGCTAGGAACTCTGGTATCTTCTCCGATACAGTCAGCAGCTCTACATCTCCTACAGATAGGTGGGGCAACCCTTGGACACCATGAGTTGTTGTGTGAACCTGAACAGGTCAACTTTACTTAAAATACAACAGGTTATATTAGACCTCCTCTGTAGCCTTTATATTAACAGAATAAGCTCTTTAAATGAGAAGTCACAGATTTGATTGCTGGTGACAAATTCTCATAAAACTGTTTAGCCTAATCAGCAAGCTGCCTCCATCTGTCCCGGTCCCTCTATATTTTGTTCGTTAATTGTTTCTTCGGTCTTCCACAGGATCACCTTCCTATTGAATATTCTCTCCACATTTCCCTTAGTTTTCCCTTCCTGTATTCTAATCACATCTCCTGCCCACCTTAACCTTTAACTCCTAGCTTCAAACGTTTAAACACTTCTATAATTACCTGGCTGTATTTTATCCTCCATGTGAGGCCTTCTTTGGTAAGTCCAAATATTTTTCTCAAAATTTTATTTTTGTAACTTCCATGTTTCTTTGTTGAGATCCAAGTCTCTACTCCATAACGGATTGGTCTTATAGTTGCTTTCTATTTTTAATTCTGTTTTAAAGTGATGGTAATTTCTATGTTAACATTTAATTTTGCACATACATACCTCTGTTTGCTAGGTTAATTCTGTTCTGAATTTCTAGATCCATTCACCATGGTTTCTAGACATTTAAATTTATCAACTTCTTTAAACTCATAATTCAAAATCTTAAACTTCTCTCTTTCATTGATTCTACAACCAAAATGTACTAGTTTAATTTTTTCACCATTTATTTTCAATCATAATGATTGAGTTTCTTTTATTAAAATTTGTTATTTCTAATAATTCTTGGTTTTTCAATAATAATACTATACCACCGCAAATACTAAAATTCCTATTTTAGCTCCAATATTAATACCTAATTCTCTGTTTCTAATTTCTTTCCATGTTTTTTTTAAAATTAATATTAAATAATATTAAGGTGAGAGATTATCTCCTTATCCCAAAACTGCCTGCAATGTAAACGGTGGTGAATATTCGTTTTCTATTTTAATCTTACATTTGGAATTTTTTACACTATGCCATTTGAATTAGTTTGGTAGATATTCCATATTTTATCTCTAAGTATATAATTATAACCTTTGAAAGAGACTTCAAGACTTTTCTTGACTATATTTTATTTTAGAACATGTTCAAAAATGAAGTTCCTCTAAATTGTTTGTATACTCTTTCTTCCTTTTTTATGAAGAGGTACTATTATAGATTCTTCACAATCTACTGGCATTCTCTGTTTCCCATACTTCTTGATCTATAAGTTTGTTTGACTGTTTTGCTAATTCAACACCTTCAGCTTTCAAAATGTCTGTGATTGTATCATAATTGGATGGAGTCTTGTAAATTTTTCATTTATTTATTTGTTTCTTGGTTGGGCTTCCATCATCAACCTCCAATGAGTGTTAGTTTAGCAAAAACATGCAGTGTGAACCATAGCTAGCTTAAATCATCAAAACAGTTTTACAGAGGCTTTTAAAAGCTTCACAGTGGTGTCTATTTATATCCATAAGGTAATTCAACATGCCTTAAAAGGAAGTCTTTTGGGGAATAGTGATATCCAAAATCGTCAAACAAAACATAGCAACGACTTTCATTTGCCAGCCCACAGATTAGCTCTATTTGCAAAGTGACAATCTTATTCAGGTGCCAGGCTTTACAGAATGCTACCAGGAAAACTCACGAACCTTGGCCCTCAGGCTTTGAAGAAGAAAATCTTCAAGTGACTAGTGGAAAGAACTGTGTATAGCCTGGAAGAGTTAGGTTATAAACATCATCATCAACTGTAATATTATACTACTATTATACTTTAAATAAATGGTTAAACTTAATTTGTATTCTGATGATAATAGCTAGAAATAATAAATAACTCAGTATGATACAGATGTGAACTTTAATGATGATAAATTAATTGACATACAGGTTTGAATTTTGAAACAAGATGGAGGATACAATAATGGTAATTTTTTTTAAATACAGTTCTTAAATTTTAGGGCAGGGTGGTCGTAATGGCTTAATGAAATAGAAATATTAGGTATTGTTTTAATAAAAGATATTGTAATTTTGAAAAATAATTTTGTTAAATTTTAATTATATTAATTTTGAATTGTTAGCTAAATCGAAACGAATGTTCCTGGGTTTTATGTTCTTCCAATGGATCACTGTTAAATTTAAAAGGAACTTTCTCACCCAATGTCTGTCTTCTGCTTCTCTGTACTTCAGTGATAATATGAATTTAATAAATTAACCTTTCTTTTGAACCAAATACTGCTGAATAAAATGTAACCAGTTTCTTTATTTAAAATAATTATCTTGCTTCACTTCTTCTATATCCCTCTCTCCTCTAAACTTTTAAACCTCTGCTCTCTTCACTCAACAATCATCCCTGCACACTGTATCACTGACTTTAGTTTACTTTATAACTTTTGAGTTTTATATGTAATAAGGTGAATTTTGATTAATTTTGATATATTTAATTTTGTATTTATTATTGTTTGTATTAACATTTGAGACAATTTATAATTAATTATTCCTTCATTATTTAATTATTATTACTAATAAATTTCTAAATTAAATTAAATATTGAAATGAATGTGAGATGCGTGTATGAAATGAGTCATTACACAACAACTGATGGAAGTTTCTAAGAATATTTAATCTTTTAATTGTAAATAATGTATTAACGCTATCTCTGTTAATGAATATGAAAATAAATAATATTGCCTATTGTCTATACATCATTAATTAATTACAAGACATACCATCACGTAAATATCATGTTAATCTATATTGTTAACATCAAGAAATGAAATTTATTATTTCAAGTAAGATGTACATTAGACTGTTTAAATGAATGAAAATGAAAACTATAATCGTTCAAAAAATAAAATAGATCTTATTAAATGAAAATATATTTTTAAATATGTAAGAATAACAGGATTAGGGACATATTACACTGTTAATTTTACAAATATAAATGCAAAAATAATGTTTTGAGAACTGATATCTGGCTTCTTTTGCAGTTGAGAATCTTTTAAAGGTAAAGAATTAAACCAGCATGGAGATGATATGTAGGAGTCAAGCTTACAGTGGAAAGGTATTTGTAAAAACCATCACGAAAACCTACAAGATAAAGCAGATTGGGCATAAAACAGAAAAAGGTTACACAATACATACTGGCATGGAAGTTATGTTTTAGTTTCTACAGCTGAAAAAAGCAACATATTCTGGAAACGTGTTTCAGTTTTTTTGTAGCATTAGCAAGTGTTTATATCCTATCAGTTTTTCAATAACTCATACATCATTAACAAGAAAATTAAAACAATTCTTTAAGATTTTATTGGGTTAAGAAGTGGTGTTTGTTTAATTTTTCACTGAAACAATGACTGCACTAAAGGTAATACCTTTGAACATATCTGCGATCTTTCTTGCCGAAAGTTGGAGATAGCTCTCAGATTGTGACTAATCTGTCCCAAGAGAACCATGGCGTAATTTTGAAGAATGTCTCTATCACTTTCACAAGGTCGTATTGGAGGTTCTGAAGTAAAATTTCTGTCTCCCTGTAACATACCAATATTTAGTTAATTACATGTCATGTACGCACATAATTTTTGTGGTAGGCCATGATAATAAACAAATTGTTAAATTTAAAACTGTAATCTTAAATATACTTTCTGTTCCAAATAAATCCAACTGATTGAAATTTATCTTTAATATTGTACATGTAGATTAATTTTTATCATCTCAAATATTCAACTTTAATGCAATTTTAGTACATATACTGATTTCCATAATTGTGTTGTGGTAGAAACATGTACATGTGCATTGTTTAATTGATAACAATGTACTGTGGCACACACATAAGATTGCAGCGCCATTGCAGTACCAGAGAGGACCAGAGCATACGAACCAGAGGGCCAATGTCACACACTGCAATGGATACAAAGGTAAGTGGTAGCGCCCCATATGTCTCTGTGTCCTGTGACCGCATTTGTGAGCACAGAACAACACTGCATGTTTGAAAACCTGACGTACGTACCAGGCCTTACTCTGAATGGTGTTAAGAGAACAGCCAGACCATGCAGGAGCTCACAATATTGTAGCTAATATTGTAAAAATACATGCTATAGTATTGTATATCTCTATACTCTATCATGCTATATCTGTTATAAAATGTAATGAGTTTAAAGTTTGATACATATTTTTTTAAAGAAACTAATTTTGTTATATTTTAAGAGCAAACTACAATTTAATTTTTATATGCAAGGTGAGGCAGAGCACCCGTCCTTGATGTATAGAGGTTGAATCAAGAAACCTAACTTTTTGGTTTGTAACAAAAATCCAGATTTAAGGAAAATACATCACTTTTTTTAATTTGTATTTTTGTGCTATTTCTCAACCATTCAAAATAGAGCACTTTAAAACAATTGTTTTTAATTTTTAAGAGAGCTATTGATAGTTGTAATAAAAGTTATACCTTGTTACTTTCATTTTTTGTTTTACAAGACTAAATTAAAACTATTTAAACAAATTTGGAAATGTACTGCAAAGTGACAATTGTAACATATTTTTAGAAAGACTACTTCTTTAGTAGCGTTGCATCAAAATTTGAATTTGCTAAAATTTTTAACGAGGTAGCAGCAAAAAACTGTGTAACCGTACAATGTTGACATTTTAGACCACCTTGTATTCGAAAAGCAAATTACATTTAAATTTTAAAAAAATGAACAGTGAATAGACCTTTAAAATGGGGTATGGCCTGATCTACCTTTACATTTTAAAATCTTGAAAAAATTATCCTTATCCCTCCAAATGTCATTTTTGTGTTAAAAATTATTTCCCTGAATTATTTTGGAGTTAAAATATGGGGGTTTTTGTTTATAACAAAGAAGGTAGGTTTCTCGGTTAAGCCACTATACATTGCAAATGGATGGCCTGCCTCTCCCTGTTTAATACACTAAATTTGTTTTGTGCACAGAACTCCTCTATAGTTGTCTGTTTGATTAAAAAAAAGAAAAACGAGATGAATCCGTTTAGAAAGGAGACGACTGATATCACACTCTGTTCTGCAAATGTTGAGTTATCTCCATTTTACCTTTTGAAATTAACTCAGTCCATCTGAAAGTTGACACTGTCACAGACTTTGTTCTGGGTTAGTTTAGTGATGAACTAGAAGCACTCACTAGACCTCTCTCTGACCAGGCATTTCAACTTGGTTCAGTGATCTAAGGAGTAGGAATTGGGATCCATACATTAAATTATTGAAAAATTACTAGAGAACTACAAGGAAACATATGCAACCACAAAGACTTGGAACTAGAGGTTTCATTGTCACTATGCATTAACCTTAGCTTAAGAAAATATTAGTCCTCTCTAGAAAGTCATACCTTACGTGAGGGGTCTGTAATGGACCTGTGACTTGGGAAATATTTAAGCATATTTTCAGTTTTTTTCACACAAACAATCCAAGCATAAATCATGATTTTCTCTGAATTTCTAATGAGTAGCCACCCACCCTGTTATTACTATTTTCAACCTTATTTTCATTGGTATAACAAGATCTCCAGAACTAGTTGACAATGACAAACATAAGACAAAATTTATGGATGGTATAATATTCTACTGTAGTTTCCTCAGATAATGTGTTAAGTACATTTAAGGCAAACAGTAAGATGCCTAAACAATTATAAATCAAAATGGAATTGTGTTGTACTTACTAATATAAGATTTTCACACCTGTAATATTTTTTAAACTGATAATGTAAAGATTTCTATGATTAACTTGAATGAGACAAAACAACCATATTCTAGCCTTCCATTATTCCAAGGTAGCAATGGTAAAGGACAATACACCTTTAAATTTCCTCACATACTCCTCTCCCCTTCACAACTGAACATTCCAGAAGTAGAGTTTACAATACCTTCTAGGTTTAATTACATGGAGGGTTCTAGTTTTTTGCCTTACACATCATCAACACAACTTTAACAGTTCTGCAAAATTAAGACATTTGTAACAATGAGTTTTATGCCTCCTCTGAATGACTTTAAGCCATGAAGGTAATATAAATAACTAAGAAAACGGTTAATTAAAGTCTGATTTAATGGTACTTGAGTCTCCTTCACATACTTACCTCACACAGAAACTCTTGGCCTAAGGGAGTGGCTATTATAAGTTCATCGATTATGTTCTCTACGATGCCTTGAGACAACAGCCAACCCAAGCCTAACAACAATTGCCTTGGCTGTGCATTTGAAGGAAGAATATATGTGACAATTCCACCTTGATTCAAAATTCTGTTACCCACACACTCCTCCACTGCATCTGAAGAGAGTAACAGATCTGTTATAGTATTAGCTACTAGTATAACATTTACTGGTATGCTAAGCTGTGAGATAATCTTAAATTAACAACTAACTTTAGATAATTTTAAATTATATATTATTTTAGTTTGGGCTTTTTCCTTAAAACCTTCTCTGCCAATTTTGATATCAAAGACTATTGCATTTGACAGTGATAATGCCTTATGTGGGCCAAATTAAAAAGTACCTGTAAAATTTCTTTTGTGGGGCGTACTGTTAAAATTAAGATCTTGAGAGTGAAAGATATTGTTCTCACTGCAAGTGCTTGATATATTTGTGTGGCTTAAAGAGCATCAAGTCGATACTAAATAAAACTGTCTTTAAAAACATGATCAAGGTATAGTGATAGTGTACTACTTGAAGACCTAAATATGGATGCCATTGAAGCTCACACAGAATTGAGAAGATACACAATTTTTAAACACTAACAGAATAGCCAAAACAACACAGAGTGTGGTAAAAGACAAAAGAAAAAAATAATAAATTTTAGAGCAAGTCATTTAATGATCACATCCTACTTAAATATATTCATGTAAAGTGACATTTTATTCACTACAAATTGTATAAATTTGGAGTCATACATGTTTTATTGGTTCTTTGAACAGTATTCTATTCTGAATTCCTTTGTGGGTGGAATTTCTAATTAAAATTATACATAGCCTACTTGATTTTCTTCACAACTGAAAGTCACAAGAAAAGTTTTCACACCAATATGAGTAGAATTTTGCTTCCTTGAAATCTGTGTTGTAAATAATCAATCTTGACTAACACTTTACCAAACGTACATAAATGTGACTAAATATTCTTATAAGAAAAATTACTTCTAAATAGTAATGACCACTGGACTGAAGTCTTTACTCTGGGTATGGAATTTTATTCTTTATAGATTTTTCAATTCTTTTACACTATACATCGTGTAACTTACAGCCTCTCAACATTAAACTCTCTAATTTATTGTTTTTGTTTTTATAAAACAGACTGAACCTTTTTACAGGTCAAGCCTGTCTCATTGGTATAACAAGTTGTTAATTTGTATGTTATACGAAACTATCAGCTGTCATCTCAACTACTGCTGACAGTCCCCTAGATACTTGATAGCAAGACAGACAACAATGACTGAAGTTACTGGGTGTGCAGGTGATGGGACGGAGGGGGAATATTGCAGCTTAGACTGTTTACCATCGGACGAGGAACTCGAGTGATAAATATCAAAGAATGCATTATTTTACTAACTTATACTATTAACATGAATCCCATTTTAAAATAGCCTGTATTAGAACTTTGTACAGCTAATAGAAAATTCCCAACTCTTTATAAAAAAAATTAAAAACAATGTATAGCAAACTGTTGTGTAATAGAAATTTTAGAAATGTTTACACTCAAGACAAGGATGATTTGAATCATTTGTAAAGATAATTATATCAAATGTAATCATTGTCAGTTATTATTAACAAACTACTTCAGTTTTTATGAAAAATATTTGTAATGAGAGTTAAAAGCACCATAATATTTGGACACACATTTAGAAAATGTAATCAACATATAACTTATACAATACAGAAGTTATAAAATGAAATTAAATGTTATTGAATACTTATGTCAAATGTGGAAAGTTTGCTCTTTCAAGTATTTAAATATATTAAATAATATTTACTAGGAAATTTATATAACAAAATGAATATATTATGTATTTAATCTAGCTAGATTGATCAATACATGATTTGGTTCCTAGAATATCATTACTTACTATTGCATTTTGTGGCTGTTGAAAAGCAGCAAAGTTTGTGTAAGATTGTCCAAAACAGCTGAATCTGAAATATAACAAGTTCAGTCAATATACTTGACACGCTCCATAAGCCCATTGAAGTTTTTGCCTTAGACACACATGTACTGGTAAGAAAACCTGTGTTGCAGAGAAAAGTACTAATCCCCCAACCAGTACTCGTACAGTGAATACTACAGCAGAATATGTGTGTGCTTTATACAAATGCAGAAGAAACATAAGTACAGTTTTTAATGAACCTTTTATGTGTCTTTTTTATATTAAAGATACACTGTGCAATACTGTTAAGGAATGAAGTGGTAATAGTGTTCTTGTGCCATTATTATCATGAAAGATTTAAGAGACTAATTTTCTTAAAATATTCTTTTAAGTATAAAATTAAATCTTAAAGCTCTATTGAGCAGAGTAAATATGTAGCCCTAATTTTTTATATTGATTTAATAATCTACAAAGAATGATTACAAACAGAAATAAAGCTACCTTAATTGACAAAATTGATAACTGTATTTTCAATTAATATGACACACAATAGTTAGTAGTTTCATTAAAATAATAAGGCATTTGAAATTTAATTTAGTTTAGATGACTTGGAGAAAATAAAATATTATAAAACATATTCCAAAAAAATTATGTACATGCTTTTTCTACTTAAGCGACAATTTTGTAAAAGGATCTGTTTCAATATATGGTTTGTCCATAAGACATTCACTCTCACAAAACTCAATCCAGTATAAACTTCTTTACGTACGCAGAGCTCAACTTAGTCTTACAGGTCATGGTCAGCTTGTACTGTTAGTGGCTGCAGATTTTGATTTAAAAACTCAATTTTCATGCATTTTCTTGATAAAATGTGTCCCTCCTCTTCTGTCTTTATCATCCAATGTAAAGCCTGGTAACTGAGGATCATCAGCAGCTGGATAAGGTGGCGTATTGATACAGTTGGTTATTTGAGGGTTGGTGTGAGTATAACCCAGGATTTGCATCGATGAGGGTTCTCACGTGAGAATCTGTTTACTTCTCTCTCAAAATTTCTAAAACCAACTGGCCTGGGCATAGTCAGCAATCTTGGTATAGAAGCTATATTAAATTTGATGATTTCTTGTCATGCTTGAACATATGTTCCTATGGCATGAAGTTTGTAAAAGTGCAGCAATAATCTCATTGAATGTAAAGTGTCTTGGAATACAGTTTCAATTGTCAGGACTTTAAAACAAGAGATATTGTCTTCCATATAAAGCTATTGTATCTTTCCACTTATCCAATCTCCTGATCCCCTGGATAATATGGTGAAGTTCTGTTGGAGAAAAAAAGATGTTAACTTTCTTGACAAAAGAGAAACTCTTCGATAGGATGGATTTGTGTGAGACAGAAAACAAATAAGTAAGATTCATTGATCACTGCAGTTGTTATTTAACTGAACATGAAAAGGTAAAATAAAAAACAGGAAACAGGGGTTCTGGAAGGAAGTGGGCTTTTAAAGTTTAGGTTAGACATTCAAATAGAGCTGTCATTTTGATCAGTTTCCTTCATATTTACAAAACCTTTGTTTCAGTTTTTTCGAACACACCCAAAGTAATATTCTCGTCACTCCAGGATGACATAGTGATTTGTGAATGTCTTCTACATTGATTCGACTTGTAATTAAACATATTCTTGACAGTGTGTCAGGTTACTCCATTTTCTTTTAATGATAAATTATATCATACTTATAGCATAATGATTATAATTTCAATCATTGTATTTTGTCATATTTTATATTTCCTTTTTAAATATATTTTGTTATTATTTAAACTGCTGATTCATATGGGAATAACATAAAAAAAATTGGTTAAGCAATCCGAGAATTTATTTTGGATCATTTCATATCGATTGATTCATAATGTATTTTAAACAAGTGACTTTAATATTGTATTTGTTCTTCTAAGATGAATATAACTACTAAACATGGATGTTGGAAAAAACTTAAGAGGCCTACACTCATTATTCAGTTGTTTTTATCGAATTTATTGATTGTTTCATCAAATTGCAATTCAATATTGCAATTTATTTAACTTAATATATGATTTAGACTTATTAATTACAATTGAAGACGTCAGGGGAAAAACAAGCTCAGTCACATTTTGCAAAACTTTTCAGGAAATAGATTTTAAAGTTTAAAGTCTAGTTTCTAAGTTAGTTTTAAGGTCAGGTTATTTTTTAAAATGCTATTGTTAATATTTAACTCTTTTAATTTCACTATTTAATTGTGTATTTAAAAAAAAATAAATATTAACATCAACGTTTTTAAAATATTTGGTTAAAGTACAGTTTTTACAGTGAAAAAACAGGCTCAGTCCTCCGGACTGAGCCTGTTCTTCCCCATCGTACTAAACGAGGATTGAGACTAGGATAGTTAACACAAACCCAAGTCCAAAATAATACAGATATTTATTTTACATATAAAACTTAGCACATTGAAAATATAAATTTAATTTGGATTGCTTCATTTAAGACCCTAATTTTATTCATCCAAATGGGGAAGATTGGTGAAGTATTCTTGGGCAGCACTACTACAAAATATCTTTAAATCTTTCAAGTCATTGTATTTGGCCTTCTTGATAGGCAGTGGACCTGTAACAAAATAATAAATTGCAATAAGGCCTAGCAAGTTAAAATTGTTTAACAGTTAAATTAGGTTCTTTAAAATGTTCACTTACCATCATAAGATTTTTCTGGCATTAGAAATTCATTTTCAGCACATACTGTTGAAGAATGGGTTTTTTTTTTCTTTGGCAGGATTGAACATTTGTCCCACGCTGCATAGTAAGAACTCCTCAGCATCAATTTTTTGTTCATTACACATTGCCTTCCTTGGAAATTTTAAGCTCCTTTATAGTCCTGGTAGCAAATGGGCATTTTTTCATATATAATGTGTCCAAGAATTTTGTCCACTGTCTACAGAATTGATTGTCAATACTCACAACTTTAAAGGGAAAAGGGTTCTTTCTAGCATTTTCAAAAACTTCAATCCAATCTGAAGGAAGTTCTGCCTTAGATTTTGTGTTGACAAGCCCCATATTCTTGTCGCATTCCATGTATGAATGGCCACGCACAGGGAATGTTACTTTGATGGAGTCAAGTTTTCTTTGCTTCATAAACAAGATAATGTAAAAATCTTATCATTGTGAAGTTTTTGTTCTGGCCCGAGCAAGAGTCACAGAATATGTGAAGGTGTCTAATTTTTTCATCCAGATGTTCATAGACAAAATTGTGTAGGAAAGAAGAAACATCATCACTCCCTTTCTTTCCTTCAGTCTCAGGATATAGGTAAAAAATACTTTTCGCACTAGAACAACTCATGTATGTTAAAAGCATACATTGATAACTGCCGCTTGTAGTAGATGTCATTAGTGGTAATATTCGGCAATTGTAAATTCTTACCAAAGTCCATACTTATGGCCTCATGTTCCACTGATTGCTTAAATAATTGTTTGGCACGTGTTTTTTCCTTTTGTAGAACACATTCTGCTTTGATTTTGTGGAGTTTTGCTTCATTTTCAAGAGAAGTTATTTCCTTATTAATGTTAGCAAACATCATCGGATTCTCTGTTATTTTTTAATTGTTTCTGTAGCCCTGTAATTTTGGCCGTTAGTTCATCGCACTTACTGCAAGTGTCAGTTCTGGGGTAGCCAAAAACTGATGTTAAAGTCACTGCAAAAACATTGTCTATATGTTTCATATGATACCTTTGCATTTGGATATTTTGTCTGAAACATTTGATGCGTTTTCGAAACATTCAATTCTTCAGGTAGGTAGGTTTTGTTACTTTTGTGGAGGCTATAGTGCGATGATCTTCCTTTAAATGATTTTATGTGATCACGTATAAGATCTACAGTTTCATTAGATACTCTATGTGGCCTATTTAAATGTTTACCACGTTTGTCCTTTGGTGATGTGCCAGCAGATTTAAGACTCTTAACCAAGAAACTCAACTTTGGCTTTGGAAATTCCGTGGAATAGAAATGAATGCCTTACGACAAATGCTTTCTTCTACTAACATGTTATCTTTCAATACTCGTACTTTATAGGCATAAGATGCTTGATTTTCTCTAGCATTTTCTACTCTAGGCCTTCTACGCTGAACAGGTATGACAGTTATTAACCCACATAAATAGCTATTTTGTTCATCATGTGACCTCATAAGATTAAAGTCGGAGAGAATCTTATTCCGAGATGTCTCATTTACTCGTCTGAAACAGCCACGCAAACACTGACAGTCACTGCCCATTTCATGGCTTTTGAATTTTTAGCATTTTACTCACAGCCGACATCCTGCCATATTTTTTTCCGTTTTTTTTTGAAAGCTGCTCGTTGGTTTGCTTTGTTGCAGCAAGGGCATTGCACTTGAGGAATATCGTCCTCTCCACTATCCATGCCAATAACTTAAATATACAAGGCCTAAGCAATATATCTACAGTTATCTTGCTACTCACACAACTAATGTTTGGAGGTTATGTTGAATTTGCACTTGTTCTGACACATTCATTCACTAAA
Organism: Homalodisca vitripennis; assembly: GCF_021130785.1. NCBI lineage: Eukaryota > Metazoa > Arthropoda > Insecta > Hemiptera > Cicadellidae > Homalodisca > Homalodisca vitripennis. Next base: position 143,598,541 of record NC_060207.1, read on the forward strand.
AAATTAGCCTACAATCACATTTCCCTCTTTAGCTCAACTACAAACATAAAAACATAAGCTTACTATCTTCACTTGCAGAGGAACTTTACAATCATAACAGAAGTGAACATGTTAACAGGATTAACTTTTAAAACAACACCACCAATCCAATCCAAGAAAGACAAAATAAACAGATCAGCTGATCCCACTCCCACAGTTCTCAGCTGGACTGAGCCTTTTTTTTTTCCCCACAAAAGTAGGACTAAAGCTCGTTCTTTCCCCAGGACGTGGATTTTTCTTATTCTTATTACTAGGGACTGAGCTTGTTTTTTGCCCAAAATTGATGTATAGATATGTTTAACAATGTTCAATTTTATTATAAGTAGAAAAAAACGTATTTTGAAAAAAATGGACTGAGCCTGTTTTTTCCCCTGACGTCTTCAATTATGTTTAATGTAAACAATATACAACAAGAAGTCAATTATTTTTGGAGAATATGACAATAGAGGAAAATGAGGAATTTGTGTGTGATTTCCCTTTAAAGTGACAAGATTTGTTTTAAGTGGCTTTAAGATGTAGGTTTGGCTCCTGGGAACCCATCTTCCTATGTTTGTTAAGCTGAAATGAAGACTCATGTCAGACGTGCAAACATGGTGATATTTAGATGCTAAAAAAGAGGCAAGAGCACTTACAATACCATGAAGAGCTTTTGCCAACGCATTATTTGAGGGTTCTGTTTGGTATGAGAAATGTCACTCTCATGTACAATTTCTATATGAAACAAACTGTTTTTTTGATGGTAGAATGTAGTGATGAAAAGTACAATGTGTCAAGCAAAATGGTTTGTATGCAAAACAAACTTTCTTTCTATGGGAAATTTTGTTTCATTTGGCTAGACAATAAGTTTGACAGAGAGTAAAAGTTGGGTAGTCCAGGGGTGAACAGAAGTAGACGAATGCTAAATAAGAAAAATAAAATACAACCGCGGAAAATTATTTAAAGGCACTTGGGTGTTAGGTTTTAGAAACTGAATCTGAAGGGAAAAGAAGAGGGTATCAAAACAGACTCAAAATCTGTCCCAAAAACGATTGACACGGGTATTCTTATACCTCTGATATTGAAACATGTCAAATCAGAAACATAGTCACTGACTTGTGGAAGTTTAAATTAACTGATCATGAATTTGTACATTTTACTATAAATCATTCCAAAAACTTCATTGATCCATTGACATGTGCAAGTACTGAAAAAATTGAAAGTTCTTAGTAAGCAGTCAAGAGAAGTTTAGGAGTGAAATACCGGCAGACTGTCTAGCAGACCATCTTTGTCAATTTTCATACCACAGGGAAGTGCACCTATCTGGCAAGAATCTTTCCCTACATTTAACTAAAGTGGTTGCTCACTGCTAACAAGGTAAGTTATAAATAAGTTTTTGTAATATGTAGGTCTAGGACATAGTTGTAATATGTTTTAATGTTATTGTTAAATTTATTTTATTAAAAATTGTGATGTATTTTTCTTGTTGTTAATGTATTACAATTCTTGTTCCATACAACAATAATTCGATCAATTTTATTATTGCTGTATTTTGAATATCTTTCATAAAATGTTATCTACATTTTCATACTTTCAGAAAGAAGATTTGGTCCTAAAAGTAGCATAATGTAGAATAGAATAGAATAGAATAGAATATAGAATAGAATAGAATATATCTTTATTGAATAGAATGTAATGTGTGTAAGAAGACATACAGGTGACAGTAAAAGATACAACAAAGCTACATAGACATAAGAAAACAAAAAACCGCTATTTCGCTCAAAACAGGAATTTAACACCTAATTTGGCAGAGTAGCCAACTCGGTGGCTAACACCACCTATCCACTAATAAGTGGACAAGGTTTTTTTTTATATATTGATTAGTATAATTATTGATACATAATATTTGTATATAGAATACAAGACTATCAATCGATATAAACATATCTTTAGTCATAATAACAATGGTCTTTGAAGTTAAAATAGTTTAATATACCAGTGACAATATCATACATAATAAAGGAACCATAATGATCAAACGATTAGACGGCAGGAGATAGAAAACACTCATAAACAATAATATGTGACCAACATATCTGTGACTGGTTGTCTACATATAATGAGTTTTTTTGGCACCACAGAAGCCAAGAAAAACACGTTTTATAATAAGTTAAAGCAATTTCATTCAGATTTTAAAAGTTGGCTGCCATTTTGAATTCAACCAAGTCACTTATTAGAAAGTAAAATTCGTATTGGATAGAGTACGATAAGCGGACCCGGTTTTTTTATATCGATATTGACAAACAATATCCCTTAATTATAACTTTTGATATAACCAACTGATACTAATTTTTTAGTAATAACTAACTTGTATCAACTATAAACACTTTTTCATGTAATAAACGTATTTTCTTTTATAGATAGTAACAGACAGCCGAAAGCTCGTCGAGGACCGTGAAACAAACTTTAAAAAGAGGCATATCAGCTGACCTGCTTGCAGATCATCTCTGCGAGTATTTGCACAGAAGAGAAGTACGGTTTTCTAGAGAAGATGCTTCAACAACTTCTCGAAAGTGGTTAATTATTGATACCAAGGAGAAAACATATAAATAATTATGCATATTTCATATTATTATTTTCATGTTGTTATCATTTTATTATTATTTATGAGTTTTTTTTATATTTCAAGTTTTAATTGTTTGTTTGACTGTTAGAGCTCAATATTATCCTGTAGATAATCTTATTATCTATAAGATTATCACTTTGTGGATTATGTTAATTAAAATATGATTGTTTATTATGACTATAGATATGTTGATGATTTATAAACACGTATTTGATAAACGAATATTAAGTAGCAATGATTGTACTAATCAATATAAAAACAGGGTCCGCTTATCGTACTCTACTCTTCATATTAATTGATTAGTATCGGTTGGTTATATAGAGTTATAATTTAGTAGTATCGTTATTATATTTACATTTGTGTGCGTGTATATTTCAGTGAAATCAATCAGGGGTAGGGTCCAATAAGCGGACCCGGTTTTTTATATCGAAATTGGCAAATGATATTACTTAATCATGTAACCATCGATATAATCAATCGATACTGATTAATTATTTTTAACAATTAACTCAAATAATCTATATGAACAGCTGTAAACACTTTCAAATAATACAATTAAGGTAATATTTTAAATTTCACATAAGTAACATTGTGTATTAAAAATGGCTGTCAATCTTAGGAAGCTTCACGAAATTGCTTTAAAAGACGATAAAACATGTTTTTATGGCTTCAGAATGTTGGGTTAGGACCTAAGAATCCATTATGTGATATTTGTGGAAAGGTAACAAATGTAACTGTCAGAGGAGCTAACATGGTCGTCTTCAGATGCAAAAAAGAAGGTAATGGTGGACACAACTTTAGTAAAAACGTTTTCGTTCTGTTTCATTTAGTTAAAGTTATGAGTTTCCCTGATTTTGGTTATGTTCATTTATTATTTGTTACATAATTAAATTCACATTTTAATTTAAAACATATGATTGTTATTACTTTTATATCGATTGATAGTCTATGATTCGATATACGCAAATATTAGGTATCGATGATTATATTCTTCGATACAAAAAACCGGGTCCGCTTATTGGACCCTACCCTCAATCAGAGTTTACTTTCATAATTTCCACATTAAAAACAAAGTAAATATAATATTATGAGAAGAGATAGGCCTAGAATAACAAAAGCCTTAGACCCAAACACCTCAATTTAAAAATTTTAATTTTAGAAGGATTTGGAAACGTATATTAAGATTTCAAAGTAATACATGTTAACATAATATTTTACCTCCTCTAAGCTTAATTTGTTTAATTTTGAAAGCCTGAAGAAATCTGGTTTTAATGAAACATTGACTAAACCGTCCAAGAGCTTGCACAGATATGATATAGTCTGCACTAATTCACCCATTGAAATATGTACTAAATTTAAAAATTTTTTACCGATCTAACAAAAATATTTTCACATTTTAAATGGAATAGCCGGTGAAAAGTACGGAAATTGTCAGACTTGTTATTAGTAGAACTAGGTTAATGGTTATGTTTAAAAACTGAAATGGAAGAAATACAGGAATGAATTGTGAAAATAATTAGCGCGGGAAGTCAAAATCAGCTGACTTACGAGTTGAATCAACATTGATCATAGATTAACCGACAGCATAAACCCACAACAATATATGGAACAAGCTTAACCTCAGTGAAAGCTAAATAAAAATCTGAAACAAATAACATCGTTTAATTATTTAGTTTCAAGTGCTTTTATTTAAGTCCTTCATTACTTATTTTTCGTTTGATTCATAAGTGAATGCAGTTATGTTTTGTCTTGGAGTAAAGTAAGAAATGTGTTGACGTAAAACCACCTGTTTTCTAGTTAATCAGCTGGAGCTATATGTAAGTGCTTGTGCCTCGCCCAATGGAATGTAACTTTTAACACTGCAGTACCGTTAGGCGCCAGAAGTTGAATGAACTTTCACCAACTTGAGTAGTTGTTAAACATATTAAGTATTTTTGAAATTGGCTTGCATATCTTTTGTGGGTGCTGTATGTTCATAATTGAAATTGGTTCTTTTTCTATGTCAAGACAGTGTGTCAGTTTGGTATGTATTCTTTTTCAGATGAGAAATGAAATAACCTTGTAATATCAGTTCTAGTAAAATATTTAACTGAATTTTCATTATTATAATTAATCTTATAAATCCTCATCTTAAACTGAAGATCTCACAGTGTGGATAAATATTAAGAACTGTGCACACACAACACAGTTTGTAATTTGTATTTCGAAACATTTTTTTTTTTTTATTGCAGTTTTGCAATTTGAATTATTAATTTAAAAATGCTTGCTTTGGAAGCTCTTATTAATTATGTATGTGTCTATTATGTCCATAACTTACCTAAGTAAACCTACTGTCGGCTTGGTGGTAAAGATATGCTAATATTTTTATCGCTTTGAAACAAATCAATCAGATTTGTTTATGGGTGACTCCAAAAGAGAACAATCAAAGCTATGGTATTCTCTCAGGTTGGTTAGCTGTGCCTATTTATCATCAGTCATCATCTTTACTTTTCAAAGAATCAGGTAAATTTAGTTGATTAGTGAAGAAGGAATCAGAATAAGAGTAAAAATATACCATAGTTACTTTTAATTTAAGCCTAGGAAATAATATAAATTATTTAATTAGATTACTTGGCTTTCAATGCTCTAGACATAAATGTGGGGAAAATCCCATGATGCCATACAGTCTAACTTGTTACACAACATAATCTAAAAGTCCATTTCTTGCCATTTTTAAATTATTACATAATATAGAAAACAAACTTGAAAAACACTTTATGGTCAATTTATATACTGCTAATTGGATGGTGTCTACCAACTGAATATTTTCAGTAAATTGTCAATCTACCCTTTTCATTGTGATGTATAGATATCTTTTAAAAGTGAGAAAACAAAAATTTAGGCACAATAGACATTTTTATTTGCGTGAACTTGTTTTAAATATATAATGAAGGTCTAATGTTAGTTTGAGGTGGCCTATTTAATAAATCATATTCCAATGTAAACAATATAAGAAAGGTATACACTATAAAGTACTAGGATATACATCTTTTAATGATAAAACTGAGTATAAATTTCCATTAAGAATTTGTAATTTCCAATGGAAAAATATTAATTTGATTTTTATATGTATGGAGAGCAGTTAAAAACCCTCAAGAGAGGATTGCCATTTTAAATGGTGGAATGTTTAAGCATCATTTCACAAATAATGTTCTAAAGCACCTTCTCAAAATACCAGAAAAAATAGATCCTTTGGTCCATAAATCCTCTCCAAGTTTACTTTTTGTAATAGGCTTTTTTGCAATAGTTATGTACATTGAATATTAATGATGTGACACAATTCTTTCCAGTTTCTCTATGTTTATGATGATGTATTCTGCTGAATTTTTAATAACATATGCTAATCTGAAGAAATAATTGTTTCATTATTTTCCCAAACAGCTTTGTGACATGAGATTGAAGATCAGATCACCAGTTGTTTTTGTGAGTTTTGTGGTGTTCTGCTGTTTAATTCTTCTTGCCATAAACATTTATGAGCTACAATGGATGAAAACTGAACATATTCGGTACCATCATAATGACAAGGCTAAAATTCAAGAAACTTCTGCTACTGTGACCAATGCACCAGTGTTTCTCGCCTATGGAAAAAATGTAAGATCACGTTAAAAAAATATTTTTTTAAAGATTCTATTAAGTTTTACATAAAATTGCTGAGATTTTAATATGATTATAGTGAAAGATTGGAAGTTTTTACAAGTATTCATTTTCATAGCTAGGATGAAGGTCATAAAAAATTGACTTGATAATTTTGAAAACTAGCTGATTGTTTTGTTCTATGCTTAGCCTACTGTGTTTTGAATGAACAAGGAATATATAAAATAACTATACTATAGGTTCCTTCCTTTAAATATCATGAGCTACTTACATTTACTAGAATGGCTCTTAAATCAGTTATATATCTTAATTTTTGTCTAGTAAATGCTTCTTAAATTTTGAATCTGGCAAAGAGCTGTTTTAAGCAATTCTACTACAAGTATATTAATCAAGCCTTATACCATTAATCCACAAAGAGATACTGTAGCTGAATAAAAAGTTGTCTTATTAGTGAGGTTTCAGCTCACTTATAGAAATATTTATATTTAATTTCAAACCAAATATGGAAGGAATATAACTATATGATTAGGAATATATTAGCCTACTGATAAACATAAACTTAATCTCATTATTTAAACAAAGTGTAATTTGTTAATACCTCCCTCTTAATTTTCTCATGTCATTAAGTTCAAACTTTCTGAAAACTACAGATGATCTGTAACATATCATTGTTTTATTAATTACCTTTTAAACGTTTTGTTTGTGCATTTCATAACCCTTGAGATAGTTAAAAAGTACTATTAATTAAGTTTTAACTAATAATTGTTCTGTATTCTCTGCTATTTTAGATTTGAATATCAAATTACAGTGTTAATTCTATAGAGGTGGAGGTTAAAATACATGTTTATTTATAAGCTAAATAATCACTTATATTTAAATTTAATGCAGGTAGATTCTGGCCACTTGAAGCACGTGTTTGAAATGTTTCAACATTTTGGCTATATCCGAGGATCACTGGAGTTAAGCGATCACTGGGACGTCCTATGGGCTCATGATTACCCGTTCAGAAAACTCTCCACCAAATTGAAAAACCTCAAATCCCACCAGATGGTATGTTTTAAAATCAAAAGAGTGTTCTAAAAACTTTATTTGATTTTTTTAAACCTGACTAATCAATCAGACATTTTAGGTGAACCACTTTCCTGGCTCTGGATTTATTACCAACAAGATGGATTTAGCCGTGTCGAATATTCCACACATCCCCCGGGCTTTCAAGATTCCTCAGCAGACTCAGGAGCTCCTTGACTACGCAAGTACTATAAAAGTTATCATAGATCTGCATCATGATTAACCATAGTTTTTTACTGTAGTTATTGTATCTTAACACATTCGGTGCGACGCGGTCACCGGTGACCGCCACGTGGCGCCACTGGGTAGCGGCGGGGGTCGCCGGCGACCCCGCGCTCTACTGCTTTTTTGCCGTTTCAGTGTGGTGTAGCCAATTGCTAGAGCGGGCTGAAAGTACGCCGCAGTCAATGTGTTAACAGATTTTACTGAACTAATTTAAAATTTAGAATTTTTGTCTTGTGTTCCTCAGGGATCAGTTCTCAGACCAATATTTTTTTTTTGTATAGTGAGGAAATGTTAAGATTTGAAAACAAAATGACTTTTAGTAACCATATCATTACAATGCTATTATTTAACTCTCTGAACCCACAGCATGTGAGCCTACATAACAATAAATATGGATTTTTTGACAACAAACGTCATTATGCACTTTAATTTTTGTTAGAAAAATAGGCATTTATCTTGGGAAAGTTGATATAAAATGCACAAAGGAATATAATTACGTGAATCCTTCATTTTTCAAATTTTGTAATATACAGTACAGTGATGTGTGTCTAATGAAAATGGTTACTATAATGAATAGTTAATTACCACAGATTTTGAAATATTCATTCCATATTGAAGTTAATTATTTAAAACTGTACTTAAAACTAAGAATTATATTTTGATTCCAAGTAAATTTTTTTTTGTTTTTCTCAATTTATTTTTTGAAAGTGTATATCATTGATATTGTTTCTTTGTGAAATATATAATACTACTATCCTCTACTTTATCTGAGATATGCCACATTTTCTATAACAGAGAGTTTGATTTCTGACTTTGCTAGATCTGATAAGTAAACATATCTTTATTACATAAGTTTCTCTTTCAAGTGAAGTTGTCGAATTAAATTAAACCTTTCTGATTCAGATTAAGAAATATCCACATAAGAAGTTTGTTCAGAAAAGCAACGACCATAGAGGCATCAAGATTGAAACTGTGGAAACATTGAATCTTAAGGCTAATGGAAGTTTTCTACAAGAATACATTGACAAGCCATTTCTCGTTGATGGGTACAAGTTCGACATTGGTGTCTATACAATTATTACTTCCATAGACCCTTTGCGAGTGTACATATACAATGGTGATATATTATTCAGGTTAGTTTACCTGCTTATTGTTCCTTTATTAATAGTAAGGAAATTACCTGCTTTTGGTTTCTCTTCAGAGTTTGTTCTTTGGATACAGTCATATTTTCAATATAGGCTTTTCAGAGTAAAGTTTGGGGGTATGATTGTCGCATTGTGAGTGTCATCCTTGGGAGTGTCATCAACTACTCTTCCCTCTTTTCCTCAGTGATATAATATCGGTTTTGAAATTCAATGCTTATCTTTATGCTGATGACAAAATAATTGATATAATATAAGAATCATATAATATTGTATCATTATATATCATAGAATACAGAATACAGAAAGCTTTATTCATGATCATCAAGAACAGAAATAGTTGTCAATCAATAATAAAAATAATAAGTTATGAAACATAACATTGAAAGGAAAGAACAAAAATTAACAACAAAAACATTACAAGTCAGGAGTTGAGAATGTCATAAAAACTCATCGAGACTGTAGATAGAGTTCTTCACCAGCCACTTGTGTAGTCTTCTTTTTAGAGTTTTAGCGTTGCCGGTCTTGATGGCATCAGGTAAGGGAGTTCAGAAGCTTGATTCCAGCAAATGATGGTTTTTTGGTGAAGAGCGTTGTTCTATGAGCTGGTAGACGGTGAGCTTGAGCCTGTCTAGTGTAGTAGTTGTGCACCTCACTGTTTCTCGGGAAGTTTTGCTTGGAAGCATATATGATGACTTCGATGATGTAGATTGAAGTCACAGTGAGAATGTCGAGTTCAGTAAAAAGATTCTCTGCAGCTGTCTCGGGAAGAGAGGTCGGCCATGATTCTTATGGCCCGCTTCTGCAAGATTAGTACCCTCTGGAGATTACCATTTGAAGAACTCCCCCAAAGGATGATTCCATACCGAAGATGGCTCTCAAAGAGAGAGTGGTAGGCTATTTTTAGAGCAGATGTTGTGCCCGTAGCTTTTATCCTTTTGAGAGCAAAGAGAGCAGAGCTGAGCTTTGAGCTAAGGTAATCAATGTGGCAACTCCATGTAAGATTTTGGTCTAATATCATTCCTAAATGTTTTAAGCTCATCCACTTTTTCTAGATCTGGTGGACCTGATATGTGGTCTTTATGTCTGCCTAGTGCAAGGAGTTTTGTTTTGGATGGGTTGAAAACAAGGTCGTTATTTAGGCAATATTGTTGGGGCCATGCTAACAGATATATAACGTGTTGATTTCTAGTGACTCCGCTGTTGAACTGCTGGTGATAAGAGCTGTGTCATCTGCATATGATACAGGATGACTAAAAAGCCTCGAGTGTTTTACCTAGATCACTAGTGAATAAAATGAATAGGACGGGTCCCAACACAGATCCTTGCGGAACTCCTCTTCTAACATACTGTGGAAGTGAATGAAGAGCCTTCGTCAAAGCCCTTAGCTGTGTGTTTCAGCTCAACTATTTGCTGTCGCCCAGAGAGGTAGCTTTCGAACCATTTCAGGGCTATACCGCTGACACCCAAGGTTCTGATTTTGTATAAAATAAGCTTATGAGACAGTGAGTCAAATGCTTTACTCATATCGAGAAAAACAGTTGTTACAGTATTTTCAGACTCAATATTATCAATTATACACTCAATGAGCTCAGCAAGGGCGGGTGGTGATAGTCGATTTGCCCGGGATGAACCCATGTTTGTCCTTTTGGCAGCAGATTGTTACGCTGAAGGTGCTGCTCTAACAGTCTCGAGAGAACTATTTTTCCAAAACTTTTGATACAGTGGGCACAAGGGAGATTGGTCTATAGTTCTTGATGTTGTGCTTACTCCCTTGCTTATGCAGTGGATATACCTTTGACATTTTTAATTTTGAGGGAAATAATCCCTGAGTCAGAGACTTGTTGATTACATCCGTTAAGGGTTGGCAGGTTACAGAGCTGCAATACTTCAGTATTTTTGAAGAAAATGTCATCATAGCCTGAGGAGGAAGAGGATTTTAGAGAATTTATAGTGTTGAATACTTCCTCATTAGATGTAAGATTGAACATGTTAAGTCCTGTTCCTGTGAAGTTTGAACATAAGTTAACGTCTTTGGCGCTAGGAGCATTGTTATGACCGAGAGTTACTTCTGCAATTGTTGTAAAATAGGTATTAAAATGTTCAGCTATGGTTAAAAAATGTCGTCTAGGTTTAGGTGTCATCGTCAGTATTTTTTAATTTCCACGTGGATTCTGAAGCTTCTCTCTTTGGTGCTCTTTTCGCTATTAATGACGCTCCAGACTGCTTTGCTCTTGTTGCTTGCTTCGGCGATGAAGTTGGAGTTTGTTTCCCTTCTAAGACTTTTTAGTTTTAAGTCGTAGGATTTCTTCTTCTGGGCAGCATCCTCTTTAGCTCTCAATTTGTCCACTGGCTAAGTAGCGCTCGTGGGCTTGTATGAAAGACATCCGCAGTATGTTTACTTCAGGGTTGTTAAATTCTTGAGTTCGGTTCCTGGATCTGTTTCTTGATGTTGTATGGGGGCATGTAATGTCTAATGCTGCAGTCAGAGTTCCAATGAAGTTTGAGTAGGCATCCTCTGCACTTGGAGAGGTTGTATACCCGATCCCATGATTGAATTTCAAGAAGCCCCTTTAAATTTGAGATGTTATCTGGACTGAGACGTCTTCCATTTGATGAAGATTGTTTACTTGATGTGGAGGGGAAATCCATGAAGTAAAGTTGGCCGGTGTGGTCTGAGAGCCCGTTTTCAATGATTTCGAAATTGAAGCTATGTGGTGCCAAGTTGGTGCAAAAAACATCAATTGATGTAGCACTTGTAGGGGTTATCCTCGGTAGCAGGTAGGAGGCATCGAGTCAGGTTATACTCAGATAGGGAGGTTGTTTAATTTATTGTTTTCTCTTTCCATCAGTGTGCTGAGCCAGTCAATATTGAGATCACCAACAATGCAAATTGCAGAATTGTTTTATGGGGAGTTCTTCTAGTGACGAGTTTAGTAATTCAGAGCATGATCCAGTGGGCTTCTTGGTGGTCGGGTATACACCCAGAATGTAAACATGATTTTTTTTGTTTATATTGATTTTAAACAGCGGTCATCTCACAAACAAGTTCAATGCTTTTGCTATCAAGATTTACACTTTCCACCTCATTGTCCAGATTAACTCTCTTGAATATTGCAACACCACCTTTTTGGTGGCAATTCCCTACTATATTCTGCAATAAGTACATAGCTAATTAATCAGACATTTTTCAATAAATCAGCACTGAGGCCATGCTCAGTAAGTACAAGTATGTCAGGTTTTGAAAAAGTGTAGGAAGTGGTTTAGTGTGTCAATTTTATTTCGAACTCTGTCAATGTTTTGATGGTAGATTACATATTTTGCTACCTTTTTTTAGATTTTCCTTCCTGTCCATTGTTTTGCAACAGCAATTTAGGTTTTGGGCCTTCGCTTCTCTCTCAACCCTAAAAAAATAGTTGTCTCCACCTGTCATGTCATTAGTATTCAGTTTTTTTTGTTGAGGTGGTTTGGCTGTCTCCCACTGTCATGGCGTTAGTATTCAGTTTTTTTGTTGAGGTGGTTTGACTGTCTCCACTGTCATGGCGTTAGTATTCAGTTTTTTTGTTGAGGTGGTTTGACTGTCTCCACCTGTCATGAAATTGGAATTCAGTTTTTTTGTTGAGGTGGTTTGACTGTTTCCACCTGTCATGAAATTAGAATTCAGTTTTTTTGTTGAGGTGGTTTGACTGTCTCCACCTGTCATGAAATTGGAATTCAGTTTTTTTTGTTGAGGTGGTTTGACTGTCTCCACCTGTCCATGAAATTGGAATTCAGTTTTTTTGTTGAGGTGGTTTGACTGTCTCCACCTGTCATGAATAGTATCATCAATATATATAATATAAGAATGAATGATCATTGATAATTGGTTTGTGTGTGTATATACGTACAGCAAATTTTATTTATAAAGTAGGTTACCTATCTAGTAAAAATGTGTACTACACATTCCTTGAAAACCCTAATTGAACACCAATAACTGAATTTATGATTGTTTTATTTCAGATACTGTCCAGAGAAATACCACCCGTTTGATCCCAAGAATTTAAACAAGTATGTCATAGGAGACGATTACCTGCCAACTTGGGAAGTGCCATCACTGAAGAAGTTATACACTGAATTGGGCTATTCTATGAGAGATTCTTTCAATGCTTACGTCCGTAGTTTAGGTAAGATTAGTATACACAGACTAGACTTTCATCTTCACTAATATCATTCAGTGGTTAGGAGTTGTAAGATTAGTATACACAGACTAGACTTTCATCTTCACTAATATCATTCAGTGGTTAGGAGTTGTAAGATTAGTATACACAGACTAGACTTTCATCTTCACACTTCTAGACTTTCATCTTCACTAATATCATTCAGTGGTTAGGAGTTGTAAGATTAGTATACACAGACTAGACTTTCATCTTCACTAATATCATTCAGTGGTTAGGAGTTGTAAGATTTGTTGATTAAACTATCACTTACATACATTGTGAATAATTTAACCAGAATGCTGAAAGCTGTGATTTTATTACAATCAACTTAAATAGTCCTTTTGAATTTTAAAATCATTTAAATATTTTGAATTTAATCTAAATAGAAGACGAAATACAACTTTATACACCTATGGACTATCTACTTGCGGCTAGCTTCTGTAGATCTACTCCATATGGCGGAGCTGCAATTTTTGTAAGAAGTTCATTTAAATATTCTTTTTCTGTTGTAAATATTGATTCGTTCTGTGAAGAGAAACAATTTGAAGCGGTTTATGATCTCTTTTAGTGTTATTAATTTGTTGATTTTTATCTGTTTTATCGCACACCTGACTCTTGTATTGTAACTTTTACTGATAGATTGTCTCAACTTCTTGAATTTGTCTGCAATAGTCCTAAGTTCTTTAAATATAAGGTCGTTATCGCTGGGGGACATAAATATTGACCCAATAGGAGTACCTTAAAATACAGCTAAGTTTCTTAATGCACTAAAATCTTATGATTGTTTTTGTCTTAATCTGTCTCCCACCAGGCTGGAGTCTTGTCTGGATAATTTCATTTCTAATCTCCACCCTTCTTCATATACATGTAAAACTGTTCAACCTCACATCTCCGATCACCTTGGTTTGTTGTTAAATATTGATTTATCTTATTTGTCACCGTTGTAACCGCTTTACCAGCTGATAAGTGTGAAAAAAATGTGTATAGTTTTAGAGTTTTAAATGATGTTAGTATTAATAGATTTAAGTACAGATTGGGTAACATTGACTGGTCTGAAGTGATAGTTTCAAATGACCTTGAAGTGGCTTTTGATTGTTTTCATGCAGGTTTTCCTTCAACATAATTTTAATGATTGTTGTCCTACTAAAACTAAAGTGGCCAAAAATACTGTAAATAATAATCGCAAACTTAAAAACTGGTATACTCCTGTTTTAAAGCAGATTAGGCTATTTTTAGATATTAGTCATAGTAGATGTAAGAGCAATCCTGCCTTATGTGAAATCCACAGAAGGGTTAAGAAGTTCTATAGGGAACAAATAGATCTAGCTAAGAAAAATGCCAACGATGCTTATATCGTGGAATCACGTAACCTCTGTTAAAGCTGCCTGGAACGTCATTAATCTGGAAACAGGGCGAAAACCTAAGAAAAACTTACAGACAGAGCTTCCTATATCTGCTAGTGATTTCAATGATTTTTTTGTAAATATTTCTAATAATTTAAAAGGTAATAATGCCGTTAACTTGAATTTTAGCTGGTGCCATCGATTATCTTAGAGTCTAGTGTTATAAAGAATCCTCAATTACTGCCATTTAAATGGAATTTTGTGAATTCTGATGATGTTTTTAAAACTATTATTGGGCTCAGTAATTCAAAATCTGAAGATATTTTTGGTCTTTCCAAACTTTGTGTTAAAGAAAATAATAGATGTAATCTTGTATCCCCTCACTTTTCTTATTAATTGGATACTCGCAGTGGTGTTTTCCCACATTGTTTTGAAAACTTACTCTAACTGTGCCTGTATATAAAAAAGGGGATAGATCTAATATTAGTAATTATCGACCTATAGCGCTGGTTCCTGTTGTATCTAAAGTGGTCGAAAGTATCATTAAGTCTCAGATGGAATGTTATTTTGAGCAGAATCATCTGCTATCATCTGCCCAATTTGGTTTTAGAGAAAATCTGTCTACTGTTAAAGCTGTTTGAAAGTGTTGTATCCTTTATCTTGAATAGCTTTGAAAATAGTGAGGAAGCCAGCACTTTATTACTAGATCTAAGCAAAGCTTTCGATACTGTGCCCCATCAGGTATTGCTTGAGAAATTGAGCTACTATGGTTTTGGAGGCAAACGAGTTGTCACTGTTGTCCTCATATCTTTTAGATAGATCCCAGTTGGTCAAAGTTGGTGATCAAAGATCTGATCTTAGAAGGGTTGAAAGTGGGGTTCCCCAGGGTTCTGTCCTGGGTCCCTTTCTGTTTATAGTTTTTATCAACGACCTTCCCAATTTTGTACCTAATAAGAGTGTTCTTTTATGCTGACGACACCACACTAATGTGTTTCTAATAAGCTATCTGACATTAATTCTGTAGTAATAAATTATATGAGGAAAGGTCTTACCTCTGGTTTAATGCCAACTGCCTATATGTTAACGAGGATAAGACGGAGCATATTGTTTTTAGTTTTAAGGAAAATACTCTGACAATAAATCAATAAAGTTACTGGGAATTAATTTAGATTCTAGGCTTACTTGGAGAAGTCATTACTGATGCTCTTTGTTCTTCGCCTGTCTCGAGTAATTTTTTTTACTGAAAAGACTTAAAATTTTGTACTAGCTCTACCATAGTTACTAAGGCATATTTTGCGCTGTTTCATTCCACCTTTTGTATGGTGCCCTACTTTGGGGCAATTCAAAGTGGTGCCAATGAGGTTTTTTTATGTCAAAAGAAGGCCTTACGCACAGTTTTTGATGTCAGTACTAGTGATTCTTGTAGGCCTATTTTTGTAGAACACGGTGTATACTTACTTTGCCGTGTATTTTTTATCTTTCAATGTTTGGTATATGTAAAGGGAAAATCTAGATGTTTTTAACCTGAGAAGTGTCACTCATAATTATAATACAAGGTACCAAGATCTTCTAGATTTAAGATATGTTAGACTCACCAAAACCCAGCAAATGTAATTTGTATATTGGGAAAAAGCTCTTCAATAAGTTACCATTAGGCTGTAGAGATATTACGTGTAAAGTTTTTAAAAATGTTGTTTTAAGATGGCTTAAGAAAAAAGCTTTTTATTCTGTTGA
Source organism: Homalodisca vitripennis (assembly GCF_021130785.1). Classification (NCBI taxonomy): domain Eukaryota; kingdom Metazoa; phylum Arthropoda; class Insecta; order Hemiptera; family Cicadellidae; genus Homalodisca; species Homalodisca vitripennis. The sequence continues at coordinate 143,614,523 of NC_060207.1, forward strand.
TGAGATGTTATCAGGCAGTATTGACATTGTATTTTAATTTAGTTTTTTATGTTTTCTGACATGTACTTATGACCATAAGTGCTAAACCTAGTATTCTAGTATTATCTAATTTCTTTGACTTTGTCATGGCATTGTAATGTGGGACGACAATTAAAATGATTCTTGATTCTTGATTCTTAATCCAAAACGATATAAAAGTATTGTTTGTGTCAGAGTTCTTATTTTTAATAACCATTCTAGTGATAATATTTCTAACATAACAGTTTCCAATTCAAACATTTTTAGATCAGAATTGCTATTCATATATTTGATCTTAAAAATGTCGGAAATTCCCATTAAAAAGAGTGTTTGACAATCCTTATGTTGTTTTTTTCAATTTATAATTAGTCTCAATTTATTCATCAAATATCCTAGTTTAGTGGGGGCTTTTGGGATGGACTATATATTATCTTATGTAATAATGTTAAGTATATGAAATAAAAAATGTTTATGTAAATTTATAAGATAGCAGGAGTTTTATGGAAATTAGCCTTTATTCAGTGATACAAAAAGCAAGTAACTCTACATTTCCAAATATGCAATTTGATCTCTTTCTCAGGTAGATAACTAACCGAAAAAATGACTACCATCTAGGTTATGCCTATATGAGAAATCACAAGAAACATGCTGTATGTCAACTCCATACTTGCTTTTCTAAGACATGTATGTACTTAATAAAACAAAGACCAACTATTATCAACTGAGTTAATAAGTATAGGTTTTAATAGGTCTGCATTCTAACCACTCAAAATTGACTTCTTGCATTAGTGTGTAAGTAAAAATATCGATCAATCAATCAATCAATCCAACAAAGCAAATGTGATTCATTCATTATTAACACAAACTAAAGGAATAGTTCCAGCATTTTAGAAATTTAACTAATAAAGTATCTTTACTCTAGAATAGAAGAGAACACTGAAAATTTCTCTGTTTACAAGGAAAGGACCCGAGCAAAATCTGGCTGCAGGTGGAGGAAGCTATCAGAGCTGTCTGTCTAGCAAAAGAATCAGCTATTTCCAAGGTCCTGTCTACCTTGCCCTCTCATCGCAACTTCTTTGAGATGGTTCGCTTTGATTTTGTTGTCGATGAGAACTTAAATGTCTTCATCATGGAGGTAATTAATTTTACTTCACTAATAGATTAATTAATTATATTACATTATTATTTTTTAAATTTATAACATTTTTTTAAAATAAATAATTATTAACCCTCTAACTGCTGGACAGTTCTCCAAAATGCTAGGCTGTTTCTACAGTTACAGCAAGCAATTTTTTAATTTGTGAAAATATAAAACTGACAATATTAATACACACCATGTGTCATGCAACAGGCTTCACTGGTGTCCCTTATAAAATTTCAAATCCATACCACATTTCATTGTTGAGACGTCCTATGGACAGATAATCATACAGAAAATACATTTTTTTATTTCCCCAGCAGACAAATGAGAATTATGTCAACCTACTAGTATTAGCAGGCTGTAATGACGCTCAGCTAAATTCCATGGATGAACATGCACCATCATAAAACTCATTATTTTTTTATGCAAACTGTAGTCTACAAAATTTTAGGATATTCATCCACATGATACATTTACTGATTAGTTCAAGTTTCATAAAAAGTTCAAATTAATATGAACATTAAGTTTAGCATCATTTCACCTTCCGCTGTTAGATTTCAGGTGAAATGGAGCTGTAAACAATCACATTAAATAAACCCTTCCTAAATTAGCTACATTATGTGTAGTGCTTAAATAATCAAAATTCCTGTGCTAGGAAAATTCCTTTTTAATTTTTGGTAGAGGGTTGTAAAAAAATGCATGACTACATGAACGCTTGGTTTTTTTTTCTTTTTTTTCCCCCTTGGGGCGGCCTACTGCCATGCACTTAAGCCTCAAGGGCTTTTTGCGCACCCCGGAAACACACCATGAGGCCCACCCGTCTACAATTTCAGCAGTTCCACAAACCGCCGAAAACAACCTATCAAGTCCTCCTGGGAAAATTCACCACCCCTGTCCATACTACTGAAGATGGCATACCGCTCCCTTGCTATTGCGGGGCAATCAAAGAGCAGGTGCTCAGCAGTTTCCTCCTGCTCATTACACCTTCTACAGAGCGGATCCTCCTGAAGGATGCTGGATGTTTTGATTGAGCCTTATTCAAGCTCTCATCTGATTTCTGTTTTTTCAAGATTAGTTGTTCACGATCTAAAGTCAGTCATTAGTTGTTCAGCGAACATGCCAACTCTTCATGCTCACAACTTTTGCTACCTGCTCTCTTCCTCAACTCCGAGCTCTTCCTTGCTGTCAAAAACATACTTACGTCCTTGCGCGTTTAAATCGATGGGCATTACACTTTTGTTCACAGAGATACCCTCATGATCAGGAACCCGACGAACAGTCACATTGTTGATTCTGGCAACGGAAGAAATGACTTGATAGCAATCCCAGACAAGTTTGGAGTTAAACACACAAGAGTCCAACGCCTTCAATGCTGCATGGCGATTTGTGCAAATGCTAATGGTCTTACTCCTATACTGCAGACGAGGATTCTCACAAGCACATTCCATAATGGCTGTAACTTCCATCTGAAAGACTATGGGATAAATACCACCAGCTCCCTACATGGTCTCAATTCCGAGGCCTGTGCCACTTTGTTTTAAAGCTGTCCGTAAACCATTCACGCTCCGCTGATGGAAAAGGATTCTTTCCATTCGACCAAGCCTTCCTAGAAGCCTGAAAACTATTTTGACTATATCGAAGTAAAATCTTTGTAGCATCTGATCAAACTGAGTACAAGCAAATGACATTTTATCATGTGGCATAGTATCATATTGAAATGAGTTGTTCTTGAAATACACTCCTTAGCTCACCAGAACTTTTATTATTTGAACACTAATAAGAAACCTAACTTAATAAACAAAAATGTGAATGTATCATGTTAAAAAAAATTTTAATCTGAAGATTTTATAATTTTACAGGAAATATTTTTATATAGACAAGAATGAGGTCTACATGGTACATGTTCAACCATGGAATTTGGCTGAATGTCATTAAAGCCTGTCACTAAGTGACTTAACACACTTTCTCTTTTGTGTGCTGGGAGGATGTAACAATTTCTTTTTTGCATAATATCTGTATTTCTGTCCGCAGGACATCTCATAATATGAAATTCGCCAAAGATCTGAAATTGTGAATGCAACCTCAGCAACGTATGTTATACGATATGTGATACAGCATACTCCTACTTTGTTATTTTAAAGAAGTAAAGTAGGAGATGACAGGGATTATAACACCTACGCACAAGCTACTTGTTTAAATCAGAATGTAGATCTATTCCTTGAATGTGAATAAAGTTTTAACATTTAAATCTGTACATGTAATTGATTACCCCACTCACAGACTTTAAATATGAAACGTTGTGTTATTGCAGGCAAACATGTCTCCAAACCTGTCTTCAGCTCATTTTCTTCCGAATCAGTTACTATATGAACAAGTCCTCTTCAATCTGTTCAATTTGGTGGGACTGGCCAGTAAAATTAAGTAAGTTTATGTGGGTTTTATTTTGTCATAATTAAGTCTTGAATAAGTACGAGAGTGAATTATATAAGGCGGAGGTGGCCAATAAGAACGTGGCAGTATCAGCGGCCGAGTGCACCAGTGCAGTGTGTGTGGGCTGCATGGCACCGCAGTGTCAGTTGTGTCTCTAACATACAATATTATGCTGGGTTGTAGTATAACCAAGGCGGAGGTTGCCACTAAGAATGTGGCAGTATCAGCGGCCGAGTGCACCAGTGCAGTGTGTGTCGGCTGCATGGCACCGCAGTGTCAGTTGTGTCTCTAACATGCAATATTATGCTGGGTTGTAGTATAACCAAGGGGAGGTTGCCACTAAGAATGTGGCAGTATCAGCGGCCGAGTGCACCAGTGCAGTGTGTGTCGGCTGCATGGCACCACAGTGTCAGTTGTGTCTCTAACATGCAATATTATGTTGGGTTGTAGTATAACCAAGGCGGAGGTTGCCACTAAGAACGTGGCAGTATCAGCGGCCGAGTGCACCAGTGCAGTGTGTGTCGGCTGCATGGCACCGCAGTGTCAGTTATGTCTGCCCTGCCTCACACCAGACACTCTCGATACTCTTTATCGGGCCTATAGAGAACACACAAGCCGACATGACTGTCACAGAATCTTCCCCCCTCCCATGGTAGGTCACATGTATCCTGGTAATGGTGTTTTCAGTTGATTCGGTAAATATTTTTAGGTTAAACAAAATATATTTATAGGCTATAAACTTTTATCCATTGTCTAATTGAGAATATTGAGATTTTGAAAATGTGGATGCATGCTTAAAATTTCACGTCATTTAACTATCTCTTAAAGTTAGATACTACGAATTTCTACAAAATCAATTATTTAAGTATGTTTAGAATCAAAATAAAATCTGTTTTTGAAGACAGATTTTAGTAATAAAGAGTCAAAATATAGTGATTTTGATAACAATGTATTATTTGTGATTAAATACCTTACAAACTATTAAAAATTCAAAATATCACCCTTTGTGGGTTAGTAGGAATATTGTGTCAGATAGTGGTAGACTGTATATTAACCAATTTTTCATAATTTGAGATTTTGAGAAAAATGCAAAATTTTAACCTGCAACATTTATTTTATCATATTAATTTATAGTTGTACAGTTTAATTGAAAAATAATACAGAGATTTAAAAAAATTTATAGATTTTATGTTAATAGGTTTTAAAATTTCAGGGAAAATTTTGTTTCATATCTTAGTAAGTTTCATTACGAACTCCATTAGTCGCTCAACAGTCATTGAAACAAATAAGATTTTCTGCCATTTGTGTCATAGGTATTTTTCCTCATGTGATAGTTATGATGTATTTCTTCAATCACAATTTAGAAATTGATAATCATAATGTTTTAAATAATTTCCAGACCAAATGGATAAGCAGAACTTATAGAGAATCAGTGCATTCCAGTCCATGGTTTTTATAATGCTAAATCAAAATTCCAGTTTTTTTACACTGCAGTGACATATTTGTTTTTATAAGTGTTTATTTGCTTTGTAAGTATAATTCAGACAATTATAATTACAGTGGATATAGTCTTAAGCTGACTACATCAATCTTAATGTAATTTTAATGTTGCAGACACAAGAGTCAGCAGAGACTACCGAAGTGAGTGATTTGCTGAGTCCAGAGAATCAGCTGATGGTACGATGGTTCCAAGCTAAATGTAAACAAGACTCATCGTGGTGTTGAAAACCAAATTATTTTACTAAAATCCAAAGATTGATATTTATGATAATTGTCATACAAGGTGTGGCTAGAAAAAGTCCGGATTAGTATTAGTGGATACATAGACCAAATGCAATAAGGCAGAATATTGTACCTCCTCCTCGTGTTTCGTCTGACCACTGTACTTATTTCGCCTGTAGCGGATCATTTTCCGTAACCATGTTCATGTCTTCTGTCGCTTTTTCTTTTTACTGCTTCAGCAGTTTCAAATCTCGTTCCTTTCGAAGCTGACTTGACTTTAGGAATAAAAAGTCACAGGTAGGTGAGTAGGGTGGACGATCTAAAATGGGGATGTTGTGTTTGGCCAAAAACATCTTCACTGACAAAGCTTTGTGAGCTGGAGCATTGTCCTGTTGAAGGATCTGTGACTTACTTTTCAATAATTGTTCAGTTTTCTCTGTACATGCTCAAATAGTAGTCAAGATGCTAATGTAGTAGTTCTGACTAATTATTGGCTATATATTCAAACAAGATCTGTACTTTTCAATGTTGGCATCAGTTTTGATAACAATGGTCTGTCAATGTGTGTGTTGTTACTTGTATTTTTGCTGCCATCTTTAAATCATTTAAACCACTTAAACACTTGTGTTCGTGATGAACACTCATCACTGTTCACTTGTTGTAACATTACAATTGTTTCATTTAGTGTGGGTGGAATAAAAACGGGAGCCAGATGTATGAGGAAGGGTGCGGAGGGGAAGTACGATATTCAGCTTTATTGCGTCCATTCTGTGACTCCGCCAATACTAATCTAGTCATTTTCTAGCCACACCTCATACACATATGTTGTAGCCAGAAAAGTTTAAACAATACTCTTAGTTTAGTTATTAATAATACAGTGTAGACATGATTATTAGATCTCCTTTATAAATGTTTATTATTTTCTAGTGTCGTTGAAAGTAATAATGTTGGAATTGGTTTCAGAGTATTATTAGTGATTAGTTGAATAATAGTTTTTAACATTCATTTTTATTACAATGAGTGCAACAATGAAAACCCTTAAACAAACAAAACTGCATGTACTTAATTTCAAAAATGTGTGTATATTTATATACGAGGGTCGTCCACAAAGTAACCTCCGTTTTGGAATAAAAAAATAAACCAGTTGAGATACAAAAAGTTTATTATATAAATATTACAACTATAGCTTTTCTCTACTGTTCTACATATTCACCATACAAATTCAAGCACTTATCATATCTTTTAACAGTTTTTGAAATTCCGTCTTTAAAAAAATCTGCCGCCTGAGAACGTAGCCAACCTATCACAGCGTTTTGAAGCTCTTCATCACTCGCAAACCTCCGAGATGCAAGCCACCGCTTCATGTACGGGAAAAGATGGAAATCACTGGGAGCCAAGTCCGGGCTGTAGGGGGGGTGGTCAAAAACGTCCCATTTGAACTTTTCCAAAAGTTCTGTTGTTCTTTGAGCTGTATGAGGGCGGGCGTTGTCATGGACAAACACAACACCAGTTGTCAGAAGACCACGACGCTTGTTTTGAATCGCTCGTCGTAGCCGTTTTAAGGTTTCACAGTAAGCTGCAGCTGTAATGGTCGTACCACGTTCCATAAATTCAACGAGCAAGATGCCCTTAGCATCCCAAAAAACTGTAGCCATCAATTTTCTCGCTGAAAAAGATTGGCGAGCTTTCTTTGGCTCGCTTGGCGAAGCAGTATGACCCCATTGCATTGACTGTTGTTTTGTTTCGGCATTCACATAGGCTACCCAAGTCTCATCTCCTGTAACGATCCTGTTCAAAAATGTTTCTCCTTCAACGTCATACCGAGTAAGAAAGTCTATGGCAGAACTCATTCTTTTCATTTTGTGATCATCGGTGAGCACTTTTGGAATCCAACGAGCACAAAACTTGTGATAGCCTAGTTTTTCTGTCACTATCTCATGCACAAGACTTCGAGAAATTTCAGGAAAATGATCTGAAAGTTCAGAGATTGTGAAGCGACGGTTCTCGCGAATTTTCTCATCCACTTTGTTTACCAAATCATCACTGACGAGAGATGGCCTACCACTCCGGTCTTCATCGTGAATGTTCGTTCTTCCATTTTTAAAAAAACGAACCCATTGACGGACTACACCTTCCCTCATAATGTTTGGGCCATACACCGCACTCAATTCACGATGAATTTCAGCTGCTGTGTAACTTTTCGACCACAGAAATCTTATTACACCACGCACTTCACACTTGGCGGGATTTTCTATCACAGCGCTCATGTTTTTACGTTGTAACAAAAGAACGCGCGATCGCACGATGCTCTCCCTTGCACAGCTAGAAGCGTACTGAACGGCTGCGCACGCCGATGTGAGAATGGCGGCGCTACCCCTACTACTTATCGCGCTACGCCCAAGCGGCGGTTACTTTATGGACGACCCTCGTATATCTAAGGCACATGAACTATATATATATATCTGAAAATGTCATAACATTCAGATTTGGTATATATTAGGGATGGGTCGATTACAATACTCAATTCGGCTGTTTTTACTTTATTCCAATGCTAACATTTCTAAAGATTTTATAACAAAATAATGAATTAAATTAACAGAAGTGCTAAATACACGCTTGGCAAGTCAAGACTTCACAATATTATGACTAATGATGTGTCGGGGCTGAACTTTCAATCCTCCAAATAAGTCTAGTCGCGGCTGACAGCTGATTGCCAGTATGAAAATTATCGATTGCTAAAATGTTTAAAGTTTGTTATTGACAATAGAAGGTTTGAAAGGTCAATAGGACTTCGGACATTTGCCATTGTTGTGTGTCACAAAATGTATAACATATATAGTTGTTTAATACATTAATAACATATAATAATGGCAAATGCCCAAAATCCTATTATCCTTACTAAGATGTTTTATTATCATAATTTCTGTATGAGAAATGTAGTAGATAGTAATAAAAATAATTACTGTAGTTTTTAAAATAATATATTGCTCACAGCTTGTATATTAAACATTTATGATTATGTATTGCTGCGAGTCTTGCATCTATTTGCAGATCGATAGTATTCAAATTGGCGATTGCTGTAACTTGTTTTGTTGTATTATGTATATGAAAGCAAATAGATAGGTAACCAAATTAACAAAAATTATAGTTTTGTAAATAATATTAGCTGGCAGTTCCTATTTCTTATGTCTGCCTATTCATACATCACTGTGCGCCTGCTGTATCTATTCAAGCAGATGTCTGCTGCTCAGTGATAAACAACAGATATTCGTTAATTTTTTTTACTTCATAATCTGTGTAGTTGTTTAAATATGTTATATATGAATGTATGTAATATCTTAAATTATTTTATCATGACTAAGGGAATTTCAAATATTTGGCTGATCGCCCCTATTAGTGAAATGTGCTTTAATATCAACAAAACCATTTAGTGTATTGTATCCTTAGTTACAAATAATGAAGGAATCCGTATCGAATTCAGAATTGAGAATTTTGGTAACGGTATCAGAATAACATTTTTTATCAGCCCATCCCTATGAAATAAATAAAAACTTCACTATTCCAAAATTTATATTAATTCCAAACTTATATATATATATATATATATATATATATATATATATATATATATATATATATATATATACAGGGTGTATATTATGTCTGGAAACACCCAAATATATCCTTTAATAATTTAAATATAAATTTGAAACCTCTTACAATCGTGATAGAGATTGGGCATCTACTTTTTGGAACAATGTTTTGTTATGTCACACCAACGGGGGACGTCCTGCCGAGGGTATCGTGAATATTCTTAAATGGAAGCCTATACCTTGTGATACATAATTTTAAAGGTAATAGCTTACTGAATTGAACGCCACAAACCGCATCTCAAAGGAATTATTCTATCAGAAAATAGAGCATTTTTAGTATTGAAAATTTACTGATGTTCATCAACAATGTAATTTTAACATGGTTCTTGCCACAAAATGTGTTACACTAATTTTTTAGCATTTTTTAAATGTTCAATTAAAATAAACAATTTATTTTTAAGCTGGTTTCATTAGTACAAATTTACCAGTTTTTATTACAATGAATAAAACTTATGAGTCACTTTCTCTGATTACTTATGAATCTGTACTTGGTGTTTTCCCAGTCAGCAGGAAGGTTTAAAGAGACAAAGGTCACTAGCCTATGAGAAACATTATTGTGTTATTAATCATCTGGTCTACAGGTTTCAGTTTGTTGAGCATGGAGCTTTCACTAGACAGGTCTAAGCTTGGGAATTACAAATGGACAAAGGTCATATCATTCCTGTCGAGTTAATCAGTGTCTCTGAAGCATTGCTGTCAACAAGTTATCTAATTACAGTAGTTCAGTTTTTATTTGGCATTTTAATGGAATTGTCTGAAAGAGAACGAATTACTCTGTTGATGATGCGAGGATATGGCGATTGTCAAAGATCTTATCGGGAAGTTTGTAATTTGTTTAATGACACTTTCCCAGAAAGGAATCCCATAAGTGTTTCAACAATATCAAAAACTATTGAGCGTTTTGAAATGACAGGGAGTGTACGTAATTGGCCAAAGTCGGGTAGGATACAATCTGCAACAGATGAAGAACATGCACTAGATGTTTTGCAAACATTTATTGAAGACCCACATACATCGCTCAGAAAAGCTGCACAGCAACATGATATGCACCCTATGTCTGTGAGTAAGATTTTGAAAATTAATAAATACAAACCATTTAAAGTTCATTTAGTCCAACAGTTAAGTGAGGATGATTACGACAGAAGAGTTAAGTTTTGTGAACTTGTGATGCGCAAATGTGATGACAATAGAGATTTTCTGACCAACATACTATTTTTCTGATGAGGCAACTTTTTTTCCTAAATGGCAATGTTAACAGGCACAAATTGCCGTTACTGGGGCTAGTGAAAACCCACATTGGATTACTGAGTCCCATTCACAGCAACCACATAAAACTGAACGTATGGTGTGGAATTTTAGGTAACAAAATTGTTGGACCCTTTTTCATCAATGGAAATTTAAATGCCGAACTTTACTACAATATGCTCCAAAATGAAATAATCCCAGCTATTCAAATTGCATCAGGAGAATACTTTGATAATGTATGGTTTCAGCAGGATGGTGCTCCCACCCCATTATGGGAGACAGGTAAGAGAGTATTTGGATTTAAGGTTTCCTCATAAATGGATTGGCCGAAGAGGAGAAATCGAATGGCCTCCAAGATCTCCGGATTTGTCACCAATCGATTATTTCCTATGGGGTCATTTAAAATCCAATGTTTATAGAAGAAAGCCTCATAATTTGGAAGACCTAAGAAACAGGATTCAGGATTTCAATACAAAACAAGACAGAAAACGTTTAAATCCTAACATATTGATAAACGATTCCAGTTTGGATCAAGTTTCCTACACAAAATTTCTCGGTCTAACAATAGACAAAAATCTTAGCTGGAATCTTCATATTGAACAGATAATTAAGCGGATAAATTCTGGGTTATATGCTGTCAAAAGACTTTCTTATTTATGCAGTTTGTCAGTACTAAAAATGGTTTTTCATGCACATATTCAATCCCACATTTGCATATGGGATAGGAGTGTATGGAGGAACCACAAACAAAAACCTAAACAAAATTCTAATTTTGCAAAAAAAAGCACTACGAATAATGTTGAAAATGAAGAAGGATGAGTCAGTGAAAAATAATTTCACTGAACTTAAATATTTTAACAGTGCATAGCCTTTATATTTTAGAATGTGTTATGTATGTTAGGGACCTATCAATCTAAATTTAAAACTCATTGTGAAACCCATACTTACAATACTAGGAACAAGAAGGAATTAGTAATACCACGACACAATTTTAGAATTTTATACAAAAAAAACTTCTTTATGCAGGAATAAAATTTTTTAAGTCAATTCCAAAAACAATAACAAGAGTTGAAGATATTAAGAAATTTAAATCAATTGTTTAAAAAGATTATTTAATTAGAAAAGCATTTTATTCATTTGAAGAATTTTATTCAACAACATGATCTACTATAATCATCCAATTATGTAACTTAGTTGTAGTGTGACACTATTTATTGTACCCATGTACATAATTTAAATAAAGATATTTTGACTTTGACTTTGATTATAGAGGAGATTGCTTTGATAACTGAAGAAATGTTAGGCAACTCTGTCGAATCATTTTTACACAAGATTGGCTCATTGTCAAACCGTAGAAGGAACACAGTTCGAACAATTGCTTTGACACCAAATGCAGGTAAAAACGTTTGTTGTAAGACTTTTCTAACAGCATACATTATTTTTTATTTGTAATAAGAAATCAATAACATAAGTATTTCCATAATTGTACTGTAATAAAAAAACTGGCAAATTTGTGCTAATTAGAACCCAGCTTAAAATGAAATTTTTGTTTTATTTAATTGAACATTTAAAAAAATGCTAAAAAAATTAGTGTAACACATTTTGTGGCAAGAACCATGTTAAAATTACATTGTTGAACATCAGTAAATTTTCAATACTAAAAATGCTCTATTTTTCTGATAGAATAATTCCCTTGAGATGCGGTTTGTGGCATTCAATTCAGTAAGCTATTACCTTTAAAATTATGTATCACAAGGTATAGGCTTCCTTTAAGAATATTTCACGATACCCTCGGCAGGACGTCCCCCGTTGGTGTGACATAACAAAACATTGTTCCAAAAAGTAGATGCCCAATCTCTATCACGATTGTAAGAGGTTTCAAATTTATATTTAAATTATTAAAGGATATATTTGGGTGTTTCCAGACATAATATACACCCTGTATATATATATATATATATAATTGAAGTTTGGTGAAGTTTTTATTTGTTTATTTATATAGTTTTTAAAACATGCAAATAATAAAGTTAAAAAAAAAGAACAAATATTCTTCTGTGAGGGAAAATGACTTGTATCATGTTAAATTTTCAACATTAATGTTTAAGTTTCATTAGCCTTTTTTAATCAAAACAAGAAATAAAACTGTTATCTTTATAAGTACTGGACCAGAATTAGATTTCTCTAAAAAGGATAAAATAAAGATACAAGTACTATTTTCAGCTAGACACCTTCCAAGTTATGTTATGTGAGTTATGTGGTCTTGGGACATTGTAACTCATTCAAATATGAAAAATAATCAAACAATGCTTCTATAAGCATATGAGAGACATAACTGATTCTTCTAGTTATTAGTAGTCAGTATACCAATATTGCATGACTGTTAATTATTATTGCGATCAATACATTTAAAACTGACAGAATTATATACAAATTCTGTTGATTTTTACCCACACAAAGAAAGTGCCATTACTTATAATTTGTTTTTCTAAAGAAGATACCTGACAAAGCCAGGTCCTGGCAACCTCTATCACATGCTAAACATCTCAATTAAAACGTCTACCACATTAAAATATACACCTATATTACCTCATAAATAATTTTTTACTATGTAGGCAGTATTTGTCTATGCATTTGTGTAAAAGAAAAATATTTTATGTGTTATTGTGGCTTGTGTTAATAAAAAATATTGAGAAAAACACAGTTTTCTGTTTAAAAATTAAGCTTACCGTACAAAATCGATTACTAGCCATCATTTTGAAAATATTGCAAGATACTACACATTCTGCATTTGAATATTGATTTGGATTTGTACTCATTAGAATTGTATTAATTTTTAAACCAGGCAATATTTATTTCTAATTGTCTTTACTTGTGAGTGAGGGTGCAGATCAAGTGAGGTACAGTCACGAGACTGGATTCTAGTAATGCTGCGCTCGGCCCACTGTGCCACAAGCAAATTTCTTAGAAGGAGCATCACTAGCTGGACAAAACAGCAACACTCCTTTTAGCTAATGTGCTCAATAGCTCTTAACAGTTCTCACCCTCAATAAAGCACATCCAATGTTCTAGTGAAAATATGCTTTCAAACCATTGAATGACCATTCTGGAAATCCCAATGTTTCACGTATGGGTAAACACTGTTCTTTACGTTGGGCGGCTACTTCCGTCTTAAGGTTTGCTAATACTTCTCTTTCAGGAAATAGATTTGTAATGAATCTTTCACCACCAGTTATAAATCTTGGTCGCCATTGCTTTGCACTGATTTTGATTGTAGATTAATTACTAAATTTATCTATCTTCCTAATACTCGTATATATAACACTTTCACTCATGATTGCCGAATGTGTCAAAAATAGCTAAATAATAATAGTATAGAGAAATTACTGCTAGTTTTTGGTGAATGGACGTAGCTACTAATTGAGTAACTTTATTGATATAAACTAACAAGAATTCTACATTCGTATGCCGGAAAAATACAGCAGTTTTAATTGTATTTAATTTGGATAAGCTCAATGTCATGCTATGAAGTTGGCTTTTTCATTTTAAATTGTAACATTAATTTTTTTAATTAATAGTAGTTTTTTGGGAACAGGCAGTAGCAAAAAATCAATTGCACATAACCCGTAAACCTAATTATCATTTGTTTAATATGGATAAGTTATTTTTCACACTGTGAAGTTGGCTTACCCACGTTAAATGAAAGCTCTATAATGATCATTATAGAACTAACAATAGTCTTATAAAAATTAAGAGGAACTACAGAACAAAATAATAGGTATTCTGAATACATAATTATCTTTATTTAATGTGGGTAATCTAGGTCGTTTTCATGATGTGAAGATAGCTTAAGCATAGAATTAAGCCTGTAAAATGGTTAATATTGCTGATATAATGATTTGTCACGATATTTTGTCAAAAATTGTGTTTTATAATATTTAATTTTAATGCGTTTAATCTACATGGCATGCTGTTAAGTTAACCTACATGCAGTTAGGACTTTAAAATACTTATACTTAATATTGCTGAACTAATGAACTTTTCATCATAACTAACCATATATATGAAAAATGTGGTAAAGTTGTAAGTTGGATATGTCAAATTCACAGACCTCTGTGGAACGATGACGCTCAGCCACAGTTGTCACCAACAACAATGACAATGACTGTACTTTCGGCCCAGGAAGTAGCCACTGCTCACCCATTGTAATTAACAAAAACTCTTTTGAAATATCTTCTATTTGAAGGATGGTGTAAAACTGAATTAACACGAATCCTAATCAGTATTCACGACCAGTACGTATAGTATAATTTCAAAATAACAACTAATAACCAATTTTGTAAAGGTTTACAAAAAAATTACGCCTTCAATTATTAACTTAGAACTCTCAATTTTTGGAATGTTGTTCTTCAAGAGACATACAACGCATCCTGTATAAGAATTTTTTACTGTCATTACTTTTGGAATAATGATGAGTTAAAGTGGAGAAAGATTAAATTTTAAACAGAAAACCTTGTTTTTCTCCATATTTTTTGTTACCTAAATCCACAACACATAAAATATTTTTCTTTCACTTGAATGCATTGATGAATTTTGCCTAAACAGTGAAAAATTATTTCGGAGGTAATGTAGGTATACATTTTAATGTGGTAGACGTTTTAAGTAAAATTTTTAGCATGTGAAAGAGGTCGCTGGGATCTGATTTCGTCAGTGATTTTCTTTAGAAAAACAAACTGTAAGATCCAGTTCTACTATCTTGTTTGTAGCCTCAACCAGAACAATGCTAATTCTCACACTTTTATGACTTATTTTTAACCTTAGAATCACAGGAGATGTTTCATTTTAAAGATGAGCATCCAAAATTAAAGATAAAAGTCATCTGCAAACTTTAAATATTGCATGAAATTTCATTTACACATAGACAAGAATGAGTCCATGTCAACCAAGGAATTTGGTTGAGCGACATTGAAGCCTATTAATAGGCTGACACATATTTTGTGTCTACTGGGGGATGTAAAACTTACTCTTCCATATGATGTTTGTCTTCTATCTGATCGCAGGACATGAAATAAGCTATAGGGTTGAAATTTTGTATGCATATAGTGTGGCATACTCCTACCTTGTACTAAATGGTGTGTACACAATTTGCATTCTGAGGAATCAACAAAGCTGGCCGTTGTGACAGTAGTTAAATTAGTTATTTGTAAATAAATTTCATATTTTATTTTTTTACCACTTGAAAAAGGTTATACCGTACTGTAAATTGTCAAAGTTTTAAAGTGTTTGATAATATAAATACCAATTTATTATTGATTTGGTTAGTTTTTTTTTTAGTTTTATAATTATATAGATCATAATGCAGATAAAACTTTATAAATATGACTCATTTATTCGTACTACAAAAAGGAGCAATAAAAGTAAATGACTAATTTTAAAATATAAATTATACTCATTTTCAATTTGTTAGACTGTAGTGTTTCTTGTATAATACTCATTATATTTCTTGTATTATTATTACGAGGGGTATTAGAAAAAATACTTGATACTTGATGTCTTCGTCTTTGACTGATAAAACCAGATAGACTGTGTCAATTTTGTTTAAAAACTGTTTGCAATTTGTTCAGAAACAATTTTGTCAAGTATTTAAAACTATATACACTATTTACAAAGGTTTATGGTGGCAGGACTAGAACAGTGGGGTCATCTTCAAGTTCCTTTGAGTGCATAGATAGGCCTACTTGTAAGTCTGGACCATATGGCTTCCTTGAACTTAATAGTGTTCATATTTCTGATGCTTTCCGGTAGGCTGTTGTATATAGTTTGACCGCTGCTATTGGAAAAACTGTTCAACGATTTTGAAAGTCTACATTTTAGGGTGTTTAGGTCTTTTGCATGGCGGGTGTTGTAGCCATGGACATCTTGTCTTCTCCCAAACAGAGATTCATTCTCCTTTACGTATATAAGCGAGTTCATTACATATTGGCCTTGAACCGTTAATACCCTGAGGCGTTTGAAAATAGGCCTACAATGCTCCAGATGGTCTGAAGATGTAATGATGCGTAGCGCCTTCTTTTGGAGAACAAGTATTCTGCTGCATGCTGATGCATGGCCCCAGAGCAGAATACCATAGGCTAGGTGGCCTGTGAAAAAGTGCGTGGTACACCGTTACCAGGCAACCGCTCTGGTACCACGTTTCTCAGTTTTCTCAGCAAGAAGATAACCCTGGAGACTTTTTGTGCAGACTTTGTCTATGTGTGGCAATTCCAATTTAACTTCGGGTCCAGCCAGAAACCGAGTAATTTAACGGCCTCATCACAGTCCTCTATGACATCTCCATTTTTTAGAGTACAGAATATCAGTTGTGTTTTTTTCTTCGTTTAATTTTAGTTTGTTTGTGGTGAACCACCTCTTGGCATCTGCTAACAAGTCCTCGGCTTCCTGAAGCACGGAGTGTATCAGCTTTCCTCTGGACAGGAGCGTAGTGTCATCTGCAAACAGCACTGCCCCTGCCCTCCCAGTCTTAAATCATTCACAAGAATTAAGAAGAGCAAAGGTCCCAGGATGGAACCTTGTGGCACTCCATGCATGACTTCTCTACTTCCTGAAGTAGCCCCACCAAGCGATACCCTCTGTTGTCTATTTTCGAGATAGCTGGAAATAGTTTTGTGAACTGTTCCTTCGATCCCATAGGAAATTTAGCTTGCTAAGTAGTATCTTATGCGGCACACAATCGAATGCTCGGCTCAGATCACAGAGCGCAAGAGCCATTGATTCGCCAGCCTCGAAAGCTTCCATTATCTTTGATGCTATGGATAATAAGGCAGTGGTTGTAGAACGTCCACTTCTGAAGCCATGTTGGGTGTGTTGCTTAGCAGATTGTTGGACTCAAAAAAATCAACCAACTGTTTTTTCATTATTGACTCCATGACCTTAGACACCACTGGCAGAACTGAAACTGGCCTGTAATTCGCCAGTTCCTCAGGATTTCCTTTCTTGTAGATGGGGACTGTGCGTGCAATCTTCAAAGCATCTGGAAAGATACCTCGACTAAGACACTTGTTTATTATTACTGATAGAGGGTTTGCTACTTCATGGATCACCCGCTTTCAAAACAAAGCAAGGAACACCATAGATATCCGGGCTTCTAGAGTTCTTTAGCCTATTTACTATTTTTATAATATCTAGTGGTCGCACCTCTCTAACCAATGGTCTAATATAGGCTTAGGCCTATTTGCAATATACAGAGGGTTAAAGTCCATCTCCGGAAGGTTTGTCACTATCTCTTCAACAGCCTCTATGAAGAAATTGTTTATGTTGTCAGGACTTTCTGAGCAGGAAGCATATGGCTTCTTAGGTCTGTGTGAGTTTATAATATCCCAGGCCGCTTTAACACATGTTGGAGGATGAACCTGATGGTGTGTGGACGTTGAAGGCCTTCTTAGCTTCTGTTACTTCCAGTCTGTATTGTTTATTTGTTTTACAATATAATGCATAGTACTCATCACGGTCTTTTGGTGAGACTGCTGATTTATAATGATCATTTAGAAGAACTACTAAGTTTTTAAGTCTGCGCAAGTCTGCTGTATACCAAGATTTATCTTTAAAATGACATTTAGTTCCGTTTTTCTGGATTTTTTTTTAAAGGTTTTAATGGAAAAAATATATCAAAATTGTAATTAAAGGTTTGAAAAAATCTATCAAAGGAGTGCTCAGATAAATAGTGATCACCCAATTCAATTGGCCAGTTTACGTTTTTTTAGAGCCCTCCTTAGTAAAGGCAGCTGCTCATCCTTGATGACGCGCTTTGTAAAACTATACTTATCATGCCATGAAACTTCTTTGTGTTTACCATTTCCCCAAACTTGACTTTATTGTCATAATAACTGCACTATGGTCCGCAATCATAGGTTCAATGACTTCCACCTTATAATCCCAAGAATCAAAATTTGTAGCCATGGAATCTAGGCACGCTGTGCCTCTTGTGGGTAGTCTGTTTGAAATGTATAGGGCCATGACTAATGAGCATGTTTGTAAAAATGTTCTCTTCCCGTGATTTTTCTTCCAGGTGTACATTAAAGTCACCACAGACCACAAGTTTTTTCTTATTTCGAGAAAGAAAAGTAAAACATTTGTCCAGAAGTTGGATAAACTCATCAAAATCACCATCAGGAGAGCGGTAATCGACATGATGATCATTAAAGAGTCCAAGAGCTCAATATAGCTCAAATAAGGTTCTCTTTGCCGCCGAGACAGAATGCGATATGATGGGAGAAATCTGGCGACACAGTCTTACTCATCAGCTGTCCCTCTCTCTATCCATACCACTCGCACCTCGCTACGTCCAAAAGTGCCGGCCTAGCTGCCTTCGAAGATGGAGCTCTTTATCGTTGTTACCGCCAGATGCGAAATTCGTGCTGTGATACGTTTTTAAATGCAAAACAGATTTCCCCTATTGAAATTCATCGTCAGTTAATCGAAGATTATGGGGAAAACTGCATATCTGTTCAACACGTTCGGAAATGGTGTAGAGAATTCAGTGAAGGCCGCATGGAAATTCACGATGAAAACCGAAGTGGACGGCCTTCAGTTTCGTCTTTTGGGACAGGAAGGGCCTGCTTTTGATCGACTTTTGCCTCATGGAACAACAGTAAATTCTGACAGATATTGCGACATATTAAGAAAACTGAGACGCGCGATCCAGAACCGCCGGAGAGGAAGATTGTCCAGTGGCGTGAGGACGTTCTCCGTGACAACGCTCGACCTCATGTCTCACGTCAAACTTATGAACTGCTGACAAATTTTGGCTGGACTATTGTGCCTCCATCTCCCCTACAGCCCAGACCTAGCCCCAAGTGATTATCGCTTATTCCCAAAATTAAAGGAACACTTAGGTGGCCAACGCTTCAGTACCGATGATAAAGTCAAGGAAGAGATTACTCGATTCCTCAAACGATTGGCAGCAGAATTCTACAACATGGGGATAGAAAAGTTGCAGCATCGTCTACAAAAGTGTTTGGACAGAAACGGTGATTATGTGGAAAAATAGCTTAACTTTTAAGTTTTAAATTAATGTATAACACTATGTAGAAATATAGAGCTGCCTATTTAAAAAAATCATGGGAACCTTATTTTTCTAATACCCCTCGTATATCTTGTATAATACTCATAATGAATTAATTAACTGTGTGGGGAGAGTGTCAAATTAGTTTATACAAATTGTTATATAAATAGTTGTGTAATTATATGTAGATATGTCTATGAACTTGTATTATAACCATTTTTATGTAAAACTTATTTATTTAAAAACTGTTTTTACATAATTAAATTTAAAAGCCTTTCGAGAAACACTTTTTTTCCTTACCTCTTACTCATAATGTTAAAAAATTAGTAAAGGTTTATTAGTTTTGTTGAAGGAACGTATCTTTGTAGTATTTAACTGATGGAACTAAAATATTTAAAACATTTTTTAGCAAGTGTAGTCTTATATTATCAGATGAGAGAAATCTTGTATTAAGCATTTTGAACAATTTCACTTTGCAGGCCTCCTCCTCCTCCTCCTCCTTCTTCTCCTCCTCCTCCTTCTACTTCTCCTCCTCCTTCTTTTTCTCCCTCAGCAAGTTTGCTGAAATCCTCTTGGGATTGTTCTGGGGAGTAGGTTTTTACAGGATAAGTTTTGGTGTTGAATTTTCTGGGTAGCTGCAACAAATAATTATGGATAAAAAATTAAATATAGCTAAAAGTTTCCAAAAACTCTTTCCAAACCTAAGTTTTAATAGTCTTAATAGACCTCTTATAGATGAGACATAACATAGTAAAGTTTTTCATACTTTATTATTATTACTGAAGACACTTCATAAATTTGTTCAACAAAATATAGAAATGATTTTTGTCTTCAACCAGCAATCAATAAATCACCAGTATTGATGACAACATAATTGTGTCACATACCCGTCTTTCTGATAGAATTTTCTACTATGTAATATTTTATCTTATTGTTGCAATGAATTATCATAAAGTTATTGTTTGTAGAGTTTTGTATTGTTTCTAATTTTAATTTCATTTTTTTAGTTTCAAAATAAATTACAGTTCTAATTAGCTGACTCAGATTTCCATCTGTTTCTTTGACGTTTCGTTCAGTATCAAGTGGGAGATTACTGAGGGTGTGTATTTATTTACTGTGATAACACAGTATGGTAAAGCTAACTCACTGAACAGTGGTATGATTTAATTGTTACCATTACTGTGCCGATGACACAACAGTGGTGTCATAGAACTTTCTATGTAAAACCAATATATTTATTAAATAAGATTATATTTAGCAGTTATAATTATGTGCTTTACTATTATTTTCTACAGTTTTTCAATAATATTAGCACTATATGAGGATTATCATCACTTAATGACTCCATAAATACCAATGATATCACAGTGATGTTTAAAACATATTTAAACAAATTATATCAAGTTCACTACAAGGTTATAATTTACTCACTCACTCATATGGTCTTATGATTAGCCTCTTATCATGGTTCCATATTAAACTTCTGTGGTTTCTTCTGGCAAATTTTGGGGCCCGTTTTAACAAAATATGTCTCAGTTTTACATTTACAAGTTGTCTGTAAATTGCTCTATCAAACTTCACTGTTTTATTTGTAGAGTCTAAATAAATAAGAAATGACATAAAGTGTAGTCCTAACTGGCTTAGATTACAGTTTGCCTGTTTGGGGGGGGGGGGGGAATCTTTGAATTGATTAACATATAACATTCAAACAATGTAACATTTTTAGTCAAATTAAGAGTTGTTTTTTAAAAAAGTTATAGAAAAATATCTTTCTGGTTTCAAAGAGGGGATCATACAAAATGTTCTAACTATAATAACTCATAAAATAATGAGAAATTTTTAATAATACTTAAATATGGGTTACTATTAGACAAATCATGTAATACCAAGTTTTTTTCTTACGATAAATAATAATGAAGTGATTAGGTTTTATTGCGGGCCAATTCTCAGTTATCCCTCGGATTGGTGGTGTCAACTCATGTACTGACACACTTTTTACAGCTGTTTGTAAGCTTTTCATTAAACTGATATATACCTCTGCACATTTCACAAATATACTACTTACAATAATATATCATTGTTTTCTGAATAATTTAAGAAATAAAATTATATGATTTCTATTAGTATTTTATTATTTTCAAAGGAATTTGTGTGTTTTAAAGTGCTTGATCATCATTGTTTTGAATTTTTAATAATTTTCCACTATTTTATAATATATATATGAATGGTTTATATAAATTCCAAAATATACATTTGAAGCACAATTTTATACTTACCAATATATATATATATATATATTTGGTAAGTATAATATATATAGTTCTAGCGCTTTTACTTATATATGTTTCCCTTTTTTTAGTAACTTTTGAATTTTTGTGCTTAATCCACTAACAATGTATGTTCAGCCTTTTTGTACAATTGCTTTACAACACTGGAATTCAACTTGTATACAACTTGTTATATATTATTTTCAAGAAAACCCAAGGTATAATAATACTTGTTTACTTTAGTAATTATTGTTACTATGATTTTGTTATTAGGAATTTTCAAGACTATTATGTTCGTCTTCACTAGACAGTGGTTCCTGTTCAGCTAATAGTTCTCTCCAATTCCTAACAGTTAACGTATCTCCATCAGTTATATTACTAATAAATAATACAAAACAAAAACTAGAAATAAATCAAGTATACAGACAGCTGACTAAATGTTAGCTGGCCCGGTCAGCTAGTCACATTCGAAACAGTTGTTCGCACAAGACGTTCTTTCTGATTATATAAAGAGAAAATAAAGTTTTATTGAAATTTATTGAGTAATAATATACTTCAACCGATAGGCCGATTGTTCTACTGTCAATTTATAATCTGCTTTGGACCAAAACATTAAAAAATAAGCAAAAAATAACCGACTTCCAAAACGTCAGCTTACTACCATACATAGGGCATTGCCAGTATGGGCACGGCCAACTGCCGTATTTACGGCAGTTACCAGTTACAGGGTTAAAATACACTAATGGAGTTATCAATGTTGTTTAACTGCTGATTATTAAATTTAACAACTGAAACTATTAGCTTATTGTTGTTAATTTTATCTTCTTGTATCTAAGTTTGATCCACACATTGGGAAAAAAATGCTATTCTAAGAGTGCAAAAGTCAATTAAAAACAAGATCGCTATTTATGCACTTTTTGTCGCCAAATATAATTCAAAATAACAAATAATAATATTTTCAGTTGTTACATACTTAAATTCTGTGAACTAATTATCTCTAAATATTTAACAGTGATTAGTAAATTGGAACATTGTAGTCATTTTAATGTTATCCTCAACTTTTACCTCGTTTAACTGACAAAGTCAAAATCAAAAAGTATTTATTTCTTCCAACAAAAGCATTTAAATCTAGTTTACATGCATTTCCTTAGGTGTAATACAATATACTATGATAAACTGATTAGGTTGCTGTAATACTTTATAAAATAATACTTAGAAATTAATTCTCAAGCTAAGTAAAAACTTGTGTTTTGGGAATGAGTCTCTTGTAATATACCGCACTGTTGTTTAATATTTTATTGTAGCTTAGTTAAAAAAAAAAAAAAAAAAAAAAAAAAAAAAAAAAAAAAAAAAAAAATAGAACTGCTGTAAAAATAAATATAAACATTTTCAAAAACAAAAATTATTAATTGAATATGTTTTTAGTAATTTATAAAAAATAGACTAAAGATTTGTTTAGTTACATAGGAGAAGACTATGTCAGCTGCATAGTCACTTGTCTCATATGAAATATATACAATTCCAACACAACAAATATTTGAACTGGCAAGTAACACAAAACTGTAAAATGTATATAATAAGTTTAAATTAAATATTATAAAAACTAAAGTTAATGAAATTTTGGGGTATTGTTTGGAGATGTATAAGGTGGGTAGTATACAAGTTTTCAACCTACATTTCTTTCTAGAAAATTCAGGGGGTGAGAAATAAACACTGATTTTTTTAGAGCTTTTTCAGTTGGTTGCCTATAATACAAAAACTAAGCATCCTATGGAAAAATGTACACAGTAAAATGTTAAAATGCATTAAATTTCCTTTAGAATTTACTGGTGAAACATATTTATTCAGCCTAATAGTTACTGAGGTACAGGCCTCTAAAAATAGGTAAAATTTTCTTAAATCCACCAACTCCATTTCAAGAGTAAATTGGTTCCACTAACCAGATGCACTTTGAACTGTTCTCATTTATTTGTTTGGTCTCTATTTCATCTCCCAAAAAAGTAGCAATAAGTAAAATGACATTTTTGCTTACTATTTATATATTTCAACTTAGAACACATGTTTTAATTGTAAAGTAAAGGTAAGAATATAGTTACATTACATAAATACTATTGAGTACAGTTGATGAGGATTTCAGTCAGTGGGGCATTTGTCAGCCCTATATTTGGTGGCCTTGTATACTAGTTAATGGTGCCAGCTTTTTCAATTATTTCAGCTAATGCGATTTGTTTCATGCGCCTCACATTCTCTTCACTCGTAAGACCCTCTTTTGGGGTAATAGGCATTTATACATCCATAGCATGAAACTTTCCATGTCCATCAAGAGTGGTGACATTAAAGTTTGCATTGTCAAAAACAAACTGATTGAATGGGCTGGCCGGCTCATAAATATGGCATTTTTTGCCTGAAGTATATATGTGTCTGCCTTCAATCCTAGCAGCCTTATCATAGGTAGCTGAAATGCCTACTTTTTCAAGAAACTAATAAGAAGCATGGAAACTTTTTGTATACAAATGTAGGTAACACCAACAATAATGGGTGACAGGAATAATTTTAGATGGACAGCTAGCATAATACAAACATTTACTCTGCCAGGAATCCAGTGGACTATGTTTATTGGTAAAAATGATTGTACACAAAAGGAGGAGTAATGTTTCTGGGATAAGGTGACGTGAACTGACAAAAATTGTCAATGGGTGGTACACTGTTGTGATGCATATTTTTAAGTGCATATCTTCCAAAATGATTTTTCCAGCTGTTTCTACAATTTTCTTTCTTTGTTCTAATAGGCTATTACTTTTTTTCTTCTACTTTTTGCATCACTGATAATTTTTGTAACTGTTTTGACAAGATGTGTACACTGTTAACATGAAATATTGCATTTGGCACAATAAGAATTGCATCCCTTTCTTATTAACAACTGACACTTGACTTTCATAATATGTTAAACAATTTTCACAAATGTAATACTGCTGACGCTCTGAGAGAAACACCATGCCAGCTCACTGAGACACAGATAATTTGGAAATGCATTAAATTCTGTTACAGGTACACTACATATTCAACGTTAAAGATTAAAACAAAACTGAATAGCTAGATGAAGAAACTTGGACATGAAATTAACTAACTTTTGAACGTTTGGTATTCATTTAATTAGGTATATCTTCTAAGTAATGGTGGAGAGAGGGGTGGGAGTGGATAGTAAAAGGTGAGGGGTATACCCTACGTATACAGATATGTTGAAAAGTTTAAAGTTAGGGGCCAAAAACAAGCATTTTTAGTGAATTTTTACATTTTGACAGGTTTTGCCTGAATTTAGAGGGCAGTATCTCGCTAAGTTTGACGAGTGAATTTTGAAGGAAATTGAATGTTCTTCAACCCTTTTACAGGATACACTTTTCCATAGGATATGTAGTTTTTGCAGTTACAGGCAACAAACTGAAAAATCACAGTTTTTAGTCTCCCCTGATTTTTCAACAAAGAAATTTAGTTGGAAAAAACCATACTACATTTTCGTATTTATCGCTGAATAACACCACAAAATTTCATTAACTCTGGAATTAAATGTCCAGCCAGAGCTTTCATCACAACTCCATTTACATATTAGATTTAGGTCTAGATTCTCACTACTTGGAATATTATACAAGGAACTGGTAGATCATTGCTATGATCTACCAAGCTCTTTAAGATGACGCCTACAGAAGTTTCAGGTATGATGGTTTTATCTTAGTGAGGGTGGCAGATTTTTTTTGTCTTAGTACAGGCTGATAGATTCCATGTGGTCTCCTAGATGCACGAGAGGGAAACCGCGGTTGGCAAGGAAGGGGAGCGGCAGTGGAGGGGAATATAGTCCTACTCAGTATGGCCACAGCACTGGAGTAGAGCATGATACTATAAGTGCACAGATTGAGCTCGTGACTTAACCCTCCACTCCATATGACCAGGCTACTGCTCATCATCGGGCCGAAGACCTCATGGAATCTCTTGGCTTGTAATTTTTTTATAAGAATGGTAAATTACAATGAATGTTTCACTTTTTCTAAAATAAATTTATACTTATACCCTCATGAATTGCGTTAGTGCGCAATGCATTAATTTAGTTTTAAAGTTTCAAATAGAATAAATGTTTGCTGTGTCTTGTGAAATTTATAAAACTAGCTTTAACAATATTTGGCCTACCCCGTTACCACGTTAGGCAAGATATGACAGGTTTTAATGTACTTACATTTTAAGCTAATTTAAATTTTATTAAAGTATAAAATCCCATCATGCCTACAGTATTCTAAGATTTAATTTGCATGACATGCTGCTAGGTACAGTCTTGGTTCTCCTGAACACTGATCAAAAATATGTTGCTGAAAGCAGGAAGCAGAACTGGTTTTATCAATGCCCCAGTGGTTACCAATAAAGTAGAATAGTAGAGTTGTCGGCATGGTTGACATAACGTCACTAAGAAATGGCGTGTTCCACAATAAACAATGCTCACACGCAAAAGAATACCCCCACCACATCTACAATCAAACTGAGTTGCATTATTTTAAGCGGGAAAGATAGCCACCAGAGAAGGCAGCAGTGAATGTGTGTTAAACTACCTTATGTAGTTAACATCTACTCTCTCACCTGCTCTGAGAAAGCCATTAGTACTGATTAAATGATATTTGCTTGATGATGCATTGTGATTTATTATGTTTATCTTTACCATTGCTAAATTTAGGTGAGCATAAATCAGTTCATCTGAAACTAAGAATGACTCCAAAGCTTTGTAGACTATGCAAGCAAGCTATTTTGTTTTCAAACCTTGGTCTCTCCTCTAACATCGAGCATTGTTTTAGCTAACTGCAGATGCTCTTTGAACACTGTGTCATGCTCTTCTCGTTCTTGGTTTTCATAACTCTTATAAATCCAGTGTGCCAGGAATGATATTGGATCTGCAGGGCGCCTCATGGCCGTTATGGCAAGCCCCTGCACCAGCTGGGGGCAAGTGTGCTTCTCCAGGTATATGGTGTCTTTGGTCCAATTCATCCCTGTCAAAGAACATCTTTTTAAAGGTAAATAACTTTAAATTTTAGTGAAACAATAAATCAATAACACTACGTTTCGAGATCTAGAATCTGATCTCTTCTTCAGGTAATAACTAACCTAATAAATAAATTACAAACTAGGTTAAAATAAACAAATCATACCAAAGCGTTGTGGCACGCCTAAGTCAGGATTTAGGGTTCCTGACTTAGGTGTGCCACAACGCTTTGGTATGATTTGTTTATTTTAACCTAGTTTGTAATTATGTATTAGGTTAGTTATTACCTGAAGAAGAGATCAGATTGCAGATCTCGAAACGTAGTGTTACTGATTTGTTGTTTCACTGAACGATGGCAAATGTCTGGAAAAATCCTGTTTCCTTCACAATCCTTCCATCGTCAAAAATAACCTTCAAACAAAGAATTTAAATTTTACATGTAAGAATCCTTGTCAATAATTTGTGGATATTTATTACATTCATTACCAAAGTTATGAATACAGTAGTAACTGCATCATTATTAATGCAAGCCCAATACCTTAGTCAATTCTCTAGAAGAAAGCCGCTAGCTTATTATTAGTATTGCAATTTTCAACTAGTTCAAGCTTTAATGTTATCTTCAAACAAGCACTTTATTATTTGGTATTTTTACTATATTCTAAGAATTTTGACAATACTGTTCATTTTGATTCCTTACATCCTCTCATTGGTAGTGGTGGGACAACTGATCCAATTTTATATTCACATTTTCAATCAATCGTTTTAATATTCATTGTTATATTAATTCATATTCATCGATGTTTCAGTTGAATTAAACAATTGATTGAAAACCGGTTTAGGTTCAATATTTAATTGAACTTACCTTACATGAATACATACAATATAAGAGGCAAGTACCAAACTAAGCACAAACTTGTAAAAGAAAATAGTGTTAAAAATAAATATTTACTATAATTGACACAGCGTTTATACTGTACTGTAATAAATAAACTAATCTAATTTATCGTAACTGTATAATAAATTAAATGTGTTAGTAATAAAAAAGTAACTCTCAATAAATGTTAAAAATAATAATACACAATAAATAATGGCTCTTCACATTCTTATTATCAAGTTCATTATCAATTATCATTAAGTTTACACCATACTAGCAATCACTGTATGAAAACAATTAATGGGACAATATTAATATATATAAAACTATTAAGAAATTCCAGTAAAACACTGACAGTATACAGTTAGTTGACTGGATTCATTCTTTTGGTTACTGAATGGAAACATCTGATATAACTAAATCTATCGTCTGAAACTGCCCAGCTGGTTTGTTATTTAAATAAAACAAGTTAAAGAAAAATTCAACTGATACAAAAAATTCAAACCTGTTTTCAATCTGTTTTTTTTCTAATAACTGAATGAATGAGTTTTTCAATCAGTTGTTCCTATCAATACTCGTTGGTTCATAAAGGCTACCTCAAAAACATATTTGTAATCATTAAATTTTACTAAGACCCTTAATTTTACTGTACATTTTGATAATAGTTAAATGTATCATGAAGATATAAAATAAGAAAGCACTAAATGTCCAAAACTCTTGGATGCTGATTAAAATATTTATAAAATTAAGTTAAACTTTTTTGGTGTGAGAAACCATTTTTTGTACTGAACACTTACCATTTTCTACTAATGAGGGCATCTCCTAAGGATAATCATACATACTAATATAAATATTATGTCCAATATGATTAAATAGCAGCAAGTTAGTGAGAAGCTTCAGTGGGCTAAAATCTATTGTGTATTACGTTTTTAGTTGAAGATATCAACAATATAGTGTGCTATATTATGATATATATTCAGTCAAGTATTTTAAAATTAAAGGAACAAAGGTTCATCATTACAATTTCTCTAACTTCCTCAGTTAACTGTATCTGATGCATTAAATTGTAAAATAATAAATTTATAAAATTTATTTTATAAAATGTATAAAATTTATTTTATAAAATGTATAAAATTTATTTTATAAAATTTATTTATAAATTTTATTTATTAAATAAAATTTATTTACAAATTTTATTTATAAAATTTGTAAAATATAAATAAATAATTTATAATAATAATAATAATAAATAAATTGTAAAATAACTGGGTTCAAAATACATTTTGAACCCAGTAATACTTACTTGACCTGATTTTGTCTTTATCATGAAGAAACTTGGATGTAGATTTACTCTTCATTGTTGTTTCTTGAGATTTGTCAAATTCATAACTTCTAATATCTTCAACATCTCTTCTTTTCGTGGTATCTATTTCTACACCTTCAAGTTCTTTTTTCTCATCCAGGGAAGTCGTTCTTTTTTCCACAGGCACTTCTAATTTCTCTTCTTCTAATTTGCTATGAATATCCTCTTTATCCTCTTCCAATATTTTACTTGGTATTTTAAGGTCTTTTGATGGTGTTTTAGTCAGTAATTCTATAGAAGTCTTTTTCTCATCTAGTGTGTGTTCTATTACTTTTTCGTCATCTACAGGTTGTTCTTCTGTTGGTTCTTCATCTATTTTCTGATCTTCTTCTTCACTCATTTTAGCTAGTTCCTCAGTAACTTCAGTAGGTTCTTCTATCTTAGATTCTTCTAGTTCAGACAGCCTCTCTGATTCTATTGCTATTTCAGGTTGACCAGGCTTACCTTCTTCTTCCTCCTCCTCCTCCTCCTCCTCAATAAATCCACCTTTTTTATCTTCATCCACTGCGTCTTTTTCAGATAAATCTCTTTCGACTTTTTCCTTTAATTCTGCATCAGATTCACTTGGTGATTGGTCTTCCTCTTTTTCCAAATCTTTTAGCTTTTTCTCCAATAAGTCAGTTATATTTTCTTTTGTCTTTTCCATTTTTGGTGTTATGTCATAGGAAGGTGGTGGAACAGACAAAAATGAATCTTGCATTGTCAGTAGACTTTCACGGACTTGAACCTCTGCTGATTTAACCTCAGGAACTGCTTGTACCATAGCCACATCAGTTCCCAACTCTGAGGGACGCTGCGTAACCTTAGAACTGACCTCTGGGCAAATTTGAGCAGCTGACTCAATCATTTCAATCTCAGGTTCTGGCGTTAATGACATCTCTCTTAGTTCTTGAAAAATCAAGTTTACTTTGTCTTTCAAAGATAAAGGTATTCCATCAACATTAGTAATGTTTTCTTTTGTCTTAGTTCCAATAGTTTCAGTGCCATAAAGGTACATCTCTCCTACATCTTCACAAGGCCTTTGCTTTATTCCAAGAAGTTGTGTTTTATGTAAAGTGGTTTTACCATCTGCTGACCTAGTTTCTCCTTGTTTTGATTTCTTTTCATACTGAATCAGTAAAACCTTATCAGTCTTCTTTTCATCAATTAAAGGTGTTATTATTGGAGTTTTCTTAGAAGTTACTTGAAAAGTTGTTGTTTCTGTTGGCGATTTAATTTCCTTCTTAAGTTGTTCAGTAATTTCAGAAGACTCCTTAGTAGTAGTTTTATTCTTACTTTCTCTTTTTGTCCCATCCTGAGTATATCGAAATTCTGTAACTTTTTCTTTTACATCTTCAATGTTATGTAATTTTAATTTCCGTTTCTCTTTGATTTTAATCTTATTTATGGTTGCTTTGTCAGTTGGTTTACTTTGAGGTACATTTATGATATATTTTGAACCCAGTCGTCTTACATCCTTAACATCTGCACTTGGAACTTTTTCTACTTTAATTATTTCGTGAAGTCTTCTTTCATCAGGGTCCATTGTCTGAGCTTTGACATATTCTCTTATTTTGCTGAGAGTTACTTTTGGACATTTACCTGATTCTTTTCCAATTTTAGTTTCATAATTTTTACCCTCAGAAGTTACACTTTTGATAGGTTTATTAAGTGACTCTAAAACACTGGAAATTTCCTTCTTAACTTGGGGCTTTGATGTTTTTTTCATAACTGACATACTGCTATCACTCTTGTCTGTATACAACTTTTCAGAACTCCTTCCATCTTTAATTATTTGAAAATCATCTCTAAACTGCTTTTCATCATTTTTAGTCATTGGTGTCATATAGTACTTTGTATTTTTTGCTTTCATTTTCACTACATCCATTTCATCATATTTTTTGCTTGGCTCTAGGATCAACTGTTTTCTACTCTCTACTCTTTTTACCAACATTAGATCACTGTGTTTCTTCATAAGTTTTTCAATTTTATCCCTCATGTTTTTCTTTGACTCCTCTGATTCTTGCTCTAATCTGTTTAAAGGTGCATATCCATATTTTGTCCTAACAGTTTTTGCCCATGGAGGGATGCATTTTGGAATAGATGTTATACTCTCTCTAACATCTTCCATAAACCTAGATTCATAGCCATCCCACCCATAATAGTTTTGTTCTGGCTCTTCAGGTTTGTCATGAGATCTTGTTGTTTCCATAGATTGTGATTTTACTTTTGTAAAGCTTTCTGTCTTATAATTGTGACCTGTAATTTCATCTGAACTATTACCAGTTTTTTCAAATCGACCTGATCCCACAATGCTCGCACTCTTGCTAGCAGATGTATGACTGATTTCTTTTGACCCCATTTGTCTGGCAGACGTTTTTTCTTTGAGTAAAGAACCAGGGCTTGAGTTTGAACCCACTAGAGATGTATGAATTCCTGTTTGGCCTGTCATATTTTGGGCGCTTTGCTCAAAAGGTGAAGTTTTAAGTGCTTGGCTAAAATTACCACTGGAAACCCATTCTTCAGACATTATCATATGCTGTTTCTAAACCTGTAATAAAAAGTCAAACTATTTTCACACATTTCATTATTTGTTTGTTCAAATTTATAAGTCAAAATTTTAACAGTGTATGTTTCAATAGATTGGAAGAGAATATAAAATTACTGTAATTCTTTTAAAATGTTAACAGAAAAAAAAATTATGCTATCCACTTGAGGAGCAATTAAAGCTTGCTATCGCTCATCCAGTAATTAACAAGATTTTTGGTATATTTTCCACAAAATTTTACTTTGAAGTATCATTCTTAAAGATGAAATTCAATCCAATGTATAAAGTCAAGAGAACATCTAACACAGCATTCTCAAACACAAGTGACTTGAAAAAACCCCTGAGAGTCAACATGTACGAGTCAACTCGTACAAACCAACCCGAATTGCCCTAAAATATTCTTTATATGTGATATGATTTTAGCTTTCTGTGATGCTAAAATTCTTGTACTGTTGCCAAGTAATTTTCCCAAATCTGTATTCATAATGTTTTGATGCAGTTGTACTAGTACATCTTATAAATAAAAATGAATTGCAAACTGTGTTGCTAAGCGCTAATCTCGAGAATGGCTAGACCAATTCGACTACTTCATTTTGTAAAATATTCATAAAAATTCAAGCAAGGTTTATACGAATAGAAAAATTAGAAACAGTTTCCTAGAACACTTTAGAATTCGGAAAAATAATGATAATATTTATGTTTCACAATACAAATTTAACTGACATTAAATAGCTGTTGACAATTTTAAACCTTTTTTTCTTCAAAGAGGGTGAAATAATTCTTAACATTTTAACTTTATAAAATATTAACTATACAGTGCTTCATCAGTAGTAGAATGCAGATAACAGAGCCCAAGTTGCCCTGTAACTTGTATTTCAGATTGCGCCCTATGACAAATCAAAAACGTCTAATGCATAGGAAATACTTTGTTTAAAGTTTGCTTTTGGAAATACTATTAAAACACTGTTATGAAGCTCATCTTAATGAACAAAGATTGAAAAAAAATGTTTAAACACAAGGTAATAAAACTGATTTGCTTTCTTGACATTGTGGTATGGCATTTTTATAGTGTTTTAAAGAAAAACAGAGGAATGAACTCTAACATGCTTCATCAAGCCATCCTTTCCCAGAACTGTACGTTCGAAAAACAGCGAGACTTCTTTAACATAAAACCTGTTATAACTGATTATTTTTAAATGTTACATGAGTGTAGTAAGGATTTCGCCCTTATATTGGGAGTTGATGTTTTTTGACCATATTAGGCTTCTCAGCCCTAATATATACGAGGTGTGGCTATTAAATCGCGAGACTGACGTTGTACAAAATTTTAAAACTTTTTATTTTATACCTAACCACTTATTGTCACCTTCAATATACACTCCTCTATTCCTACAACTCTCCATGCCAATTTTCCATTGTTGGAAACAGTGCTTGCTGGAAGTCATTCTGTCAGCTACTTTAGGACATGTGCCGCTTTCTCTTTTACAGCTTCAACAGACTCAAATCTTGTCTCTTTCAATGCAGATTTCACTTTAGGGAACAGGTAGAAGTAACATGGTGCAAGATTTAGTGAAAAAGATGGGTGTTCTTGCAATGGAATGTTGAATGGCTAGAATCTCTTGACAGATAATGCGGAATGAGTCAGCACATTGTCTTGGTGGCGAACCCATGATTTGTCCTTCCACATTTCGGAGTGTTTTTTCCTTACTCTTTGATGTAGTATAGAAAGTACTTTCAAGGTACTTCTTTGACCTTCAGGAACCCAGTGAAGGTACACAATCCCATGGATATATATAGAAAACAATCATCTTTGCTTTAGATTTTGAATGGCTCATTCGCTTTTTTGGCTCTGGATCATAAGTAAAAAACCATGTTTCATTACATGTTATTATCATTTCTAAAAAAATGTAGGTCATTACCAAAGGGCGTATATAAGGGGGGGGCTCAGGGGCTCGAGCCCCCCCCGAAATTTGAAACACAAAAAAAATATTATAACTTATATACGATAATTTATTTTTATTTTCAATAAGCTGTGCTTCTATACTTTCGACTACATTAGTATTATAGTTTATAGTGGAATTTTAAGAATACATTATGATACCTAACAATATTCAATATTTATTTTTTTCAGAGGTTGAAATTACTAATATTTTGTAAGCATGCAAATAAGCGTTGCAACTGTAAAGAGTGCGAGGTAGCCTGACGCTCCTGACTGTCGCGTCGGCCGCTCGTGTAGTGCCAGCGCCAGGCATGCGTATATGACGATGACGTGTCGCCGCGGCCGCGCTGCCTAGCAACCCTCCTCCTCCTACAACCCCCCACCCACTCCCACCACACCTGACCTCATTCCGCACTACCACGCCATTGTCTGCTGTTTGTCTAGTGCGTATCACCCGTGGTGACATTTTAAGTGCTGTATGCATATGTGCTGTGAATTGTAGTGACTGTTATCAAGTGATATGTTTTGTTGTCGCGTTATTTAAACATGATCTGATTACTTTATAGTTGACAGTTTACGTGTGAAGTACATAGGCTACATTAAACATTTAAAATGAAGAGACAGAGTTCGATTCAAGCTTTTTTTCGTGAAGAAAAAACGTGTTTCGTCTGAGATCGACGAGCAGACATCGTTTGAAATAACACCGAGTCCCTCCACTTGTGCTACATCAACTGGCAGCGTTTGTTGAGATCAAGGATCACACAGGTGAAATTGAACATAACCTTAACGAGAGTAATCACACTTTGTTAGTTCACAATATCAATGATATTGGTCATTACTGCTCCTCAACTTCCTTTTCACTTCAAAATGAAGAGAAAATTTCAATTATTGAGAACTGTTGGAAGCCTCAACGTAGTTACGAAATTTCCTAAAGTTGAAAATAACAGAAGTTTTCAATATTAAGTGGTTGGAAGACTTCAAATGGTTAGCTTATTCGGAAGCAAAGGAAGGGGCCCTGTGTAAATATTGTGTTTTTTTCTCACAACACAGTGGGAAAGGAAACCATCAGAGTTTTAGGAGTATTAGTATCAAAACCACTTACATACAAAGCTTAAGAAAGCTAGGGAGGTTTTCATGCAACATGAAAATAAACAATATCATAAAACTGGCAATGTTAATGGCTGAAGACGTAAAATCCTTAGTACATGGAAAAACAGAAAGTGTGATAAACAGTATCAACATGCAGAGAAAAATGAATGTTCAGGAAAACAAAAATAGAATTATACCGATAATCCAGACAATTAGATTTTGTGGAAGGCAACAAATTGCTCTTAGAGGGCATCGTGATGGTGGAAGAGTGGATCATCTTGACGAGCCTATACAAAATGATGGTAATTTTCGCTCTTTTATTAAGGTACGGGGTTAATTACGGGGACATTAATCTTAAAACACAGCTAGAAACTGGTGGTGGCAAAACTATTGTATTACTTATTACTAGTTTCTGTTATCCAAAATGAAATTATAGGTATTTTTGGTTCCCAATAACAGTCAAAAATTGTATCCAACGTGAGAAAATCTGTATTTATTCAGTATTAGCAGATGAGACAACAGACATTAGCCAAATTGAAACAATTTTTCCCCTCTGTGTCCGATATGGTTGACGAGGAAATTGTTTAAAAATTAGGGAAGATTTTCTGGCTTTTGTACCCGTGTATGATGTAACAGGTCAAGGTTTAGCCAATTACATTAATGTCAAGTCTAACCAGTCTTGGACTTGATTTAAACCAATTTACGTGGTCAAGGATATGATGGGGTATCTGTCATGAGTGGCCCAGTTCAGAGGGGTACACAGCATACATAAGTGAAAAAGTACCCTCAGCCATATACACACATTGTTCCTCTCACTCTCTTAACTTATGTCTATCTGATGCATCAAAAATCCCTATGATAAGAATTGTATGGGTGTCATCAGTGAGGTGTGTAATTTCACAAGTCAAATCAGCTAAGAGAACTGCGATACTTAAGTCAAGTATTTCTGAATGCTGCCTGAGATGAAGAGAAAAAAACTTATATGTCTGTGTGAGACTCGCTGGGTGCAACGCCACGATTCAGTTATAATGTTTAAAGAAGCTTTGGAGCCTATAAATTACCGCTCTAATCAACTATTTGAAGAAGAATCGACTGCAGAAGCTTCTGTAAAAGCACACACACACTAATTGCCTCCGTGACCAGTTTTTCAGTTTGTTTGCATGTCTTTTTATTTTGAACAACTTGCTTTTCTTTGACTATCCGCCTTTCAGAGATGCTCCAAAAGAAAGATATAGATCTTGCTCAAGCCAACAAACAGATTTCCAATGTATTGGAACTAGTAAAGGAAAGGCGAAGCAAAGCAGAAGAGACATTCCAGGCTTTGGCTTGTTCAGTGAGCTAAAAAGTAAGCACTGACAAATTAGGTATCAAAGAGGAAACCCCCCGTACATGTCGCAAGCAAACTAATCGCTGCAATACTCCTTATACAAACGTGGAAGAATACTACCGGCGTGTAGTGTATATACCATACCTTGACGATTTCTGCTGTTCACTTCAGGAGAGCGTTTTAAAAACCACAGGGAAGTAATCGAACTCACTACAGAATGTTCTTCCTGAGCACTGCATTAAAACGGAATTTTCATCCCTGGAACCTGCCCTGACGTTTTATGAAAAAGATCTATCTTTCAGAGATGAGGTACGAAGTGAATTTCTACTGTGGAAAACAAAAGTGGAATCGTGAAGAAAAGAAAGTTTGCCAAAAACTGCAATTTCTGCTCTTGAAAAATGTGATAAAGACTATTTCCCAAAACATGTTTAATATTTTGAAATTGTTAGCGGTTTTACCCGTTTCAGTGGCTTCTGCAGAAAGGAGCTTTTCAATCTCTCCGAAGACTTAAAACGTATCTGAGAAACACAAACTTCGGGAAAACAGGTTGAATGGTCTTGCACTTTTATCTATTCATAGAGACATTACCATAACTGATGAGGAAGTTTTAAAACAATTTTCACTGAAGTCTAGAAATTTGGATTTTGTTTTGTAAAAATGACAATAAACAGTGTTTCATGAATACTTTTAGCTATATTTCATTTTCTTCCCTTGTAACAGTTCATAAAGTAGGCCTACAATAACTGGTTATTGTAGCTTGGAAGGCTGTTTGAGATTTTAGTTTTTTAACGATATAAATATTTGAATTGTGTGCATACTGAAATTACTATTTCTGATTTCATTAAGGTAAAATTTTAAAAAAACTAAAATAACAATTCAATTGCTAAAATAAATATAGTATATAGTCAACCATTTATTAGTTTCAAATTTATAATATTGTGGTGTGTTGTGTTTTAGATACGTAGGACAATATATTTCTTTGTATAACAACTATTTTAAACCAAAGATTTTAAAAATAGGACTTTATAGCCTCTATTATTTTCTATTTTAACAACTGAAAACTACCAAACTAGCAGACACTTAAGTTTTGAATTTTAATTTTATACAAAAATAATATACAAAGGATACAGGTCCTTCTATATAAACATAATAACGCTAAAATGGAAAAGTGAAACCTGCTCGAAAAGAAGGAAACTCGCCATGAAAAACTTAAAAATCTCTCCGAAAGAGTGATTTTCATTCTTTCCATTTTAGCGTTTATACATGCCAAAAAACCTTAAACCTGTGTTTTTAAGACTTAAATTGGCAAAATTTTCCCGGGGGAGGACCCCCCGACCCCCCTTCTACTGGGGGTTTTCCATACCCCCCAGACCCCCCGGTATTTTCAGCCCCCCCCCAAATATTTTTCTATATACGCCACTGGTCATTACCACAAAGTGTCAATACAAACATTTTGTAAGCTTCTTGCTGTTCAATCATTAGAATTTTAGGCACCATTTTGGCACAAACTTTATGCATGTTAAAATTGTCATCTAAAATTAGCCATACACATTCTTTATCAATACCTACAGTTTCACCAATTGCGTGAATACCTAATCGAAGGTCAGACCAAATCAAATGACCTACTTTTCAACATTTTCATCAGTTTTTGACAATGAAGGGCGACCTGGCTGTGAATTGTCTTTGTCTTTTCAACCATCTTTAAAACGCTTAAACCATAAAAAAGTGTTCTCATTATAAACAATCACTGCCATACACTTCTTTCAGTAAATTATAAAGTTTCAGTAGCAGTTTATACAAGTTTAAAGTGAAATTTCACACTAATTCATTGCTCTACTAATACACCATTGTATCTGGCAAATAAAAAAACAACAATAACGCAAACATAGTATCTGACTAAATGGTGTTGTTTACAAAAGTGTGACTAGTTGAATACTAAAGAGAAAGTTTCATACTAAACAGCTGTTGATTAATGGCAGTTGACGCATGCAGGGTCAGTCTCCTTATTTAATAGCCATACCTCGAATGTATACTTTCTTCATCAGGAGAATAAGGCAAACTCAACTATGATACTGGAAATATCTTAGACCGAAACAAGATTGCAAGAGCAAGGAGTAGACCCTTTTGGGTCGTTACTTGATCTGGACAGTAAAGCAAACTCAAATTTGACACTGTAAATACATTAGACTGAAAGTGAATTTAAATGGCCCAAAGTAAATGCTTTTTGGCCAAAGTAGGTGTCTCAGTCCTACATATATACATATATTTTTTCATTGAGACAACAAGTTTATCATTGAGACACCTGTTCTTTAAGAATGAGACAATAGGTAATATCATTCGAACCAGAAATGTTCCTATATGCACCTGATACAAGAGTCAGT
Source organism: Homalodisca vitripennis (assembly GCF_021130785.1). Lineage (NCBI taxonomy): Eukaryota > Metazoa > Arthropoda > Insecta > Hemiptera > Cicadellidae > Homalodisca > Homalodisca vitripennis. Next base: position 143,652,574 of record NC_060207.1, read on the forward strand.
CCCTTATCCTCTGATCGTCTCAACCATGAGTACTGAAATAATACTTAACTGATGTGTGCTTACTTTCATGTAAAAACTATCATATGACATCATAATATTACATCATAAGTGGTGTATCCAAATAGTCTCTGAACTTCAATTTTAAAAAATTGTGTGCAAAGCTGCAGATAACATCTAGTTATCATTAAAATTATTTTTAAAGCACAAAAAGATTATGAGAATATCACTTACCTTGACTATGCAGAACTTTTGTGAAAATCTTTCAGAAAGCCTATAATCTTCTCTGCTCTATTCAGACCACCTATTGGAATATCCTTGTTAATTTGTAGAAACAAAAACTCTTGGTTCCACAAAGACAGTGTAGCTAAATCTATGGTAAATTACTTGTTTTGAAAGATACATAATCCTCTAAAACAAATGAAAAATATGGCGAACGTAATTATAATGCAACAAAATATTACCTAAGTTAACTTTGAATACAAAATCATTTTTACATAGGTTTTATAGACTTCTTGGAAGCCATGATTTAACCCTTTGAGTGCCAAGTATTTTTTGAGTGGGTATACTGAAAAGTGCCAGGTATTTTTCTAGTGGGTGTACCTAAAAGTGCCAGCCCTTTTTCAGACATTTTGCAAGGTTTTAGTAAAAAATTCACAGTTCACATAGTGAGAGGAAGAACAATCAACCAAAAATATCAGAACCAAAAATTACTATAGGACAGGAAATCGTCACTAACCCCCACACAATTGCTAATCACTTTAACCAGTTTTTCACCAATATTGCAGAAATCACCCTAAAAAACCAGCCAAAAGTCACAAAACAACCTGCACCTCCACAAACCTCAGGTAATGATTTAACACAGCTACCTTTCACTGATGAACAAGAAATTGAAGAGATCATCGATAATCTTAAACCCAAAATCTCGTCAGGATTAGATGAAATTTCAGCAAAGATGCTGAAACACTGTAAGAAAGCTTTAACTCCACCACTAGTCAAAGTAACAAACTTATCCCTCGCTTATGGCCACTTTCCAGCCGCACTTAAACAAAGTAAAGTATACCCCAAGCTAAAAAGTGGAAACCAGACTGAAGCCAAAAACTACAGACCCATATCATTAATCTCAACCTTCTCCAAAGTAATTGAGAAAATAGTTTTAAAAAGACTAATGGACTGTGAACATAACAGCCTGTTAACAGAAAGCCAACATGGCTTCATCAAGGGAAGATCCACAACATCTGCCATAATCAAACTTGCGGAATTCATCATTGATAGCTTGGAAGAAAAAAATCTGGTTACTGGAATTATGCTGGATTTCAGCAAAGCTTTTGATTGCTTGGGACACGAAACTGATCCTCAACAAACTTGAACAGCTTGGTGTGAAAGGCCAAGCCCACGCATGGTTCAAGAGTTATTTGGAAGGAAGAAGTCAGGTTGTTGAGATTCAAGACACACAAGAAAACATACGCCAAGAAGTAAGATCAGACCCTTTACCCATTACAAGGGGTGTACCTCAGGGGTCGGTATTGAGACCAGTCCTATTCATTCTCCTGACAAATGACATGCCACAATATCTAGGAATGCACTGTACTCCCCTAATGTACGCTGATGATACGACACTTCTAGTCTCCGAGTCATCACCAAACAATGTGGCCATCAACTCTTACATTGCACTGAATAAGGCATATCAATACTGTCATGAAAACGACTTAGTTGTAAACGCTGAAAAAAAACCAAACAATTAGCTTTTGGGAGAAGACAGGAGGAAGTCCCAAAACTACCAGAAGTATCAATGGAAAGCCAGACCAAATTCCTAGGAATGACTATCGACAATGCACTATCCTGGAACAATCATGTTGACGCACTCTCCAAAAAAATTGAACTCCTGCTTGTACATTTTAAAAAGAGTAAACCTCGTCAGTGACGATGCCACAACAAAAACTGCCTACCATGCATTGTTCGAGTCTCACTTACGATATGGCCTTGCAGTTTGGGGAGGCACAACAGCAGGAAACCTTAATCGAATTCTACTTCTCCAGAAGAGAGCAATCAGGATTATGGCCGGCCTTGGCCCAAGGGAGAGCTGCAGAAAGGTCTTCAAAACTACAAATGTGTTAACAATCATCGGCCTATACATAAAAGAAGTCATATTGTATGTAACGATCGAACAGCTTCAACGAGGCCTTGATATACACTCACACAACACTCGTCATGCATCAAACTTTCACCTCCCTCTACATCACACTGCATCATATGAGAGGAAACCATCCTATATGGGGAGGAAACTCTTTAACCTCCTATCAGAAGATCTAAAGATGCTGAACGTGAAGAAGTTGAAGACAGCCCTGACCAACTGGCTCATCGACCGACCATTTTACTCCATTGATGAGTTCCTGGACTGGAGGAAGAATGAAGAACACATTCACTGAAGGAAAATACCTATATAAAATTGACGCCATTGCATTTCTTGATGTTATGTTAATAAAGAATTTGAAAGAAAAAAAAAGAAAAAAAAAGTTCGATTATTTAATAAGCTATCAACATGATTCTTTTTTTATTTTACTCTGAAAACTCTGTTTAATTAACATAAAATAACAAAGTTACCATAACACTAAATTTAGGAATACCAAAAATGGACATACCTAAAAAAATTCAAAAATACTTTTTAATTTCATTTTTCAACCAAATTATTATGACCAAAAAAATTCATATCCTTTTCTTAGTCCATATCACTGTAAAGTGTATGCAATTGTCTGTAAATCTTGAAAAATTTTTATTATTATCTTCAATAATGAGTAAGTTATACAACTTTTAAGAAACTATTGTCACATTGTTTCTGGTAGCTATGGCAACCAAAAATGTTTATATGTGAGTTGATTTAATAAGCTATCAACATGATTCTTTTTTTATTTTTCTCTGAAAACTCTGTTTAATTAACATAAAATAACAAAGTTACCATAACACTAAATTTAGGAATACCAAAAATGAACTTACCTAAAAAAAATTCAAAAATATTTTTTAATTTCATTTTTCAACCAAATTATTATGACCAAAAAATTCATATCCTTTTCTTAGTCCATATCACTGGAAAGTGTATGCAATTGTCTGTAAATCTTGAAAAATTTATATTATTATCTTCAATAATGAATAAGTTATACAACTTTTAAGAAACTATTGTCACATTGTTTCTGGTAGCTATGGCAACCAAAAATGTTTATAATTATGTGAGTTTCATAATTTAAAGTTTGACCGGAAGTGTACTATAACAATTTATTTTGAAAAGAACGATTCTTCACAAACATTTCAATATGATATTATTTGAAAATATTAAAGGTTACAATTTTTAGTGACTTTTCCCGAACGTCCGGTAAAATCGGACGTCGGCACTTTTCGGCCAACTTTTAACGTCCGGTAAAATCGGACGTTGGCACTTTTCGGCCAACTTTTAACGTCCGGTAAAATCGGACGTTGGCACTCAAAGGGTTAAATAAATAGAAATTCCACTCTTATTTATAGATATAGTATTACGTGTGTGCATGATTCTAGATTATTTCCCAAAATGGCTCACTACCTACAGCCTACATGAATTGTCTCCCAGTATGAATGCACGTGGGTAATTCCCCAACATTGTAACAGGTCAAATTACTACATTTGAATATTCGCGGGGAATTGGCAGACTGTGACGTCAATGAATCGGCAGACTGTGACGTCAGTGAATCACATGTTGTCGGAATTGAAATTTATTTAACTAATAACGAAGAAATTTATTGAACTTTATACGGGAAACGATTTGATTAATTAAAATGAAGTAAACATAACCAAAATTCGTGTTTTACAAAAGCACTAAATAGAATTACGCAGAAAAGCCAATTGTGGGATGAATGACTTGTATATTGATGACGTCATAAAGCACATGTTGCTAAAAATTTAAATAAAAAGCTTTGAAAAAATAATAAAAGAAAATAGAAAGACTTAAATTGATTAATTATAGTAAACGTGATAAATTTCGACAATTATAAGAAAAGAATCAAATTATATTTATTCGTGAAGACGCTGATTTGAACGAGAGAGGGGATGAGTATTGTTTTGAGTCGGTATCCATAGTTATATACGGAGATTCGGTCTTCTCTCACCAGACTTGAAGCAAGGAGGTTGTGTTGATTCTCCTGGGATAGTAGTGATCTGTTGTATAGTGTATTGAAATTTTTAATGAAGGATGGGATATTATTTTAGTCTTTTAAATTATCAAAGCATTGCAAGGTGAGTGAAATTATAATATGTATTGAGAGTGTGACATGGAATAAATTAATATCATGGTCACTTGGTTTGACTTTTCTTTGAATATCCCCTTTATAAAAAGTGTGATGGAGTGATATCAAATTTTTTAATCACTACTTAACATATTTTAAAACCTGAGAGACACACAGACTTGTTGTTGGTGATAACACCACAGACATTCAAATTTAATAAGTTTTAAGCAGTACCAAGGGAATGCAGCTAGCATTGGGCAAGATGGCGACCAATACCATGATGAGCAACATGGTACAACAACGTGCCACTGGTGACAAAAAGGCGTACAACTACATGGTGAGTCAACAACACTAAAGAACCGACTCACAATAAATTGACACAACCACGTGGAGGGGATCCGCAGAAAATTGACGCAGTCAAGGTAAAGGGCTTTCAGCAAATTACAGCAGTCAACGTGGGGGTGACACTCATCAAATTGGCGCTACAACCTGGGACTCTCATCAAAATATAAGTACTCACTTGTGCAGAAGTGTACCTGATTACTGTATGTCCATTTCTAATGTAACACAGATTAATAATATGACTATAAGAATATAACAGTCATTATAAAATACTCAAGAAACTTACCTCATTCTTGATCTGAGGCAAACAATTAAGATTAACAAGTCTTCACAAACTTATACAAAAATTATTTTTCCTCATAAAACTTATTTGCATATAATATATGAATGCTTTTCAAGTATTATAAGTAAAGAAGTTATAAGTAATAAATAAGAACATATGGCAGCAATGAAGGTCCAATAGTGTCAACAACTGCTGACATTGACAGCCGAGCACATTCCATCTGCCTCACTCACACAGACCCGAGACATTCAGTGTCAACATTACCACACCTCTTATTGTTGGTACTGCTTGTTTTATTGGACAAGGCATTTGATCAAACTCTTATACAATTCTGACAACTTGGATCCTTATGATAATTACTCTATTCTGACAAACAGAAAAACCTGGCTTAACAGATTGATTCTCTTAAATACTAAACTGTTTGTCTACCAACTTCTAAAATGCCTTCAAAATATCCCTGTAGCACATGTGAAATTGAAGTAAAATTCTCTGGAATAAAATGTACTGGACCATGCCAAAAATGGTACCATGTTGGCTGCCAGGATATTAAAAAAAGAAACTCTTCAAAAATGGGCTCCAGATGTAATATTATTAACTGGCAATGCAAAAAATATAATGCAGACTACCTCTGTCTCAGTCCATCTAACCAGCAACCTGGGAAAAAATTGACAGCCAACTTGAAAACACTCAATAGTCCTATTAAAGAACTAGAAAACAGTCTCATTGAAAGCAACCTATTAGAAGATTCAAGTAACAAAGAACATAAATTACAGATGGCTGCCAAAATAGGATCGGTCTTGCTAGAGGAGAACAATGTCCTGAAAGAAGAAAAGCTTAAGCTAGAAATCAGACAAACATAATGGAAGGGAAATTAGAAGACACTGAAACCAGTGAAAAACGTTTTGATTTTGATAGCAAACACAGCACACAAAGAAGCCCTAAAAATCAAGAATATATAACCACACAGCAATAAATTTGGGTAAAAACCTATAATATAATAATAAAGTACCTAGTACAAATTCTTCACCAGAATGTCCTGGAAGTTCAAAACAAGAAAAGCCGCATCATCCGCCTTCTTGAACACACACGACCAAACATAGTCATACTTACAGAACATGGCCTTTAGCATGAGTTACTACTGAACACAAGAATCCTGGAATATGTACTTAAGACAGATTTTAGCCTGCGAAATGGTGATTGTAAAAATTTCTCAAAGATAAAACACCTTTATGTTTTAGGCATCTATGTACCACCTAGTAGAAATCTTATTGATGTTCTGGATAAAATATCCAATGTACTGGAAGGTACAAGAGCAGAAGATAATCCCCTAATTATGATTGGCGATGTAAATGTGGATATTTTAAAACAACACAACCGGGACAACAGTATTCCAAGTGAAACATTAATGAGACACAACCGGTCCAGACTGACCCTTCCTCCCACAAGAGTAACTCTCCAGTCCAGTACTTCCATTGACTGTGTATGCACAAATTAAGAAAATGAAAGATTAAAAACATCAGTAATTGAAGTGGCCATATCAGATCACAGAGCCCAATCGACCACAGCATAATTTAAAATACATGACATTTCCTCTACGAGTTCTATTCAACGACAGTTCAAGAAAGAAAACATTCATAAATTGAAGGTACTACTTCCAAATGAAGATTTGAAAGATTTATAATATTGACGATGCATATAATACCTTCTTAGCAACACTGTCAATGGCCATGGATGCTGCTTGCCCCATGGTGAGGACAAAAAAAGCTAAAGTAAAAAAGAAGATATTTATAGACAAAGGAGCACTTGATCTAATGTCAAATGTCTGAATAAACATCAGCTTACAGGCAATGATTAAGATAAGGCAAAAATATTTAAAGCCAAAGAGGATCTTCGACTGAAAGTGCTAAGACAGCAGGCAGATTACATTAAAAAATCTAAAAATAAATGTAAGGCTTTATGGCAGGTAATAAATTCTGAAAGACAAAACAATAAACAGCAGAGAACTCAACAAAATCTGGAAGTGAATAACAGGGAAATAAGTAACCCTAGGGAAGTGCCAGAACACTTCAACCATTTCTTCACCAACATAGCAGATAAGACACTTGCCAACAACACACATTACATAAAAATAGGCAAGTAAATACAAGTACAACCTATGAAAAGCCATCTCTCACCTCTGCCAGACATTGACATAAAAGAAATTCAAAGTATAATCAAGAGCTTCAAGCCCAAAACCTCATCAGGAGAGGATGAAGTCTCTTCCAAATTATTACAAGAATGCTGTAAAACTCTTATATTACCTCTGATTTTCATATCCAATATATCAATAAGATCAGGAAAATTCCCAATGGCCTTAAAACTGGTCAAAGTATATTCTAAGTTCAAAAGCGGAAGTCCAAAGCAAGCCAGTAACTACAGACCAATCTCATCTCAACCTTCTCCAAAGTGATTGAACGAGTTGTACCTAAGAGATTGATAGACCTTTGTGAGCAAAATAAGTTACTGACGACAGAGTTTCTTAAAAGGATGATCAACTAAAATTGAACTTGCCGAGTTTATAATTGACCACCTTGAGAAAGGAGAACTAGTTACAGGTATTATGCTTGATTTCAGCAAGGCATTTGATTGCCTTGGCCATAACTAAATTTTAAACAAACTTGACAACCTGGGTATCAGAGAGCCTGCTCTAAACTGGTTTAGGAGCTACCTTGAAGAATGCAGCCAATTGATTGAAGTCAAACATACAGAAAGAGGACTAATTCATACTATAAGATCCAAGGCACTTGCTATAACCAGAGGTGTACCTCAAAGATCTGTCCTTGGCCCTGTGATGTTTATTTTATTCATAAACGACATGCCACAATACCTGGATGGACTCAGTCATACGCTTATGTATGCAGGTGACACCACCATTCTGTCTTCAGGGAATTTTGCTGACCAACTGGCAGTAAGCTCGTATATATCATTGAATATGGCTTACCAATGCTGTTACACAAATTACCTAGTGGTTGATACATCAAAGACAAACCAGTTAGCTTTTGGCAGAAGATGAAACCAAGTTCCAACTGCTCCAGAAGTTTAAGTGATACCACAGGCCAAATTTCTAGGAGTGACTATTGAAGAAAATATGTCATGGACATATCATGTTGACATACTGTGTAAGAAATTGGATACAAGCCTTTGCATCTTAAAACGAATAAAAGCCATCAGTAACATTGCAACAACAAAATCAACATACTTTAACCTGTTTGAAACATACATACGATATGGCACAGCTATCTGGGAGGAACATCTCAAGAGAACCTACAAAGAATTCTGTCCTCAGAAGCAAGTGATGAGGATCCAAAATTGCCTGGGACCAAGAGACACCTGCAGATAATCTTTTACAGACTTCAGAATTATGACTGTAATATCCCTCTATATCCAGGAAGTCATATTACATGTTGATGGAAAAAACTTACCTCAAGCAGCAGACCTTCATGACTACCACACCAGACATGCTGAAGACTACCATCTACTGGCTCACCATATCGCACTGTACCAAAATAAACCATCATATGCAGACCAGAAGCTGTTGAACCTACTACTGGCAGAAATGAAGATTCTCAAAGGAAAAAAGCTAAAGAAATTTCTGAATGAATGGCTGGCTTCAAGACACTTCTATACACTGGAAGAATACCTGCACTGGGACGATAAAAAAGAAACCATTCATTTTAACTTTACAAACACAATTTGTGTACTTTACAACATGTACTTTTGTGCAAACATTATTATTGTAGACATGAAATTATTGTAAACTGATGCTATACATTTCTCCATGATATTGTAATAAAGAGTTTCTGATTTCTGATACTGGTACATCTAAAATCAAAATTAGTAAGATGATAAATGAGTAACAAGCCAATAAATCTAGAAAATATAAGTAAAGCAGAAACTAGGGAACATTGTTTCTATTTTTATAAATCCACATCCAGTACTCTTATCCATTATATGCTTTTTTATCTGCAATATGAGGATGGGCTAGCCTCTCCAAAAGTGCATGTGAAAGATAATGTACAACTATGATGCATTGTCTGGGTTTTGGCTCCACAGCCACTGGATTCAGTGGGAGCGTGACCCCACCTAAACTTCCAAGAACCACTACTACCCATATCAGTACAAAATCTATTCAACCGAATCTACTCCATTCCTCCAAGGGAGTTGCACAACACCCACTATTTCCGTTGAATTAGAATCAAGAACTTAATTCTACCATCAAACACATCTTACAACATTATCCAAGTGCTTTTGGATGAATCTTCATTACTTTTTAAGGTACTGGCAGTCTGTAGGGGTGAATGTCTGGACCTCAGCCGACCTCTGTAATGTGGAAGATCCTGTAAGATAGGTGATTCACGGTTTGACAAAATCTTATCATATTCTCTTAGTAAGGTCTCTTTCCGTTGTATAAGGGTGCAATGTTAATAAGTACCAGGAACCAAGGAAGAGGAGTGAGAATCAGAATGCCACTTACTGTTCTCATAACTGTTTTAAGTTGTATGTCAATTCTTTTAGAACGCAAACTGTTTAGTCACATGGGTGAACAGTATTCAGATGTGGAGTAGACCAGAGACAGAGCTGAGGTACATAAAACCTTGATTCTGACCTTGACCTTTAGCCTTGATTCTGGTACTTAAACATTATTGAGTGATCAAGTATGACTCTTACATACTTAGGATATTAATTATGATAATTTAGACCATTGTCATAAAGGGAATGGTAGATATTCATTACATTTGATTTTTCCATTATTTTATTTTTTATGAAAAGTATATAATGTAAACATAATTATGCTAATATCAATATGAAGTTCCAGTATTTACTTTAAATATGATTGCAATATCAATATGTTTAATAAATTACTTTGCAATGTCAATATTTATATACATTTTTTTCCAGCTTCTTATGGACATGCAGCCATTTATCCTGGAACCGGCAGTTAAAAATCCTGTAGTGGCGGGCTGTTTTGAGAGCGTTTGCAAACATGTATTCTAAATTATTTTCAAACTCCAGGCACTACATTTTATTATGCTATTGTATGTTATTTCACTCAGTAAGTTCTGTAGAATACTGAAACACACCAATAGATTTGATATACTCATACAAATATTTTTCATACTACCTTAAAACTTGAGTAAATTAAAAATACAAAGTTCTGGGGAGACCATGCATATTAAATTAACAGAAAGGTTGAAATTTATAATTCCAAAATGACTATTTCTAGAAAATATATATTAAAAAATCCCATTTGGAAGCTATTTATATATTTTTTTCAATAAAGAAGTCAAAGATTCTAAGACCCTACACTTAGTCCTAAAAGGACCTTTGTACCTCCCTTACTTACAAATAAAACCCCAATTCACCCTGAGATCTGAGGCTTCTGCAAAAACCAATTAGATTTGTGGATTTCTGTTTTGATGTTCTGTGGGCTTAAGAGATAAGCTCTAAAGACTTTTTTCTGATTTCACAAATGGTATGGACAGTTCTGCCTCATGTGATTCACTGATTCTTCTGCCTCACCGTAGAGTCGACATTCATTACTCTGACTTAAACCCACCTTCATCAGATTTTTTTTAAAGAGAACCATGTCCTGTTAGAATCGCAAGTATCATTAGTATATCCGCCATGCTTAGATCTAGGAGTATAGACCACCCTTTAGCATATAAGAGATAAACATGTTTTTATTTCCAAGGTCTCGAATCTGATCCTTTTTTCCCAGGCATTTACTACAGGAGGAAATGTGGCCTTATTTGGATCGCCCGATTTTTGTACAACATACTGTATATTCTTTTTGTTTGGTGCTTAACTGTGGATCTTTAGTTAGATGCCACAGTTAAGGATACCAGCATTGTCTGTAATAGGAAGAGTAAGTAAACAAATATAGCAATCAAGACTGTTCAGAAGATATTCCTCTCATGGCCACTTTGTATCATAAGAAATATAAGCATAATACTTCCAATACACTTTTGTTAAGTATCCTTCAACTTCACATAAGTTTTATATTAGACTAACTCACTAACCGTTTTCACTAAGCTCACATGGAATTATCAAATTGAAATTATATCTGAAGCAACAAAAGCTCTAGGTGCTTATAAAAGACTGGAAATAACCGGAGATGGATATACAACCCAAGATGATTACTCACACATGTATGCACACGCACACACATTAAATTTGTATAAATGGCAATAGCTGAATTAAATTTCAATAAACATTGAATCACAAAAATTACTTGCTATATATAAGATCTATGAAGCCATAATATAACCAATGGTCATATATGCAGCTGGGGTGGCTGAAAGAAGGACAAAATACAACAGCTGAGAGGCTACATGGTCTTCAGAGGCTAGGTTACATAAGCATTATGGGGGAAATGAACTCCTGTCCAACTTTGGCACTTGAAGCGTTAGGATACACATCCTCTGGGACAGGAGGTGAAGAAGACAACTGCATTTAGTGCTATACAAATTTTGAACAGAGAGGTGATAAAGTCTACATCCTCAGAAGGATCCATGTCAATAATAAAGGAATTTACTGATGTTGAAATGATAACTAACGTGTATGACTGCATGGTAAAGAAATACTCCTTTGATAAAACATACCTCATATCTTTTGGAAATAGACATAAATTGAATACAAAGAAGTTTTATATCCTACATTGGCCAGGAGCCAGACTGGCAATGCACTTACGAAAATATCTAAAAAAAAGACGGCTCACACAAAAAAGTGGAAAATATCTAATATTATTAGGCATTCAGGCAGCTTTAATTGAGCTTGACAACTGGTCCTTTCACTCAAAGGTAGTAAAGGAATAAAGGATTGATCTAATGGAACTAACAAAAAGGAACAAAGTTGTCCTTGGTTAAGTGCTGGATCATAAAGGCATTTTTAGGTATGAAATAGTGGACGGACCAAGAGAGGCCCTGAATGCCTTATCGTAGGGCCAGAACTGCGTTGAAACATTCAAGTGATGAAAGGTTCCAGTGGTACCACTAAACACAATTTTCAATTCTATAACACCAGAATTGTTTGCACTATGATGTTCAATTATTAACAACACCCAGCTCCAGGGTTAATGTCGTAAATACGAGATTTGAGACATTCATTAGTAATGACACTCCCTTCCAGTAAGTTATCTTGTACAAAGTACAAGTAACTACCAAATATAATAAAATCTCAAATTGCTACTGTAAAAACAAATAAATTGATTAAAAAATGAGGAACTGCCATAGTGTATATTAAAAAAGTGTAAAACTGACCCAAGAAACATCCTTTAGCGTAATAATAACTTTCAAATTGAATTACAACAAAATGTTAGATAATGCACCTCTGCCAGATACTTTCAAATATAATGTCAACAAATAAATACATTCCTACCATTAACTTTCATTTTATAACCAAAATACAGAATTTAATTAACAGCTGAAAAAATTATAAAGAGAGCAATTTCACATTTTAAAATTTTGATTTTATTAGACATCAGTTGGTTAGTAGGAAAAAAGCAATCACTAATATATAAAAAGGTTAGCTTTATGGTATATGTAATCATCCGTCAATAATTAATTTTATCTCTAGAACTGGACGTTGAAATTTCTCTAAATGGCAGCCCTGTAATTTTTGTTTAGGAACCTTAAAAAAATTAATAAACTATGTTTTGTTCTAAGCTAATTCGTTATCTTATTACATATAATTTTTCATCATCAGATGAAGATTTAGATACACTAATATAATCACATAAGTATTTCTGCACGTTGTTTTACAATATTTTTAGACCTATAGAGAAATAAATACTAAGGCTCTTTTTATTGAATTATTTTTTAATTGTTTTGTTGCATTCATGATGCAGTATTCGTCATACATTATAGAGTAAGCAACACTTTACAATAAAGAAAATTTTAAGACTTCTTAGCTTTTTAGTGAAAAATTATGTAAATCAGACAATTTTTTAAGATGCATTAAACAATGTATTTTGCTAGTCTATAATAAACAGGTGAAGTAGCTACAAACTTTAATCTTCTAAAATAAATGCTAATTCAAGGGTTAGACAAAGAACATTCTCTGTAATCAAATTAGAATCCTACTGAACCAATTTTGAGGTAGCAGTATAACTTGATCTATCTTATAGGTTCATTTGAAAATTAAAAAGTCCCAAAAATCAATAAATAATACTTTTATGACTGCTTTAATTAATGCAATATTTAATGAAAGTGAAATATTAGTGTTGTATTTCTTTAAAAAATTATCATAAACTAATAGTAAATGAAGATAAGAATAATTTATTATCATTTAGTTGTAAATTTTGAAAAAAATAATATCTTAAATTTTAATCTATTTTTTTACGTATATTTATATTAAAAAATGTTAATGGTATACCATAGTTCTTAACTGTGTAATGAACATTGTAATGAGAAAAACAAGTAACAATAGGCTGGTTTTGTTCATGAAAGGAGCAGGAGTGTAGTCTAGCTACGTTTGATCCTTCAAATAGTAGTGAACCCAAGTACAAGTTCTTTATATTTTTGGCTTGACATTGAAGGAAGAAGAAATGGAGTATTATTTTACATTTTTCCATGCAATACAACAATCAACAATAATTATAAATCGTCATCAATTACACATTAAGTTTCTGTAATTCCTGTTTTCTGTAGTTTATCTGAAACTGTCAACCTGGAATTTGTACAGTGCAATATTTATGGCCTTTCCAACAATAACTTATCATGTCTTACCATGTTTTAACGAGTATATCCATGAGAAAATTAAACTAGTAAAAATCACAATTTGCATACTTTCTTTAATAAAGAAACATGATCATGGATTTAAGGTACTGACTCTGAAGAAACACATAAATTATTTCAAAATATTGAAAAAATATGTAAATACTTAAAGTGATGTGTGAAAATATGAACGAAACTTCATAAAAGTATATTATATTATCACAAGATCTTTATTATGAGTTCATTAAGATGATCGTTTATTACAAAATTACATGAGTACAGAGCTACAAAAGTGTTTTAAGTTATAGTCTTGTTTCACAGTGTCAATCAATTTCATTCAAGGTATTCCTTCATTGAGTAAAAATGGTTGCGTCATCAGCCAGTTTTGAAGATGTCGTTTTAGTTGTTGGCCTTTGAATGATTCTGTGGAATCGAGTTGAAAACGTTTTACCCAATGTAAGAGAGTTTTCTGCAATACATAGTGTGGTGTGCTAGAATATGTTAGTCCGTTGCTCTCTGTGTGTTGTAGGAGTGTATATTTTCCCCTCTTGAGAGTTGTCTGGTCTGTGTAGACAACCACCATGTAAATATAAAGTGTAATGACAGTCATAATCCTCAGTGATTTAAAGGTCTTTCTATAACTCTGATAGCCTTTTTCTAAAGAATCAGTATTCTATCAAGGCTACGATGTTCCTCCCCATACAACCAAGCCATATCTTATTTGTGATTCCACAATAGCATGATATACAGCTTTTGCAGCCTCTTGGCCAGCTATGCACTTAATTCTTCACCCTGAAAAAAATTCCAGATCCAAGCTTTTTGCTTAGAGGGTTTGGTCCTGTTTTATTTATGGTCCTATGGATTTCCACAATCTGGCTGCAACTTTCAAAGGTAGCTTGCCACCCAATCCTTTCATTTGTCTTAAAAACCAGTTCTTTAGTATAAAATTATGTTCTAAGTAATCAAACGCCTTGTTGTAGTCTAAAAGGCTGGCTGAGACAAATTAGTTATCTTCCAGTTAATCTGTAACATATTCTACTAAACTTGTGGTGCATTCCATGCACTTATGGTGGATTTTTCCTTTAGAATTCCATAATAGTTTTTTGTTAGCAGTTTTTGCTCTTCCAAGTGTTGTGTCATCTTTTTTAGCACAATATTTTTTTAATAATTACGGAAAAAGGTGAGTTTAAGAGATTGGTAGATAATTTTCCAGTTTTTGATGTAGATCTCTTCTTGTGTTTTTGATACATTTTTTTTAACAGTTTCAGTTTTGAAAGGAATTGGCTAAGATCAAAGGACTTATTAGTCATTATAACAAATGGAGCTGCTAATTGGTTTGCACAATGCTTAACTGATTTTGATGTGACTTCATCAACATCACATGATAGTTTAGGTTTTAACAATTACATTAGGTTGTTTAGGTACAGTGCTAATTTGGAGAGCACTTAGATTTCTTTACAGAGTGATATCTGCAATCTGGCAGAAGTAGCTACTAGAGTTTTACAATCTGATGTAAAAATGAATTATGAAACTTTCTCTGTTGTTTTTCAGAGTTTATCATGTTCCACAGTGACTTGTTGCCATGTTGGATTTGTTGTCAGAGTTGGTTATGTGTTCTTTGCAGCTGCTTGTCTAAGCTCTCATAGTTCTAAGTCATAAGCTTTCTTTTTCTGTTTCATTGTGTCCTTGTCAAGTTCATATCTGTGTAAACACATAAGTAATTCTTCTTTTAGCAGGTTTACATCAGGGTCATATTAGAGCTTAGGCTTGACTCTTTGTTTTGACTTTTTAGAGATATCTAAAGCTCTGCTTATAATTTATTGAAATGAGTTATGTGCTTCTTCAGCATTGGGTGCATTCTATACACTGTTCCAGCACTGTGACAAGACAGTTCCAATTTTAAATTATTTAGATTTCGTTTACCTGTTTTTTTTTTACCTTCTTCCCTTCATATTGCACCTTGCAAAGTTGACCTGTGTGGTCACATGTTTCATAATGACAGTGAAACTAATATTGTCCTCAGGTACGTTCAGATGCAGTTGGTTGATGTTACAGAGGTACTGGTTATTTTTGTAGCTGGAAGGGCCAAATGTCAATTGTTCTTCCACAAACAGGATATTGTCATGGTTTGCTATTAGTCGGTTAAAATTAATATTACCCATTACAATTGTTTGTCTTAAATCTACCAAATTTAAAGAAAGAATTGCTGATATGCTCTCTGTAGCATGTTTGGTGTTTCCTCCTCGTGACCGATAGAGGCCAAGTAGATTGAAGGAGCATTGTTCTGTGCCAGTTCGTATCATGGCAGCCTCACAAAGGAGTTCTATTCAGTGATTTCTTATGCCCAACACTTTTACATTAATATCTGCTGTTTCAAAGGTGTAGTTGGCAATCCATCCTAGTTTGTGTAATTCATTGCTAAAGTCTGTTATTAAGTTGTAGCTATTAACTTTTGTTGAGAGCAGGGTTTCTGAGCTTAACCCAAGTTTGGCCAATATTAATAGTCTTAACTAGAGGATGCTCAAGTCTTTCTATTTTGTTGGTTAGACCTCTCACGTTCTGGTGAAGTACACTTATTTTTCAGGTTTTACTTGAACCTTTAGTGCTCTATTTAGTTATACGAGTATAGCTTGGTTTATTGTGTACAGAAAAATTCTGGTTCTGTAGTATTTGTAGTTTTTTGTATTGACATTTGTTGGGGATATCCGTGGTTTTGAGGTTTCTTGCTTTGCTGATGTCTGTACTTTATTTGGTCTTAAATCTGTTACTGGGGTCTCTATATTCCTCTTGCTGAGACACTTTGGAGAGCTGTTCTTGAAGTTGATAATATTCTTTACAAAAGATTCTTCAAGACTATCACATTCTTTTACTTTGTTGACTGTAGCAGGGGATAATCAATTAAGAGGCATCTTGGTTGTTGCATTTGCTCTCGGGTTATCCTTATTTTGGTTAGTTGAGGAGTGTACATATGCTCTTTTGGTCAGGTTTGTGCATTTCCCTTTGAAGGTAGTCTGTTTTTTAAATTTAGCTGCTTGTACAAAGATAATATGCTGCATTGTCTGAACCAGTGTCACTTTAGGGTAGAGATTACAATTTGTTACAGTTTCAGGTGGTGGGGATTTAACTGCTAACTGGTCGAGTTTTATTTGAATTTCTGACAGCGCAATCAATATAGTTGATGAACTTTGAGTGTTTTTACTATTCTCATTCACTAAAGGGGCAGTTTGTGTACAGGAGTCTGTGTACATTTTATTTATCACTTCATGTCTATCAACTTTCTTTAAAACATAAACATACCATCTTTTTGTTGGTCTAACTTTTTTACATGATTCTTAATAAGTTAACCTAAGTTAAAATCATGCACTTCGAAGATTACTTGTGTTTCTTACCAAAATTGTTTCTTCCTATCAAGCTGGTCTTGTGAGTCAGCATTCTATTGCAGAAGAATTTCAATTCTATTAATGTATTCTTGCTCCTCAATCTCCATTTCTTCCAATTTCCCTCCCAGTATTGTTAATCTTGTCTGTAACTTTATATTTGTCTTCTTTTAAAAGTTTGTTTTCTTCTAATAAAACTAAATCTATTTTTGCTATCATCTTTAATTTGTGTTCATCGTTAAGTGCTTTATAAAAACAACACTAGCATAAGTAATCATGCATTATTGTTTGCAATATTACTAAAATATTCTGTTGTTATATCACATTGCTAGACTTCCATAATCACAATACAAGGGGTTTCAAAATTAAATAAATATTGAAGTTTTAAGGCTTTTACTTTATTTACACAGTAGAATCACAATTATAAATTATGAAGAACAACTAAAAAACTTCCATAGCTGTATACTTGTGTGTATGCACTGTTATATTTTCCTTTAGAAAGAACTAGCCGTAAAGATGGGGTCCAACTTACAGAAAGCTTTATGTGTTTTATAGTACGAAAAGACTAGATTTTTAGTTACAATTTAACCCTTACAACTTGTATGTCAGACCTCATCAGACATAATTTTGCTGTCCCACTTGTATGTCGAACAGTATCCAACATTGCCATGACGTCAGATTTCTTCCATTTTCAGCCGGTATGTCCATCCAACTTGCTTCGTTACTTTTTTGTTTTGTCTTGTAAATAGTGTACATATAGTTTTGTAGTAAATGAGTGATATTTTAAATATTTTTTTTTTATTTTATGCTAAAATAGAATGTTTAAGTTTCTTTTTGATACTAGGTTTAAAAATACTAATTATTTTTTAGTATTAAATACTTTAGCATAAAATAAAAAGTCGATTATTGAAAACATTATATACTTACTTCAAAACTATATTTAAAAACAACAACTTTATGTGTAAAACAAAAACTGGTCCAAAATGTGCAAATCTGGACCAAAGTAAAAAAATAAAATATTTGCTGCTTCTTAACTTCTAAAAAGATAGGATTACCAATTTGTTTGTATAGGCTCATGTATATGTAATATATCATACTAAACTTAACTGAGATTCTAGATCTTTTAATGAAGATTTAAGATAGTGCAAAGTCAATAACGTTTTTAATAACTTTTTACTATTTTATTTACTTATTTATTTTTTTAATCAAATATAGTTTTGGCTTTACAAACAAATGAACAGTAAAACTGAGGTAAAAAAAATAAAAATTAATTTGTAATCTAAAATTATAAAGAAAAGATATAGTGTTTTAACTAAAAGTTTGCTTAATGGCAAAAAACACCCTGGGATTAATTGCATGTACCTATTAAATATGATCGACACTCTAGGAGCTAAGTATAATAATAGTAATAACTTAAAAATAAATCATGATATTGCTATAAAAGCTTACAGAAAGTTGTGTCTTATAAACAAAAGAGGCAGTTAACCCTTTCCACGCCAACGTCCGTGTGACATGGACGTCGGGTACTCAATCGAAAAATGCTGACGGCCGTGTGACACGGACGTCACGAATTTGTCTTTGTAATTTGTTATAGTACATCAGATCGGCATGATATTCGATCTAATGAGTTGCTTTATACGCTTATAATGATTTAATACTCTATGTAGTCTTTACTTCGGTGGTATTTGTGTTTTATTTCAGCCGTGCGGCAGTTGGATTACTTGTCACAGTCGAGGTTGCGCTGCCGATCGTACTGTTTGTTTACAGGTCGTGTTTTACACAGTTCTTTCGTTTTATAACTGTTTTATTGTTTATTGTTGTTTTATACTTAGTTTTGTGTGTTTGACATTTTTAGTTCTGAGCATAGTGAATTTACAAATATATATACAGTATAATACTTTACTTCAGCATCTGACCAAATTTACATATATGTCAACTTCTAGGGAAAACGTCATAAACACAATACTACATTAAGGTAAGCTTTTGAAATTGTATAATTAGGTTAAGAATTATATATACTTTAGTGCTGTGTAACTGAAAAGCACCAAATATTTTTTTGAATATCGTTTAAGTGTGCAAAGAAATGTTTTTTACAAATTAAAAAATATATTTAGTGTAACTTTTTATATTACAAACATAAACTAATAATAAAAATTAATAATCCATTTTATTTGAAAGAGGGTTTATTAACCCTTTACATGCCAACGTACCGGTATTACGGCTGTCGGCTACTCAACTGAAAATCGCCAACGGCCGTAATATAGGTACGTCACGTTTTTTCGCCTGCAATTTTCTTATAGTTCATCTTATTGCCGCGAAATTTTGACTAATCGATAGTCGATTAGTTGCTTTGCAACCACAAAGTAGTTAATTTCTTTATGGACTGTTTGTTTGGTCGTATTTGAGCTTCGCAGCTGTTGAATTGTTTGGTCGAGATTGAGGTTACGTTCATGTTGCTATGCGTTGTTTACGTTTGTAATTCTCTCATTACTTTTGTTGTTAGGGCATTTTTACTATGCCCCTTTTATTAGATTCATTGGTACTTTGGGATTATACAGACCACACCCAGACATGAATCGTTATTTGACATTTAGCTTCAACTGATTAATAGATTAGCGTAGAACAATATTTCGTCAGTATAAAACAGGAATTGTCTTATCGCAAACCCCTCCCCATCCTCAGACAGAGGTCAAAGTCGAGCGGTGTAGTAGATAACGTGATTGCAGAGTCTCGCCGCCCGTTCGCTTTGTTGTACTTTCGTATTTTACCCCTACATTTCTCCAAACACAAAAATTCAACAAAAACAAACATTACCAAACAAAAACTAAACCCTTTATTGAAAAAAAAAAACACACAAAACTTGCTATTATTCTTCATCAAACTCCGCCACCCAAAATGCGAGTGCCTCCGGCCGAAGGTGCTTCCGAAGCTCGCGCTGATGTCAACGAAAGAAAAACATCCCTCGAGATAGTATCTATCAGTAAATATAATTCTAGAGGGGCTGATCAGAAATATAAATTGAATGGTAATAGAAAGGCAATTATGTACCGTACAAAAAACTTAAATAATCATGTGATGCCGCGCGGCCTGCCGTAATCGGGATTCTCGAGAAAGATAAGATAACAGTGACCACAATACCGATCACAATACCTGGGAATGCTTGTTGATTGATGGAATGTTAGTTCTGTTACTCAAATACATAGTTTTATAACGTTCTACGTTCATTGAAAAAAGTTGAAGCGAATCTGACCTCATTAACAAGATAATCTTTGTAAGTTTGTAATTTTGTAATTAAAAAGTTGTTTTTTTTTTCGTTCTACAATGTTTGTTTATAATATATCTATAAATTTATATTTTTGTGTTCTTCATACTGGTGTGGTTGGTATAATCCCAAAGTACCGATTTGTATAGTGTCAAATATTGATTTGTGAATATAGTGTAACATTACATACAACGTCCATGCAAATTACAAAAACTGTGCCCGTGTCACATTTAGTGAAAAAAATCATAACTGGACTTCTATATAAGGTAGGCTTTTGAAATTTTGTAATTAGGTTAAGGGTTAGATATAGTTTACTAGGATATAACAGGAAATCAGCATACATTTTTTTTAAACCACTTATTTGTGCTAAAAAAAATGTTTTTTAGAAATTTTAAATTTTTTTTTCTTAATTTTTAACTTTTTTATAAGTTTAAATTACAGTTATGCAACTAAAATTTACCAACAGAACAAGGACATTTCATAAGCAAAATAATGATTAAAAAATCATCAATATCTGTTAAAAAATAAAAAAGTTATGATACATTTAGTGAAAGCTTGCAAAACTGCTGAAAATGCCCTTGGCGTTTCTGGGTAGTACTTTTGGAAAATGGGCTGGCATGCAAAGGGTTAAGAAAAAGAACAGAACAAAATATCATTAACGTATGTTGAAAAATAAAAAACATATGTGGGTTTATATGAAACCTTGCGGAGAGGGTGAAAAATGCCTTGACGTTTTTGGCTGGTACTTATAGAAAATGGGCTGGCGTGCAAAGGGTGAAAATTAACAGAATCAAATAAAAATTTTATTTTTAAGTCATTACTATTTTTATACTTAGCTCCTAGAGTGCTGATCATATTTCATAAATCCATGCAAGTAATCCCAGGGTGTTTCTTTTTGCCACTAAGCAAGCTTTTGATTAAAACACTATATCTTTTTAAAATTGTTTAGATATCAAGTTAATTTATCACAGCAGTTAAAATATTAAAGAATAAAACATAACAACTTATTTGATTTGAAGAATAATCAAGGTGTCTGATTCAGTTTAGTTGCATTTAAATTATTTTTAGAATAAAAACTAAATTCTCTGTACTATATCAATTTTGTACAGAGAACTTAGAAAAGTAAACCACACCACAAAAAATGGAAATTAACTGTGTCAGAGACCTCTAAAGTTTATAAATGAAAAACAAACACTTAGACGGAGAAATGCATTATTTTTATTTGTGGTTTGAAAGTTTTTATGTAGGCCTTAGTACTAAACATTTTAAATTGTTCACAACGGAATAAAAATACTAATATATTATGTAGATTTCGGCCTACATGAAAACATTCACCAGCATAGAACTTAAAAATAATTCACATCACTTAAAAAAATCTCACAAACGTGTTCAATAACAATACGTAAAAAGCAATACAATATAAAATCAATCATTCCATATAATTTAATAATAACTAATAAAAACAGTGTGTTGCAATATTGAAAATAATTTATCAGTCGCAATGACGGTAACACGGAACCGATATGTTTTATAAACACTACCGACTACTATAGCACGAATATCGAGTATTAATATTATATAAAAAAAGATACGTTCATAAAAGTATAATACATCAACCTTATAATACATACAACTATATATACCGAGCAGATAGTGATAAAACGACAAGTCTTTACAGAAAGCGCAGGAATGTTCTATACATTAGGTGGGCTCATCACGGGCACTCTTCTGTTGAAGAGCAGCTATCAGCGAAGTGACAGTCGACTGTAGTCGGTCCAGCCAGTCCACGTCAGCGTTACTTGAGGTGGAGTCGTCATTTGTAGAACTCACGTCCTTGTCCTTGGAACAGCTGGCCTTAACCTCTTCTATCTTGCTGCTCTCTTCCACCTTCTCTTCTTTCTCCACCTCCTTCACTGGTGGTTTTTCTTCCTCTTCAATTTTTCTCTTCTTATTTCGGAGATTCTTCTGAAAATGGTTAAATACGATTATTCAAAGTAATTTAAAAAAAGACACAGTATTCTAACATTTTATAACGACACTAATCAGAACACTTACAAGCTGTAGTCTAGACCCAGGTGTAACATTTATTTAGAAAGAGCAAGAACTCAATTAAAAAAATATATAAGTCCCATGGTTTACTTATAATTGCTTAAAAAATTATATTTAGTTAAAAAATCATTAAAATGGGTGAAAGTGTAAGAAAGTTGTCAAAAATAAGGAGGCGGCAATGAAAATGTTAAGCGGAAGGTGAAATTGAGCTGAACACAACATTTCCCACCATAGCTACAAATATAAGGTCCTATTTTTTGTAAATACATTGCATATATTGTGAATGCTTATTTTACAATGCATAAAATTAAAGTAGAAGGTAGAGGATATGACTTCATTCTTAAAATATGACTATTCCTGAACCTCTGCATATCCTTTTAAAATAAAGTGATATTGTTGAATTACTTTTTATGTTATCAGGTGGTCTCCAAAGGTTTAAGAATGGCAAGAATTGGTTTGGTGATGATTTTATTTGAATCAAATTTAAGCTATGAAAAAATAATTAGGATACGGCATTTGAAAATTGGGAATCAATTTTTTAAGATTTGTGGAATTGGATTTGAAATTTAAAAATTCTGGATTTGATCATTATTAGAATGATATAAAACTTGAAAGTCTTTTTCTGCTTTCAATGGAAACTGATTTCTCTATGAGTGATTCTTCTTGGAAAACTTCCTTATGTATTTGAACTGTCAGTTGAACTCACCTGTCACCTCTAGTATTCTGGCTTGCAGATTGTTGAGGATGGCCAGGAGGTCAGGTGGGGGAACAACCGGCAGCTCCACACTGTAGACTAGAGAGAGGGCTCTCAGCTCGCCATTGAGCTTGTATGCAGTCGTCGTCAGGTCAGTGGAGGGCAAAGTCTTGCCCAATGTGTTCACCAGTGTTTCCATCAGTTGACACGTGTTGTCTGACAGTACTTGTGGTGCCACCTGGTTACAGGTGCAAAATGATTTAAATTTATTGGCATTCTGAAAAGGTAGTTTTAGTTATCCTTCACAAAAAAATAGCAATTAAAACTAGAATTATTAGCTGCTATACTTGTAATAAATTACTTGATGTAGTATTTATGAAATAGGTAATATGGGTAACAGAGTTGGTTTTAGACCATGAGTGATTTTGAGATTGGGAAATAAAATCTCATAATACTCAAATTTTTCGTTTCTCACCTATAATTTCTAGATCTACTGTTTTCAGAAAATAATATTTAAGTGTAATGATAAAGTGAATTAAATTTCCTTAAATCTACATTGGTTGATATATCTTTTGGTGAAATAATAATTGAGATAAAGCAGTCAAAGATACATGTATTTTTTTAAATGTCAAGTATTACCTCAATATATGGAAATAATTTCTTATAATAAATTACCCAAAAAAAAAAAATAAAAGAGGGACTGTCTTATGAATGTGCAAGACAAAACTAACATATTTCCTTATTGATAAAGACTATTTACAACTTTAATGAATCTTACTTTGCTAGTTTTATTACTATAAACTTAAGATAGCCATTAATGTAAATAATGCTTTATTGAATACAATAGTTTATTTTAGATTTCATTTATTATTAGTTTCAGTTAAATACTAATTTCAATTTAGGCAATTTGATTCTAGATATTTGTAATATTAAGCATAAATACAGGTCTTGATGCAGTAGACAAAGTCAACACATTATTGGCTGTGCGTTAGTGAAGACACATAGGACTTGAAAAATTTCATATCTGCCTGTCTATCCCCACAATATCTTGAAAATGAACTGACCTATAGATTTGAAATTTTGCACAACGCTTCATTTCTATATGAGAAATACTGAGTTTGATGATGGTATATGTCAATCCATAGGATTTGACTGAGGCTTTATGTTTTAGCAAATATTTTTACACTGGTCTTATGGGTAACCATGATAGCAAAGAAAAAACAGATACCAATGAACCAATTTGTGAGAATCTGTGATTACTCTAACAACTTTTTTTGAAATAGCAATATCCTATTAATTTTATTACTGTAACCCCAGAGTAAGATACCATAAATAATTCTTCTTTGAAACAAAGCAAAATAAGCAGATCATACATAGTTATTTGGTACAAAGTTTTTTAAACTTCTAAGTAAAAATATAACTCAAGACAATCTAGCTGAAATGTATGCTACATGAGATTTCCAAGAAAGTGTTGATCAATATAGAGACCCTAAAACTTTCTACACTAACTTGTTCTGGGAAATATCTGAAGCTAAAATATATTTTTTTGGGTTTTAATTTCATTCATTAAGAACCCATTTGCCCTAAACCAAGGTGATACCATTGACAGAGTTGAGTGTGTCAAAGATATATCTTAAATGTACCATTTGGCAAGATATCTAAAAAGATTTCTATGATGGTGCATCATGTCCATCAGTGAGATTTGGACTGAGAACTCTATAACTCAGTAGGCTGGCAGGGGTTGTAAAAATGTCTATTCTGTACGATGTATGCCTGCAGGACAGCTTGAGAAGAAAACAAGTTATGGACTTGGAATTTTCCATGTAATATCAGCAAAGCCTGTTACACGACATATGGTGTTATATACTGTCAATAATGTAATTATAATAAAATCACAAAATGTGCACAAAGTAATATTTTATAAATTCAGATTTTTTATATAATTAGGGTCATTATTAACATAAACAAGAGATTTAATTTCCTTAAAGTACAGTTAATAATTCGTGTATATTCTCTGATTGAATAAAAAGAACAAAGCTATTAATAATAATTACAAAGCAAATAATTACAAAGTTTAAAAAATTACATAAAAAAACTGAAATAAATAATTACTTTTACAAATATGTTTATTAATATATTTACTAATAGAAGTAATATTTCAATTACTCTAATTATGAAAACAGTCACTTATAAAAACAGTACCACACTACTTAGTAATAAAATGTTGGAGGCAATTAATTTCTAAAGAAAAGAAAAGTATCATGTCTTTAATTTAGTAGTGTATACTTATGTGAAAATTGAAATTTTCTTTAAACCTTTTGAATAACTGTAAAGCATATTTACACTAACTTTTGGATGACACTGTATAAAGTAGGGAAGTCATATTTTGGGATTCTATAACATTGATATGTAATCATATAAAAACCTAATAGCAGGTTTAAAGTTATTATCTACTAAATTCGGATTTAATGTTTTTTTTATTCTTACTAAATAGATAAGAATATTTTTTCCATCAGGACTAATCATTGGTTAAGGATCTGGCACACAGGTCTTGACCTGTCTGGTCCATCTGGCCTACGACAGATCGGTTGATCGATAGGCAAAATTGACGTAGGCGGGACACATCTTTTTACTCTAGACTTGTGTTTTCCGTTTCTTTCTAGTTTGTGTGTTCTTTGTATTCTTTTTAAAGTTTTATTATTGCTGAATATCAAAGATGAATAATTAAACAAGAGCTGAAATCCCCCTAAAAACAAACACAAAACTGTTCTGAGCATTTAAGTAAACAGGAAAGAAAATACAACTCCACTCAACGTCATAACAGGCTTGAAATGTCAAAATAAGAAAACTAAAAATAAATTCAGCATCTCCATGCAAGTAAAAAAAATGCAAGAACATTCAACCTTCACAGGAGCAGCTAAACATGACCAGAACCTGACTAAACTAAATACACACTCTTCACTTCCAGCAAGTGATAACGAAGACTCTCAAATGATCCAAGTGAAAGTGATGGTACATAGAGAACAAAACTCTTCAATAAATGAAGCTGAAAATCTGAACAAACCCCCTCAGCAACCTATAAAGACACCACCCTGCACAGCTAGAGTTAAAGCACCAAATGAAACATTTGAGGGATATTTTGCTGAAAATATTGAATATTATAAGATAATAGACATAATCTACAAAGACCAAGTACACTTTTCACCTTCATACTCTTTATCTACAACCAAAAGATCTATTCCTGAAACTAGAATGGAAGAATCCAATTCAAACAATGAACATCAAGTAAACAATTCTTTTTTAGCCCCTGCTCACCGGAAAATGGGAAATCTCAAATACAAATCAAGAGTTTTCAAAAAATGCCTCATTACATCAAAGAACCAATAAACAATCCAAATTATCTCCTCGAACAAACCATTAATCACAAACATGTTTGCACATCACAACAGAATGTACAACCTGCACGAGAACAGACAAAAGAAAGAACCCTCACTTTCGTACACCAAAACACCGACAGGATATCCAACAAAATAGAGCGACTAAACACCCTTCTTTTTGAATTAAAACCAGACTTTGTGATCCTAACAGAACATGGACAAAAAATTGAATCACTGTAGGAAACACCACCAAAAGGGAGGGGTTGCTATATTTGCAAAAGAATCTTTAAACCATCATGTTGACATAATTGACACATACAATTGCAGTACAGAATTGGTATGCGAAATAGCTATTGCTAAGATTACCCTTGGTAGGTCCCATCTCTTTCTTGTTGGAGTTTACAAAACAAATGGAAACCTGGAAGGCAGCCTGGAAATTCTAGCTGAAGCACTGGAAAGCATACCAACGAACCAACCAGTATTGATAATGGGTGATATTAACATTGACAGCCTGACCAAAAAGAATTACTACACTTTAATGAATGAAATCCTGGCTAGTCACAACATCCATCGTCTTGACTTACCACCTACAAGGATAACGCCGACTTCAAGGACATCCATTGACTGTGTTTGTACTAACCTTGAACCAGAAAAGATTCACGTTGAGGTCATAAATATGGCCATCTCGGATCACACTGGTCAGCTCTGCACCATTCAATGGAATAAACACATACCACCCCCACCTGCTACTGAGCGCAGAAACATGAGCAACAGAAATCTGCTTAACTTAAAAACTTTGCTCCGTCAGCAAGACTGGACATCAGTCTTCTATACAAATGATGTAGAAGAATCATACAATAACTTTAACAGTGCACTTTCTTTTACCATCAATTCAACTTGCCCTATAATAAAATTGAAAAAGAGGACCAAGCGGGCCATACAAACTTTAACTGACCCCATAGCAGTTGTCAGATCTGAGGAGGCAATTCACTGAAGCCCAAGATTTGTACAACACTACAGGAGATGAAACTGACAAAAGAAATGTAGCCCTTCTAAAAAAAAGATTACGACCTACAACTAAAACATCTTAGACGCCAAGATAACATAAAAACAATTTCATCAGCAGATAATAAATCCAGTGCAGTCTGGCAGGTTATAAACTCAGAGAGAAAGCCAAAAGAGGAAAAGCACCTTCCCGCAGCACTAGACATACAGGGAAAACTCATAAGAGATCCCACAAAAATTGCAGATCATCTCAATAAATTTTTCATAAACGTAGCTGAAGATACTATACTAAACAGTAAACAGCCAAGAAACCAAAAAATCCTACCAGCCCCAAACCCAGACATACCAAATTTCATACTGCACCACACAACCCGAAAAGAAATAGATCAAATTATCCAATCATTGAAAACTAAAACCTCAGCTGGATATGATAATGTCTCAATAAAACTTTTGAAAGTTTGTAAAGAAGAACTAATTGGCCCTTTAATTAACATAATAAATAAATCTTTTAATTCTGGAATATTCCCGACAGCACTTAAACTAGCCAAAGTGTACCCTAAATTTAAGCAAGGATGCACTACACAAGCAGCTAACTACCGCCCAATTTCATTAATACCCACCAAAGCTAACCTCAGAAACTTTTTCATTAGAAATCAATTTCATACACACAACACCAGAAATAAAAATAAGCTTGACATTCCTCAACATCGACTGACCAAATTTGGAACATTCCATATGGTAAATTGTGTAAGATTTTTTAACAAGCTTCCAGAAATTGCTCGTTACTCCCATAAGTAATTTAAAAAGAAAATTTTATTTGTGGCTTTTAGATAATCCATTTTATTCAATTGACGAGTTTTTAAATATGGATGTCAATATTCAGTTTTAAATCATTGGGTTTTAATTTTAAACTATATATTTATTTTACAACTGTAAGGTAAATGTTTTTAAGTCTCTTAAATCTGTTTTGTGGTTTTCAATGATAGTTTGTTTCTATAGTATGTTTTATACTAAAAGTGTATTGACAATGCCTATTTCATTGTATATATGATCAACGGCAATAAATATCTTATGTCCAAAGTTATTGAAAAATTGGTACTAAACAGATTGCTCCATCACATAATCAACTAATCAACTTCTGACACCCCACCAACATGGATTTTTGACTGGAAGATCAACAACAACAGCTCTTATTAGCCTGGTGGAATTTTTAACAGACCAATTGGAAGAAGGTAACACAGCCACTGCCATTCTAATCGACTACAGTAAGGCATTTGACTGACGGCCTTAGTCATGGACATCTCTTAGAAAAATTGACGACTTTTGGAATAAATGGAAAATCACATGACTGGATAAAAAGTTACCTGACAGGACGAAACCAAATGGTAGAAATAAACCACACCTCAAACAATTTAACACGTCAAATAAAGTCAGTACCACAGCCCATCACGCGTGGTATACCTCAAGGATCTGTATTAGGACCAGTCTTATACATTTTATACACAAATGACCTACCTAGCTTCATGCAAAAATTTCGGACAAACGCTGATGTATGCAGACGATACAGTGCTCCTACTAGGTAAAAAAGAACCAGATCAACTTGAAATAGCTGCTTACACTGCTCTGAATATGGCTTTTCAATATAGCCATGGAAATGACCTTGTGGTAAATGAAAATAAAACTAAACAGCTGGTCCTAGGAAGACACAAGGAAATTGTAGGGAGACTACCAGAGCTGGAGTTAACAGACACTTCAAAGTACCTGGGCATAATAATTGACGACCGCCTTACATGGAAAAACCACATAGACTCTCTGTGCAAAAAGTTGAGCACAGCATTATATGTAATTCGCAGGATAAAAAGTACATGTGGCACAGCAATAGCCAAGACTGCTTACCACGCCCTATACGAAAGTCACCTTCGATATTGGATTGCTGCCTGGGGAGGCACCTCAGCGAATAACATGCAACGTCTCCTAGTCCATCAGTAGAGAGCAATCAGAATTCTTAGCAACCTCCAGCAAAGGGAATCCTGCAGGCATCCATTTAAAGATCTAAGAATTCTCACTGTTGTCAATCTCTACATCTTGGAAACTATCACCTTTCTCCATATTAAGTCACCTGAAGCAGCAAGAACCGGTGCACAATATCACAATTACAATACTAGGCATGCCACCAACTACCAACTCCCAGTACACCGACTCACTATGACAGAGAAGAAACCTACCTACGCAGGAGCAAAGTTATGGAACGTCCTCCCAGAACACCTTAGAAAGACTGAAAAACAGCAGTTTGTACGAAGACTGAAGAAATGGTTACTGGAGCAACCGTTTTTACCAACTGAAAGAATTTTATGAGTGGACTAATAACAATGAAAGTCTAACTGTTTTATATTAACTTGACAAAATATTCTATACTAGACTTCCATGACCCTTGTTCTTATCTCTATGATAATGTACAACAGAATGTAAATAAATAAATAAAGAAATTGAAGCTGTAAGAAAGTATCCCCTCCTCTACAATATGTGAGATAAGAACCACTGTGGTAGAGATCAGCAGATGACAAAGAATGCGTGGCAGGCAACAGCAATGTCGTTGAACACCACAGATAATTACACCTCAGGATTTCTTTAAATTTTATGTTATCTTTTGAACAGGATGAGGGTTAACGTAAATTATTGATTTTTGAAAAGCAAGATACCAATTCAATAAGTTTATCATGGGCTTTAAATGACACTGTTAACAAATTGCGTAAGTTAATCAGTGAGAAAAAAAGACTTGAGATACTTTTTCTTGCAACACACAAGATTGGGAAAAAAGATACTCTCCACGAATTGATCTTGTGGACCCAAAAAATAACATAAAACAACCACAACACAAATACATGTAATAATCTAACCACGATGACAAGTAAAACAAGAATTCTCATCCTCTTTCTCCAGTATATGAGAAAGAGGATGGTGCGATTGACTTAAAAAACGAACCTCCAAACAAAAATATAAAGAACACTTAGATTTTGATAACTTCTGTTTAGTTTGTAACAAATTTTCACTGCTATCATGCAAATAAGGTAAATCAAAATTTAAAATTTAAGAATGTTTGGCCTATTTGTAAGGAAGCCAAAATTGATCAGAAATATAATTGGCTATTACATTTAAATATCCAAGGAGGAGTACTTGATAAAAAAATTGATTTTAGAAATAATTCTACAAAATTCAAATATTCAAATTATTTGTTTAAATGAACATTGGTTGAGTATGGATAGTGTTACCATTTTAAATAGTTTTTCTAATTATAATCTGGCACATTTTTATTGTAGAGATAGAGATTATCATGGAGGCTCATGTATTCTTTTGAAAAAATAATTTTGAATTTAAAACCAGAGAAGATCTGTGCATTTATAATTTGGATTCATTTTTTGAAGCTTCATGCATAGAAATAATTAATTTAAAAAGGCCTATAATTATCATTTCTATTTATAGAGTGCCAGAAGATTCAAATTTCAAATTATTTTTTAAATAAGCTATGAGGCTTTGTTTAAAACTTTTAGGTAAAGAAAAACCATGTAAACAATGTTTAATATTGCATCAGACTTTAATGTAGATATAATGGAAAACAACAAATAAACCACAGCAGAAATTTGAATTCCTTTCTCTGATTGAATCATACGGTTTTAAAACACATTTTGCATCACCAACTAGGATTACTTTTAATACAAATTCATGCATTGATAATATTTTAACTTTTAAATTTAAGTCATCCTTTGAATCTCAGACAATGAATTTGGAATTGGGTTTGTCGGATCACAGGGCAGTCTTTTTTAGATATTTCTAAAGATCTTATTTCTGATAATGACAATACTAAACTTAGAGTAAAAAGACGGATTTTTTTCTAAAAAAGCTCTTTATAGATTTAGCAGTAGATTAAAAGACACTAAGTGGAATGTTTCAAACAATTTTACTTTTGCTGACAACTGTTCTAATTTTCTTTAATTGCTTTCAAAATATATTTGAAGAATCATTTCCATTAAAAATTCTCTGCTAACAAAACCAAACAATCCAAAAATAAAAAATGGATAACAAAAGGAATTCAAATTTCAAGCATTAAAAAGAGGGAGCTTAGTAAACTAGCCAAACAGTCAAACAATCCAAATTTCATAAATTATGTAAAAAATTATAAAAAAATTTTCAAAAATGTCTGTAATAAATCAAAGCAAATGTATAATTCTAATTTCATAAAAGATTCTGAAAATAAAAAATAAAGCTGCTTGGCATGTAGTTAAATCTGAGCTTGGATGCAAAAAAATCTGTTAACAATTTTTCCTGATGTTGTGTTGAATAGTGGTAGGGTTGTTAAAGATGGAAAGGAAATTGCACAATTCTTCAACAAAAAATTTGCAGAACTGGCCAAAGAAATTAAGGCTCGACTACCTTGTGAACAAGAGGGCCTAAATTTAGCACAAACTGATCTTGAATGTCAATTTTTAAGTTTAATTTTGGTAATGTGTCATCAGATGATGTTTGTTAAAGTGATAAAATCATTAAAAAATAAAAAATCATTTGGGTGGGATGAAATACCTCTGATGTAATGAAACATGTAATGTATAGTATAGCTGTTTCCTTTATCAGTTTTAATTAATCAATCATTCAAAAATTGTAGTTTTCCAAAAAAATTTAAAACGGGCTGAATTAAAACCACTCTATAAAAAAGGCCAAAAACAAAATCCAGATAATTTACCGTCCAATTTCAATACTGCCATCATTTTCTAAAGTATTTGAAAAATTAGCACTAAACCAAATTACAAATTTTTTAGAATCTAATTCAATTTTTGACTTGTGATCAATTCGGATTTAGGAGGGGTCACAGTACATTAGGGGCCATTAATAAACTTGTAAATGAGGTGTCTTGGCTTTGGATGGGTCACAGAGAACCATGGGTGTGTTTTGTGATTTGTCCAAGGCTTTTGATTGTGTGAACCATAATATCCTTTTAAAAAAGCTTAAACTGTACAGTTTTTCAAATAGATCAATCCTGTGGATTGAATCTTATTTAGTTCATCGATTTCAAAGAACTGTAATTTTTAAAAATAGTGTAAAATCTAGATCTCGTTGGGAGGAAATTAAAGTTGGCGTTCCTCAAGGGTCTATTTTGGGACCTCTACTTTTTCTTGTGTACGTTAATGATTTACCTAAAAATGTTTCACCAAAAAAATTATATTATATGCAGATGACACAACCGCAGTTGTTAAAGCAAACTCTCACTTTCAATTGGAAAATAAATTAAATCAAGCTTTTTATGAATTGGCATACTGGTTTAAGGTTAACGGATTGAAATTAAATCAAGAGAAAACTCAACTATTAAATTTTCGAACAGCACAATTAAAGGAGGGCTATAATAAGGATGTGATTTTCCACGGCCAACAAATAAAATTATGTGATAGTGCAAAATTTTTAGGTATAGATCTGGATATAAACTTTTCTTGGAAAAAATGTATTGAAAATATTATTAGAAGATTAAACTCGGCATGTTATCAATTGCTAGTGTTTACGAAATTCAATTAATTTGGAAACTAGAATAATAATTTACTACTCTTTCTTTTTTCAATAATTCAATATGGTATTGAATTTTGGGGATCATCTTCTGACTTTGATAAAGTTTTTTAAGATCCAAAAAAAATTATGAGATTAATGACCTTTTCATCATTTAGAACTTGTTGCAAACCTCTGTTTAAAGAATTAAAAATCTTATCACTTCCAAATTTATACATTCTGAAAACCCTACTAACAGTACAATCAAATTTTGAAAGCTTATCAAGTGATAACTTTGATCATAATTACAATACAAGATTTAAAGCTAATTTTCAATATCCCATACATCGACTGCGTCTGGTAGAAAAAACTCCAATATACACAGCAAAAAAAACTATACAATAAGTTACCTCAAAAATATAAACATTTAATCAATTCAAAAACGTTTAAAAGCAAACTAACAGATTTTTTGTTGGAAAAAAACTATTATAGTGTTGATGAGTATTTGATGGATCCTGAATTTTAAAATTGTGTTTTAATATAGATTACATTAAATTTGTTACGCTGTCTTAACCTCTTATATGTATTATTAAACCTCTTGTATGTTTATATGTATATGTGAATGGTGATGTGCATATGTATGAATGTATATGTGTATGTATCATTATTACATTAACTTATGACAATGTTTACCTGTTTCTATAGCAATGCTATGTATAAACGTTGACGTAACAATAAAGACTGATTCTGATTCTGAAGAATTGGAATAAATTAATGGAATAAATGCCAAGTTTCGTCAAAATCTGAGATAGTGGGTGTCAACCAACCCCCCCTTTTTAAACCAGCTCTTTGTATCATTTATGTGTTGGCATTACTTTTAATTATTTTATGTATATACTAACTAGTTCTTTAGAAAAATGCTGTGTTTCAAAGAATGCTAAAACAGAACATAGAAACAAGCCCCAGGTAAAATAATTAACATCTCAGTTTAAAGCATTAGAAATCTAGTTACAGGTGTGTATCGTAGATTTAAACAAAATAAAATTAAGAAAAATTGAGTTAGAAATAAGAAAATACAGTTTATACAAATATATAGATGTAAAAAGGATGTATGAAAGTAAAATTAAGGAAGAAAAATAATAATCACTGATGAATATATAACAATGCTTCTAATAAATGTAAATTGGCTTTGGAGTATAACTAAAAAAAAAAACAAATATAGCTTGACGTAAGGAGCTGGCCGTCAATCATATGACACGTTGTATCTTGGATTTTTTTTATTTCTTGTGTAGATCATAGTTTCTAGTACTTTGACATTGGAAGTGAGGTGAACATTGGAAAACAAGATCTCACATAGTTTCTACATCCCTGTGGACCATCACCATTAATTTTTTTTACCTAAGAAAGAAAACACAGGTGCTGTACCCATTCCTTACATCCTTGCAATGATGACATCCCCAAAGACAATGACTGGAACAATCTATCACTTTTCTCAAGAATGTATGACATGTATCCAAGCAAACTTTGCCACTATAAAACAATTATAAACCTCAGTCTGTCTTGAGCTAGGTAAACATTGTTGAATTTAAGTTGATTAATTAGTTTCTATGACATCATATAACATCACAAAACACACACACACACACACACACACACACACACACACACACACACACACACACACATACTTTATTACGATTTTGTTTATTATGTCTAGATATAAAATTGGCTTAATTATAGTTTTTGACAAGATTTTATTGATGTATAAAGTGGGTTGACATGGTTGATTACAAAAATGTATATAAGGAAACAATTGTAAACATAAAGTTGTTTATTTAGCTGATATAAATCTGTACATTTCAAATAGTCTTAGGAAATAAATCCTACCTACCAACTGTTATTTATTCATATGGGTTTTTTTACAATTAGTAATAATTTTTTTGAAATATTAATTTTTTGTTTTAAAAATAAAAAAATAACAAAGGAGTAAAAAAACCACTAATTTTAATGTTTTATGTTCCGAACAAAAAACCAAAAAAAGAATTTCATAATGATCTTTTTCCCTTTTGTAAATATTTTATTTTTGATAAAACTCTGCATTTCGTTTAAAAATTCTTTTAAATAACACTTTATAATTTTTTTATTGGTTTCATATGAACAATTGGTAGTTTTATTTATTGTTTACATTGTTCCTTTCAACCTTTTCACGTACAAATAAAAAAATTCCATTTCAATTGGTTGGTAAATACGAAAGATGTATTATTTCCCATCAGAAAACAAGATTTGTTTCTTTTTATTTATTTAATCCCAAGTTATAGAGATTTTCACAGTTTATACATTAAATTCATGGCTTTTTTAAAGTTTTTTTGCGGTGAACAAAATTCATGACTTAATCACGGTTTCATGGTCGGGTGGGAACCCTGATTCACTGAGCAAACAGGTTTTTGAGTGGTAAGCTCGTTTAAAGGCTGGCAGAACTTAATTGAATATGATTATCACTCGTTGCAGTGAGCTCTGACGTTTTGAGGGGGTTTGAGGGAAAATGTGTGCCGAAAAAAGTCCTGATTTGTGAAAAGACAAAAACTGGCTGTTGGCTGTTGCATCACAACAAAGCTCCAGCTCATGCTTCCATGAAAACAACACAGTTTTTGGCCAAAAGTAACATCGCTACCGTTCCACATCTGCCTATTTGCCAGATTTAGCCCCTTATGACTTTTCTCTCTTTCCAAAAATGAAAATGCACATGAAAGGTCACCTTTTTGACAATGTTGAAGACGTACAGAAATAAAGCAGGAAGTTCTCGACAGCTTTCCAGAAAAGCTGTTTTTGACACTTTTCAATCATGGAAAAAACGCTGAGTTTGTTGTACCAACTCAATTGAAGCTTATTTTGAAGATGATAACAGCCAATAATAGCCCAAGTAAGAAAAGAAAAATTAGCAGACCTAGTCCGGTAACTTTCTGATACTCGTAGACAATGTTAATTTTCTGTCATTATTTTTACAGCTATAAAATATAAAAATTATGAGGTCTTAAGATGAAAAAGCCAATAATACCAGTTATTAACTATTAAATACAGATTTAATATTTAGGTTTATATTACCTTTGGAAAGTACGTAACCAGGAAGTCGTAAATGACATTTATGTTGAGGGACAGTCGTTCATCTAGAAGAACTGACTCCACATAGTCAGCAAAATAGTTGCTGTTGGTCAGCATTGTTATGTATTTTCTATCCACATTCTGAAATATAAAAAATACAAATATTTTAACATTGTTTTAATATTTTAACATTGTGAATATTACAAACCTTGTTTTAATATTATTATATCAGAACACAAATATAATAATATTAGAATGTCATCAGGTCAACTGAACAAAGCATATCTTGAGAATGTAAGAGAAAAGAGAAATGAAGAAGTATTTCGGAAAAGGCCAGTTTGGTGCAAGAAACAGGAAATTCTACACATAATTGATTTTTCTGAATTGAGCTGAGGGATCACAAAGATTGCGAGAGGAATAACTTTACCTTGGAAGCAACAAGTATTGTTAAAAAGGTTTATATCATTTCCTACTATTTTAATCCATTAAGCTTTTGAATGGGATTTGAATTGACGAGAGAGACTTCTGAGGGAATATTACGATGATGATAACAACTAAACACACATTACATTTACAATCATCAATAATTTTAAAGAATAAAGAAAACCACACACACAGAAAGTGATAAACCCTGGCTTAAGTATTATACATTCATAATTACAACCTCCATCTAGTACTGATTTAATTAACTCTGAAGTGGATTTATTTTGACACAAATTTCCTAAAGCAAGTAAAAAAAATTAATTCAGGTAAATATAAAAAAATGTAAAGACTAATAATATAACCAAATCCAAGTACACACCAAACAAAGATAATACTCTGTGTAGTACACACGGCATTAATGTTGGTCTAATTTTTCTCATGTAATTATTATTTTGAATGTATTTTGGTAGGTTATTTACAATTACGGAATCATGTTGTACATTGTTTGACAACTATGTATTATTTTTGAAACATGGAATAGAGACGTGAATAATTATAAAAGCCAGAAAAAGGAGCAGAGTGAAGCAAGTAAAATTGTTATAAAAATGTACACAAATTTAGAAAATTGAAGGGGAACTAGAGAGATTTGTCCAAATTGAGCATTGATCAATTTACATATTTTCCGCATAGTTCAAATTCATGCATTCATTTACAAGGTTTGCAGGGCATTAATTGTATAAAAATATTTCTAACCATGCAGCTCTGATCC
This sequence comes from Homalodisca vitripennis, assembly GCF_021130785.1. Lineage (NCBI taxonomy): Eukaryota > Metazoa > Arthropoda > Insecta > Hemiptera > Cicadellidae > Homalodisca > Homalodisca vitripennis. Next base: position 143,689,780 of record NC_060207.1, read on the forward strand.
CCACTTCTGGTCCAAAAGCAGCCCATGAACAATCCTCAAGTAACATACACATTATTTGTGCCAATTTGGTTTAAATTCATGTAAACACAAAACGAGCAGAGCAGTTTTATAGGAAACGACCTTGACTTCTGCCCTGTTCAGTCCAATAATTGGTCCCAATAAAAACTTCATCTTATCATTTATGTGTAGAATGTCCATGCCCATTTTCATGAAGATCCATTATAATGTAATCGTGATAATACATATATTAGAATGTATCTAAACAATTTTTAAGTAGAGTTAAAAATAATTGTAAAAAAAGATATTTTGTGATCACACTGAGTTTCATAGGTAATATACTTTTATGAAGAGATCATAAGTAAATACCCTTCCATGGGCTTACATAAAAATATTGAAGTATTTTCATCGGAAGTCATTATTTCCAGTATTTCACACAAACATTTTAAACTCCAAACCTAATGTATGAACACTGCAAAGGACAATAAATATTTCCTGATTGTACAAAAATGTTACAATGAAGATCACTACTGAAAGATTATTATCAATCGATAAAAAATTGGAAAACAAGCCAACTCAACAAAACCAAAATAGCAACAAAGGTTACAAGGCATTGCTCTCCTACGCATTTTTGTCAGCACTCACAATAATTAATTTAATGGGGTTTGTAACCTTTTGACTTTTATAAAGTACAACAATACAGATAGGAAATAGCAATTAATAAATGACTAAAAATGTACTTATAAATGATTGATTATAACGAGATATTTTCCCATTTCTTTATATTACATAAGAAAATAGTAAATCAAATTGGTAAAAAACTCCACACTTTAGAAAACCATATTTTAAGTGACCATTAGAGAGAAGACAACATATTAGTCTCAGCTGCAGCAGCACATGACACCCCCTACCTGAGCTTGGTGTATGTCAAGCCACAGCTTGGGGAAGTAGGTTAGGTGCAATGGAACAGCCTCAAAGCCCACCATCGCACTCAGATTGACCAGGTTCTCAGTCATACAGTTGTGATTGATTGCCAGCCGACACATAACATCCACGAAACTGTGGTATGGAGCATAGAACTGGTGGAGTGCCTGGTCATACTCTGGATCTACACCCTGTGTGGAACATTGTGTGAGACAAAAAGTACAGATTTAGGCTTTTAACAAAAAAATCATGTTCTAGTTTTATATAAAGATGTACAAAAAATGTAAAATTCTTCTGTGTCTAGTGTTATTTAGTTATTTATATGAAATTATAAGACAGCCGTCCAAAAAGTAAGGGCTATTTGTTAGTAAAATCTGAGTAGGCACTCTGTCCTATAAAGGACCTTTGTGTCATCCTTACTTGTGTTGAACTCTCATATCTAAGGTTTTTGCCAAGGCCTTCACAGTAAGGCTTGGCAGAAACCTTAGATATGAGAGTTCAACACAAGTAAGGGTGACACAAAGGTCCTTTATAGGACAGAGTGCAGAGTAATAGACTCATCCCTCTGTGAAAAAAATTAATTTTGGCTATGGGAAGATTCAGGCACAATGGGTTACCACATCTTTTGACTGATGACCCTTAACACCTGAAATTAACAGTGACAAGGAGCTCAAGACAACAACCAACAGGTGGTTGAAGTGCATGTAGGCAAACTTCTATGATGAAGGAATTAAGAAACTTATTTAGCCATACGATAAGTGCCTAAGTGTGCATATGAAAATTATGTTGCAACATAGATTACATGTTGTACTGTAATGTATATATATATATATATATATATATATATATATATATATATATATATATATATATATATATATTATTTTATTCACAAATTTTGGAAAATTAAAACACCTCTTACTTTTTGGATGACAAGAAGTAAGAAAAGACACATTACTATATATTATATTAATTCTATCATCAACCAACAGTAACATTTCACATTTTACCTAGCATTTCTCATATTTATACATAAATCCTAGTTCACAACAATTTCTTGAATTTCCACTAATTTTGTATTATTGATTCTTCATTGGTATGAAACTCCCTATTCACTTAACACTAAATAGAATTTTATACCACATCTAAACAGGGGTGCAGCCTGTCTGATATTTGTGCTATTTGTCTCAATCTCCTTGAACAATTTCATATGAGAATTGAAAATGCATGAGGTACAACTTGAAACTTTAGTCTTAAAAAAAAGAGGAAACTATAATAATGTTAGAGAAAAAATTAACAAACTCGATTCAGTAATTAAGAAACCTGTCTGGCCATTAATAAAAGGCAAGAAGGATAAACAATTAAGCCCAGTAACTCACTCTACACCGAATTTACAAAGTAAAAAAGGAAAAATTCAAACACATAGCCTTCTGAAACATCAAACAGTGCATGAAGATGTTGATATAAACAATCGCTATGAAGTACTTGAGGATGTTGACGACAGTGTTGATGAGGATTCGGCTGACGAAGTAGAAGAAAAAATTAACACTGCTCATTCTGTTGCTAAATCTACTGATAAAAGAAATTTACTCATCTGTGCTGATAGCCATGGTCGTGATTTAGCATGGCATCTGAATGCAGTGCAGGGAACACATGAGGCAGTAGGTTTTGTAAGACCTGGTGGACTTACTGAAGATATACTTAAAGTAATAAATGTAAAAGAAGATAACCTTAGTAAAAGTGACACTTTAGTTGTGGTTTGCGGAAGTAATGATGTGGCAAAAAATGAAGCGGACAACTTTCTTGAGATTTTACATAAAATTCTTAATGGAACAAAGGACAATAATGTGGTTTTAGTAGACCTACCTATTAGATACGACTTGGCAAATTGGTCCTGTGTCAACAAGGAAGTGGTAAAAAACAATAAGCGTCTTAAGGAACTCAGTGAACAGTTCAGCAATGTTTCGTTGTTTAGGGCAAGTGATGCGGTGAGACAGTTACATATGACACGGACAACACCTTAACCACAAGGGTAAGAGATGGTTATCTAATATGATAGCTGAGACAGTAGCATCTTCACAGATGGGTATAAAACGCTCTCAGGGACCGAAGGAAGACCAGCCGACTGCTCCAGGAACCGAATCTTTGTTGGAAAACTACAGCCTTCTGGAAACAACTGTCAATATATAACATCAACTGATTTCATGAGCACTAGTACACCTACTTTAAGTAATGATAGTTTTAGTTTTTTTTTTTTTTCAGGAAATGTAAATAAGATCAATGGTCAAACTAACTATATTAAGAACAAGAAAGATTATGTAAAGTTGAAAAATGGTTCTGAAAAGTCAAATTTCACAATTTACCATCAAAATTGCCAATGCCTCTCTAATAAAATAAGTATTTTGGAAAATATATCAATTGAATTAAATTTAGATTTTTTATGTCTTACTGAACACTAGATGGAATATAATTAGATATGTACATACTCAATCAATGACTTAAAATATGTAACCAGTTATTGTCGAAGTACTAAGATCCACGGAGGTACAGTAATGTTTTCTAGGTATGATCCAACACGTCTTAAAATAATGGATGACATCAATGGGCTCTCTATGGAGCTAGATTGTGAAATTGCATGTGTTGAAATTTTGGAAGTTGAGCTTGTATTAGTAACTGTATATCGTAGTTGTAATGGTAATATTAAAATTTTCTTTGACATCATGGAGAAAGTATTAAGTTACATAAATAGTTTAAATAAGCAATGTGTTATATGTGGTGATTTTAACATGAATTTTCTGGGCATGAATGATAAAAATGCAGTAAACTTTGTAAATCTCTGTTGTATGTATGGAATAAAAGGAACAGTTTTTGAGCCTACTAGAGGTCTCAGATGCCTGGATAATATTTTTACTTCTCTTGGATAATAATTATACAATGATTGTAGTTAATAAGCATGTCACTGATCACCTTGCACAAGTTTTTACATATTCTTTTGAGGTTGATATTGAAAGTAATTTTTGTAATAAGAGTTTTAAAACTATAACTAAAATAACTGAAGCAGGAATTAGAGAATTTAAATATTATTTATTGAAAGAAAATTGGAAGGAAGTGTTTATGACAGACGATGTTAATGTTGGCTTTAGTACATTTGTACATATTCTAAAATATCACTTTGATATATGCTTTGTAAGTATTGTGAAAAATAAAACAACAAAAAATAAAAAAAATACATAGGAAGTGTCATTGGTACAATTCTGAGCTTCAAAGAATCAAAGATAGATTAGATATTCTCTACCATTTTTCAAAAGAAACAAATATTGCATGGTACAAAAATGAATATAATAACTTGAAAAACATGAACAGGAGTAAAATTAAAGAGGCAAAAAAGCATGCAAATACTAGTTTAATAAATAATGCAAAAAATAAAACAAGGGCATTGTGGAGTATTGTAAATAGAAATAAAAAGTGTACTACAAAGGAAAGTGTAAATAATTATTTTAAGCATGATGATTTTAATGAATTTTTTATTAATGTTGCCAAAGAATGTGTGGATGAGTACCGTAATAATTATAGTTTTAAGTATTATTTAAGTTAGAAAATTGTGCCTCATGATAGAAGCTGTTTTATTTTTAGAGGTATAACAGAGAGTGATATTTTAGATATAATAAAACAATTAGCTCCTAAAAATAGCATGGATCATTTTGGTTTGACGAATTGTTTAGTTAAACAAACAATAACTTATTTTGTAACACCATTGACTGTTTTAATTAATAATTGTTTAAATTTAGGAATATTTCCTGATGTTTTAAAAATCACCAAAGTTCATCCTACTTTTAAAAAAGGTAAAAGGAATGAAATAGGAAATTACAGGCCCGTTGCTATTGTGCCGGTTTTGCCTAAGGTCATGGAAGTAGTCATATGTAAACAGTTATTACAATTTTTGGATATGGAACATCTGCTTTGTAGAGAACAATTTGGATTCCGAAAAGGGTTATCAACAGCTCAAGCTGTTATTTCTTTAGTTGATATGGTTCTAGACTGTTATGAAAAGAAAGACTTTGCTGCTATAATTTTCTGTGACCTTAGCAAAGCTTTTGATCGAGTGTCTCATAACATTTTGATTAAAAAATTAGAACATTATAATATTAAGAGGATAGCTTTAGATGTACTTAGCTCTTACTTAAAAAATAGATCTCAATATGTAGTAGTAGAAAAAGATATATCTCTGTGTAAACCAATAACCTGTGGAGTCCCACAGGGCTCTGTTCTGGGGCCTTTGCTGTTTTTAATTGCAGTGAATGATTTGAGTGTAAATGTACCTGTGAATATTGTTTTAAATATTGTTTTATATGCTGATGATACCACTATAGTAACTACAAATAAAGATTATAACAAACTCTTAGAAGACTAAAAATTGAATATTAATCTTGTAGAGAACTGGCTCACTGCCAACAACTTGATTCTAAATAGTGATAAGACAACTACTGTAATATTTAGCCTCAGAGAAGATCCTAATGGGACACAAAAAGATATATTTCCAAAATTTTTAGGTTTGACTTTTGATCCTAATTTAAATTGGTATCAGCAAATTGTAGGGGTTAAAAGTAAACTAAGTAAAAGTGTGTTTGCAATTAAACGTTTATGTGGTGAATTTGAGGAGAAAGCTCTTATACAATCTTATTTCGGACTTTTTCACTGTCACTTAAATTATGGTTTGATTGTTTGGGGCTCTTCTCCTTACGCAAATGAAGTATTCATCATCCAAAAAAAGTTGTCAGAATATTGGCAGGAGTCAATAAATATCATAGTTGCAGAGAACTTTTTAAACGTTTTAAAATTTTGACATTATTTTCTTTATATATATACAACAATGCCTACTTTACCTCCGAGCTAATTTAGATAAAGTAAACCTAAGGAAAAATGTTCACAATTATGAAACAAGAAGTCGTAACAATATCAACTTATCTCAAACTAGACTAGCTAAAACCGACAAAAGCCCAATGATGATGGCTATTCGACTATAATAATAATATTTATTGTCATATTAAGTTTTTGCACTCATCGACAAAGTCACTTTACAGCCAGTAGCCAAGTCAATAAATAAATACATGTTTACATACTAAAATATAAGTCATATGTAAACATATCCATGAAATATAAACAATTATCCTTAGTTAGCTTTAGATATAATTATAAATTAATATGGGATACAGTAAAAAATTCATCTACAGAATAAAAAGGATTGTTTAGAAGCCAATTATAAAATTTATTGCAAAACACTTTTTTAGGGTATATATTTATTAAATTACGTAATTTGTTGTAAATTTTTAGTGAAACAACCTGGTGACTATTAATGGTTTTATTTAGTCTGCAGAAATTGATTGTAGTAAGCCTACTTGCCTTACTCCTAGTATTGTAGCTATGATCAGCATACTTAATATTGTTAGGGTATTGAAAAGTATACAAAACCAAGTCATATATGTATAAGTTGAAAATAGTTTGAATTTTTAAGTTTATAAATAAAGGTTTACAATGTTCCAAAGAACTAACACCACATATGATCCTGATTGCTTTTTTTTGTAAAATCAATATTTCATCTATCCTGCTGCAGTTTCCATAAAATATTAAACCATATCTAAAAATTGATTGGAAATAAGAAAAATAAGTGGATCTAATATAATTTGTTTCAATACAATTAGTAAGCTTTTTAATTAGAAAAATAACCCTAGATAATTTTGAGCTAATGTAATCAATATGAGAACCCCATGTTAAATTTTTATCAAAACAAACTCCTAGAAATGTTACTTGATTTGAATATTTATCTAAATTATTATCAATACCAATAGCTCTTAAAGTAAAAATTATGTTTTGGGTTTTATCTTCATTTAAAAGAAAACAGTTTGCTTTAAACCAATGCGATGCCTTATCCAGAGCACTTTGTGCCAAGATATTAAGCTCATCAATGTTTGAATTAATGTTGAGGAAAGTGGTATCATCTGCATACAATATTGATTTACAGTCAATAAAAGCAGGAAGGTCATTTATACTAATTAAAAAGAGAAGAGGACCTAAAACCGATCCCTGGGGGACACCATATTTAATTGTAACTACCTGTGACCAATCACTATTCACTAGAACCTTCTGCTTCCGCTCAAAAAGATAAGATTTAAAAAATTCAAGTTGCATATTTTGAACACCATAGTACGTATTTAAGTTTTAACAATAATTCCGAGTGATATACAAAATCAAAGGCTTTGCTCAGGTCACAAAAGGTAGCCTGAGAGCAAAAACCTTATTTTCAAATGCTAGTAGCACTTCGTGCACCAGCTTATCTATTGCATCTACTGTGGATTTACCTTTTCTAAATCCAAATTGAGAAATACTTAAAAGATTATTTTTCTCAAAATAGGCACTTAGCTGATCAAAAACCAAAAGCTCAAATATTTTTGATATTACAGGAATAACTGAAATGGGTCTGTAACTTTCAGGTTTGTCTTTAGATCCCTTTTTAAAAATTGGACTAATTCTTGCAATTTTGAATTCATCAGGAAAGATTCCTTCTAACAGGCAAAGATTAAAGCAGCAGGATAGTGGCAAAGATATGTTATCAATGATTTGTTTTAGAAGATTATTGGACATTTGATAAATCATCATTACAATTAGAGTTTTTTAATCGCTTAGTTGCATTAATTACATCCAGTGGTGTTATTATATTCCAGGTAAAATGTACATTTGGAACAGGTTTCTCAACAGATGCAAGCAGCTGCTTCGAGTTAGAAGGGGCAGAGCCTATTTTGTTCTTAATAGTCTCCACTGAATCCAAAAAGTAATTATTAAAAGTGTCTGGGGATATTACTGAATTTTTTAAACTTACGGTACTAACATTATTATTACTTTTAATGATATTCCATGCCGCTCTGCATTTGTTACTACTATTTTCTATTATATTTGTATTAAATTTGATTTTAGCCTCTTTAATACTTTTTCTGTAATGATTCTTCAAGTAATTGTATGTTTGTTCAATTTCATGGAAATTCCTCATATTATTCTTAACTAAGACGTCTAAGAAAATTAATCTACTTTTCATAGCAGCTAACTCATTATTGAACCAGGCATTATTCTTTTTTTTACCACTGTTGGAATTAACTCTTACTGGTTTAGAGAAATGGTTAATATTGTTTGTCAATATATAAAGAATGACAGAACAGACATTCCGAGCACCGACAACACCAGAGCTCAAAATATTATTCCAATCATAGCATGCCAATCTATCTGTTAACTTGGAGATGTTTTGTTTGGGTAAAATAACTTTAAGAAACGGCATACTATTGGATATGTTTGTGTGGTTTTGTGAAGTAAAATCAGTGATATTCAAATTCAGTGTGAGACCACAATGGTCCGAATATGGAAAATTAAAAATACTACAATTTAGTACATTATTTCTATGGCAATTTACAAAAATATTGTCAAGACAGTTATTTTTTCGAGTAGGTTTAGTATTCAGATGATAAAAGTTATACTGTCGCAAGAGATTAAGGAATTGGTTTGAGAATCTACTACCTTTAGTTACATCAAAGTTATAATTAAAGTCCCCTCCAATCACAGATGTATAATTTGACCATTTTGTCAAAAACCACAACAATTTGTCAAAAGAGTCAAGAAAAGTATTTGGGTTACCTGATGGAGAGTGATATATAGTTTAAAACAATCAATTTTAAATTATCCACAAAAACAGCTGCCGCCTCTAAATCCAACTCAGAACAAAACTGACCAACATCACATATTCTTACATTCAAACTCTTATGTGTAAGTACTAAAAAACCCCCTCTAATATGTTCAGTTCTACAATATGCACTTTTACAAAAATAACCATCAGGCAAAGCTGAGAAAATATTTCTACTTCTTTAAGCCAATGCTCAGATAAACCAATTACGTCCAAATTATTAGATGTTAAAAAAGTTTCTAGGGTTAATGTTTTGTTGAATAGGCCTTGAATATTTAAAAATAATAAATTTAAAGTTAAGTTCTCAGATTTATAGGCCAATGGTGACTTTTGATTTTTTTGTTTTGTAGGCTTACTACTTTTGATAGTGCTAAATATCCTGCTTACTTATGTTTAAGGGTGAAGTTGTATATAAACTATTTAGTTGGTGTGTATTGTTTGCACTGCACTCTTCTACCTCAATTACACACTCATTAAAACTAGACTGACTTTCAGGGCTACACAAAACACTCTGACCCTGGGACCTGGGGGATGTTGATTCACGAACGATAGTCTCTGTAAAAGTCACAGCCACTCCGGCTGACATATGAAAATCTGATGACACAGAATGTGCTAATGCAATTGATGAAGTATTCTTGACTTCTTCGAAAACTTCCCTCATGTCGGCTTCCACAACAGAAATTTCGCCCTCTATGGGTAATAAAGCAAATTAGCTAATGCAAATAGGTGTCTTGGGGCGTGTACAAAACTCTTTACGTCAAGATTGTTGTCACACAATGCTCCAAAATAAGAATTTATAAAACAATCATTCAACCAGTCCTAATGTATGGAAGTGAAACATGGACATTAACGAAGAAAAATGAGGGGCGGTTGATTGTTTTTGAGAATAAAGTTCTCCGAAAAATATTTGGACCAATATGTGATGAAGGGGTGTGGCGAATAAGAAAAAATAGAGAATTACGCAATGTATACCAAGATCCTGATATTGTGGCGTTGGTGAAGGCAAAGAGAATTAGCTGGCTAGGACATGTACATCGGAGACAGGAGGGCACAAGGTTAAAAGAGGTCTACCAGGCGGTACTACCGGCAGGAAGGGGCCCTTTGGGTAGGCCAAAGATAAGATGGTGCGATCAAGTGGTCGAAGATGTGACCCGGTGTGGAGGGTCTGTGGATCTGGCGGAAGACAGGGTGGCGTGGAAGAGGCTCATAGACGAGGCAAAGAATCGACTGAGATTTGTTACGCCCCGGCAGTAAGTAAGTAAGTAAGTATGGGTAATAAAGATGGACAAGGGGTTCAGCGTAGAGTGAGTTTTATTTAGATTATTATTTTTGTTGATGATTTTTACTATCATTTCAGCTACTCTTGATTTACCTCTCTTGTTCATATGTAATCCATGATTTGTATAAAGATGGCGAGGTAGATGGTGGAGTGGTAGCACAGGACAATTTCTCTTAGCAGCAATACTTTCAATTTCTCTATTAATTATAGAAATTTTCAAATCTAAATTAGGCTGGTCATGCCTCATTGGTAATGTGGCTAGAATCAGATTCAAATCATTGGACTTATTGAGCAATTCTTGAATTGGTAACTGCCTTATATACAATAAGTTACCATTAGATATAAGGATGCTAAGTGATATGGAATTTAAAGATAAACTAAATTATTTTCTATGTAGAAGATCATTCTATTCAGTGGAAGAGTACATCTCAACAGTGTGAATGAAACAAGACTTTTAGAATGCTCATTGTATTACAAAAGTTGTAACATTGTATTGACGTGCCAATGTATTTGTGTGGAATATTATTTTCTGGCAGAAAAAAATTCTTATTCTTTTTCTTATTCATTTGGGACCTCAAAAGTCTACTAGTACCAATTAGAGGCGAACTCTTACCTTGGCTACATCAATTTGGTTGTGCGGTACTGCCATCTGAACCATAGGCCTTAGTGGACGGGCATTAGCCTTAAGCCCTAGTGGGGGCAGCTTATGGCCCTGCCGTGGGAAGTATGGCCCCATTGGCATTGCGTTGTTATTGTCCTGGAACGCTGCATGACAGTGAGTCAGCACTGGTACCAACACACTCAGCACATCTGTTGGTGCCAGCAGTAACAGCTCCTTCAACAGATCTGGCAAAACAGCAAATAAATATTTGTTATCTCATATAGAATATGTCAAGTAAATTTTAGTGCAAAGAAAATGGTCAGTATTTATTGTGCTAAATTACTTTATAATAGCTATACAGGGTATATTTCAGGGTCTTTAAAAATTATCTTGATCTATTTCATATTTCTGCTGATAAACATTACAATAAAATTTATCTTGACAGATTTATCCTTACTTTACCTGACTTAACTTAAAGTGAGATAAATCTGGATAGATTATTACTGGACACTAGAGTAATTCCATATATTTGACCTTACCACATTTAAAATACAAATTTTACTTCACTTCTTTAGATTTTGCTAAGATTTGGTATACTCAAACTGTTTCCAAAATATGGCTATGTACAGTTTCTAAAAATTTGACAAAAATACAAGAACAGACGTTTTTGAAATTGCTCTAGGAGCTCTCCTAATTAACCTAGAGAGCTACTGGAAGCGGTTTAATTTTGCAGTGTTTTATATGCTCTTTCCAGTGATATAATATATACCCCTGGGGGATTAGGCGCTTGCTGCTGGGGGACCTGTGGGGGTGGCGGATGGTGCTGCTTGTTGTGGTCAATCAGTGTGTTAGTGATTGAATGTGTTTTTTCTTCTTCTTGTTCTTTATTTTGAATTTTTCTTGTATTTATCATTATATATATATATATATATATATATATATATATATATATATATAAAGTTTTTCTTTTGTATTTTCAGTTTTGAATTCATTTCAATATATAGATTTTTACTTCATTTAATTTTGTATAATTGTTAAGCATTTTGTTATTTTCTATTTACAGCATTAATTTGCCGCAATTGTATGAAACTATTATAAATTTATTGCATACAATATGAGGTTAAATAGTAGAGAGGGCTTGATAGCCTTAACCCAGCCTCTTTAAAAAAAGGTATTTTCATTAATTCATTTTGTATACAACATAACATGGGTTATAATGAAAACATTGTTGTTAAAAACATATTAAGATTTATATTTTTCTTCTTCAAAAAGTATATAATATGAACAAACAGCTAATGAAAAATTATGTGATATTTTACCTAGTTACTACCAAGAAAGCCATAAAAAGTCCATTTGACTGCTAAACTGTTTCACAGAACTAAAGATGTATGTCTGTGCTATGTGTTAAGGCTACTTCCGATAAGCACAGCTGAGAATGCTGAGCTCCAGAACTTATCAAAGATTTGAGCTTCAGAGGCATAGGACATGTTCAGGAAGTTGAAAGACAAAGTGGGAGGAAGACAAAAAACCTACTTTTTATTATACTGTATTTTTATAATGTAACTAAATTAAATAATGTATCAATGAAACTGCATGGAATAATTATTAAAACAATAATGGGGATAAAACAAATAAAAGGGACAAGTCCACTGAACATATCCCTGAATTTCTCCTTGTGTACTTGCAATAATTCAAAAAAGTATAAAAAAATACTGAATGGACTTTTTGCACAGGATAGAATTCAGTTAATAACTTGTACCATGTAAAACCAGCTTTAACTTTTTATTTGAATCAAAAACTGTTGTATTCATTGGTTTAGAATAATTAAAATGCTATTCTTGAACATTTTTTAAAGTGGATTTATATTTTTCTTTCCTTGACCTCTTCATATGTCTAAATATATTTCCATTTTAAAATTAAATGGCCCGATACTGAATTTAGTTATGAAATTTAATAAAGGCAAATACTCCCCTTTATTCAAAATTGTTGTAAACTGTGTTCTTATTAGTATTATATTTTGTAACTTTAATTACTAATACTTTTGAATTGGATTTTTTAGTAAAGATTACTATAAACTCCCAAAAGCACAATCTGCATTTTATAAACTGTTGTAATCCCACTCCCTTTAGGAAATTAACAGATAGAAGAAAATTCTCTCTCTATATCCTTGAAAGCCTATAATCATTTTACTTGTTTATTGGTCCACTCCTAATTGGTGGTCAGCAAAATATATATTTTTTAAAATTTTAACTCGTATGGAAAATAAAATATCTAGAACACATATACCAGCCTGAATGTATATTTAGCAACACCTTACCTATACAGAGTGTCCGCATATCATTGGGGTTGTATGTGTTAAGCAGTGTGACCAGTTTACGCAGGACGTCCATCCAGTCCTTGCAGCCCAGGAACACTCCACGCACATCCTTGCTGTCCCGGCAGGTCCGCAGGCACTTCACCAGATCCACCAGGATAGTGAGAAGCTCCAGCAGATCACCGGCTACATGGCATGCTGTTGCCTCGTGGTACATCACATGAAGAGTATGGAATGACTGGAACATCAATCAATGATTAGCTAGGACAACACTTGACCAAATGCTATCTCGTCATGCATGACCTGTGGTACAGGTATTACAGGCGGTTTACTATCATCATAGCATGCTAATGGGTTAAATATAGAACCATGTGAATGTCTATAGCCTTTAATATTTACATGGTAAAAGTACGTCACACAATATATTGCGTAACAGGCTCACTAAGATTGCATGCAAAATTTAAAATCTATATAGCTCATTTAATTTTCTAGATATTCTGTGAACAATGTCCCCAGGCAAACAAAAGAGATTCTGTGTCAGCTAACTGAGTGATAGGCTTCAACCACGCTCAGCCAAATTTCATGGTTAGACAAGCACCATCATAGAACTCATTCAACAATAAACAATTCATCATAGTACAATAGACAAGTGTTTTAGTATAAATTAAGTTTCATGCAAATTCAAAGTATACAGATGAAATCTTTCTCGAGATATCTTGTGATATATCAAAGTCAAAGTATCTTTATTACATGATCATTAAGAACAGTAATTTGTCGGATTATAATACAAAACATTATTATAATACAATTGTAATATAATAGTTGTGAATTAAAAATTGGTGTTTAAATGTTGAAGGTCATGGTAGTTCTTGCATTTGCAGATTCCACTAACTCTTCTACAGTGTAGACAGGATTCTTAAGCAGAAATTCTCTAAAGCGAGTTCTTCAGTCTGTTGCCTGTCAGGTTTCGGAGGAAGTCTGGAAGGAGGTTTTTAAAATTTCGGCCTATGTATGATGGTTTTTTATCAAAGAGGGCTGTTCTGTGTTGTGGAAGTAAAGTATGTGTTAGCTAATGTAGAAATGAAGCTTTATACAAACTTTCAAGTCAATAGGTCAGTTAATTTTCTAGATTTCGTGTGGACAGACAGATAGACTTGAATTTTCCAGCCCCTCAAATGATAGCCTTAGTTATTGCTCAGTGAATTAGTGTATCCTTTTTACAAGATGAAATTCCAGTTCCGTCTCCTTGTTAGATAATAATCACAATTACACAACAAAACATAGATATGACGTTTGTTTGCATATTTACTACAATTGTTTTAGAAAACATGAAATATAATGAAAAACACACACACAGGTGTCCCAAATCTTTGCCAATGCACTTATTATGGCTGAGAAAAAATAATAAGATTAAACAAATTTGCTTTCTGATTTTTAAATTGTTGGAAATTTCATGTTTTCTAACATGCAATTAATCTTTTTAAACACCATGGATAAATGTATAGTGACAAATTTATATCCATCAGATACATTTACTAGTCACGTAGTTTTAGAAAAAAATCCAAGATATTATCTTAACTACTTACGTGGCTATAGCCAAGAACGTTTAAAACAGTAAAGAGTTTAGCAAAAAACACAAAATTTAATAATAATTAAAAAACTAAAAAATATTAGATTACATGTTTTAGGTTATTTTATTACCTTCAGGGGTACTCTACCTCTGGGCTTTTGCTTGACACTAATTTTTGGGACATCCTGTATATATATTCTCTACAACTCACCTCATAAAATGAAATGAAATTCGAAAATTCGCTCCCAATCATTTAAAGAAAGAAATATATAGATTTCATAAATTTACAATGCGTCTTTACAGATAATAAAACCGTTATATTCAATTGGAAAATTATCTGAGACCATTATGATGGATATTGTATTAGATACACTGTGTCGTTAAAGGAAAATGTGTTATATAAAACTTTAAGTATGTAACTATATAATGTGTTGCATAGTTTTGAGATAGATGTTTCCCAGAATATAAAATAGTTGCTGGGATTAGGACTGGGATTTTGCCATTTGCTTTTTACATTATGCTGTATTTATGCAACTTGTTAATAATTAGTTAATAGTTTATTTTAATGTTATTATATAATTTATTGTTATAGTTTAGTTATTTTCTGGTGCTTAAATCAGAGACCACTATAATTTGTATATTTATTATTCTTATGCTTGCATCATGCCGTTTTACAGAAGTTAGGGAGATTTAAGTATTTACTGTAATGAACATATTTATTCAAATCTGTATTTATCATAGATAATTTTATATACTTTTAAGAAAACTTTTAGAAGATGTTTGTGCCGGTTATACGTCCAAGCGTCCAAACAGTGTTGTAGAGTTTGTTTGAAAATTGTCTGAATAAGGTTATGTTTATGTTTTGAGTTTCGTTTTAGTAATTAATGTTGTATTACAAATGATTTTGCATTGGTTTAAATGATATTCATTATTAAAGTATTGAAATTTTGAAAAGAATTAAAAAAGAGCTTTTTATAGTGAAAAATAAACTTTAACTGAATATTTCCGAAAACTCTGTACTTTTTAGGAAAACAAACCTCTAGCACTTGAATATATTTTATAATTGTGTTTATTGTACAATATTGTTATTACACATGATTTTAGGGTATTGTTAAATGCTCTTTATCATAAAAGTATTAAAATGTAAAAATAATTTTTTCTTATATTAGTTATTTTACCTTAAGATTGGATTTTTATTTTGTTTCCCTAGAAAAGTCACTGTCTAAAGCTGTTTTTTTTAATTATATAAACATCTTATTGTAATATATTTTTGGATGGGCAATTTATTTACCCTTCAAAAGAATTAAAAAGGAGCTTTTATAATCAAAAATAAATTTTATGTAAATTGTTTTCTAAAACCTTGTGTTTCTGTCCAAAACTCTCTGGCACTTTTCGCATAGTCACACAAAAAATAACTCTGCACCTTTCAACATGGATTTGATTTTATCTCTGGCACTAAAAGGGTTAATTGAATATTTATTTATTTGTACTATGATACAATACACGAATAAAGTCTGAAACTTAAGGAATAAACTGGAAACATGTAATCAAAACTAATCAAGCTAGAGATTTAACTCCCATTTAAAAATTAAATAGAACAAAATCAACATGTTTCAGGTGTTTTTTTGCTACAGTTTACAAACACCACTACAATAAAGGAACAGACAAGCCAATATCAGTTAGTAGTTACCTCGAAACACATCTGCAATCCACCATTATACAGCACAAAGTGGCGGTCCTCATCGTTCTCCACCAATATCCGAAAGGCTGAGATTAGAGTGGCCCAAGACGATCGCCCATCTAGGAACTGGACACCAATCATACTATTAACCACCTATTTTTCTGTTGATTTCATGAATGAATTGTTATTTAGCTGTATTGATTTATTATGTCAACAGTGCTTTCTAGTCAAACTATATAAAGGTAAGGTTTAACTATAAGTACGTTTTCTGAAATAAATTATGTATAATGTGTGTTAATACAGAGAAAACAAGTGTCAGTTATGGAATTAAATTTTAAAATGGGACAGTTAAAAGTAGAAGTCATTATATTTTCAAGATTAAGTACTGTACAAATCTTCCAACACTATCACGACTATGCCCATTGTATCTATAGAGACCAGGTTTTTTTCTGTTTTTTTCTGTGTTTTTGTACACGTTGTCTCTCACCACACTATGGCCTTAGAACCTATAGGTGAATTGTTTTCTTCTCAGGACTGAAGGGTTTCTGCACAGTCTCCATCTGACCAATAACCACAGTTTTTTAAACATTTAATTCAATATTAAATTAACTGTAGGAATATTTGGGAACAGTTTTTGCAAATTTAAATTGGAGTTCTTTGTGATGTCAGGAAAATGTTTTTCTTTACGGCTGGCAACCTGTAGGTAGTGGTGGGAAGCCTTTCTTTTGGCACGTTACCAGTGTTGCTAATTGTATGCCTCATGTGTTTTTATTAACGTGCCAAAGCAATCTACAGCGAATGACTTTTACAACTTATTTATTTATAAAGCAGTTCTATTTTTTAATTCAATCTATTTACTAGTATATTTTAGGAAGTAACTACTTAAAGTAAAAGTAAAAATATGATTTTGAAGTTATTTATCCAATTTGATTAAAAAACTGATATTAAACTAAAGTGTTACCTATTTTATTTTTATAAAATGTTCCTATTATATCTTTAAAAGTATGACAAAGCCATCCATATTTATAAAATATTGCTTTCTATATATATATATTTTTTTTTTAACCCTTTGGCTGCCAGCGGCCGATATTTTCGGCCGAGTAAAACTATTTGAAAACTGCCAGCGGCCGATTTTATCGGCCTCTTCCTTTTTGCTTATAGCGCAGCTATTTAACCACCAATGTAATTCTTATAACATAAAAATAATAGCTAAAGAGTGTTTTTATTTCATAAAATATCAGTTATTACGAAAATCTTACTTTATATAGTACGCCATGTAGAAGAACGACGTAATTGTGTGGCTGTTGGTACACCCAGACATGAATCGTTATTTGACATTTTGCTTCTACTGATTACTAGATTAGCGTAGAACAATATTTCTTCAATATAAAAAAGGAATTGTCTTATCGCAAACCCCTCCCCAACCTCAGACAGAGGTCAAAGTCGAGCGGTCTACTAGATAACGTGATTGCAGAGTCCCGCCGCGCGGCCTGCCGTAATCGGGATTCTCAAGAAAGATAAGATAACAGCGACAAAAATACCGATCACAATACCTGGAAATGCTTGTTGATTGATGGAATGTTAGTTCTGTTACTCAACAACATCGTTTTACAACGTTCTAAGTTAATTGAAAAAGGTTTAAGCGTTGGGGGCATATAACGGAATCTGACCCCATTGATAATCGTTGTAAGTTTGTAATTTTGTAATTAAAGAGTTGTTTTTTTTCGTTCTATCAGGTTTGTTTCTATAAATTTATATTTTTGTGTTCTTCATACTGATGCCGTCGGTATAATCCCAAAGTACCCAATTTTTATTGCCATTGTTTCTCTTCAATCTTCTGTATCCAACTTCATTTGTAAGTATAATATTATAATTTATTTTCTAACTTTAAAGGCTCTTTGTAACTATAAAACCTATTTATTAGTTTAATTTTCTTCCAATAACAACATCAAAAATAGAATTTAGTGTAAGACTAGTAATGTTTACCAATTCAAGCAAGTATTTGGAACCACATTGATAAAATTATGAAAATATGAAAAAATTTGCGTTGCCGCGGTGATTCAGTGTTATAATCATTATAACTTTATTTTCCAATTTTTTTTGTAATTTTTTGAACATTGACTCTCAATGACATTGTAAACATTTATTTTCTCCCATTATAGTATTTATAAGGTGTTTTGCAATACAAAAAAAAAAACTTTTTTGAACATTTTTTAAATTAATTTTTTAATTTATTAATTAATTTATTTAAATAGTTTAATTAATTTGAAGTGGTTTTAAAAGTTATATAAGTTATAGTAAATTTCATTACGTTCAAAACAAAACAAAAATCATGATCCTAGCTAGTTAAAAAAGAAAGTTATTATCGTTTTTGGTTTACCTATGCGAAATGCTCATTTTAAGCCTGGCAGTACAGGTAGGCATATGGTAGTTTTGGCTTGGCAGTCTTCAGATACAGGTAACTTAAACTGCCTGACAGACTTTAAACATAAAATACAAATATAGCATGGCAGCCAAAAAGGAAAAAAACCTTCGGTTCACAGCAGTAAACATCTTTAGTTTTTATATAAATAATCAAAGTTATTAATATTTTTTAACATAGCCTCAAGAAAATTACACTAGAAACTTTTGTCTTCATAACAAACATTTTTTGCATTAATATAAAGAATATTATTAATAATTTTAAAAACTAGTTTTTAAAAAGTAGTTAGCATTTTTTGCATTAATATCAAGAATATTATTAATAATTTTAAAAAGTAGTCTACATCTACCTAATCATTTGTAGTTTTTGAAATTTTTAAGGCAAACAACAATATTCAATAAACGCAGGTTGCGGGTTAATGCAGTGGTATTTACTGTACAAAAACAGTAAAATATACTAATAAAAACGGGATGTTATACTCAGTTACTTGGTTATTCCAAGAATATCGTGGAATCATCAAAAATCATATAACTAAATGATAGGTTTTGCAACATTACCTGAAGATAAAGCTGTAGTGCTTGCTTGCGGAAAGCATTAATTTCAATGATTTCATGTTCCGTACTGTCAGGATATTTTGCAGCAAATAAAGACATCAGTTTGAATAACTCGTCCACAGCCTAGAAACAATTATTTATGTTTTAGCACAGGATTGTTGGTTATCAAGACTCCTTAAAAATGCTTATCACTGATAATAATATCCAAAACATAATCATTCATTGGTTGGCTGATGTACATTTGAAATTACATGTGGTAAAAATGTTCTGAATAAAATATTTTTGTATTTATAAGGATTCTAATTTTAAAAAGTGTGATTTTTTTCTTAGCAACTTTTAGAACTGAAAATTGACCTTCTATTACCATACACCCTAATCTGGATTACATATCTTCAGATTTTTCTAAGACATATTTAAGTCTATTCATTATACACAGTTTCATAATAATTTGTTTAGAAATTGTACAGTTGTCAAGTTCAAAAGATTATAAAAAACTGTGCATAGAAAAATTAATTTATAAATACAACTGGTTTGGTTGAACAAATTATTTTATGATCTGAAGATAATCCATAATGAGCGATTCATAATATCACTAAGTCATTAGATAAAAGAGTCAGTAAAATTTAAAATGCCAGTATCTTTCTATACAGATTGATGAGATAATAGGTTTTCAGACATTTTCCAACATTGACTTTAGAACAATAGAACAGTATATTTTGAGGATTGGGATCTATCTTCTTCATCAGGTATTAAAGAATCATTAGGTACCTCAGGTTTAAACTAAAAAAAAGTAAATATTTGGCAATGACTTCATCAAAGTCGTGGTTAACAACTGAACAAGCTGAGTATAAAAACAAACTCAAGTATATACCTAAGGATCCAGTGTAATTGGAACAAGTACTTCCTGTATCACTGCACAAAAAGAGCACACTGAATAACACTATTGCAACCCATCAGAGACAGTGAAAGGAAAAATCAACTATCCAGTTCAACATATTAATCTCTTTCTAGTTTTTAGTAGTCTATACAATAATAAAAAAATATTAGCTTTTCTCATACCATGGCATACTGCGTGGGATGCGGCGTAATGTTCTTGAACGCCCAGGTGAGATTCTGATGTGTGGCTAGTTGTCGGGTAAAAGGTCTTGACAGTTGGCAGCAGAGCCGCAGGAGGCCGTAGTATGCCGGTAGCATGGTTCGGTTAAACAGAACCACTTCCTGATCCTCATGGTCAGCTCTATTAGGCAACACATTTCTATCATACTTTACAATGTCAATTATTCCCTTAACTTATAAAGACTGTTTGTGAATCACATATCAAATAGCTCGGTTAACAGAACCACCCTGTGATCCTCATGGTCAGGTTTTCAGGTAACCACATTTCCATTTAACTGTGCCAAATATTCCTTTAACTTATCACGACTGTTTGTGAACCACATGCCAGATTCTAATAAACTTCTTTATGAACAAACAGTTAGTCTAGCCCTTTTTAGTGCAACTAGACCAAAAATATGAAATGTGTTTAAACTTTAAAAAAAGTTAATTTAAAGCGAATATCACAATAAATAGTAAAGCTACTGTTATAATGAGTTCTAAATACATTAAGTGGTTAAGTAGAGAGTGTAAGTAAAAAGGATTTAGATTTCAATTGCTTATTATTATTTTTAAAACCTTCTTTCTTCATTTTTATGGATAAAATGATTATTTTACATGGTTTTACTAATTATCTGGCTAATAACCAAAACTGTCCAGTTCAAAATTAACTTTATGCAGGGTTTTGCTTAAACATTTGTAACTTAAAACAATCATGATATTAGCTTGAAATTTGTTTTGCCTTTAGTTCATAAACTTGTATTTAAGAAAAATGTACTTGTATACTTAAAAGTACTGCAGACATCATAACAAATATAGGTGTAAAAAATATCTGTATTATTTATTTTTAATTAATAGAGATACATAATATATTTTATCTATTGTTATATTGATAACAGAGAATCGTAAAAGTACTTATAATTATGAACAGATCCTAAAAATATTAATTAATCTGGTAAAATATGCCCAAGTAATACCCCAAAAAATAAATAGTAACTTGCGTGAATTTGAGAGAATTTGTTGTCAATCACATATCAGTTATATAAAACTGTAGTTAAGTATAAAATGTAAAAAACACAACATTTTGTGTGTGCACGACTTAATGTTCTCCAAATTGGTATATAAGTAGGCTCATCTGTCACAAAAATTACATTAATGGAAATTTATTGCACAACAATATATCTCTGTAAAATCACTTTCTGCAAAAACGCGAACAACGATAAATCATTGTGAAACAGAAAAGGGGTTAAAAGGAAATTCTATTTTCAAATTACTCTATTAAATATATATTTTGTACATTGTGATTATAATAATGTCTAACAATTTTTAATATAATAATGTCTAACGGAAACATGTCCAACAAACATCTATAATTAAAACATTTATATTTAGTGCACCTAATGCAATGTTGAGGTCCTTAACAAATCCTAAATAATCAATTCAAATTGCCAGGGCCCGATTAAGGTTTTTGGCGCCCGTAGGCTATCTTGTACTTCGCGCCCCCCCCCCCCCCCCAACGGTTTCCGGCCGGCTTCCCTCTGTCAATTTTCAATAATAAAAAAGTGTTCTGCTGTATAGCGGCCATATTATATTTTTGTAATAAAATTTCAACTTACTTTAAATTTAAAGACCATTACAGAGAGAGACCATTTTAGAGTATAATTAAACTTTAGGAAAAGAACAACATTCAGCAACTAACTATAAACTTTAATTATTGTTCAAAGGTCTAATGATACATGTATGTATAAACTGCTATGTAATATGTTCAAATTCAACGGTTAAAAGAACTATGCTGTTTGCTGTCATTTCCTAAAAACACACACAAACAACGAACAAAAACAGCAAAATTATAGAAAGTGCAAACTTGCAAAGGGAAAGGATGCTTACTGCTGAGCATTTATTTGTATCTTTAAAATGGAATATGGTCTATTGTTGTAGACTTGTAGGTAACATTCTTTAAAGAGAATCAAGGGTTCTTATTTACCACTGGTTTTGTAGGACATACAAAAATGTGTCCTAGCTACAGCCAAACCTTACATGAGTTTTTAATTCTTATACATTTTTTTGTAGATTACTATCATTAAATAGTCACAAAATTCAAAGTTCAGCACTTTGTAATGTTACTTTCAAAAAATCTGTAGGCTTATTTTTTTCAAAATAAAATTAAAATGCATACTGTAATTTTAAGGCTGTTAAAAATTATGTGAATTTTATCTCTTACTTCAGTATAAATGCTGCCATAATAATGGAGATTTTATTGTTGTCCATTTTAATAAGAAAGCTTAGTAGCTACGTATAGCCTGTTTAATTAGCGTTTTAACTGTAAATCACTGAAAAAGGATTTATAATAAATCAATGAACATGGTCAAATTGGTCATCAACTTTCTCTGGTTTATTCAAAGTACATTATGTTACATAGAAATGACATTAGACTTTGGTATACAACTTGGTGACCTTGAAACATTTAATCACAATAACAAACAATGAGCTAGAACTATAAAATTATTAGGCCTACTGTTAACAAAAGAACTTTTTATTTTCTCATGACGATATATTCCCTGATTAAACAAAGTCTTTCTTCCGTGCTTTTGATGAGGCAAACGCATCGATCAAGGTCATCAAACGGAACGAGCTGTACATAGTCACTTTCTATAAATAAGAGAGCGAGTGCCTGGAGTTTTTCTTGCCGTAGAGTCGACCTCAAATAATTCTTGACTCGAGTAAGAGCAGAGCAGAAAAGGATCTTTCTCCGCTGCAATTAGACACCGCCATGCTCAAGAAGATCCGCAATGCCACTTCCACGTTCGGAAAAAGAGATTCAAGTTTTAGGGTTTTTACATGTTTCAATAGCCTGTAGGCTTTAGTCCCGGTCGGTTTGACTTTCTTCTTTTCCTCCATTCTGTCTGACAGTACATTTTCCTCTTCATAGAATGTATTATCATCTTTTAAAAATTTTTGAAGATACAAACACTCATCTGGAAATGAATCATCTAGGTCTGTTGAATATTCATTCATTAGCTTTGTTGCCTTTTCCTTCAAGATTGAACTCTCAATTTTATTCAAATTCCATAAAAAGTTGAAGGAGTCTCGTAGTGTGACATAAATTGATTTTCTCCTTGTTAGTTGCCCTAGGAGTGTATCAATTGCTTTGTAGTAACAATTTATCAGGAATGATTTCCGCGCCCATCAAACTCTCAGTGTGCCCCTCTTTGCTTTCTCCAAAAGGGATTTTTGGTTTCTTTTTCCTTGTATTGTCTTGTTTGTACTCTTGAGAATTGCACATAAGCTTTGCCTCACTTTCAAAGTTAGAAAATTGTTCCTCATTTCTTAATGAACTTAGAAAAGACTCTAGGAGCTCGTACGAAAGTGCTGTCTGATCTAAGTCTCCATCTTCAGATTGAAGTCGTACACTGATTTCATGAAACTTCATGAGTACTTTATTCCAAAAACAAATCATCATGGTCATTTCCAAAGACTGGAGCTTCTCTATCAGTTGTTTGGCTTCAAGTCGTACGTCTTTTTTATTTTCTTCGTTTTGAAGTGATGTCTTGTAACGCTGCGATTATTTGTTTATATGACTTGTGCATGGCTTTACTGGCATCTGCTCTTGCACTCCAGCGAGTTTTCGAAAGGGTCTTGACTGTCAAACATTCTTTGTCATATTGCGACAAGAGAATTTCCCATCTGTGTGTAGATGAATGGAAAAAGTTGTACATTTGCTGTGCCAGGGCAAAATATTCAACAGAACTACTACTACTTTCTGCAAGCGGTCGAAACCTACTAGCTGTAACGAATGAGCTGCGCAAGGAACGTAGTGAGCAAGAGGATTTTGCTCTTTGATTCGATTTTGAGAAGCCCCTTGTAACACCCAGACATGTTACTTGCATTGTTCGTAACTCTGACCTCTACAGTCACTGATATTTAAGTTCAAACTTTCAAGAGTATTTATCACAGCCTTCTCCATATCTTCCCCCTTTATGGCCACAATTTGGGGATGAACGTTATGAAACCGCTCATTAGGTGACCCGTCAGGTGCTACAAAACGAATGACAAAAGTCAATTGATCCACATTGGAAACATCTGGAGTAGAGTCGACAATAATCGAAAAATACTTAGAATTCTTGATATCTGACGTGATTTTGGATTTAACATTGTCAGCTAAACAGAGTAATAAACTCGTTAACGATCGTGGAAGATAAGTATGAGGGCACTCCTTTACCTTTATTTCCTAAACGAGCAACATGGTCAGCTATGAAAGGATTCAAACTTGCACAAAAGCTCGATACAGCCAAGGAAATTACCATTACTGGTTGACCCCAAAATTTCATTTTCACCATAAAAACGGAAGCCCTCGAGAAGTTAAATACTTAAACTACTTCAACAACTCTTGACAATACATCTCTCCAATACTTCAACTTCTACTTGATGCTGCTTCAAGTAGTTTTGCATCAATTCTCTGAGGTGCATTCATCCGGGTCAAATATTTGTTCACACATTCTCTGTGCTCTAGACTATTATCATGTTCTTGAATTTTGTGTGTGAATTTTTTTCCAATCATTAAAGCCGCATGTAGCTAAGGCAGTCGTCCCCCCATAGAGCTTACAAGGAGCACAGTATACATAGCCAGTTGATTTGGAATAAACTAAATGAGTTCTTTTTACAATCTCTCCATTTACAAGTTTTTTGAAAAAACAAGCTTTGTTCAAATAACGGTTTTGGTCAGAATACTGCCGCTTTGATTGGGGAAAAATCCCCACTGTCATTTTGATTGATGCTGTGCACTGCAAAGTATTCACGCAATGCCTCATTTACCAGCCATAAAGCGGGATCATCAAGATTTTTTGAATCGGTTACCTCTTTATTTGCTGGTACACAATCTTGCAACTGATGTCCCAAATCTGCTATTTGCTCGGTTGATGGTGGTGAAGGGACGTGTACAGGTGCAATTTCCGTTGTGGTGTCTGAGACATCGGTAGCAGTGGCACTGGCAGGCTGCTGAATCACTTCCACTTCACTATAACACCGCTGTCCTCACTCACAACGTTTCGTTCAGTTCCCGTGACGACCGGCAATGTCTCAAGCAGAACAACTGGGAGTTTCGGGTTTATTGAAAAAATCGTCTAGTCTATGAATTTTATTTAGAAGAGCACTTTCCCGTTCGTTACGCTCCCGGGCCCGTTTACGGTATTCGGAACCACTTGGTTTTTTACTCATAATGTAGCCTACATATGTAAAACAAGCAAACCGCTGCTTCTTCTAATATTTCAGTATCAAACACTCTACTCGACTTACGAATAAATGTCAGTGTTTATAATAACGAGCAATGACACCAATTAATCACAACGAAAGTCCAAATAATTCATAGGCCATAGGCCTAAAACAAACAGTGCAGACGAGGAGACGACTGACTGCAGCTGCAGCTACACTCTGTCACGAGCTCCTCCCGTTTGTGTTCAATGGGGTGATCGTGACAGGCGGAGAGAAAGAGTGGGGGCAGAGCCGAGCAGTACCGATAAATCCCGAACATTCCTGACAAACCCTGTACATGCGGCTGATAGCGACCTCAGTTCGGAACGGTTCTGATTTCTATTATCTTACGAATTAATGAGTCGTTTTATATCCGAACATATCTGCAAAACATAGAAATTATATCGAATTAATTATATTAATATTGAACTTTCTTTATAACTCCAAAGATACTTTACAAAATGTGAGATGGTGCACAACGAATAAAAATGTCATAATCTAGAATAGAATAGAAAAATTATTTATTTTCTTGAAAAATATGTACAATAGTAAAATTATATAAACATCATTTATACCTTAAGCACAAACACAAACATTGCTCCTTAGTTGTAGACACAATTGACATGAGAATAAAAATTAAAACAATGTTACTTTTTATTAAAGAAATATGAACATGTCTTTTTTTATTTTAATACAGCTAGGGTACATCAATAAACAAAATTCAAGAAAACAAAATAGGACCTCAAAAGGCAAGGAACTGCCTGTGGTAGAGGCTCCAACTTTCTTAGAAAAACAAAAGAAAACAACACTCAAGCAAATGAAATTAACAAATTAAATTCAAATACGATAAATCTACCCATTTAAACTAAGCTTTAATAAAACAAATTTGAATAAAAAACACATTATATAATTTTCAATAGTCTAAAGCTAATTCAGTATACATATAAATGCCATAAATTATAAATTATAACCATATCCAGTTATCTTTTTGTGATATTGGAATATATTCAAATTAATAGGACAAAAGCAACATATTATAATGTGGAGTCCTTAATTTGTAGTAAATAAATTAATAATTACTTAACCAAAAACATAATTATAGAAATATGACAAAATCAATGACAACTACCTGACTTAAATACCTAACATAGCACGTGACATAATTAATAAATACATTCAAGTTGAAATTTGCCCCGAATGTTTTTACCACTGTGGGTGTTACAAGCCCCAACACCCCTCTATTTGGACTAAATTTAAGATAATTTTTGTTAGTAATTTTTGTTAGATTCAAAATTTGTCTATAGATTATTAATATCATTCCATAATTTACTAAAATCAACTATTTCCACAAACATGATATACATTTCTCTGTAAAATGTTTTCGCTCCCTGAAATTTGCTGAAATTGGCTATAGCCATTTTAAGCCTATATGTCCATCCAGCTATATGCCTAAACTACAAAATAAACCAGCTAAATGAAAATGTGGTTCCTGTTATTGTAACTCTAGTGGTTACTCTGTGGTTATTTAAAACTCTGGTATTTATACGTTTTAATCTGAAAGCAATTTCATCTTTACAGTACCCATTACAAAATCAATTTCTCCAACTTACCTTTGGAAGTTATTGGCCGTAGATTAACATTACATTTAATGAGAAACACTTCAAATTATTTAGTTTAAATATATATATATATATATAATATATATATATATATATATATATATATATATATGATAAACTAGTGATAAGTCAAGCCAGCGTTTCTACGCCAGGTGCAGGGGTTGCAGTATTGGTTGACTCATATCTCCTTTCTGTGGCATGTCCTTTGATATCTTATCGTATTTTCTTTTGAGAACTTTAGTATTTGAAACACTTTGTTAAGTATTCATATTTTAATAACCTCAAATTATTACGATCAAGTTTTAACTTATAGCAATAGCAATATATTTTCTCTGTCTGTTTGTTGGATATATAGAGAATGAGAAATAAGCTATAGACTTGAAATTGTGCATGCAACTTCGACCAAGCCTGATAAGTGTCATTTTGTGTCGTCTGGCGTACGCGAATTATAATGCTGATCTGATCTATAGTACATGGAAATTATCGAATAATTTCTAACTGATAGTAATGTAACCTACAAATTATATTTATTTGATTAAGGCAGTTGGAAAATGCAATGAACCAAATATAATGTTACGAAACAATTTTATTGGTTTACATTTTAATACGAAAGATGCAATTAAAAAAACTCAACATAATTGTTGATTTTGTGTTTGGAGACCCTGAAGATAAATTCTTTAACTACTATGCTAAGTAGGGCTCTTTTTAATCCTCCTGGATGTTTAATCCACCCTCGAATGTTTTATAGCTACGCCACTGAATGTAACGAAGTTACTTTGTTACATTAGACTTCCTTACGTCTTTTTTGGTATTTCGATACTCCGTTGTATTGTTTATTTGTATGTAGACAAGAGTAATTGCCTGCCATTAATTACGTTGTAAAATCACGGTTCAATGAAATAAATTTAATTGCGCTGCATCCTGCAGCATCCAGCTTTGAAAATGTAATATATATTATTACATTTATACATATACATACATATACATATTACACACCAGGCTCTATTAAATTCAGAGGAGTACAGAGACGAGAACGCGCGGACTGCTTATTCCACTATTCTAATACGCGGGCTATCTCTAGTTGGCAGGAGGGGCCCCTCCATCCCCACTTTTTCTCTCCGCCTGTCACGATCACCCATTGAACACAAACGGGAGGAGCTCGTCACTCTGTCTCTATCTGTCAGAGAGCGTCAGTGCGGCGGCTGGCGGCGCCCCTCGCGCGAAGCAAAATTTCCCCTTTTAGTTTCCCTACCGTTACGATAATTACTATGCGTTGTCACTAATCGCTATTAATTAATTTCTTTTTCTACTTAATAGTTATTTTTAAGTAAATGGAGTAAATCTAAGGTTCTAGGTGGATGTGTAAATAATGTACAAAAATGTATAGTGAAGTTTTAGACCATACCATTTTATTTACTACATATAAAAAGCACTTCATCTTGAAATCCGAAGCGCCCCCCTAAAATCGTCACGGTCTCGCGCCCTAGGCTGCAGCCTACTTAGCCTACTGGTTAATCGGGGCCCTGCAAATTGCCAGTATAAGACCGTAAGCCTAAGTGATAATAAGTTTCAACCATACCACGTATTTATACACCGGTATTTTAATCTATCTTATAATGGGTTAATTAATGCTGAAAAGCAGTTGGTTAAAACAATAAATTTTACTATTAAAAAACCAATAAACAATTGACTCTGGTAAAGTGGTCAATCTGACTATCAAGTCTTTTCTACAAACAGTTTTGTTTTGATGAGTAACTTCAGTTTAATAGTCTTTGATTTTTGGAAAGGGAAAGATATTAAATTAATGATTGTAAAAAATACATTGCTTTGATTGCAGACAGTACTTACAATATATAGTTGAAGGCGATGTTCTTGATGATGTGTGCGTTCTGCAGTACAAGCTGCACATTCTCCGGGCAATCAGTACAGACGTGGTACCAGAACATGAGGAGAGCCTGCTTGTTGTGGTGGACTGGGATACCAGGCTCTGACAGCTTAGGGTGGAACAACTGCCACAGATCTAGCAGGTAGGGGCCAAACTGTAAGAGGAAGGAGTTCATCATTCTCATAACGAATCACTCAGCAAAGGAGGAATTTTCTCACTTAACACGAAAATGAATAGGGCAAAGTTTAAAAGAATTTTCAAGTTACATCTTTTCAAACATTTTAGTTAATGTGGAAAACAGAAACATAACATACTATAATGACATCCCAGATCAAGGTCATAATAATTGTTTGTCTACACATTTTTATGATAGTCGTTGTATCCAGAGTTATCAATTACTTTTAAAAGTTTGATGATTTGTCTACATAATCATCTTCATAACAACACTAGTACCATATTGTTGGCATAAGCCTCTTCTTCATCACAACACAACAAGCATACCATACAATTTGGCATATTGCTTTCCTATGATAAGTTAATACCCTGTTTTATTGTGTGTTTTATTTCTGTTTTGCATGTTTTATTGTATTGTGTGTTTGGTTGTTTGGATTTAGTCAAACAAAAGTAGTGTAGGTTATACCTGAAAGTGTCATCTGTTTTATAGATGTGCTATATTATTATGAAACGTTTGTGACAATAAAGATTTATTATTATTATTACCATAAGTTACGGATAAAATGACAATTTTATCAGCTGATTATTTTTATTATCAATGACCTAAGGAGTCAGCAAACTAGAAAAGTGGAGGTTATACAAATGTAATATATTATCTGATGATATTAACAAGAGAATATAATGGAATATAGTCAACGAGCTATTGGTTGGTAGTTATATTCATTTCAATTTTTTATTATTATTATTAAAATTATCAACTAACAACATGCAAAATTAAGCGTTTTCCATGTGTTGCCTTCCTTTTTCTGCTCACCATGAGTTTCTCAGTGCGGGAGATGGCGAAGTAGTTGAGCAGTGCGAAGTAGGCAGAGAGCTTGCTGGAGCCGTGTTGAGTTATCTCGGTGTACTGTCTGGCGACTTTGAGTAGCCGCAGCAGCACTGTGTAGACCTGGTGTAGTACAGCTTGGGCCTCAGGAGTGAGAATTACCTCTTTGTGTGGGCGAGCTGTGCGGTAACACTGGCGGAACTGTGTACTGGGCACCAGTGCCACTAGCAGATATGCTGCCGCTGTCACATCATCAGGACAAATCAGTGTTCAGTTGCAACTGACTATATAACAATATAAATATGAGTAGGGATGGGGTTGGGTTGTTGGTCTATGTGGTGTGTACGTGATTTGCGATAAGAGTGCTGGACAGAGAGGTGAAGGGGAGTAGTGATAATACGATGTATATGTGCTTGTTGATCTGATCTACAAAACACCTTTACAACAGTAATGATATTCACTGCTTGGAATAAAGAACTATGTTTTATCATTTTTCATCATTTAGAATTTCGTCATTCAAATGTTTGTGTAGTGAGATTATTAATAATAGGGGGCCAATAAAAACCAATTTAGATTCAGATTTCAATACCAAATAATTTAAGACTTAACAATAAATGCAGTAAGGTAGTGGGAAAACCCAGCAGGGATCACTTCTGGCTGGTTTATACCTTCCAGTTGAACCTACCACTGGACACAGCAAAAACCGATGTGTCACTTAAATATGGGCAACATTATGAATGCCCTGTAGCGGCACATCACTAACCGCAAATGTTGAGATTCTGGGGTTCAAGGGCAATTCAATAGGTCTACTCTACAGCATGAGATGACTGTTGAATTGGTGGGGTTTGTCCCCTAAACTCTCAACAAGGGTATGCCACCCCTTGCCTGCCTACTTTGACTGGAGAGGCTGGTCCACAGCTAAGAAACGCTGTAGAAACTACACAGGCAATACAAAACAAATATCGGGGAAAACTGAGCTCAAATATTTTGTTTCTTCATGGCAACACATAGCCACTCAACAGCTCTTGGATGATTTTAGAATGGCAGATGTTCCAATCATCCTCCATACAGACCAAATCTAGCACCAAGTAACTATCACTTCTTTTTTCAGCAATGAAGACACGGCTCGTATGCAGGACTTCAACAGTGACGTTGAACTTCACGCCAGTGTTAATTAGTGGTTAGGATCTCAGGTGACAGATTTCTTTAAAGTTGGAATCGAAAAACTTATGGCATACTATGATAAGTGCTTCAATTTGAATGGAGATTACATTGAAGAATAGCCAAAGAATGTTGCTTTCAAATGTATATAATGAAGGTTTTTTTCTCTAACTTCTGAAAATTGTTAAAATTTCAAAATGTCTGTTAATTTTTGGACAGCCCTCGTATATGTTTAATGCAAATCTCGCATGTTCTTTTATTGTTGCCATCAATGTTATTTTTAACGGAAATTTGTTACATGATGTAACTACTTGAATGCAAATGAGAAAACACTTTTTTAATGCAGTAAAAAGTTAAAGATTAATTTTTCTCTAATCTTTAATAAAAAAAGTACTACACTAAAACAATTATATATATATATATATATCACTTCTTAAATTTTATGATAGAGAGACTCATACCATACTTACCAGAACGAACTCTTTGGTTGTTGTGAGCAAGAAGATAATGTTGTAACCAGTTCTCCAGACCTGTCATGACCCATGCATGCGCAATCTTGTTGCGAGGCACCTGCATTGCTAACCAGTCGAACGCACTCTGCGGAGTCACCTCCATCACTTCCAACATGCGAGCCAACACCAACTCCGTGAAACACGGCAATCCTGGCGGCCCCACATTCGTCACTTCTACCAGTAATGTCAGCAACTTGAAGAACGGCTGACACATCTGTTATAAAAACTTGTGAGAGACTTTTGGAAAAATAGACTGTAATGAATAAACAACTAATACTGTAAAGAATTTAAAGTAAGCTACAATAAGTAAGCTTGTAAGCTTTAATACAATTTTAACACATTGAAATAACCATTGAATTCTTACATCAGAAAACTTGTGGATGGCCGAGAAGATCATTGCAACGATGTGACTAGCTAACCTCTCGTTCCAGCGACACAGAGAGAAGATCAGGTTCCTCGTCTGGTGTAGGTTGATACAGTCTTTGATTTGTTGAAATAAGAACGGAAAGCCCTGCAACAGAATAAAAGTACCTGAGAAAGTCTCTTTGAGGACAAGTTACAAACTTTATCAGAGTATGAAATTGGATGACACCAATGTAGAAGGAGGTGATGTTGGTAATGACCAGAAGGGAATTTTGAGGAAGTGGTTTTAAGGGAATTCGGAAAGTTCAGTGAGGAAATAAAGCATTTGATAAGGAATGTTATGGGTTTCATATTGTTTACAAAATATTAAATTATTTGGTTTAAAATTGCATTACATTGTTGAAATTAGTGATGGGCCAATAAAAAAAATCAATTCTGGGCCAAAGTTGTGGTCTCGATTCTAGATTCTGAATAGTATATGAATCACATTGATACTTGATTCTTTACTTATTATAAATAAATAAGTGGGCAGACCACTTCAACGAATATCCGTTGAATGGCAATCGGAGGTATTATGCAATTGGTTAAATCAAGTTCTTATTTAGGAAAAAAAACTCACATTAGTTTTATCTGAACTTAATACGAGGGCTGTTCAGAAAGTAACCTCCGGTCGATTGAAAAAAATACACCAAGTTAAGTAAAAATATTTTAATATATACATCTTACAACTACATCTTTGCACTATTTTTCGACATAGTCTCCATCACGATTGAGGCACTTATCGTATCTCTTCACAAGCTTTGAAATTCCTTCTGCATAAAAATCACCCGCCTGTGCCTTGAGCCAGCCTGTGACCGCATCTTTGAGCTCTTCGTCGTCATCAAACCGCTGGGACCCGAGCCATTTCTTCATATGCATGAAGAGGTGATAGTCGCTTGGCGCCAGATCTGGGCTGTAAGGTGGATGGTTGAAAACGTCCCACTTGAAGGACTTAAGAAGGGCTGTTGTTCTGCAAGCAGAGTGAGGACGGGCGTTATCGTGCAAAAAAACGATACCGGAAGTCAGCATACCACGGCGTTTGTTCTGTATAGCCCGTCGTAATGTTTTTAGTGTTTCACAGTACACGTCTTGATTAATGGTCGTCCCACGTTCCATGAATTCAAACCAACAACACCCCTTTGGCATCCCAAAACACCGTTGCCATCAGTTTTCTGGCAGAAAAATCTTGCCGGGCTTTTTTTGGTTTGGTAGGCGAATCTGAATGTGCCCACATCTTTGATTGTTCTTTTGTCTCAGGGTTTACGTACTTAATCCAGGTTTCGTCACCGGTCACGATTCTGTTTAACAATGGTTCTCCTTTGTCCGCATAACGTGACAGAAAGTCTAATGCAGAGGCCATTCTTTGAGTTTTGTGGTGGTCGGTAAGAATTTTGGGCACCCATCGTGCACATAACTTACGGTAACCCAATCTTGCTGTCACTATCTCGTACAAAAGAGTCTTAGAAATCTGTGGAAAATCAGTAGACAACTCCGCCATTGTGAAACGTCGATTTTCACGAACTTTTGCATCAACTGTCTGAACGAGTTCGTCAGTCACCAAGGATGGTCTACCACTCCTCTCTTCATCATGAACGTTTTCTCGTCCACTTTTAAATAAACGTACCCATTCACGGACAACTCCTTCACTCATAACTTGTGGTCCGTACACGGCACAAAGCTCACGATGAATAGCTGCTGCAGAGTATCCTTTGGCTGTAAAAAACCGTATAACAGCACGCACTTCACATTTGGCGGTATTTTCTATTGCAGCACACATTTCAAACTGCCACAAAAACTAAACTAGCGCAGGTACGATGTTCACTCGACTACAGCTTGATGCCGACTGACCTGCTTAGTGCGTGAATGCACAGATGGCGCGCTACTCCCCTCCACTACCCGCACTGTGACCAACCGGAGGTTACTTTCTGAACAGCCCTCGTATATTGGCTGTGTATAATTTGTATATTACGGAATGGCAAATTATGTGATAATAGAGCCATCACAATCTGATTAATATTAATTGTAAAAAGCACCCACACAATAGAAAAATAAAAATGTAATAATGCTTCCGAAACAGAATTTATAAATAGCACTAACATATTTTTGTTTGTTTTTAAGACATTTTAGGGCAATATTACTTGTAGTACAAAATGCTTGATTGTATACGTTTATCCTCTGTTATACATTATAATTAAGGTAAAATCTTTTTTATTGTTTGATTAGACAAAATTACTTAGTAAAATTGTGTTATCCACAGAGTTTTGTAAAAGCACTATAATTCGATTTGTATTTTTTTTTTAATTTGTCCTAATATACAAAGTTTGTTTTAACTGAGCAACGTATTAATATTTAAATTAGTCCTACAACTTTACTGTCTTTTTCATTGCTCTTATTAATGTTTGCTTTTAAGGAAACTGGAATTTCTATCTGTTACAATGCTAATAAATTGGTGAATGGCCATGCCAATCCAAAATGTATGTGCCACCACTGATACATATCTGCGCCTAGCCATAAAGGTTTTAAGAGACAATCGGAAAATTACGTACCTTGGTACCAGCAATGACACTGTAGTCCGCTGCTGAGAGGCGAAGATTGTGATCAGGACCTCTCGACTTTTCCACTAATAGGGCAATTAGTGTGATCATCTTGTCCAGAGACTGAGGTTTGTACTTGTCTGTAGGCAGTGGCACCACCTCCTCCTCCTCTTCTTCCTCACTCACAACTTCCACCTGATAATATGCATTGTTTACAGGTTTAATCAGTCATACAAGTATAGTTTTACAACAAATATTATATTGTTTATATGTTTATGGGTGTATTGATTCTTATCACGCACAAATTTAAAAAAATAAAAATGATAAAAATTTGAGCTCAACTTACATAGTCATGACTTTTCTGTCCTAGGTAAAAGTTGACCATGGTGGAAATAGCATGGATGGATATTAGGAACTGACTTTCATCTTCACCCATCTTGCTGAACTCATACAGAAGGGCAAAATATTCAGTCAGGTGTTTCAGGTGAGGTTTGGCTCCATGTTCCATCTAAACAAACACAAGTATAAAGTTAGTTCACTGTACATCAAAACCTACTGAGCATGACATAATTACCATCAAATTATGTAATTACATAGCTCATACGAATTATGTAACAATGTTGAAATCTGATTCAAGGGCCAATGGCTACAAAAATACAAATGCGTTGTTACTGAATGTCATAAGAGTTATCCTATCCATTTAGGAAATTGAAATAAAATAAGCAGTACATTTTACTTATCATTTCTGAATAAAAATATAAAAGATGGCAGACAGTGTAATTAATTATTAATACTGGACAAGTCAGGAGTATACCACACCATGTGTCGCGTAACGTCTTTCCTGAGGTTGTACGAAAAGTTTGTACAAACATTGTATGAAAAAGCATTCTCAGTTTGTGTACGAATTTATTTAATCCATTATTTTCTCACTGTCATCATGTTGGTTACCCCCAAGACCAATGCAAAAATCTTTTCTAACTCTAAGCCAAATCCCATGGAGTGACAAGTACCATCACCACTATCCAATGTTGCTTATGTATAAATGAAGCTTCATGTAAAATTTCAAGTCCATAAGTCCGTTCGTTCTTCAGACGGACAGAAATAAAGTAAAATTTGTCCAACCTCTTGAATGATGAGTTTCACCAAGGCTCTGCCGATAAATATTTCAATTTATTTTATTTTAATTGCACCACTTTATCTTGTATACTTTGAAACAAAATTATTAGTCACTCTAGAATAGTATTAAAAAAATTACATTTTGAACATATGTTGTGATTTTTCCTATATTGTAAAATGCCATAATACAAAGGTGTGAGGTGTGCCATAATACAAGCAATGTTAGCCATAACAAATGCTTGAAATGCTAAACCTAATTTCTTACTGAGCAAAATTTTCAATAAAACATATTATTCAAAAGAATTCAAAGTGGATAACACAGATGAACATCCACAGAGTACTAAAATCAGTAAAACTGAAAAGAGAGAAGCAGTGAGAACAGTACCAGTGACAGCAACATGCGGATGAACATGGTGACACAGCTGAGGTAGCCGATCTTGTCTGGGTCACACTCCTCCATGCCATCATCATCTGAGTCCATCTTGAGAAACAGTTGAGAGTGGTTGGGCCTAAGACAAATCATCTCAAGAGTGATTCAACGATTTCATTTTATCTCCTTCATTTATACAGTCAATATATATATATATATATATATATTATATACAGAATATATATTTATATCATAAAAAAAGATTATATTTTTATCTATATGCAAGCACAGTACATTTAACAGTAAGAGCAAAGTTGACCAACATTAAAGTTTGTGTATATTTTGTATGGTGGAGCTCTTCCGATCCTTGAACGGAAATGGTTAATTCCTAATGGTGTAAATGGAAAAGCCTGTCTTCACGAAAAACATAAGGAAAGGTACCAGGAGCAGATGACAGATTTTCAGACATTTACCATCATGGTATGAATAAAAAACTAAAATACACAGTATATGTCTAAAACTTTGTTGCTCTGTCAAAAATCAATTTTACACAAAGAATACCTGAGCAGCTGTATCACGTGTTGACATAGCCTCTGGAACATCTGCCGCACCATCTGGTTAGGGCATTTGATCAGGATTTGCACAGGCCACCAGTTGTTGTGGGCCATGTGCTGAAGAAACCACTCACAGGCGTTCTGTGACGTGTTAAACTGTTTCGTTAGTAACTCCACCCACTGCACCATTGTTGGCTGCAACAAACATCATTCCATCATGTCAACTACGATAACTGTGAGTGAATGTAATGAATGAACTATCCTCCAGGTCTGTGTGGACAATACACAGAGTAAAGATGTATAATGATGGTGGTATTTTGATGCTGGAATAAAATGTTGCAGAATAATTATAATTCCATCAATAAGAAATGATTACATATTGTTTGTGATTAAAAGTTCAGACATAAATATTGAAAAATACATACTTAGGCCTGCAAAAAATGTAATAGTACATGTATGTATATTTATATGTAGAAAAAAATTATGTCCGAAAATGTAAATTTGATTATGTAAAAACCATTGAATTAAAACCATTGTTTATACATGGGAAATGTTATATTTTCGTTTTATATGCAATTGTTTATACATGTACCAACTTTTTAAGCTCTAGTATATCAAATAAATATTTTGTATATACTTTTTGAGTGACTAGTACAAAGCTTGAAAGATATAAATTTGTTCTTTCATTATACACTTTAAAAGAAAAATTTGTTCTTTCATTATAGTATCAAAAAGGAAATCTCAATTAATATTAATTTACATTTGTGCATCCAACTGCATAATTTTGTACAATGGATACATAAATGTATGTTACCATATCATATTGTTAATAATGCTTTCTTTCTGAACATATTTAACAAGCATGGTTTTTTATTATAGATTATACAACAGACTCTCGATTAAATGCAACTTGATTAACCAAATTTCCCTGCTAATCAATATGATTCTGAAAAAAAAGAAATATTTTAAATATTTTACTCACATAAATTAATAATGACCTCAAAATAAAATGAAGTATAAAACAAAGCAGCACAGTATTATCATGGATATGCAGTGTACTTCTTGCTTAACATGTGGTTTTTCTATAAAAAGGACAATATTGTGTATTATTCCATATTAATCATATTCATATATAATCAAATTATCTCTGTTGTCCCATTAAATTTGGTAACATTTTACTTTGGTAAACCTGATTTATTTTAAAATTTGAAAATGAGTTCACATTTAAAAAGTTATTCAGAAAACAGTAAACATTTCTTTAATATAAATAATACTACTTAGTTACCAACAATTCAAACTCTGTTGGTTAAAGTTAATTAATTTGTCACCTTTTCTTTGGCATGGATGAATGTCTCGATAAAGAAGGTGGTGGAAAGTTGTGCAGCCATCTCAATGACCTCTTGTGGATTATCCAGAGTCTGTGAGACATAACCGCAAATCTGCCACATGAACCTGTGGAGAGACATTATTTCTTAAGAGAATTACATTGGCTATTGTGTTATACTTTAATTCAGAAGCCAAGCCTTTCAGATAAAGAACTGTCAGCTTGACAAATTTTAAAAACTATATTTGTCACAACTAACAAATCCATACTAACTGTACGTAGGTGTGTTCAAAGATATTCTTGTCCCTGAGGAAGTGCATATTGTCCTGCCATATCCAGTCCTCCAGTTCCTTGGACAGTGTGATAGCCTGAGGAGCCGCTGGAGTCTGTGTAACTGCCATATCCTCCTTGGAGCCACCCTCCCCTCCACCACGCTCACTAGGTGTGCGCTCATAGAATAACATATAAGCGCTGTTTGTCTTCTCAAAACTCAGATCCATGAACTTGTCGGTTACCGAATCATATGTTTTGCTCTGAAAAACAAATCCTTAGATACAAATCATTTCTGATAATGAAAGCATTAAAAAATTATAAAAGAGTAGTAGAAATAGTGAAACAATATAGGTAAAAGGTATCAGGTTAATGATGAAACAGGCTCAATATATTTTTGCCATTGAAGTCATGTTAACGCCATAAGAGGCTTAATAAGCAATTCAGTTCTATCTAGATACAATTGATTAATGGTTTTATATTACATATCTGTACAAAATAATAATAGAGTTCATCTGGAAAGTAGAAGGGAAAGCATGGTTTCAGGAAAGATAGATATACGGAAGATGCTCTTATTAATGTTATAGACATGATTTATTCTATCTTGCTTAAATGAAGGTAGAAAATTTACTGATCTTTTCATAGATTTTAAAAAGACCTTTCATTTGGTGGACCACAGTATAAATTTGCAAAATTTATGTGATAAAAGATTGTAACAAATGCTGTTTTTTGCTATGGTACATTAAAGGCTTAATGTGGAGTTATTTGCTAAGGAGGGACTATTAAATATTGAACAGAGGCTAAGAGTCATACAAAATGATTTCATAACAATAATTACAAATAAAAGAATTTAAGGGAGCTCCTTTTCTATTTTCTTTCAGTTACAACATTTTACCATTGTAAATTTGTTTTATATTTCAATTTCTTGGGATTTAAAAAAATTAGAAGTGGTAATTTAGAAACTACAAACCGATAATACTAGCTCTAAAATCAATATAAATTAGCTAGCAAAGATAAATATGTATTTTTCTTGTAAATATCTGTTTCCTGCTAAAAAAAGAATTATTTTTAGAAATTTTATAAATAACTAGTGAAAACATAATTTAATCAAACAACTACTGTATTTTCTGAAAAGCTAAACATGTGTAAATTAACGTTCAATTCAAAATGTCATTAAAAATCAAGTATTTTCTTAGAAAATTCATTATAAAAGGAGTCATTAGGAAACACAGGCTATATAAAAAACATTTTGTAATAAAAAAACTGCTTTTGTTATTAAAATACAATGAAAACACAAAAACAATATACTGTTAACTTTTCTGCTCATAGGTTCAATCTATTTCTTTACAAGAGGGTTTATTATTATTTAAATAAAGTAAAAGCAATCCTTTCCCACCCACCGTCATTTCCCCACCAAAACACTCAGCCGCAATCTGCTTAGGGTCGAAAGGCTTGACCTCAGCATCGTTGAAGAGAAACCACTTATCGCGGGCACGATCGCGGATGAAACTGTAGTAATGACCACCATCTGCCGTGCCTGTGTGTACTGTCACACCAATTAGGTCATATTCATAGCACTCCTCCTCCTCCTTTTCCTTTTCATCCTTATCCTGTTCCTTGCTTTCTTGGTCTTTCTCCTCTGAAAAAATTACAAATATTACTTTTTACTATAGTAATATTTTATGAGTGAATAAATGTACTGTCTAATTTTTTCTAAATATTTCTGTCTGCTTGGAAAGGTTTTGCTTAACTATGGTATATTATCATCTACGAAAAAGAATGATTTTTTTCTGAAGATTTTTAATCTTGTTTATAATACTGTAAGTGACAGTTAAAACTTTGATGTTGATTTAGATCAGATGTAAAATTTACCATTTAACAGTTAGGATCTCATTCTAATGAAAATGTTTGTGGTTATACTCATAATAACGAACTAAGGAACTGGTGCAACAAAATATGGAGTATATTAACATGCATGCTTAATATGTTCACATATTAACACTGTTATTGACCTTGGCTCTCAGAAATTTCAACTATACAACCTTGTACAGCCAATACCATCTAGATCCAGATTTACACCTGGTTTAGCTAAAAATTAAATCAGATCCATATCTGGTGGATAATCTGGTAGTCTAATGTAATCTGTCGTTTGTCTCTCAAATCATGTTTTGCTTTACACAAGTTGTACATTAAACATGAGATAATCTACCTTGGTACTGTTGTGGCATGAGGTGTTTCTCTACATAGCCAGACATGTCCAGCCTAAGTGGAAACGAGAAATGAGTGTTCACCTTCTCCTTCAGCATTGTGACCATGTTAAACGTGTACCTCATCGTGTTGAAGCACAGAATATTGGGTAACTTCTTGAAGCACGCTCTGAAATTTTAAAATAATTTATGAGTAATGTGGTAAATGAATTTAAGGATTGAGTTGAATAATGTTTCACTGTGTGGGTGTGTGAGCAATACATTTATGTAAGATAAATATAATTATGATAAAAACATAACTTCCTTGATTGGTGAAAGTAAATATTTTTGTAGTAACTAGAAAACTATAAAGTAACAGGTTTTCAACAAAATATTGTTTACAATACTTTTGTGTGTGGTTTTTTTGTGTGAAACAACTAAGCTTTTAAACAACATATCCAATTTATATACTTCACACTGAAAATCCCATGTATGAGCATATTTTAAAGTGAAAACAACTTGACTCAAAACGGTAAAATGAAAACTGCAAATTAGCCAAAATAGGCCTACCAGCTTAGGAAAATAAACTGGCCAGTTCTGTGGTTAGTGGATTAGAACAGACGTGAAGAAAAGCACTTTATAATGATGTGAAACATAGGTAATTAAGAAAAACACATATTTAACTTACTATTTCAGGCAATCTAAGCCTACAGATAATTTGCTTTTTAAAATACAAAATTTTAACAATATTTTCAATAAGGTAGAGACTTTGTCACTTTGCTTTAAAGCAAAATAATAAACATCTCTTATTTCCGAGATAAAAATATGTGCTGTATTAATATTACAATTTTAAATAATGTTTTTTTGACAGTGTATGTTTTGAAAGCACAACAGAATTACATACATTTCCCATTGTTATGTGCTACATCAGAAACACAGGTTGAGTGCATCATGTTTTACAGCAGTACATCTCTGTTATATCATGAATATTCATTTATGCATCTCCTGACTTGGAGCTAGAAGTCAAATATACAAGGCACGTCCAGAAAGTAAGTGTACTGGTACTCTTACAGCTGTAGGGAACACTTTTTCGACATGTTGGCAACACTGCCGTGTAGCCTGAATCCTCTCCTTCAAAACGAGACCAATCCGAGGTTAGTGTGTTGAAAACTCTTGACACAATAGCATTTCTCGCGAAAAATGTCGATCATGTCTCCTGCCACGTGGAAAATTCGCACCGTCATTGGGTACCTCGTTGTGAGGGGAAAAGCTCCGGTTGAAATTTGAGGTGAAAACTGTTTAGACTGCCTCTTAGTTTCAGACGTGTAGTGGGCAACCCAAGTTTCATCTCTAGTGACAATAGAATAGAGAAAATTATCACCTTCGAGTTCGTAGCGTTCCAAAAACTCTGGAGCTCTGCACTCAATTCAACTTTTGCTGTTCTCTCAGCTGTTTTGGATCCACCTAGCAGACAATTTCAGATATCCGAGAGTTTCTGTGATTGTTTCGTGTATCAGAGATCTGGAGATTTGCAAAAACATCGCAGAAAGTTCATCTAACGTCAATCTGCGATCGTCACTGATCGCATTTTTTGATAGTCACAGTTGGTCTTCCGCTCCTCTGATCGTCATGCACGGAAGTACGGCCATTTTGAAACTCGTGACACCACTTGTGCACGCTCGTACGATTCATAGCTCCATTACCGT
This sequence comes from Homalodisca vitripennis, assembly GCF_021130785.1. Taxonomy (NCBI): domain Eukaryota; kingdom Metazoa; phylum Arthropoda; class Insecta; order Hemiptera; family Cicadellidae; genus Homalodisca; species Homalodisca vitripennis. Next base: position 143,731,823 of record NC_060207.1, read on the forward strand.
AAACAATTTTCACCTCATTATAAATTCCAACCTGAGCGTGAATTTCGCACTTGGCGGAAGATACGATCAACATTTTTCACGAGAGATGCTACTTTGTCAAGAGTTTTCAATACGCTAACCTCGGATTGGTCTCGTTTTGAAGGGGAGGACTCGGGCTACGCGCCAGTATTGCCAACATGTCAGAAATGTATTCCCTGCAGCTGTGAGAGTACCAGTACACTTACTTTCTGGACGTGCCTCGTATGTTTATAATTTTAATGTATCTATTTTTGTTATTAACATTGACGTGTTTTGTAACAAATCAATACTAAAGTTTTTAGGCCTAAATTTGTTACTAATCAGTATTGACAACGGTATTCCACTTAGTAATGGTGAATAGACCCTATTACAACATTGATCCTATCCATGAGTACAATAACATAATCTCCTTAGACTACAAAACCAGACTTTACACATGCAAAATATTTGTACTTTTGGTAAAAATCAAATTTAATTTAAGGCAACTAATGAAACTCTGTATCTGTATTTATAATGAGCTTGTGTAAACATCTTAAAAAACAAACTATTCCATTATTCACACTCAAGTTGGAAATTTATCCCATGTACCTATATTTAATATGATTACACAATTTGGTTAAACCAATTATTTTCTGAGGCCATCAAAAATAATTGTCTTGAGATTTCATTTTACAATTTTAATTTTAAGCTTATGATGCTTTACATACATATGTAAACAAAAATATGTTTACATATTTAACACAACATGTGTGTAAACATGTTTATATGTTTTATGTTTTAACAAAAATTAAGTTACCAAAACATGGTAGGCTTTTTGCATCTAGTACGCTGTAGACCAACTACTTCATGGTTACTATGGTCTGTGAGTCCATGACAAGAATTTAGGAGTTGCCATACAGTTTAAGTATGGTTTGAAAAGGTCTTGATGTGTCAATCTAGAATACAACACAATGCGAGGTAATATTGCAAAGAAATGTAAGTTCTATTAGTATACGTACAATATTGCCTGCAGTACGTGTATTAAAATTGTGTCACAAAGTAAAAAAAGTGTTACTAACCTCTTCTCAGCCCGAACTTTCTTGCCGCACTGTGAACATGTGTACATGTTATCACCCTCCAGGGTGTCTTTCACAGTGACTTCATCCAAACTCTCATATAGGTTGCGCATGTCTGCCACTTGGCAACGCACTGTGTAGAATTCTTCTAGCGTACGACTAACATGATCACAGTCCTAAAGAAAACGCAAACGGTTCAGTTATTGCCTTTACACTTTTGCTCTACGGCTTAACAATTATTAAAGAACTGAGTAATAGTTCAAAATCAAACTTTTACATTAGAAGCAGGCAGATTGAATCCTTGGACCACCATATCTTGAAGTAAATTTAGATTTGATATTTTTCCCAATAAAAGGTAACTAAATCTCTTATTGACATTTTTTCAAGTTAAAAATACATTTTCATGTCGAGCAAATCAACACAGTATATGTTTTGACATGCATAGTTATGAATTTTTTTATTCTTATTTTTGAAAGCAAGTTTTATCCACTACCGGCTTGCTAGACCTGACGTAGCTTCACCAGAGCCCCGTTAGCCGTCTCTTTGAGCCGTTGCCCGTCCCTCACGACGAGGACGAGGGGTTGGACTTAGAGGGAGGAGAAAGAGGTTTTGAAGACGTGGAAAGAGTATTTTAAGGAACTACTGGAAAGGGAACAGAAAATGAAGAGGAAAAGAAGAGAGATATGACAGAGGAAAACAGAAGATGAAGAGGATTTTAGTATGTGCGAATTGGAAAAAGCGGTTTGTTTAAAGAGATGAAAGAGGGGAAATCTGCGGGAATAGACGAGCTGACGGCTGAGATGATAAAGGCGGCGGGGCCCATTGGGAATTCAATGGTTGTACAGAGTGATGAGAGTGATTTGGAAGGAAAAAGAAGATACCAGAAGACTGGAAAATGGGAATAATAGTGACGATTTTTAAGAAAGGCAATAAGCAAAAAATGCGGAGAATTACAGGGGAATAAACTTTGTTGTGCCATACACAAAAAAATTTATGAAAAAATACTGTTGCAGAAAATTAGACCAGTACTGGAAGAAAACAGGAAGAGAGGAGCAATGTGGTTTTAGGAAAGGTAGGTCAACGGTGGATGCTATTGTTTTTGTGATGAGACAAAGTGTTAGAAAAGAGGTGGGAATACGGAAAAGATACAATGGTAGCGTTTATAGACCTACAGAAGGCATATGATAAGGTACTGAGAGAAAGGATATGGGAGAGTATGAGAAAGAGAAGGATTGCGTGAGGGAATAGTAGAAAAGAATAAAGAACCTGTACGGCATATGTAAAAAACAGGGTAAGAATTGAAGAAAAATATACAGATACTTTTAAAACAGAGAGAGGAGTAAGGCAGGGAAGCATATTGTCACCTTTCCTTTTCAATATTATAATGGATGAAATTATTCTAGAAGTACAAGGAAACAGGAGGAGCAGAAGAACTTAAGACAATTAGCATATGCGGGATGACATAATGTTATGGGAAAATAGGGGAAGAAGAGTTAGAACGAGGAGTTAAACAAATGGGCAAAAGTGGCGAAGAAAATATGGTTTAGAGATGAACATACAAAAATGTAAAGTAATGAAAGTAGAGAGAAGGGATGGAAATAACAAAGACGTGTTAGTTGAAGGAAAAAGACTTGAAAAGGTGAAGGAATTCTGTTATTTAGGAAGTATCATAACAGATAGGGGCACAATAAGAGAAGAGATAGGAAAACAGAATATGGAAGAGTGGAAAGTTTTTCAATATGGTAAAGAAAGATTGTGTGGAGTTGGAACATTGGGAAAGAATCAAAAAGTATTGATGTATAAAATCTTATTTCCAACAATTTTATTATATGGAGCAGAGACGTGGGACGTGGACTAAAAATGATTTAAGCAGATTGCAAGCTGCAGAAATGAGGATTTTTAAGAGGGATAGAGAAGACTACAAGAAGAGATAGAATAAGGAACGAAATAACCAGAGAAAGATTGAAGGTTAGTTTCACTGCAAGAGACAATGGAAGGAAGAAGAATACAGTGGATGGGGGCATGTGAAGAGGATGGGAGATAATAGAATGCCTAGAATAGCACTGGAGAAGAAGGAGGAAGGAGGAAGAAGACCAAGAGGAAGACGAGAGGAAGATGGGAGGACCAAGTGTGGGAAAGGACATAGAGAGAAGGGGACTACAGAAAATACAGGTGGATGAAGAGGAGACATGGAACGATAGACTAAAGTGGAGGAGGCTGTGTACGACGACCCGTGAGAACGGAAACGTCTAACGATGATGATGATGATGAGTTATGAATTTCAGCATTACACTATTTTTAATATAATAAATAAATGCATCATACTCATTTACCAAATGTACGAATTATAACATAAATAAAATCATAAGGTAGATTACTATTTTACTATGTTATATTATGTAACTTTATAAACATTAAGCTGAAAGAATATAAATGAGCCAGTTTTTATAATAATAATAATGTCTTAAATTATTTTAAATACAATGTATTAAATTATATCAATGTTTCAGACACAATTTTATATAGTATAAAGACAAGCAGCTCCAATTACATGAATGTTCAAATCAACAAGTAAATATTTATGGTATTTAATTAACTCATAATTTTATCAAAATACAAAATTATATAGATATAAAAATATCTGATTATACAGATCTAAAATTTAAGAAGTAATTTAAATTAAAATCTGAATTTTTTTTCTCAATCCACCTAAAAAAATTTTAAATTTAAAAGCATCATTAATGCATTAATGTATTACCAGTAACTGATTCTATTGATATGCTGTGTTTTACATGTTTCCTGAATTTATTGTTTCATTTAAATAAAAAGTGTTAGTTTCAAATAGCTAATGTTTGCAAAAGCTAATGTATATTCTGTCAGTTATGCCGTTCTGTGATAAAAGTTTTTATTTGGGTGTGGATAAGTAACCAAATAACTGATATACGAAATATTTTTTTAGTCCTAAATTTCGAACTTAGCGTGATGGGCGGCGCCCGTCATTGGTAATTAAGGCGATGCCAACTAATTGATGGACAATATACATCAATAGTAGCCGATGGATTAAAAAAAGTGATTAGAAATATATGAGTAGCATAATTACATTACCCAGCAGGGATCACTTCTGGCTGGTTTATACCTTCCACTGAGCACAGCAAAAACCGATGTCTAACTTAAATCTGGGCAACCTTATGGATGACCAGGAATGGCACATCATTAATTGTAAACGTTGAGATTCTCGGGTGTAAGGGTAATTCGATAGGTCTAGTCTACTGTGGGAGATGACTGTTGGAGTTAGTGGGGATCGTTCCCTAAGTATCAGAGGTTCTTGCTAGCCTCAACTAGGGTGTGCCACCCCCAGCCTGCTTTTACTGGAGAGGATGATTCAGAGCTGGTCTCCCCTTATTCTGGGGAGACATAATTTAAATTATATTTTCAAAAGTGAAAGAGCAAATGACTTACCAAAGATACCACATTGTTACTGATGACTCCACCAAACAAAGTTTTGACTAGCTTTTTCAGTTCCGGCGTCATTTCTTCCAGTTTAGAGACTAGATCGATGAAGAACTCCGCCATATCCTTCTGCTCGCCTGTGTTGAGAGGCTGGTGGTCCATCGTGTACACTTTACAGAAACTGCGAGGGTTGTATGCTTTCCTTTCACTCTCCTGAAATTAAGGGTACAATGAGTCAAACTACTCTTATCTCTTACACCAGAAAAGATACAATTTTTCAAATACACCATATTCTATTGCATAACCTTTATTTGGTCTTTAAAGAATTTTTACCAAGAATAATGATCAGAAACAAAAACAATTAAATGTTTAAGCCTCCCGAGTTCAACCATGTCAGTTTCAATGTGAACTGGTTTAATTTTTTAATATATTAACTTTTGTGAGATCTGAAATTTTTTTCTTAAAGACATTTCAGGGAACTTCAGCCTTACTCCTGGCTACAGATGTAAATTAAAAATTACCAATAAGAAATAAAGGGCAGAGAAGTAAAGAGGTTAAACCCCATTTTTGTATATAAAATAGAAAAAAATTGGCTTGCAATTGTTGCAACAAGTACAGTTTTTTTTAACATGCTAAAACTGTACTCTTGTTTATTAAATAACGAAGAACACTAATACTTTATTAGAACATTTACTGATTTGAATTGGATTTTCAAAGAGTTCGACAAAGTGGTCCTTACCTCCTGTATATTTTTAATTCTTGTAATGCTTAAGGCTTAAATATGCTATGGCTGATGTAGGAATTCAGGCCGTGAACAAATAGGTTACTACATTTAGCTGCTACTAATGGCTATTGGCCGAATGGCTACTTCAGAGAAGAATTGATTGAAACGAAATGATCCCAACTTTAGCACATTAAAACCTAAATAATGTAGTGAATGAAGATTATTGGAGCATTGGAAAGATATTAATTTATTATCACTCGTAAATTATTACACATTTTCCAATATCAATTTGATTTCTGCAAATATAAAATTTATAATGGAAATTATGTATATTGGAAAAACTTACTAGTGATAATAAGTGTAGTGAATGTTACATCATGTAAGCCCAGAGGTTGAAGTTATAAACTGAAAGGATAGATGGATACTTGTAGTTTTCTGGTTCATTGCCAGTGATGATTCAGAGTAGACAATAAGGTAATCTAGTGTGTATCAAGACCAGGATGTATTGCAAAAATATTTAGGGTTTATTTGTACAGATACACAGACACAGTGATGGTGAAAGTATGAGTGAAAATAAAATCTCTAATGTAAACACACACAACCTTATGTCCAGTTAAATGTGGTAGACGTTTTGCAGATAAACATTGTTAAATAAAGGTTTAGATTTAGATAATTTAATTGTACTCCATGTCAAAAATAATTATATTGTTCACAGGGAACAATTTTGTACAGATAATAAAATACTTGATCTTTTTAAATTTAATCACAGGAATAGAATTTGGATTATGTTTTGTAACAGTAAGTTTCATGTGTAAAATAAATGACATTGAAATATTTCTTGAAAATGAAGGGAAATATATATCTCTTATTTGTTTTAATAAATACTGGCTAAATGAATTAAATATTGAAATTGTGAAAAAGTGAAAGGGGTATAAACTTGAATCTTACTTTGTAAGAAAAACAAACATTAGAGGTGGATCATGCATCTTAGTCAAAACTGGTATTAATTTTGAAGTAAACATTAATCTTTTATATTTTTCAATGATGACTTTCAGTTTGAAGGCTGCTTCATAAATTTAATTGATCATAATATTACAATAACATCTATTTATAGAACTCCACCTCCAGTTAACTACGGTTCATCAAATTCCACATATAAAATAAAAAATGAAGTACACAATTGGTTGGATTTAGTTAGCAAACATAAAAATAACAGAGTATTGGTAGCTTTTTTCAAGGTAAGACTTCACCATGTGTTTTCATGGTAGTTCTTTAGTCGACCATCAGAGTGTAGTAGCAAATAAACAGCAATACTGTAGATTTGTAGTACTTTAAATAAACACTACTAGAGGCCAATGTGTATGATATTACAGCTGCCAGTCTGTTGGGTAAGCAGCTGTTTGGCACTTGATAACAGGGTGTGGCAGTTAAAGTCTTAAGGCCGTTTCACACCGCGGTCACACTATGTCACGTTACGTAACGAGACAGATGTCGCGTGACAGACGTACAGTTCACACCGCCACCGACGTCTGTCAGATACTGGGACATTGTTTCTGCTCTGTCAGTCGGTTTAGTTGAAGCAGGTAACATGGCAAGTGGTTCGTGGTGCGATAGCACGTTTACTAAAAATGTGCCTTGGTTGGATGACGGCGATAGTAGTTCGAATAGTGAAGAGGAACTCATGCTGTTGTATTCGGTTACAAACCGAACGCACTGGGTGCACCCTATCAACCACTAGAACTGCTTACTATTTTGTTCCAGTTGCTCTGCTATTTCACCCCATGCTGTGTCCTTTAAATTGCTGGCTCTATACTCCTCCAAATCTGTATTCCACAGCAGTGGACGCGTTCTGACGGCATCAATTAACTGTTTCATAATAAATAACAAAAATAGCAATCCAACTTCTTGTAAAGAGTTACAGCACGAAACTGTGCGACAGTCTGGTCATGCGCGCGGCGGGGTAGCGAGCCAGTGCGCATGCGCAAGGCGACAGACGTCAACAGATGTTTCGAAAAGATCGCTCTTGGAGCGATTCCGCAGATTCGTCTGTTGACGTCTGTGAGGTCGGTGTGAATTACACCATTTAAATCTATGGAAACAGATATTTTGTAAAATCTGTCACGTTACGTAACGTGACACAGTGTGACCGCGGTGTGAAACGACCTTTAGTCTTTCCTGTATCCTGTTTTCTGGTAGGTTATTGAAATACTGTGATTCTTTATAGGTTAGCTTCCTTCTAGATAAGCTGAGGTTATGTGAGAAGTGAGAAAGCTATGACATTTCTGGTTGTTGTGATGAATGCTAAAAACTTCACTGATTAACACGTTCGCTGCTAAAAATCCCTATATAGAGTTCCGTATATGCTGAAATTTTTTAAATATATTTTTACTTACTTTTGGATGAAATATAATAGAAATATATGAAAATTACTCATTAGTCACAAAAATGATCACTCTCTACCATTTTGGGCAAGCGGTAACTGTGGTTACCGCTAGTTTCTGAGGACAGTCTTCCTTGCCAGCTGGTAACTGTAGTTACCGCTCGCACTAGAGAACACCCTTTTATGGCAGCGGGAATATTTCAAATGAATACATCATAGCTAGGTGAACTGTATTTTATTCGTTGTAGACAAACATAAACAATATTTATACGTAAGTGTGTAAACCAAAATGAATGTAAAAGTTTATAAAAATGTGAAAAAGTGTATATACATCTCCTCTAACTCACTCCAATTCAGTTATTATTTACAAATATGTGGTGAGTAATTAGAACAAAATGTAATTAAATGTTTACTTGAAATTATTGTAGTTTTACAAAAAATATTGTAGTAGGATAAGCTTATAAAAATGAAGAAATAAGTTTACTAAAATACAATATTGATACAAATGTGTATATACATCCTAACCAACCCACCCTAAAGTCGTTTATTATTTACAAATACGTCTATAACTTGGTTATCGTACACCACTTGGTCCAAGGGGAACATCCATTGTGTTGCACAATCAGTTACTACTATAAAAACTTAAAAATTCATAAAAAATAATGAAAAAGTCTAATGTGAAAACGAAGTCCATAAAAATGCGGAAAAAGTACCTCCAGAGGAGTGAGAAATACATCGTTGTGATAGCTCGAGTGCTGGCCGCACACTGAACTCATTTCAGAACAAAGGCTCTGTGGTAACCACAGTTATCGCCCGCTCCTAGCGCAGCGTAGCAGCAGTAACCAGAGTTACCGCCCGCAGCGAACATGTTAAGCTCCTAGTGTGTTTTTACTTGTATGGGACATCTCCTCACTATTAATAAGTTTAAATCAGAAATTGATAGTTCAATTTAAAAATAATATTTAAATAAATAAATAAATAAAATAATAAGGTAAAACGATTTTAATAGGTAAATTGCTGATCATCAAAATCCACATAGTTAAATGTAAGTTATGTGGAGATAATACAAATTTGTAGTAAAATGCTCATAATGTTACTTAAAGAATTTAGGAATATAATAAAACTAATACAAATTTAATATAAGTTCAAGAGTTAAATGAATTCAATAAAAAATTTCAAATACAAATTAAAATATAAAATCTCAACAAAGGACCTGATACAGTTGGTTACTCTTTGGGAAGAGAACTCAAACATAGATCATGTACATTCATATGAATTGCACAATGTGACAGTTACTGACCAACAGGTATGCAAACATGCGCTGTAACTCGCGCAGGGTCAGCTGATGCTTGCTGCTGGCGGTGTCCACCTGTGCACGAAGTATCTCAGCCCTTGCTTGTGGCATCATATATAGGTGCTGCATACAGGACGCCATGTAACATGTAGCTCCCAGGTTTGTCAGGCCCACATAGCCACAGTCTGAGCGACCGTCCTCGTGTGGCCAGTAGTCCCAGGGATAGGGAGAATGTGGACCTACCATGAGAGGAGTTTTCAAAAATTAAGACAAATAAAACTTTATACTACAATTCAGGCTAGAGTTGAATAGTGTGTGAGTGGACAATGCTTGGAAACCCTTAACTTGTTTGTCACTTTATATTTTATTCCCAATACAGAGGAAATATTGGGATAGTCCAAATAATCAAAAAGTATAAACTTTGTTGCATAAAAAAACTGCACAATTTTCAAGATTATGCATCATCATTGTAAGATTATCATTGTATGCAATATGACATTTTTTAGTTATTATTAATTGAAATTCAAATGATGAAGTTTGATAGAGTAATTTATGGGTACTCTCTTTACAAATTATTTTTATGAATTATTATTATAATATGAAATATGAAACAAATTAACAGCCGATAGCAAAATCACTATGGATGGGATACCAAAGAATGAAAGACATGCATGTATATTTATACAAATATGTATTCACCATAATATATACATATAAACAATCACACTCGGTGCTAGGGCAAAGTTTAATGGTGAGGCGAATAAATATGAAAATAATAAGACTGTTCTTAGATGAAACCTTACACATTTTATTGAGCCTAGCCCAAAAACTGTTGAAGTTTACAAAAGATAAACAAATTGTTTTGAAAAAGAATCAAGTAAACAATGGCTCACGATTGATTATTGATTGAGCTGATAATAAACTGCTATTTAAGTATAATATACTACAGTATTATTGTGTGAAGAATTGTACTGCTCAAAATCTGTGTGATGTTTGAAGGTGACATAAATATGCTAAAGCAGTCGCTACTAAAAAAGTGTCCTAACATCACCACAGAAGTTACACTTCAATAAATAGTTTTCTAACTTCTGACCATAATAAAACTCCAATTTTACACATAACCGCAGAGATTTACTTTAATGCAATACTGTATATGTTTATGAATAAAACACAGTATAATTCATCATGATTTGCTAAGAAAATATTAATATTTATTTACAGAGTGTATCAAAAAGAATAATCCGATTTGGCATGTCTATACTTCCAACAGTAGTAAACATATACAATTACTAATTTTTTTGGCTGAAAGGGAAACTCAAAAAGTTTTTTTTTTCATACCTTTTTAAAGGTATTCAATATGTCCACCTTTAGATATATGGCATATGTCTATGCGATATTCAAATTAATCCCACATCCTGCAGCGAGCATGTCCTGAGTTACTGATTCCACTGCTGTTGTAATGCGATTCTTCAGCTCATCCATTGTTGTTGGTAGTGGAGGCACATATACAGAGTCTTTGATGAAACCCCACAAGAAAAAATCACATACAGTAAGGTCCGGGTGACCTTGGAGGCCAGAAACGTAAGTATGCGTCATTTTGTTCAGTGCAGCCGATCCACCGGTCACGAATTCTTTGATTTAAGAATTGCCGGACTGCCAGATGCCAATGTGGCGGTGCCCTGTCCTGTTGGTAAATGAAGTCGTTCGAATCAGTCTCCAATTGGGGGAAAAGATAATTCTCAAGCATATCGAGAACACTGTTATTCCTGTAACAATGTTCTCAGCAAAGAAAAATGGACTGTACACCTTTTCCCGTGGAACCGCGCAAAACACATTAAATTTTGGAGTCTCTCTCATGTTGCACAATTTCAAGTGGTTTTTCTGTGCCCCATATTCTAACGTTATGGCGGTTTACCTTTCCATTTAAATGAAATTTTGCCTCGTTGCTAAACCTATGCGCGATACAAAATGTTCATTGTCCATCATCGAAGAGCTTGCAGTATCTGAAGTCTGTATCCTTTCATGCGTAATCGTCGACGCAACACACGCCAGACGGACAAAGGAGGCATGTTGAGCTGTCAAGCAGCGCGGCGAACAGATTTCTGAGGGCTGCATGTGAAACAAGGGCGGACGCGCTCCACTTCTTGCCTTTACACAGAAAACCTGTTTCTTGAAATTGTGCATACCATCGTCTAATTCTCTGTGATGTAGGAGGATCAACACCATACTTATTAAGAAAGTCACGCTGAACAGTTATTACAGACTCACACTGCGAAAAACATAGAACACAAAATGCTTTTGGTGGTACAGACGCCATTTTCACTAGAAATGAAGTAGGCGTTCACTCAAGCGCGCTGCTGCTACCTAGCGGGAACCATGTAAAACTTTAAAAGATCTTTCAACGTTGTTGGCGCATTTAGCTCAACAAACAGAATAGTTATGATTTTATTAAATCGGACGATTCTTATTGATACACCCTGTATTATAAGCAAATCTGTGCTAAGGACAAATGAGATGTGCTAATTAAGGCTAAAATGGATCACAGCTTGGGGGTTAAATTTCTAAGTTTGGTTCATTCACAATTTAGAACAACTGGTCAATGCAGAGTGGGATGTTTACTGTGTGGTCAAGATTAAAACAAAATAATACAGTTAACCAAACATGTATTTTTTTAAATTTAGCTATAATTCAAATGGTTCTTACACAAGTTCATAATAAAACAGAATTGCCTTGTTAAGGTCCCTCTGAGTCCTGACTCTAGAGAAATGCATTGAGTGTTAATAGAAAATTTGGGTCTGAAGATTATTACATACCAGGTTTATGTTGTGCTAAAAGTTTCTCATGGAGTTGTTTGTAGTTCTGACGAGCACCTTTGACTAGCTCCACGAGCAGATCATAGGCTGAAGACCTTGCTGCTTGAGACTTGCATTTGGGGAAGTGTCTGTTACTAGGGTCAGGCAGGGCGAACAAGAATTCGAATACCTGAAATTAAAACGTAGCTAAGATTAATACCATTAGTGGACAATTGCTTAACAAAACCTCTGCTGAATCTTAATCTTTCTTTATCAACCTTCTTCATTATATTCTTTATCTCTCCTCTCTTAAAAAAGTAAGGACCAACCAGTACACCTCCCCTTGAGGAGGAAGGAAAGTTGTCCTATTTTCTAATATTTAATTTATTGTAAGAAAATAGTATGTACGTGGTAATTCTTTGCTGATTGAATTTAGATGAGGAAATAACTGATTTGCCTAACAATTTAGGCAACAGTACAATATTAATCATTACTTTTATATTTTATAACCTTAAGAAAAGATATACACTTTGAATATTTTTATATAAATTTGGTAATACATTAAAAATAGAATACTATTTTCTACTTAAAATGGTTGTAAAACTAATATTACATAAGCATTTGACAGTTTTACATTACCAAACAAGTTATCAGAATCACTCCATGTATGTCACTAGCTAATTCACAAATTCAACCAGTAACAGCACACCAAACGTTTTGTGATAGAGTAAGGAAACTTTACTTAAGAACACAACTTTACTGATACAGAAAACTACAATATGAACATTACTTATGTTTCTATATAGTATGATTGGCACTAAATAACATACGGTTAGTTTTAGGATTTATAATGAACGCAATCCTATTCTTTAAATTTAAGATATAATCTGTGAATAAAGATGTCTTGATTTAATTTAGTAACCATTCCACATAATGTTTTCCAATTGCAAAATTCTTGCTGCAATTTGAGACTGTGTAGTATTGTGAGGTGGAGTAAGTACTATTATTGAGTCATGTCTTGTAGCTCAACTCTATGAATATTTTGTAAATAATAATTTGCTATACACCTATCAATTTGGGTTTAGACCTAACCATTCAACTAGTGATGCAGTAGAAGCAATAGTAAACTTTGTTCTCAATGGTTTTGAAAATAAACTGGTAGTAGGAGCAAGTATGATTGATTTAAGTAAGGCGTTTGATACGGTTTCACATGGCTTATTGTCAAAAAAGCTAAAATATTATGGAATTTTGGACAAAGAGCTGCAATTGTTGAGTAGTTACCTTACAAATAGAAAACAAATAGTTTGTATACAAGACAAAGATTCTCAATTTTTAAATGTTTCAGCAGGGGTACCACAAGGTTCAGTACTGGGACCCTTTCTTTTTTTAATTTTTGTTAATGATTTTTAGTTATAATGTTTCATCTTTTTCTGTTCTATATGCAGATGATACAACCATTACTAACTCTGGTTTGGATATTTTAGATGTGAAAATTCAACTTAAACATTCATTAAAACAAGCAAAACAATGGTTTCTTGCTAATGATCTGTTAATAAATGATACTAAGACTGAACAAATAATATTTACTTTAAAGAACCATTTATCGGATGTAGACTATGACTTGTTCAAACCTGTAAAATTGCTTGGTATTCATTTAGACAGCAAACTCTGTTGGGACGAACATGTTAATCATCTCTGTAAAAAACTGTCCAGAGTTACTTATCTTTTAAGAAAGTTGAAGGATTGCGTGAATCTGGATGTTCTTGTCATGATATACTTTGGCCTTTTTCATGCACATCTGAGCTATGGTATACGTCTTTGGGGTGGTTCTAGTTCAGCAAAAAGAGCCTTTATTTGGCAGAAGAAGGCTCTTAGAATAATAAACGGACTAGCCATGTCGGCTTCATGTAGAAACACTTTTCAACAACTTAATATTATGACTCTTGCATGTATCTACATTAGCTGTAACCTGATTTATGTTAAGAAAAACATTAGTAATTTTAATCAAGCAAATTCAATACATGATTACAATACTAGACAAAAGAAAGATCTTGTTAAACCTAATGTTAGGCTTAATAAGTGTTTAGATAGTTTTAAGTTTCAACAAATCTTGTTATACAATAAACTGCCGATGTCCATCAGGTCACTTCCTTGTAATAAATTTAGTTGTACTATTGCTAAGTGGCTTAAGAAGAAAGCATTTTATACTGCAAAAGAGTATATGAACTGTGATATGTTGGACTTGACACCTTAATTTTGTTTATAACTTCTTGACGATGCCTATTGTGACTTGTTTACTTAATGGAAAATAAAGTTCTTGATTCTTGATTCTAAGATTGATGCCTGAGGATATTCCTCATACACCAGTTTTGAATGTGGTGACCTATGTATGATAAGGAGAGCATTTCTATCCCTCATACAATTTTCCAATAGATTTACAAAAGTTGACAAACCTGTGACACACAGATGCCAAGTCACAGAAAAGTTCCAGTAAGACTCTTCATTCTCTAGTATTCTGAATAACACCGGGAGAAAATTATTCCATCATTATCAACAGGTTTATAAATGCTATTGTTCAATTCAGTAGTCCAATACTAGCTCAATTTATTTTACTAATGTTAACATGTCATTATTCATCAGATAGTTATATAGTTAATATTTTTATTCACATATATCAAATCTAAAAATTTGGTTTTTTATTGGTATTCACTTTGATCTCAAATTAATTAAAAATATAGTCCTATTTTTCAGTTTATTCCCAGTATTTTCTAGCCACTATAAAATTATTATGCTATAGGATATTGCTTTAGAATTAAAGTAAAGACATCTTTTAGTCTATTGCCATACCTCGTTGAGAAGTGCCTGTCCCTCCTTGCCAGTCTTAAAAGAGGGATTATGTTTAAGGATATTGCTCATAAGGTTGAGGAGACCTATCAGCCCATCATCTTCCACAGTATTGTGCCTCGTCTCCAAGTATTCTCGCTGAAGGATGGACCTGTACACTCGGCTAGCTAGATTTTCTAGGTCTACGACTTCTGTAAAAAAATAATATTATTCTATAAAATAAATTGGACTATTTAACAATTCTTAATAGAGGAAAAAGACTTTTAAATGTTTCCTTTTAGCTTCTTGTAAATACCAATTTCTAATAAATCATTTTAAAGACAGTTTTTAAATTAGAACAGTTAAAAAATGAAAAAAGTTTAAACAACAGTTAAAACTATTCTAAAAACCCAGACCTTTAGAGATATCATCAGCAGTAAGGCTATCCACTAAACGGCAGAGAAGCCAGAAGTAATCTCTGCAAGCCGGTCCATATGGCTCCTTCCCATCTTCAGGTACTGCTTGCAAGTGGAGACCCTGTCGCAATTCATACCATGTTAGTTGAAATCAAAGACACCAGCAAACCAAGTGACATTATGAACATTATTTAGTGGGCACTGTTAACTTGGGAGACCTATACCAAATTATTAGAGTTAACACATAAAATGCATGCATAATAGACTGCTAACTGAGGGAGTTAAAATAGTTCGCCTAGAAACCTAAATTACTTTCTAAAACGACTTTAAACAACTTCATAAATGGGAATGGACATTAAAAATCTAATGCAATCTGCAATCATGTAGAGACCTATAGTGGGCAAAGATGTCTAAATATAGTGAATTCAGATACACAGACAGACAACAGTCAAGAGTTGAAGCTAAACTGGGACTCCTAAAAATTAAATGAACATTTCTAAAGAGCATTAACTGACAGATTTTTTATAAAGAAAAGGTCAGACTTACTCTGGCTGACTTCATGAATCACTGGCTTGTGCGAGGATTTTATCAAACAGAATTTACTGAATAGAAAAAGACGAGTCAGTAAGTGCAATGTTATCAATACTGATAAAGTGAGTGCTTTACTCACAGACAAGATTTGGACCTGCATTATCTTTGCTTTAGATCAACATTAAACGAAGCAGGCACTGGATCTCCTAATTAATGGAAAAGACTTGGAACAAAACTTTGGTACCCAGGCTGGTTTATATACATGATAACTTGTAAATGATTTAACTTAGTGTTGAAATTTAGTGTGAAACCCTGCTTCTACTACTTCTATATAGAAAGTGAAAGTCTATATGGTGAACATCAATCCTGAAAGTCCCTCTCTGGGCCAGGATGTTATCGCTGTAGGGTGAACGAAAAGTGTCCCAAAGTTTGGTCTGCATTTCATCTTGTATTAATAACCCATTGAGGCCCATTGATCTCAAAGAGTTATTGTAAAACAAGCTCAATTAATCCTTAGACAGTATATCTTACTATTAATGATCCTTGTGTCAAGTTTTATTGTCTGGATTAACTGTGAGACTGGATTCAGAACCTTTTCTATATATTTTAGAAAACAGGTGTTTTTGTAACTAAACACAGACCACATTTTTACCTTTCAAAGAAAACTGATACATATATCAGAATGTATCACTTTTCATATTGGTTTTAAAGTGGAAAAAACTATATATAAAATTATGGCAAAAACTAAGTTGCACTTTGATAGTGGACAGTTGCCTGCCAGGAGAGAGGAATTGGGATTTTGTTATTGATTCATAGTTCTTTTCCAAGCAATTGGTAGAACCAAGGACAGATTTTGGGACAGCTGATTGTTAATAAAGTGGTTTCTTACTTTTCAAATCAACTAAAAGGTGGAGTAGATGTAGTTTTTTCTATGTTAACTGTGAGAGTATTTTAAGGCGAATAGTTATAACTTTTAGGATTTCACTTGGTCTATAACAGTAGAGTACACTTACCTCCTGTTTAGCCGGCCTCATCACTTCGGCCTTGTCCAGCAAACCTAGCAGGTGAGTCAACATGGAGGGAGCATGAGGGGGAGCTGCCAGCCTGTAAACATAGAAAGAATCACATTAATGCAAATACTGACTGTGATCGTGCAAGCAAACAATAAAAATAACACCAGATAAATAAAGAATAATTTAAAAAACAAACAGGTTGATAAAACCCATTGGGTACACACCGAGCTTTTGTAAAGCGTATCTTGCACCTGACTGGGTACAGATTGCTATGCATTTCCTTATTGCGTTTTTATTGTTTCCCTGTTTGTTAAATTTTATTCCCGCACTCAAATAAATAAAATAAATATCTCAAACTGCCATGTACCCTGTCGGCCACACGATTGCTTGAATTTTTAGGCATCCTCGGGGTACACAGAGGAAGATTGAAAAAAACATATTGAAATAATTTATTTTGTGTAAAATTGTGAAACCTATATACTTTTCTCATTATACTTAGATGTATAACGTAAAAAAACAATTTTGTGTTTTTGCCATTATTATTGAAAAATTGGACGGCAAATAAAACATTGCGGTAATTAGATGTTGTTGTAAACGCGTTAATACAGTATTTATAACATCGTATAATAAATATGCTTGAACATAGCACAGTGGAATACATCATAAGTTAAATAAATAATTACTGGTAATACAAAATTCAAATAATTGAAATAGTAATAAATGTCTTTTGAATAAATAAATAACTATAGACTCATTTTGTAAACTAAATTTCTTAGAAAACATCGTTCAAATTAAAGTATTATTCAAAGTGAAACTATTTAGAAATTATAAAACTAGATACTAACAATATATCCATTATTCTTATCTATATTTCACAAAAAGCAACAGCTAAACTGGTGAATCAATGTTTTCACTATGCGACCCTTTTGTTATGCGAGTATGTGTATATCTTTCATACCTGTAGAGAGCCATGCAGACCTCTCTCCGCACACAAGGTTCTGGTTCCTCTAGCACCAGTCGTCGCAGCCATGTGTGGAACTGTTCCTCTGCGTACAGTGCCTCGCGGACACCACTCACAGTGTATGCCCATGACACAATCAGTGCCATCGCATACTGCACCACCTGTACACATCACAATCACATGTCTATTTGTTCAGAATCTCTTTCATGCCAGCAAATTAATATAAGCAGATAATGTTTACACACAAACTATCTGAATTTAATAAACAATTATTTGATGGCACTTGTCTAAACAACATCCATGACAGAATTAACATATGCTAAAAACAAAACCTCAAAAACTAGAAATTGGGTAAAGATTGAACTGAAAAAGACAACTAATACATGCAATGTAAGTTGCATCAATAATTGTTGCCGGTTAGAATGTCTATCTTGGGACAGAATGGGTTTTATGCATAATTATGTTTATTTGGTTTCTGTGAATCTTTATGTTTCTATTAGTAATGTGTAAGACATATCTCGAATTCACACAATTAAAAATCAAGAATCCACTGACAATATTCGACAATAAAATCTGTCAATATTCTCCACCATCACTAATTATTGGATAAAAGTCATGTTCATGTTCCACCATTCTAGCATGGCGATATTTTATGTATTGTATATCTCTGTGAGTCTACTGCATCTATTTGTGGATGACACTTGATTGTGCAGTGCACAAATCACCGACTGCTAACACGTTCATGTCATATTTTTTGTTAGAAAAAACATAGAGATAGACAAATTGTCATAGTTTTGTAAATATTTTTGTAATTTGTTTTTTATACATAATTTTGCAAGTACATCGCCACAATTTTATTGCGTCTATTGTGTGGACAGCTGACCAGAAGTATTACTGAGCACTAAAACATGTTTTTGATGAACTTTGTGTTTGAAAAACAGAACATAGATAATCAACTTGACAAATTATTGTAGTTTAGTTCATAACATTTAGCTTGTAGTTTGTATTTCCGGAGAAAACACGAGAAATGTGAGTGAATGGTGTGGAAGGCTTAAAAATGGCTGAATTGACATGCATGATGAAGGAGGTCAAGAACACAAGGACTAAAAACGGCCTTGTGGAACAAGTTGACAAAATACTTACAGGAAACTGTAGATTCACAATAAGTGCTTTGTATTTGGAATTTCTAGTGGTGCTTACACTATTGTATTGTACAAAATTTAGGCTACAGAAAGATTTGTTCCTGCTGGGTGTTTGCATCTGTACTAAAATAATAGGAATAACTACGGAGAAATAAAAATAAATGCATGAAAAATATAAACTAAACAGAGCAATGTTTTACGTCTAAACTGAAGTTGAAGGTTTCAATTAAAACACAAAATGCAGCACTTCAAGTAATCAAGGTGTTGCTGTGTAGTTAATCAAGGTGTGGGTATCTCTCCGTTTATACTGAAAACAGTGTGTGTCCTACAGCTTGTCTCTGTTCGTACAAGATAGGGTTATGGCATCTTTGTTATTTGACATAAATAACATTACAGTTTAATAAAATACTTATAACCTACTTTAATTTCAAAATAGTCAGTCTTACAGCAAGTCCAGTTGTTGAAGCAAATAGAACTGATGCTGTCTTACTTTGGGATAGAACAATATTAATTGTGATGTTTTTTCTGAATCTGTGTATAATTTTAAAAACTACTATAGTAATGATATATGATCTCTCTAATAACTCTCTCAATCAAATTATAATAGGTGTATGTTATCATATTACTTTGTATAAACTGCTGTCTTACAGAGCGAGTTTTACCAGATTATCGAAAAATTGTCTAATGTCTCATCTTCAAAAAGATAATAAAACTGAACTTAAAATCTATAATCCCATCTTCACAATTCCTGTTCTGGTTCAAGTGTTTGAATACATTATTTTCAGTCAAGCGAGCACTTATTTTGGAACTCATGGTTTATTAACTAATTTTTAATTTGGATTTCGGAAGGAAAGATGTACCATAATCACCATAGGTTCTCTTATACAACAAATTCTTGCTGCTTTTGAGTCAAGGGCTTTTACATGAGCCACATTCTATTACCTATGGAAGGCATTTGATTGTATGAACCACAATCTTCTTTTTGAAAAACTATCCTTCCATTTTGAGTCCTTTCTTTTTCTGATAGCTATTAATGACGTTCGTAGTAATTCAGAATGTGATTCACTTTTGTATGGTCATGACAACTTTTCTGTGTTGTAGTAAAGATTTTAATGTTCTTGAAAATTTAGTTGGTTTTAATTCTAGTGGTTTAGTACTAATGGTTTCTCATTAAATAAAGAAAAAACCCCCTTATAATAATGTTGTTAGTCTAAGTATTGTTATTGTTATTGTTATTGTTAATGTTAATATTAACATTTTTGGAGCTAACACTGGATCATATTTATCCACAATTCCAATCACATAATAATTTCTAGTCCACCAGAGTGACTACTCACCTGAGCTCTCCCCCAGAAGCCGGTCTTGTAGTGGTTTGGATCCCTGGGCATGGAGGCTTCATATAGTATACTGGTCAGTCTAGGTATCACAGTCTCTATGTTCATCAGCTGGACCATCGGCTACATATCACAAACACTATATATTACACAACACATCAAATTCTTTAGATTACATTGAAAATCCGATTTCTAGATTATTATTATTAAAAGCTTAATACAATAAAGGAGTAGGTGTGTAGCTTAACAACAGAGTGGGGGTAACTTTTGTTATTACATTGCAATGTACTGCCACTAAAAGAATAAAAATTTTTAAAAATTATCATATGCCACAACAGCTTGAAGTCCAAACAGGAGAAAATTGAATCCAGGTATTGTCAATGCGCAAACACATGATATCCGCACAAGCGAGAGTGGATCACTAACAAGAAAATCAAATCTATGTTGGCATTTTCTGTGGAATCGCAGCCTCATCTGAAACAAGAGCATAGGAAGGCGATGGTCGGAAACAGGAAGGGTAAATGCACCTGTCTCAGGCTCTGTTTTGGGCCTAGACCTCATGTCATGGCATATGTAAAATTTAATTGGTTAAGATTTGTTTGATTGTTAACATTTTTAGAACACAAAACACTCTTAGACAAAGTATTGTAAAACCCTAACCAAAAAATGACACATATGACACAAAAAACTGTGTTTGTAGTATAACATGTTCTTGTAATAGGTAATATTTGTGGAGTCACCTGATGATGAAACCTTTGGTTTCGAAAGGCCTCATCCAAAAAATAAACAATTTAGAAAAGTATTGTTTTTATTAACATTTAGTAATATTTAGGTAATACCTAGTCATGTTCGTCGAATCTCAAAATGAACTCGTTGTGTCTCTGATGTCGAAACGATGTGGAGTTCATTTTGAGCTTGTTGCCGACTTTTTTTGAGTCTCAGATTCCATGAGTCAACTCTACGATAGCATCAGATTCTAGACACTGCACTAAGAGGAAGGTGAACTGGAGCTAAACTCAACATTCATACTGAATTAACCCTTCCCACCATAGCTACAATATTTCAGATAATATTAATTGTGTGGTCTTTTTATGAAAACAGATTATATGTAAATGAACGATGCATATACAATGCTTTATTCACCTGACTGAGTTTAGGTATGACCATCTTGTCAGACTTGGTGCAGCGTTTGCGTTTGTTTTTGTTGGTGGCTGAGTCATCAGTTGTGTGAGTCATCCCTAACTGACATAGCAGCTTGAGCAAACACGCCAGACAGTCCTGCTGCCACTCACTGCCACCAGGCACTTGCAACACCCCTGAAAGTCAGTTTTATGTGATTATATTTTCAGTATAGTACAGAGTGTTATTGGTTAATCTGGAAAGTATCTGCACTCCAGGTATATTTTAAGTTTGGAGCAAGAGATTCACACTATAAGGGGTTTCTGCATATGCCACATTCCACAGTGAATTGATCAAAAAAGTTTGCCTATAAGTTAATCAAAACTAATTTGGCCACTATAATTCCTATTAGAATGATACAGAAAGCCTTTGATCATGTGTCATAATAATACCCAAATGGTTATAAAATATACCTAAGACAATTGTAAAAGAATGGTTTAGGATTTTTTATTTGTGATCTGGCAGATCTGCTAGGAACTAATATCAATAATTTTGGAACAAGTTGAGCTGAAAACAAGAAAATTTATGATTTGCCTGTTTGGAAGCCAAAAGAAGACTTTGGAATCTGTTTGTGAAATGTTTACAGATTTGTTAATGAGTTTGATGAAAATTGATCTTTTTGATAAGAAACAACATGGTATTCGTAAAAATAAATCAACAATCACAGCTCTTGTAAGCTATACCGAATCTCTAATTGAATCCATTGATAAAAAAAATAAATGGCAGGAATATTCATGGATCTATGAAAAGCGTTCAATAGCATTTCACACAGTAAATTAGTTAAAATATTACAAGACATGGAAATCGAAAATAATGATTTGAATTGGTTTAAGTCATACTTAACACATAGGCAGCAGTACGTAGATATTTCTCAAACTGAGAATAATAGAATTTCAAAATTTCAATCTAAATTACAAAAAATTTAATATGGGGTTCCCCGGGGGTCAATTTTTGGGGCCTCTTCTGTTTATTTGTTACATTCAAGACACGCGTGTCGTGTTATTAAAATAGATGGAATTAAAAACGAATTGTATCTTTATGCTGACGACTCAAACATCATCATGTCAGTAAAACCAGCTTAGAATTGGAATTGACCTCATTTATTGAACTGAGAAATTTTTCATAGATAATGGACTCATCCTAAACATGCAAAAAACCAACATCATTTCATTTGGATCAAAACAAAGTACGAACATTTCTTAAATTCACATTTGTATTGATAATGAATTTATAAATGAAACAGAAAAAAATCAAAGTTTTAGGTCTACATGTGGATAAAATTCTTACATGGGACTCACATATTGATTACTGTATATATAACATTAACTCAGGTATTTATGCTCTACAACGATTATCATTTCTCTATAATTTATCAATGCTTCAAACTGTATTTCTGCTCATTTTCACTTACATGTATCCTATGGAATAAGTGTCTATGGCTGGACTTCAAATCAAATCTAAATAAAATTCTGAGCCTTCAAAAAAGGTCTGAGAACTATCTTGCGATTAAGAAGTGATGATTCAGTCAAAGAACATTTTACCAACTTAAGAATATTGACAGAGTATAGCCAGTATATTTTTAATGCAATCATTTGTGTTAAAAATCACAAACTCAATTTTAAAACTTTTAAAGAGGTACAGTTTTATAATACCATAAACAAAAACACTATTATATTACCTCATCATAACCTAGAAAAACTTAAGAAAGGCACCACCTATGCTGGAATAAAATTGTTTAAACTATATTTCTAAAGCAATAAAGGAAATAAATGATTATTAAAAGATTTTATTTTGCAGCATGCTTATTATTCACTAGATGAATTATATTCATTAGGACAGTCAGTAAGTATAATTCATAAACACACAATAGTGTTTTTGGTAATTATTTTTTTTTAAGTTTTTTTACAATTATTTTATTATATATTATATGTTTTACTGTATGAAGTAACATTGTTAATAGTAGTTTTAATGTAATTGACACCATTTATTGTATATTTATAAATACTAAACAAAGACTTTTGAGTCTATAGCTCAATTAATTTTCGAGATATTGTGCGGGCAATCCGACAGACAAAGGAGAAATTGTTACAACCCCCTAAGTGATATGATATGCTAACATTTAGCCAATAAGATAACAGATAATAAAACAAATACTGGAAAGCACTTACCTGACATGAAAATATCAAACAAATGGCGCAAGCCTCCATTCTGTACAAACATTTCACTCCAAGGGCTCTCATTCGTATTCTCTTCATCACCAATCACCTGGCGTACAAATACCATTATGAAGAATTAATCAGTTTTCCATAAAATGACAGGAGCACTGCAATGAATGAGACTGGAAAATTAATGCTGAACTACTTTAGATCAAAGCTTTCATTCTTATTTTGATATCACACCAAATAAATTAAATGTGCAAAAATAATAATAGATGGTTTGTAAATGAACAATTAAATGTGGAGCTGAGTGAGTGTTTACTATTTAATTTCATTATGAAGGAGCTTTATTTACTCTCAATATAAACATTTACACAAAATAAAATTAGGTGATTCTGTAATATAGGTTAATAAAATACTTATAAAATCTAGAAGCCTTCTATAATTTCAAAATATATGTGCTTACTGAGCATTTTACAAATCCTTCTTAAAAATCTACACCTTTATATATAACCCTTGTTTAGATCACATACTATTACACAAAGTCTTTTATTAAAAAAAAACATTAAAAACATTTACAGGTAAAAAATAAATAAATTTAAAATTAAATGGTAAACCAGACGTTTTAAGGAAAATATATTAAAAATCTACATTGTGTTTTTACCGTGAATCAAAAAATTCAATTTGAACTAAAAAATAAATATACTGTCCGTTAAGCATGTTATACAGTGCACAAACACAGCTGATGAATTAGTAACTATGACGAAAGTTTAGAATCAAGTTGGCAGGTCGTCAAGTCAATGTGGAAACGCTTTGTTTTCATAGTTGTCAGTCTCTTGTTTCGGTGAGTGCTTTGTTAGAATGTCGTGGTTATGTATAAATTTGTTGATAATTATAATATAACCAAATAGTGTGTGTGTGTGTGTGTAATTTAGGCATGTAGTGAAGTATTATCGTTCTAGGTCCCCACTGAATGAAAATATTCTCAGATGAGTAGTGGAGGAAGAGTATCTAATTTACAACTTTGTCACTGATATTTCTCTGATATTGAAAATATTTGTAAATAGCCAAAATCATGTCAGGCCTATTCTTTTTTTGCTCTACCCAACAGTGTTTTATAGTTATTATTATGGCTCACTCATAAGAAAAGTAGTAAAGGAAATGCACATTTGCTAATCAAGATCTGCATTTTAGTTCCTAATAAAAAAGTGAGTGGCGTTAAAAATGCTATTACGTTTAGTGTGCTTGACTTAATTGAGTGTGAGAAAAATTTTTTGGTACTTATTTGAGTATCAAACCTGAAAAGAAAAAAAAGAAATTTTAGATTTTATTGTTTTTCTTGTAGTATAAGCAGTTTTTTTGTATATTTAGAGTTAATATACACATTTTTGTACAAACAAAATTATAACAATTCACCAATAAGTAACAAAGTTACAATATTTTATAACAACCGTATGCAAATTGCTAAAAATAGCATGGCACTTTTGGATAACACCTGCAAAAGCACCTTTAGCATTATTTACTAACTTCCAAAAAAAGTCTGGCACTGAAAGGGTTAATGGTTTGATTTTAATAAAGGATCACTCAAAAATAATTAGTTCATTTAAGCTTGAAAGGCTTACATGAATTACATCTAAATTAGTTTTGGTTCAAATACAAGACCCCCCTCCACTAGAATTTTCCCTAAAACAATCATCAGCATTTATTTTGTTTAGACAATGTAGATGAAATCTGTGTGTTTATTGAGACATATCACTTGAACATCAAAAGTACAAGTTGTTAAAAAAGTACAATTTGATAAAAATAACTCCAGTTCAGAAAATGTTATACCCTGAATATTATATTATATTATTATTATAGTGAAGCAAACCAGGAACCTTGCTAACAACTTTGTAGTACTTTTGCTCAATATTACTTTAGCTTTTTTTTATTTTGCTTTGTTGTAAAACATATTCACAATTGTCTAAACTATGACTACAATCTACAGATTTTTGAAGAGTCCCATCTAAAGATAGTGGGAACTCAAGTGTAGAAGACATGAGACCAATTTTTTTCATAGCAGTCATACTGGGTAAATGCAGAGCAGTCTGAAGATCATATCCATTAAGAGTATATATTTGAAGCTGTGAAGATGTGGTTTCTTCAATCTGAGACACAAGGCACTCCTCCATGTTCTTCACAAAGACTGTAAGAGAATCCTCCTCTAAGAACCTGAATAGAATGTTCATTATACATAATGACCCGGACTTCAGCTTCTGTTCTCTTGTGTAACTGGAACAATTTTGTGGTGAAGTGTTCCCGTGGAATGTCTCTCACACAACCCATTAGTGAGCATATCAGTTGCTTGAGACCTCTTTGCTTGAAGCCACTAGTGACATTTTCGAAGGCTGAGTCATAATCCTTTAGACCTGGTTTTGAGTTGTAAGTATGTTTTGTCACCAGCCCATAAATGGATACTCCTTTGGTTTTTGAAGGGTCAGTTAGATCAGAGCCAATAAATTCAGAGATCAGAGGGCTGTTAAAAGCAATTATATCATCCAACTCAGGTATCATGCCTTAAGGACAAAGATGATAATAACAGATTTGTGTGTATGGTATTATTTAACAGGTGCTCAACATCTTCCATGTGCAACTCCTCTTCTCAACATCATTGGATCCACCAATAACAGTGTTTGTGTGTGCCTTCACAGGCAGGTGTTCATTTCGTCAACAAATTACCAGAATCAATAAAAAACGCTCCAATTTTAAAGGTGCTGAAAAAAATTTTTAATCCCTTTTTAGTGTTACAATCATTTTATAATGTTGATGAGTTTTTGACATAAGATTGGGAAACCACCAATTAAAAAGACCGGCTGACTCCATCACTAGAAGTGGGAATAATTGGTGATTGAATGGATATATCTATAAGTTATGCAAATTGTATGTTTGAATAAGATATCTTGTGGTGTGCATGACAACATTTTAGGGAGTAAAAAATTGACTTTTGCTATGCCTTGTAAAATGTTCCACAATAAAAATCTGATTTTATTTGAGATAAAGGTGCATATTAATATGATGTAGTGTTGTTATTCACCAATTTTGGAGGTTGTTTATTGCCTTTCTTTTGTAGAGTTCATTATTAATTATTTGTTTTAAATTCAGGTTTTTAATGATTCATCACATGAAGGAAAACAGTACATACAATTAGTGTCTACATTATTTTCATATTTAATTAACTTATTTTCAAGTTATTTTTTTCTGATTCTAGTAGTTGTATTATAGTGTTTTGGCTTTATACCTCCTTTTATGTATTTTTAATTCAGCTAGAAATATTTGCATTTAGACGTCACTTGTAACCTGATTATTGAAATTGTCTCTAGTTTTCGTCTCCACATGACTGATGATCAAGGGTTCCCTGTCTTCTTGTTTATTTTCTTCCAACAATTTTATTTTTTGTATGTGCTCATTATTCAAATCATTCATTTCTTTAATTTTCAAAGTATGCAGTTTTCTTTCCTCTTCAAATTGACTGATAATATTTTCTTTACTATTTATCTCCTTTAATAATCTATGTCTTACCAAAATTATTTCTTTTTCAGTTTCTTCCTTGTATGCTCGGTTTTTAAAAAATTTGGGTTTCATAATCACTCTTTATAGATTCCCATTTATCTTTAGCTAATAATATGTTTAAGATTAATGTGTTAATGTTTAACAATCTTAAAGGAGGTACAGGATGAAAACAGATTCTATCAAGAGGTATTTAAAGTATTGTTTTTCACAAATTGTTGGTTATTTAATTATATTATATTTATTACTTATTTTATAATATTATACTTATTTATATTTGTATATTTAAACCCTTCTGGAAATCCATCCTAGTTTTCAAAATTAAAAAAAATTTGATGTGTGAAAGTCTCACCGTCTTCTTATGCAGGTTGGAGTTCCTGTTGAGGCTCTCGACAATGTAAAGTGAGTACATAAGCTTCTGTGGACTCGCAGGGTCAAGCAGGTGCTGCAGCTTTGACTCACAGTCCAGCTTCTGGAAACCGTCCAGTAATGTTGGACTTGTAGGCAACAGTGTCAGTATGTCCCACACTCTGCGAGATAGAACCTGAGCCTTGGTGTGTGGTATGTGGTGCTGTAACCAACCATAAAACAATCAGTATAATAAAGTTTCCCACCAAATCCGACACTGTAGTAAATTAGGAGGTTGAATTTTAGCCCTTCAGAACAAGATACAATAACTACTCAGTTGTCAAACTGACTGCTTTTTTGAGAACAGAAATTTGTACTATAGGATCACAACATAGATGTTGGAACATAAGTAAATGTTTGTTGAATAGAAAATGCTTCAGTCATATATGAAACATTTTTAGCATGTCGGAAAAATAAAACGACAGAAACAAAGAAAACGATTTTGCTCAAACAAGTTTCCTGCTGCACATCATACTGGAGGTCGAAAGCCATAGAAAAAACATTACTCTGACATGACTCACAAGAAAATGTGTAAGATTACAAAGGAACTCCTCCATCCAGAATTAAAAATCTCTCTATGTTCAGATAGTGTTCCCTATATTTAGATATTGTTTTTTTGTTTTGTTTAAAACTAAAAAGAAGTGTATAGAAAAAAATCAATGGATAACTCATCATCTAATAAATGAAACAATGCCAATATTAGTTTAAGTAGGATTGCTAGAATCAATAAGGATAAAGAATGGCCAAATCAGTTACTGGGGCAATAATAATCATAAAATTGTTAAAGTCAGAAATAAGAATTTTAAACTCCAAATTAGTTGATTGCTAAAGAGGATTTTATAATCACAGAATCAAGAATTCTGCCAATGTTGAGAAAACAACTCGGAAAATTATTAACATGGAAATGGGAAATCAAAAAGACAGTTTTAGAGATAATATTATTTTAGCATAAAATATGGAAAAAATATCTTATTCAAACAATGTTAGTATTTTTTTCAATTTACAATTTGTAAATGCAGTTCATAATTTTAGAAATAGTTCCCAACCAAGTTTTGGAGTAAACCAAATGGATCCAAAAACTAGTGAAGGGTAGTATTAAGAGGGGTTTCCGGTGTAAGCCAGTAAACAAAAAAGAAATATTGCAGATTGAAAAAGCTCTTAAAAATAAATAAATGAAGTGGTTATGATGAAATTCCAATTAAATGAGTGAAAACTGCTATAAAACTGTTTCTAAAACCAATAGTACATTTAATAAATTCATTTTTTACAATTTGATTTCCCTTCTGAATTAAAAATTGCCAAAATGGACCCAATACATAAAAAAGGAAGCAATTCAGAACCCAATAATTACCGCCCAGTATTAGTCCTTCTCAAACTATCAAAAGTGCTTGAGAAAGCAATGTTAAATAGACTGGTGAACTTTTTAAACCACAATGAACTGTTTAATAGGAAGCAACATGATTTTAGAAAAGGTAAATGAGTTCAGGTTAATTTTTCAGAGCTAATAGTCGATTTAATATATCAAGATGAAAAACCTACTAGTATCTTTATTGATCTCTCTCTAAGGCTTTTGATACATCTACCAAAGCCAAATATAGTGCCTCCCTTAAAGTGCAGAAGACGAAAGCATCCATCTCCCCAGGCTGAGCACCCTACCAATGAGCCCATCCCCGAAATAGCCCAACCAATTCATTCCCAACAGCAACAAAGAACATCCTTCTTTCACCAGTACTGCTGCAAAACTTTACAAAGAAACTATCACCCCCTATAACAGCCATCATAAGGCCTTCAAGTCAGACTACAGAGGATTTCTTTAATGAACACATAGAATTCTTTAAAAGGAATATGCAAATTAGTTTCCACAACTCATCAAATAACACTTAAGGCAAGTAAACCAATGCTCAACAGCTTTTATAGGTCAAGCTCCAAACCAACAACACACTTTTTTAGAAAAAACCAAGACAAAGATTGTGAAACCATAGTACAAATACTAAAACCAGTAACAGGAAAAAATTAAACAACACAAATTTATCATTGCTCACCAAAACATTGATGGCCTTCAGAACAAAATCGAGAGACTGACATACTTCCTACAAAGCTCTAATCCAGACTTAATAATTCTTACAGAACACGGCTTAAGTAATCAAAAGTTGGGAAAACACAAGAATCCCTGGCTACAGTCTACTAGGTGGTTTTACCAGACAGCAACACCGGAAAGGTGGAGTGGCTGTTTTTTGCTAGCTTCAGACTAAAAAAACAAGATTACAGTAGTATCAATATCAATCAAGCAATACATCGGAACTCATTTGTGAAACGATGCTCCTGAAAATTGAGCTGAGACAAGGATTTTTACAACTGCTAAGCGTCTACAGACCACCCTGCAGCAACTTAGAAAATGCAATAGACATTTTATCAGCTGAACTTGATAAAATTGTAGCCATTAATGACATGGTACTGGTGATGGGGGACGTGAATGTAGACAATCTTATTGAAAGCAATGACAGAAGAAACCTGGATGAAATGCTCCTTAGCCATGGCTTGAGCAGACTTCATCTACCCGCAACCAGAATAACAAATCATAGCCAGACCTCTATAGATTTTATATGCACGAACATAAAAGAAACGGATATAGCCTACCAAAATAACACAGAGAGCCTCTCAGACCACACGGCCCAACTATGTACGATTCTCACAGATTCTACGAAACAGCCACTGACCCAAACAAAAAGAAGACAGTTTAACGCAAGAACAGTGCACAGAATTGAAGCACAATCTGGAATCCCAAGACTGGACTAAAGTCACTCTCACCGAGAATGTGGAAACTGCTTATAAAACATTTAGTGGAAATTTTACAAACCGCATTGAACATAGCATGTCCAACTCAAGATAGTAAAGAAGAAAAGCAAACCCCTACAAAAATATATGGACAATGAAATTCAGGCCCCTAAAATTATCATACTTAGAAGCACTGAATAAAAAAATCATTACTGGCCACCCTGATGACAAAAAAGAAACAGCTCGAAGGAAAAAAATGTTATGATATAAAACTCAAAACTCTTCGTAAACAGCGCAACTCTACATTCATAGAACAGTCGGACAACAAATCAAAAGCTGTGTGGAATGTAATAAATAATGAAAGAAAAGAAAAATCTTCAAAAAATCCACTAGAATGCCTAAAAAATAGAGGAAGAAATCGTTGACTTTCCAATAACTATTGCCAATCATTTAAATTACTTCTTTGCTACAGTCGCTGACCGAAACACTCCTCAGAAATGGAAACATCGACACCTGTAATAGCACCAAACAATCACAACCAAACACTTCAAACACCAAAACCTAGCCTTCTCTGAAACCAACAAACAAGAAAATTTGGAAAAATCATTGACTCTTTAAAAGCAAAAACATCAGCAGGGGAGCATGAGATTTCATCAAAATTGATCAAACAGTGCAAACACGAAATAATCACACCCCCACCTGACTCACATCATTAATAAATCACTTTCACAAGGAATATTTCCAAATGAACTAAAACTCGCAAAAATCTATCCGAAATTCAAATGTGGAGCAACAAATTGAAGCCACCAGCTACAGGCCAATTTCCCTAATCTCTACTTTTTCTAAAATACTGGAGCGAGTAATACTAAAATAGACTACTGGGCCACCTCAAGCAGCACACGATCTTCTCACCCCTAGACAACACGGTTTTATAAAAGACAGAATCAACTTCAACAGCAATAGCTCAACTAATTGAAGAAATCATTGACAATCTGGAAAAAGAACAAATTGCAACAAGGATATTTTTTGGATTTTAGTAAAGCGTTTGACTGCCTTGATCATGAACTCATACTGAAAAAGTTACACTCTCTTGGAGTCATTGACAAGGAACTTGACTGGTTTAAGAGCTACTTGAGAAACAGGAAACAAGTAGTACAACTTACTTACTTGGAGAAAAACACTGTGACGAAAGTAAAATCTAAGCCACTACCATAAGCAGAGGAGTACCTCAAGGCTCCGTGCTTGGACCCGTCTTGTACATTCTCCTAACAAATGACTTCCCAAATTATCTCCAAAACCACTGTGAAGTTGTAATGTATGCTGACGACACAGCTTTGATTTTAGCAAATTAAGAACAAAGCACAGCTAGATATAGACTCTTTTGTTGCATATAATGTGGCTAAGCAATACTGCCACCTCCAATGATTTAGTCTTAAATGACTCAAAGACCCAACAGCTAGTCTTTACACCTAACCCAAACCAATATGACGGGCTCCCAGAATCATCTTAGATATGGACTGATAGCCTGGGGAGGTACAACAATTGGAAATCTTAAAAGGGTGCTCGTTATACAAAAAAGGGCTGTCAGGACTCTAAGTGGATTAGGACCAATGGACTCATGCCGAGCAGCTTTCAGACATCTAGGAATACTGACGATCATAGGCTCTATATCCTAGAGACGATCTTATTTGCCACAAAAACAGGGCATGCAAGAACTGGCGACATCCACCCCTACAACACCAGACATAGAAACAACTTCCTCCTTGACCCTCATCATCTGACTCTGTTCGAGAAAAAACCATCGTATAAAGGAGCCATGTTCTTTAACAATCTACCTGACTACCTAAGAAAGCTTCCAGAGAAGAACTTCAAGACCTCCTTAAGAAGCTGGCTGCTGGAGCATCCATACTACAGTGTCCAGGAGTTCCTTCAGTGAGGACAAGTGCTTTGTAATTTACATACACTGACTCATACACTGATTGTGACATAAACACTGACCTTTGTTCTATTCTCTAAGAATATGTTCAATAAAGATATATTCTATTCTATTCTATCTCTTAAAGTATTTAACTAAAAAAAGTAGAATCAATTGGCATCAAAGGATTTAATTTAGATTGATTTGATTCCTAACTTTTAAACATTTCAATACGGAGAAACACCATTTCTTAGAAAGAATAAAATTAGTAAAGTCAAATCAAGAAAACTTAAGAGTGGTGCAAGGAATTACCTGAGGTGCAATTCTTGGACCTGAATTATTTCTATGTTATCTTCAGGGATTTCCTAGTATCTTGGATGATATTACAGGGACTAAGAGTCAACTCATACATTTTGTCAATGAATTCCAACTTGATTGTTTCAACAAAAATTATAAAGAAATCGAACAACTTACTCAACTCTCCAAATTCAACTCTCAAACATTCAAGAATATTTCTTAAGAAATAATTTAATTTTTAAATGTATGCAAAACTAATGTTATTTATTAAATGAATGTTAAACTTATGTAGCATGCCTATATTAAAAATGACCTATCCTGCTCATATACACTGCCATGTTTCTTTTGCTTTGTGTGTATATGGCGGAACCTGTGACAATTTGGATAAGATGAACAAATCCTTTAGAACAAAATCCAAATTACGATTTTAATCCTTCAAAAACTACCGGTTAGAACAATGTTCAAACTAAAGCATGGTGATCACATAAGATAACATTTTTAAAGTTTACAATATTGACGGTACATAAACAATATATTTTTGAAAAAAAAAAAAACTTTTATAAAATAATCCACACATAATTAGTGTGCACTTTGAAATGCATCTCTACAGTGTATAAGGCATAGAAATGGTTTTAACATAAAAAAACATAGGCTTCCTTTTTGAAGTAAAAATAACACATTTGGAAACAAAGGAAAATACTACCTATTAAGTTTAAAACAACCGGATCAGAATAAATTTTAAAAAGCTTTGAAACCTTTTCTGTTAAACACTCATTATTACTACCTTAATGAGTTTTTAAGTGATTCTAAGTAGGCTACATTAATTATGATCATTAACGTGTATTTGTACTTCATACTTGACACTATTTATATACATGATTTTTGCTGAGTAAATAAAGACATTTTGACTTTGACTTTGCTGATCACAAAGGTTAAATGATGGCACCTCTTCTCTACTGATTATATAAAAATGTCAAACAATCCTGTGATGACTTACCCCTCCCTTAACCTGTGTCTTCATCGCACTGAGTGTCTGCATGAGCTTGAAAAGTTGTTCGAAGTAGTTGGGCAACAACAGTAGCAGAGTAGGTAGACACTCTCGTGGGGGTGGTGGTAGAACTGAGGGGGTGTCATTAGCATCCCCTCGCTTCTTCTGCCTGGAGGCCCCCACTGAGATGTACACCATCTACACAAATAAATTAGCTATATAGACGTGTAGATTCCACCTCTCATTTAGTTCTTTTTTATAATCTGTTTGTTATTCTCATATTGAATTACCATTCAAAATTTAAACTTTCGAACTTTAACAAAGTAAAAATAGCTATAAGACAAGAGCGTGCTTTCTTCATATCGGTAATCATTGTTCATTCAAACACTACACTAGGACTAGAGAG
Source organism: Homalodisca vitripennis (assembly GCF_021130785.1). Classification (NCBI taxonomy): domain Eukaryota; kingdom Metazoa; phylum Arthropoda; class Insecta; order Hemiptera; family Cicadellidae; genus Homalodisca; species Homalodisca vitripennis. The sequence goes on from NC_060207.1 coordinate 143,765,426, forward strand.
AGGCCAATTTCAAGATACCTTCTTTGTAACTTTCAGAATTTTTGTGGGCTTTAATCTTTTTGAAAGCTTTTTTCCAGTTACAAAACCTGATATGGATAAAATTACTCTTCAATATACTAACTTATAATAACCCCTTGGAATTTGCTTCCCTACATATTTCACAGAATACCTTATCAGTTGGAGCGTCCCATTCAATCCATTGAAAATATTTCAAGCAAGAATTTTGGAATGTTCTCCCCCTTACCCCTTTTTACTGTTTTCTCACCATAACAAAATGAAGAAAGCAAGACTGAAGAACTAGCGGTAGAAGTGAAGTTAGCAATAAGTATTACCAGTAGTGATGATGTGCCGCTGAAGTCTAGCCTCAGTTTTTTTCAAAACAAATCTATCCATTGTATCGATTTTATACCATGAACACTTATGTACTGCAATTGAACAATACTAATTAATTGAGCAACACAAATTGTTCACTAAACATGATATACCAAAGACAAATCTTCGAAGGTGGTGCACGGTTTGACCAAGTGACCAAGTGACCAAGCTCCTCGAGCCCCTAGTAGTCAAAGCCTATTGGTGGCATTGAACTGACAATGAGTTTTGCAAAGGAGTGTGTACTACACAATCCCTGCTCACTGCATTCCAGTTACTTTTGGGTACCTCCTCCTATTCTAACATAAATGTACACTACATTTTAAACATCACAAACCTATAATATGTTACTGTATTATTGTATCTGTAAGCCTTGGGCAAATATTCACAGATTCAACTCAGTTAGTATTAATACTAGCAAAATAACAATTTTAGAAAACTTTTAAAACTACAATTATCAATAACAATCCTTAACAAACCTGCATGTCCTTGAAACCAATCTCTCCAAGTGTCTTCTCGTCAAACTCTGTGGTCAGCTCCTGGCCCTGTGTGATGATGCGGATAGGTCCGTCATTAACCGAGGGTTTGGAGTGCAGTGACTCCCACCACACTGTCACTTCTGCTCTGAGTTCTGCTACGTAGTCGGTTGTCAGCAGCTCTATACTCACCTGATGCAACAACCATGTTCACAAGTGCTTCTACTGATTACAATAGGTTAGTCTCTAAGACAATATATCCAGTGTTCAACTCTAATTCTCATTCTCAAATTATTCTATAGGGACAATAATTTTTCATATTCAACTCCTAAGCACCACAAGTTTTACTTTTACATGAATGGATTTTAAATAAACAGTCTCCTTTCATGCTATAGAAGAAAAATAAATATTAACATAGTTTTGATAAGTATTCTTACTTTTACACGGTTCTCCTCTGTGTGGTATAAATAAAGATAAAAGTTTCAAAATATATTTATACTCGACCAACCTTGTCCTGTACGCCAGCAGGCTGGACCACTATGCGTAGCTGTGCGCCACGTTCCCGTTCTCCAATGACATGACTACCCAGACTATGGCCTTCAATAGTCCAACGGCGAAGGTGGTACGCATATCTACACACAGAATGACTTTTGTTATTGATTAGTATTGGACTTATAAACCTACCATACCAGGTTCTTCTTCCAAAGCTTATCAATAAAAATCTTCAGGGAGAGCATGTTTATACTTAAAATTAGTAGTTATTAAAACAATAATTTACCAATATTATTTATTTTCTAATAACAAATAAATAATATTGGAAAAGTGTTGTTTTTAAACCCTTCAACGCGTTTTGCCGTACTAGGTACGTCATGACACTTTCACTTGAGATCGCGTTTTGCCGTACTGAGTACGTCATGGAGTAGTCGGTTATTTTTGTAGCTGTAACAGACAACTATTGAATGTTTTCAATGAAAAATTTATACCAATCGAAAGGAGAAGATTCAAACTTTCGATTAATTGAGTCGATATCTCGAAAAATCGATCTTTAGAACAAATATCTGAGAAATCAGCTGCATTCAAGACGACGTCATTGCCGTGCAGCCGATCGTTTGTCAGCTTACGTTTGTTGTTGTTTACAGTCATTGTTAGTGTGATGGTTATGTTCTACTGACATATTTTTGTGTGTTTTATGTTCCTTTGTTTAGTTATTATTATTAGTTTTACAAGCTAACTATATAGTTTTGAAGAAGGAAATCCTGTTTTGACAGGAACAATTTGTTGTGTTTTTATAAACATGAGTTGGGAATGGTTTGTAGGTTAGCTAGCTTTTAGGGAAATATTTTAGCATATTTTAGGGAATTTATTTTAAAACTGTTATCGTTTTTGTAAAATGTTTTAAAATCAATTGAAAATGAGTAATCTTGAAGGACACCTAGTGGAAAGAGACAGTGAAATTTACAGACTTTTGAACCTTGAATCAGATGAAGATTTCGACGACGATGGATATGACAATGACTTTGCTCAAGCTGAGTTTGAAGTATTAGACTTTGGACAAAATAGTGATGATGATATTGAAAATAGGCTAGGTGAAAACATTGTAGTACAAAATGAGTTCAATGTTGTTGAAAGAGGAGGAGGTGATGCAGACCTAAATGTAGGCCTAGGCCTACCTGGTTTTTCTTTTGGTTCTGAAATGGTTTGGGAACACTGTAAAGTTAATAAACTAACCTAAAGTAGGTTAATTTTGTTTCATTTGGCTAATTTTAAACCCTAACAACATAGAAGTATAATAAAATAATTATAAACTAGGGTAATTTGCTTATATTATTTATAAAACACAAAATCTCTAAAAAACCGCCAGAAAAAATCAACGCAGAAGGGGGTATGACCATGAAAAAAAAATAACGCGTTGAAGGGTTAATAACTACAGTGGAGTCCCGCTAATCCAAACATCAAGTCAATCTGAACAGGTCAAAGTGGTAGTTCTTATATTTATTTATAATGATAATACACTAACTACAACGATTACAACTAATTACCTACAGTATAAAAATGGATGCATCATTTAGTAAAAAAAGTTTCATTACTTTATTAAGACAAACTGCGTACGGTACAGTACAGTATATCAATCAATAAAATACCAAATTGAACTTACATGTTAAGTATGAGTTAAATTAAAGAAGTAAAATCAAAGAAAAACTGGAAGTATAGTACTGGTATTATTGTTAAGTACAATATTAATTGTTAAAAGACATGAACTCAGTAATTGTCTTTTGTCGCAATGAAGAGAGTATAGTGGATGACGCTTAGTTTCGCTATTGTGTCATAAACATGATATTAGCAGGTGTAGCAGTAGCCTGTTTCTCTAACAATCCTAGTGCCACACGCAAAGGTGTGGCACCTAATTGGCACCAATTCTCCTTTATCACTCAGGTTCTCGTCGTTACTTCCTCTCTCCCCCCACTCCATTGATTCTTGAGTGAAAACGCGAAGGGTGTCTAGCTTGTGTTTAAATGTAACGGTGGTGATGCTTTCGCTTACTTGTTATAACAATCAGCTCTCACACTTTTATTATGCAAATAATCACAACAGTGGCATTGATGTTTGCACTGGACAACATACGACATACTGCCAGTGCCGACCACTGCAGACTACAGTGCAATGTGCAGCTGTTCTACGAGGCAGTTGGGGGAGTACAGTCTGGTCCGTAGCACGTAGAAAATGTCCAATGTGCGCTACAATAGTGAACTACGGTGTACTGTAACTTATAAACTGTGTGTAGTATTTGTGGTCCAATACATTTGTCACATGAAATACAGTACAGTGTTTTAATAAATGTTGATAATTTTATAACAAAATAAACCCATTCTCATGCTTTTTCTGTCATTCCGACTAATCCGAACAATTGCGTAATTCTAACTGGGTTCAGTCCCAATTGGTTCGGATTAGCAGGACACCACTGCACTAGTTTATAATTATTTCAATTGCTCCAAGAGCCTTCAATGATTATATTTTTGTTAAATAATTTAGTGAATATTGATTATTGACTATCAATTAGGCTATTTTAAAACTGATTGAACAATGTAGCTGTGCATACAAATTTAAAATTTAGATAAATAATTCTGTTTTGCTTTATGATTAGATGGGTTCTGTGTGTTAACAAGAAATGTTTTTTTTTCAATTTTAAATTGAAAGCAACAGACCAGAGTTAATAGAAGCACATACCGAGAAGACTATCAGTAAAAATTGTAACTTTTTCCAATCAATATAATTTAATTTTAAATATTAATATTCATTTTGGTTTAGTTGGAAGAGAAAGGTAGATTATATGTAGATCTGTCATCTCGAAATGTCAAACTAAAGATTTACTGTTAAGACTGTTAATTTGTAAAATTCGGATGGTATGATGACTCTGAAAGTTTAGCATATTAATATACTCATGACATTTTCAAATATCTACACAATCCATTATCCAAATCTATCTATTCCACCATGTTGGAAAATAATCGAATTAAAACTTTTGCACAAATGCAAATGGATACAATTTCGAATATGCTGTTGGGGTTCGTTATCTTGAAACCTTACAAAACAATCTTTGTAAGCATATGAATTTGTATTAAAAATGTGGGCTTGATATAATTACAATTAATTGGTAATTATATTTGTACACTTATACACTCATAATAATTCAATGTTGCTGTATATTTCTAAAACTTTTGAAATCTCATGAAATATATAACACCAAGAAATCATACAAATTGTTGAAATGACCTAGCATTCTAACAATTTTCATTTTGGTCTATGATGCACCATTTCCACCATCGTAAAACCAGGAGTGATATAAAAAAGAGGTTAAAAAAGTGTCTATTTTGATTTATGTAGTGAAATACCAGAGATACGTATTTTGCTAAGCAAAATTTTTTTAGTTTTAGCATAGGATACAATATAAATTAGCAAAACAAATTTAGTTTGAATCAACAAGAAACTATGACAATTATAGTGTTCACCATTCCTTGCTGTATACTATTAAAAACTTTTTATACAGCTGCTACCTGGCTGGAAATCTTTAGAGATATCAACAAATTTACAAGAATCAAAATTGTTTCAATTACTTAATATTTTGTTATGTATATGAGCCATGTTGGAAAATAGTCGAATTAAAACTTTTGCACAAATGCAAATGGATACAATTTCGAATATGCTGTTGGGGTTCATTATTTTGAACAAATGAACCAACTAGACTGATATTAATTTAAAATATTTTGAATTTAAAACATTTTTGCAACGAACTTTGAATTTTACAACTTAATACACCAACAGACTCTCTTACATTAGTCTCTCATAATAATTGATACCAGAAATGCACTAAACTTAATTTGAACCTCTACATTGATGTTCTGAATTTGAGGCTACAATTAATTTTATTTCTTATTTTACATTTGCCAGATATGAGATGTATCTGGCAAACCGGAGGTGATGCCACCCTCTACGCAAGAAGTAGAAGACGCGGTTAGCGAAGCTTAAATGCAATAAGGCTCCTGGTGAAGACGGAATTACAAGTGAGATTATTAAAAGTGGAGGAAAATTTCCTGATAAAAGAAATACATAAACTTATTACAAAAGTATGGGAAAGAGGAAATTATACCGGAGGTATGGAGAGAAGCAGTGGTAATTCCTCTGCACAAAAAGGGGCATAAACAATTATGTTCTAATTATAGAGGAATATCTCTTTTGAACACCGTCTACAAGATATTTTCAAAAATATTACTATCAAGATTAAGTCCTTATACTGAAGCAATAATTGATGAACAGCAATCAGGATTTATGAAAGGCAGGTCCACAATAGATCAAATATTTTCCTACTTAAACAGGCAATCTCAAAATATTATGAGTTCAACAAAGGCTTCTATGGAATTTTTATAGACTTCAAGAAAGCTTATGACAGCATAGATAGGAATGCTCTATTCAAGAAGATGGAAAAACATGGAATCCCGCAAAAACTGATAAGACTGTCAAAAATGTGTATAAGTGACTCAAAGGCCAAAATAAGAATAGATGGAGAAAATGTCGGAAAACTTCCTTATCAACACTGGAGTAAGACAGGGAGATGGGATTTCTCCCACTCTCTTCAACCTGGCTGTGGAAGAGGCATTACAAAAGTTAAAAGACTACAAAGAGGGGTTAAATTAGGAGTGGACCTGAACGTAATGGCATTTGCGGATGATGTAGTGATCTCTTGTCAGAAAGTTTAGATGACCTCTCCACACAAACAAAAAGTTTTATTAAAGAATGTCCAAACAGTAGGCTTAGAGCTAAATGAAGATAAAACTAAAAAAATTATTCATTTTGGAAGACATTGCTGGAAATGTGAGAAACAAACTTAAGCATTGACAACTACTCGATTGGCTGTGTAGAAAGTTTTAATATTTGGGGTGTAACAATAAACAGCAAAAACGTGGAGGATATAGAGATACAAAGCAAATTAGCTAATGCAAATAGGTGTCTTGGGGCGTGTACAAAACTCTTTACGTCAAGATTGTTGTCACAATGCTCCAAAATAAGAATTTATAAAAACAATCATTCAACCAGTCCTAATGTATGGAAGTGAAACATGGACATTAACGAAGAAAAATGAGGGGCGGTTGATTGTTTTTGAGAATAAAGTTCTCAGAAAAAATATTTGGACCAATATGTGATGAAGGGGTGTGGCGAATAAGAAAAAATAGAGAATTACGCAATGTATACCAAGATCCTGATATGGTGGCTTTGGTGAAGGCAAAGAGAATTAGCTGGCTGGGACATGTACATCGGAGACAGGAGGGCACAAGGTTAAAAGAGGTCTACCAGGCGGTACCGGCAGGAAAGGCGCCCTTTGGGTAGGCCAAAGATAAGATGGTGCGATCAAGTGGTCGAAGATGTGACCCGGTGTGGAGGGTCTGTGGATCTGGCGGAAGACAGGATGGCGTGGAAGAGAGGCTCATAGATGATGCAAAGAATCGACTGAGATTTGTTACGCCCCGGCAGTAGTAAGTAAGTAAGTTACAATATAGGAATATACGGAGCAGCCACAACTAAAAGAAATTTGGACAGAATCTTATTACAACAAAAAAAAGCTCTAAGAATAATTTTTTAACCTAAAACAAAGAAATACAGTGAAACCATACTTTTCTCAACTTCAAATTTTAACTGTATATGATCTATACATTTATGAAACTGTTTTATATACGTAAAAAAATACAACAACCCAATTAGTATTTTAAATCATCATGATCATAATTTAAGAGACGTAGCAGATATGTGGAACAACATAGGCTGAAGTTTTATGAAAAGAAAACTGGTTTTATTGGCACAAAATTTTTGTTTAACCTTCCTCTCAATATTCAAAATGAGCAAAATTATGAAAAATTCAAAAAACTACTTAAAAAATTATTTATCAACATTATCCTTGTATTCTTTTGAAGACTTTTTTTGTTTCAATATGTAAGTAACATTTTAAGTATTGTTGGGTATGTTTAGAAATGTATAAAATCCCCTTAAATTACCTAATAATTACCTTAACTAATAACTGTCTTGATTTAAAAATTGTTTTAAACTTACTCTGTAGAAGGCTACATAGCCAAATCTTACTTTTTCAGTGAGTGTCAAAACTGATTTTTATGTTTTAATATAGCAATTATAAATTTATATGAGATTTATTGTGACGCTATTCTTGTAATCTGTTACATGGCTGAATAAAGAAATTTTGAATTTGAATTTGAATTTGAAAAAAATAAGATATGAGATGTAATAAAAGATCATTTGTACTTATTTATAAATAAATATAAATATACATTTATTTTAAAAATTATACACACATGCAAATGGCACTATCTCAAAAGTTAACTAAAACAAACTTCAACAAAATTCATTCCAGTTATGTGCAAATACAATATAAATAAATATATACATACATTTTTTACTTATGGTGGTTTTGAGTTCTGAGGTTTATGATTAATCTTAAATCTTTCTTTCTCTCAAAAATGTACGAAAAAATATTTGGTAAATGAAGGAAACAGGATTTTTTGGACATTTGGCGTCGTTCAGTGAAACAAGAAATCAGTAACACTACGTTTCGAGATCTGCAATCTGATCTTCTTCAGGTACTGATCTCTTCTAGGTCAGATTGCAGATCTTGAAAACGTAGTGTTACTGATTTCTTGTTTCACTGAACGATGGCAAATGTCCGGAAAAATCCTGTTTCCTTCACAATCCTTCCATCGTCAAAAATAACCTTCATACAAAGAATTTGGTAAATACTGATTATTATCTATTAAGAGAGATGAGTAAAGTGTATATTCTCTGACCTGCGTTTGAAAGTGTCTAAGTGTGTGTTGAGCAGCAGCAGAGCACGCTGTATACACAGCAGACTTGCTTCCTCGTTAGTTTGAAGATCTTGTGTGGCCTGAGTCAGGTTGGCCATACACTGGCACACAAATTCTGACTCTTGCTCCAGCTGTCTGCCCATGTAGTAAATGTTCAGGTACTGTATGGCTGCCATGCTCACATCTACACAGACATTCACACAATTAACATTTCTCTTTATATGAAATTAATGTAAGAGGAATTTAATTTAACATCTTAAGTTTGAATTGTTATTTAATAAGACTTAGAACAGAAATTACAATGTGTAGATTTCCTTTCCTCACGTTTGTATGAAATATTATGTAATAAATGTATTATTCTAATTTAGACATTTCTAAATAATACATTTTATTAAAGACTCTTGGAGCAATTGGAAAATTTTTAATAAGTTTTTAATTTGTTGTTTAGTTCCTTTTACTAATATTTATTATGATTTTTGTGTATAAATCTAAGGCAACATGCTTTTGATAAAACAGATACAAAAAATATATTGGTTGATTTTAAACCATTGGTTTTATCAAACAAACTTTGGTTTCAATAAATAATAATAACTTCATAGAAAAAAATAAATGGTATTTATTCGTGCAATATCATTTATATACTCTAACAATTTATTAATTTAACAATTTAGTGATACAAATCCAACATATGTCATTTATTAAATACAATTATAAATGTCACACAGATTTTGATCTCTAAAAAAGTGCAAATTAACCTTAAGGTTCTTAATTAATTAATTAAAAACTCTTTTATAAATATCATTTTGGATTCTATTTTGAATGCCTAATCTCATGATTAAGAACATAAGTGAGATAATGTCAGATTTCCAAACAAAGCATTATATCCACTTAGCTATAATCAAAATCTAATGAAATCCAGAGTACATCTCTTCAAGAAATCGTCACCTGTATTGTTGACACGGAGGGCGATCTTCCACAGGTGGTCCATGTTGGGAGTGTCAAGGTGAGCGGAGGAGCCACGGGCCATGTTGCACAGCTGCTGGTACAAGTCCAGAGCCGTCATGGAGATGGTCTCTGGAGGCAAGGTAGGCAGCTTCTTGGAGTAGAGGTGTCTAAGTGTCTCCTGTCGCAATGCATGCTGGTCCTTGGACTTGACCTGGCGCAACAGCCAGCTGAAGAACTCATCAGAGCACTCTGGGTCGCCAGCCAGACACTGCCATAGTGTGTCAAGTTCTTCCACACTCAGTCTAAAAATGTAAATAATTATTTCTGTTAATGTTTGTTGTAGGTAAAACAAATAACCCATTTCTTCATCTTGCCTCATTCTTTTCTTTAAATCAAGGACAAAGAATCCTTGCCCAACTCTTCTAATTAATTGACTGTTGAACACCTAATTCATAACAGTTAGTTACTAATGTCATTAGTCAATAGATTAGTTATTAAGTAATTCAGGCAAATTGATTGCTACATCATCTTTAAACCTACCCAACAGATTCTATAAACCTTGAGAAGTTGCATTAATCATATATTACTCATTACACTCTGATACATTCACAATAAGAAAGTGGATAGTACATATATGACAAACAAAAGATCTTTACATATTTAAGTTGGAAAGAGTAAGCAAGGTATAAAAACAATGTTTAACTCAGTTAAACAAAAAGTGGTACTTGCAAATCTCTTGTCTTCAATGTATTACAGAGAATCTTAAGAATCTCATTTAAATGTACAAGCATGCATACTGACCTGATATACTCGGGCAGGCCCAGAGGTGAGTAGATATGCGTGAGGAACTGCAGCCGCACCTGGACGTGTGTGAGAGGCAAGGGTCCGGCCGCCCGTAGGTTCTCAAAGAACCGCTCCATCATGGCGTGTTCCTTAAGAGCCCACAGGGTAACGTGATGGGTGTCCACCGCACCACCACGAAAGTGCTGGAACGATGCGAAGAGCTTCGGCAGCAGCCGCAATGATACCACCACAGACCTGCAATCACTCATCACCAACTTCTCACAGGTTTTGGAAAATTGTTCTGAATTTTTTGTTGAAATGAGAGTGATCCATGTGGAATGTATAAGGTACGCCAGTGTACAGTTACATACAACCAATATTTTAATTAAATTATGTCCTTAAAAAGTTTAATTATTTTGATCTTTTAATTTGATACCTATAATTTGAAAGTAATTAAAAACTTGTTGTTAGATTATTACAGTTTTTGAATGTTAGTTGCTAACTTAAGCTCTTCAACATGACTTCTTATATTCTCATTGTGAAACAAATGACAGAAATTACATCAAGTTTTATTTTAATTGTATGATTATGGATTTTTGTTGTTCTTTGTAATCTATACCTGACTGACTGACATTTTGTTCGAACAAAAGAGTTGTGTCAATTATCAGTACACATTTTCTATGTCATAAGAGTTACTGGCTAAAATGTACTCTAACACTCAAACCGTAAATTATCTATTTATCAACAAGAAATATTTTATATTATAAGGCATTGAAAAGCATCAATTCACTACACAGAAAAAATCCACTCAATACTACTAGGCATACTAAATTTCTCTTCTTGATCCTTTCAGAACAGTAGCTTACATTTCTGGTAAATGAAACATAATTACTTATTAATAAACAATAGTAACATGTTATTTCTAAATTTAAAACTCTCTTTTTATGTGGTGTCCAGTTTCATCTATAATACTATAATACTTGCATACCAAGTTACATAAAATCCAAATCAACTTACCAATTCTTGGCGAGATTTTCCAGGCAGCCTTCAATGAACTTCATACGGATCAGCTTGTCCGTGTTGAAGCACAGGAGGTTACACAGGACCTTCTCAGCTTCCAGTGCCAAGCCTTCTCCTAGCTGATTCTGAAATAACATTCACATCGGTTTTAGCTCCATGACAACATGGTCTATAAGTAAGTAGTGAGAGGCAACAGCAAATGCAATTACATGTTTTCACTTGTTTATCTCACTTGAAATCCAAAATTAATAAAAAAACTTATAAAGTCTTAATTAACTACAATTTGACTTATAGTACTTACATATACTTTTCTTGATTGACACATAAAATCTAACAAAGGTATAAAAAACAAGTGGCATTAAATTAAAACCAAAGTTTGCTTAACAAAACAAATTGTTTAAAATCAAACAATCTAATCTTTGTTCCTGTTTTATCAAAAGTATGTTACCTTAGATTTATACACAAAACCATAATAAATATTAGTAAAAGGAACTAAACATACAAATTAAATACTTATTATTTAGAAATTAGAATAATACGTTTTCTCTAGAATTTGTTTAAAGTGTTATGGAGGTTCTTATAGTTTATATATAGCTTTATAATAGTTTGGTACACTGGTTGTCTTCCCATGTATTACAGTATTCTCTTAACCAGTTGCAAATATTGTTTTGGGTATTTAAAATTAAATCTTTTAAAAAGAGTTTACATAACTTTCTCAAGAAAATGTCATTAACCCTTAATAGCGATTATCAAGACCTCACCTATAGCCTGCTGAGGGAGTTTTCCTGATAATATGAATATAACAACATGTTTTAGTTATAATGTAATTGAGTATAAATATACATAAATGTCTAAATCAGAAATAATGCAGCACTTACCCAAAGTTATTAACGTTATGAAAAACAAGTAACTTTCACGGTTAGGTCTAGCCTACAACACTCACAAACACAAGCCCACTAAATCACTTCTGTGTCATCATTTTGCACTTTCTGTACTTTTAAATAGTATTTAGAGAAAAACTAATAACCTGTACATATGTTACTAAATAGAAACTTATTACAAAACAATTATTGTTTTTCCAGAACTCATAACACACAATGTAATAAACAACAGAGGAGAAATGATATTGCAACACAGATGATTTGAGCAATCTAATTAGTTTCTATAAACTGCGGAATAAAAAGAAATATGTTTTCTGTAAAGACGAAAATAAAGAATGTAATATCCTCTTTTTAACAATATAAAATACCACCGGAAGTAGTTTAAACCAATGTCGCTAGATAGCATATGCTTACGATCTGCACTAAAATGTGACATTAACATGAAAAGAATTAACAGCTTTGTTCGTCAGATGTGACTGTCCCGTGAAACATGTAGAAGAGTTAATTCAACATACTTATCTTTGATCTTGAATATTTTTAATGCTTTTAAGCCAATATCTCATAATTCTACTAAATCGTATAACATATGGAAACAAACAATAGTGTCCAAGTCTATCCATAGCACTGTTCTTGGTTTTATTACATTACATATAACCATTACTTTCAAACATACTAAATTTAGTATTCAGTCATATTTAGTTACTTGTATTAAATATCTTCTGGTTAATGGAATTTAACTAAAGAACTATTGGTCAAAACTGGTCCATAACTTAGGTCATGGCTGAGGTATACAATAATATCTCATGGAATAATCATCTTCTATTCTTAATGTAACCTACTTAATGGGCCACCAAAACTAAAGTAAGATAATTTCCATGTTTAACCCCTTCCATCCCTCACAGGCTTACCAAATAACTGGTAATATGAACTGCATTGCTATAGTATACTACGTTTAGTAAAAATTATTAATACAGTACAGTCTGTAAAAATACAAACACATTTTTCCTGTGACATTGAATACTTTAAATTGAATCTGTCCGCGGTTGAGAAAGTGCCCACGTTTTTTTATAATTTTGCTGTCTTGATGTTAAGAAGAAGAGGAACTACCTTAAATAGTAAAATGAACTTGCTCTTCATACTCCATCAAAACAGTTTTCCATTACAAATGTACACGATCTCATTCTTATGGAATTGTGGTCGCTTATTTTAAAGACTTAAGAGTTCCACCACTAGGCTTACAGATGGAGGTAGTCGGACCAAATTTCCCAACAAAGAAAAATGTCCGTCAGTAATGAGATTTTGCTAAAAACAACAAAATTGCAGAAACCATGCTTATTTTGTTAACTTTTTCCAATTCTATTATTCAGAACAGGTACAACATTTTAGCAACATTGAATGAAATGTATACATCCCTAAAAGGAGATGACATTGACGAATAAATATGATTTATTAAAAAAACTATGTAGTTTAAAGTATTATAGTGATTTAAAAATAATGACTAGTTTGCATAAGTCATGTATGCTGCACCTAAAATAAAAGTACTCACAATCTTATCATCCTGTAGCAGATCCCAAAGCAACGTGTTACCAGGCTTGCACACATTCTCCAGGTTGAACTGTGACAAGACAGGGGCCAAGTGGTGGAGTGCCACCTTATTGGCGTGCATCCTGGCCATTTGTCCCAGCTGCTGAGGTGTCAGGTGGGCTTGTAACATCTGTGCAAAACAATTCACCGACTGAGCTCAACACTTTGTCAAAAGTAAGGAATTAATTTATTGAGATTATACAAACTTTAATTAAAACAAGACCTGAGGAAATAGGTAATTGCCTAATGTAAAAGTCATAGGAGCCTTATCTGTGAGAGTAAATAAATCGGTAAAAAAATCACAGAATACACGATTTTTACTTATTCAACCTCTTCTTCAGTCAAAAGTAAATAAAATTACGACTATAAACATAAAAATATATAAATCACGATAAACTGATTTTCAAAAACATTGAATAGTATTAGTAGTTTTTGGATTAATTTTAGTCAAATATTGGAACACAGAATACAAGGTGTGTCCAAAAAGTATCCAACCTTGACGTCTGGCATGAACTGAAGTTACTCAGCGGCAACGGCAATCTGGTCCCCTTCAAAGTACTCCCGTCCACAAGCCACTACCTTATTCCAACGCTCCTCCCACTTCCGGAAACACTCCGGAAATTCATTTTGTGGAATGGCTAACAGGTCCTTCGTCGCATTTTGTTTTATTTCTTCAACATCGTCAAATCTTTTTCCTTTCAAAGGAATTTTTAATTTCGGAAATAACCAGAAGTCACAAGGAGCTATATCAGGAGTGTAGGGAGGCTGTCGTAGTTGGTTGATGTCGTGTTTGACCAAAAAACACTGAATGAGATTTGAGGAATGAGCTGACGCATTGTGGTGCAGGATCCAGTCACGGCTTGTCCACAGTTCAGGTCGTTTCCTTCGCACTGCATCTCGTAGCCACCTTAGAACCTCAAGATAAGACTCCTTATTCACTGTCTGGCCTCTTGGAGCATATTCGTGATGAACAACGCCGTCCTGGTCAAACTAAACTGTCAGCATTGTCTTGACATTGCTTCGACTTTGTCTTGCTTTTTTCGCCCGTTGCTCTTTGTGAGTTTTCCACTGTGAGTTTTCCAAGATTGAGCCTTTGTTTCAGGGTCATAGCCATAAATAAACCCATGACTCATCACCAGTAATAACTTTTTTAAATAGCCCTGGATCATTTTTTATCAAATCCAGATTGTCCTGTGCGATTTCAAGTCGACAGTTCTTTTGGTCTTCTATCAGCAACCAAGGAACAAATTTTGCCGAAACACGGTTCATTTTTAAATCTTCATGTAAAATGTTACAAACTGACGATTTTGGTATTCCTAAATCTTCTTCCAGCTCTCGGACAGTCAATCGACGGTTTTCATTAATTGCTGCACGAACACGTTCAACATTTTCAGCGTTTCTGGCCGTTGAAGGCCTGCCAGATCGGTCATCACTCTCCACTGATATGCACCTATTTTTAAACTGCCTAAACCACTCTTTTATTTGTGTATCGCCCATAGACACATCACCATAAACTTTCTGTATCATAGTAATCGTCTCTGATGCTGAATGGCCAAGTTTTTGGCAAAATGTAATGCAAATGCGCTGCTCAATATGTTCAGTCATATTGAAATGCGACGCACACACACGGCAGTACTGTACGGAACAGAGCGCTGTGACTCACTGAGTGACTGGATCGTATTCAATGCCTAATATGGGAAGGAGTAGGCTCGCCCCACCCCTCCAATACCGGTTCTAGCCGGTCGGTTACGCCGCAGCCGCCTACTGGTATAGTATAGCTAACAATGTTTATTACTTAATAAAGGTATTCTCCTACATCTTTGTTCGTTCCTCAATTACCTTCACTGAATATACTTTCTATATTTTTACCAGAATCTTATATGTTTAACTCTCCTTCACCATTAGTAAAGTAAAGATCACAAATAGTGCTGCAAGGTGTAATGTGTCCATAAGTTACAATCACATAAAGTTATTTATGTGTAATCCTGGATTTGAGTAACACATTCACCCTACACACAATATGCGGACACCGTATGGTAGTATTGTGGCACAGGCACGAGTGACTAGTATCCCACTATCACTGCTTGACTGCGACAGTTCAGTGTGAGATCAAGTACTGTAGAGGAAACATGAAATTCCTGTGTTAGTTTAATGACTGATTTCCACAATATCATTCCCAGGTCTGGTGTAATCCTAGCAAAATCTTGAAAATTGTGGGGTGGTAGAAAGGATTTACATGAGTATTAATAAACTTCTTATAACTTGCTTTATAACATAAGTGTTACACTGAAAAAATATTATAGAATTTAAACTTACGACAGAGCACTTGGGATACCAGTTTTTCGCAAGGGAGAGTATTTGGCAGTGCTGACTTACAAATAGTATTTTACTTGAATACAAATAAATGGCTTCATACTGTCCAAGTTACAAAGAAGAGTGTACATAAATTTTGCAAACTGTAGACAGATATTGTATAATATGACGGAGAGAAAAAATGTAGTTTGATAAAAAATGTTAAGCATTGGTTAAGTAAGTGTTACCAAAGCCTAATACTTGGAGGATTCAACAAATTTCACTTCCGTTATCTTTCCACATGATTTGAATTAAAACCCATTGAGATATTGATGGAACTGCATGACATTTCATTTCTATACAGGTAACATTAAGTTTCATGGTGTTGCATGTACTTCCATGGGATTTGGCTGAGCATTAGCGAAGTTTAACTTACTGCAGGATATCTTAAGAATGGATTGACCTAGGCCTATACGCTTGAAATTTCTGCAACTACTCAGTGGGCTAGCACAGTTCTTCTATCTGACTGTCTTATGCAGGATATCTTGAGAAAAAAACGTTCTATAGACTTGAAATTTTGTATGAACATTCACAAGATCAAGTTCAATAATACTGTATATACTATAATTTGACTAATTTATAGGTCTCAATCTATGGGATTTGACTGAATGTTAGTGAAGCTTATTACTCAGGGGAATATTTTCGATATCTGGTAGAGCTATAGACTTTGAATCAAACTTCAATTCTAAATAGGCAAGATTAAGTTTGATGATGGTACGTATCTCTTCATGGGATTTGACTGAGTGATAGTAAAGTCTATCACTGAGAAGCATATATTGAGGACAAATTAAGCTATGAGCTTGAAGTTCAGAGGAAACCTCACTTCTACATAGGCAAGATTTGTGTCCCTTCAATAGATGTCCCCATCTGGCCAGGGTAACTAGAGGATACATCCATTGCCATCAAACAGCGGAGTGACAGCAATCCTCCTGGCATGATTACAGGTAACTTTTCAGTAGTTTCAGGTGGTAGTTAGGTAAAGGCAGTTTTTGGACAATGGGATGAACCACATCCCTCCAAGATGTTGAGATAAAGCACACTCTAAACTCAGTGACGTTTTACGTGGCACATGGTTTGGCATACTCCTACCTTATAAAATTATGTTCAAACCTTTAAAAAGCAGTCAATTTATTATTAACTCAACCTTGAGCAATTTTCTTTTTCATATTTTAAACAGACGCCATTAAATTGCTTGCTTGGTAAATATCCACCGTATGCACTTTTGATAGTAAGTTTTTGTATAAGAAGTTTGAATTGATAATTTAAAAATGGTTTTCAGAGTCAAATTGCAACTATAGTACTGTCCGCATCTGACTTGTTTGCGAGCTCAAGGAATGCACCTACCATTGGCTGAGGCTGTCGACCAGCTGTCACTTCCCGCACTACTACCCGTCCTAAAACTATTAGCTATTTGCCTTGTCACATTATAACGCCAGGAAATTGGTGTATTTAAGTAATTCTATATTTAGGGTATAATGACATTTTTTACATGAGCTATAACATTGTTTACTCTTATCCTAAAACTGTAAAGAAGCAACATGAAGTTGTTTTACTTATTATCTTGAAAAATGTTGGGACTTGAAACCATACGTATTATAATAAAAAGTTCGTATATTTTTCAAAATATGACACAAAATACGTTTTGTTTTCTAACCTTTGTCGGTAATTCTAAGCAATATATGGGTCAACCTCGATTTTTCTCATATTACAATATAATGTTCCAATAATCAATTAGAAAAGGAAATGACTAGAATTTCTTGCTGGAAAGCAGTTATAGGGAGCAGGCAACTCATATTACAATATAATGTTCCAATAGTCAATTAGAAAAGGAAATGACTAGAATTTCTTGCTGGAAAGCAGTTATAGGGAGCAGGCAACCGCGAGAATTACCTATTAGTGATCAGGGGCATTGACGTGATCTGGCCTTCAAATTTGGAACTACTCGAGTTAATTTTTTTTTCTAAAAGAGCAAGCAGCGCGAAGCGCTGCGCAGCGGGCAAGCATCGTGCGTGATCTTCGTCTATACTGAATTGATTCAGGCCAAAGGAATGACACAGATTCCTTTACCAGATTTTAACGGAGATTTTGTATTGGGCAGATTATATTGGTTTACTTTGCTTTCCAGCAATGTAATTATGTGTTTAAAATTGTTTTACATACATTACCTACATTATATTGTAATATGTAATAACAATTTATCAGAAATTTTTAATAAAAAAAGGATCACGCACGATGCCTGCCCGCTGCGCAGCGCTTCGCGCTGCTTGCTCTTTTAGAAAAAAAAATTACTCGAGTAGTTCCAAATTTGAAGCCCAGATCACGTCAGTGCCCCTGATCACTAATAGGTAACTCTAAGCAATATATGACCGTCTGGCGGTTGCCTGCTCCCTATAACTGCTTTCCGGCAAGAAATTCTAGTCATTTCCTTTTCTAATTGACTATTGGAACATTATATTGTAATATGAGAAAAATCGAGGTTTACCCATATATTGCTTAGAATTACCCCTTAGTCGAGTGGACATGCGAGATCTGATTCAGAAGAACTCTGGTCGTCGTCATCGGGGTCGTCACTTTCACTGGAGTCCACGCCACCAAGTTCAATAACGAAGTGGTCAATGACGTCTTCTATTAATCTATCCTTTATCCAGAAGTCCTGCTCTAGTTTTAGGGTGTGATTTGTAAAACCTTCCCAGTCTATTTTGGTAACAGAGTTCATAGCATGTGTTGTCACTTCCTCAAGTTTTGTTAAACATAAATCACCTTCGATATTGTGATTTTTAATTTTGCGTTTCATGGTAGCCCAGGCTAACTCTATAGGATTTAGCTCGCACATATAAGGTGGTAAACGGATTACTAAATGTCCATGTGCCTTTAGTAAAGAATCTACACGGAAAATCTTTTGTGGAGGTTTGTGTTGCACTATTAAATCGTACAGTTCAAATTTTTTCATAGTCGTGGAACAAGCTATATTATTTTTAATTAACCATTCAACCATGTCATTTTTAACTGCATATTTAGAAGGAGGTTTATTGTCCTGAAGGCAGTGATATGGTGCATTATCAAGGATAACTATGCTGTTTTTTGGAAGATGTGGCAATAGTTTTTCGTGAACCCATCGTTCAAAATTAACGCCATTCGTTTGACCATGGTAATCACCGGTAGCTCTGCCAGCTTTGAAAATTAAATTGCAGTCATGAAGAAATCCATCTTTCGTGCCGGCAGTAACCACTATTAGTCTATTAGATGAACTCGTGTTTGTCAAGACGCCAGGAACACCAGGACCACTCCAACATTTTCCAAAAGTTAAATTGTTGTCCACCCACGTCTCGTCTAGGTACACAATAACTTTACCCTCGTGTCTACACTTCTGTATCTCTCGCAAATAATGAGCACGCCAGTTTACTATATCAGGCCGTTCTATTAAAACGTTCCTGATTTTTCCACTTCCACTTAAACCCCATGGTACGAAGTAAGCGTCGTAAAGTGTGTTCTCCTCAAGGAAAGTTAATCTTTTCTTTAATTGCCGTTAATAATTTATGTACCGTTGGCACTTTCTTTTGTACAATGTAAAAATCATTAATGGTATCACGAATCACTCTCTGGTCAAATTCATCGATGTGAAATTTTTTTTCCTCTGAATATGGTCTTTTTTTCCCAGGAGTACTTAAGGCTTCATTACCGGCTTCGACACCTTCTTTCCTTATAGATGTTACACTTTGCACTGATATACCCGTGTAATTAGCTACCCGGATATTACTCTGCTTCAGTCTATGTTGGAGAGTACCCGTATTTGATTCTTCATCACACTTTTGAATATCTCGCCTTATAACATCCCTTGCCTCACTGTGAATTGTCTGTCCCTTCTTGCGAACCGAAGCCATTTTGAAAAGCTAAAAACTCACAAATATACACTATATTAAATTAAACTTCCTTTCACCTAATGAATTTACACTATGTTATACATTAAAACATAATAATACAAATTTGAGGTGCACTGGTGAAATTACAACTCTCTACTACAAGGTATTCGCGGGCGAATGTGCGGAGGTGACTAGTAGCGCCGTTGCCGGGACAACGGTGACGTATTGTCTGTGGAGGGGAGTCCTCATCCTCGCCCCCCTCACCCCGCGCGCGCAAACAAGTCAGATGCGGACAGTACATGTTTTGAGTTGGTATACACATTAATTGTCATTGAGATTGTGAAGGTTACAGGATGTTGAGTATTTTTTGCTGTGTTATTTTTAATAGTACAGTTTATTAAAAGAATAATGTTGATGGAGTCTCTAGAGCTGAAGAAAGAAAAGGTTTTGCATTACCCTTGTACAAATATGGCGCATTGTGAAATAAAAACTACTGAAGGTGGGTCCCATTTGCATAAAAAAGGTAGAAGAGTAACAGAAATAATTCAAAACTACATAAGGGAAACATTTTCAAATAATTGAGAATACAGTTGATAGAATGCAAAATCTCTTCTTTTAGAGTACATCTGCTGGTCTAAAATTAGACAAACCTGTGCTCTAGCAGCAAACTGTGCGAGTTCCTCATCACATCCAGACTCCTCTCCATCAAAGTCAGCCATGTTCTTCTCTGACTTGTTGCTCATCCTTGAAGATAAGCTTCCATCCCCATCACCATCCTCCACACTCAAAATTTCCTCCATCATTTCACTGCAGGTCAATGAAATAAGTTTCTTATGAACTGTTAATACATTTTTTACATAATGTACTATTGGATATGGCTAAAATATTGTACTATTATAGAGTAAAATCTACTGTGAAAATATATATATATATATATATATATATATATATATATATATATATATCATTTCAAAACAAACTCACCAACTAACTAAATACTGATCTATTACAAATAAAAAAATCTTTTATACTTTATGAGTTGACTAAAGTCATTTCAACCAAATGTTTCAATTCGGCCATAACACTGTTTATAAATATTGAGATTTTTGGTCTTATTGTATTATTTTTACTACTTTAGGGGTTTGATAATTAAACATGTGTATCCTCAAGGTCCATTTTTCAAACAGTTGTTTTGTATTTTTCAAACAGGGTATGTATTTACATAAATTACATACCCTAGAAACTTTAATCTTTACTGTTGTTAATATTATATTGGCAGTTGAATTCCTATCTTTTTGTTACCTCCTAGTTCTGTGCAATAAATCTTATCTTAACAGTAAAAATGTTCAAATTAATGATCAGCCGTCAACAGCCAAAACTAAACAATTAGAATTTGGTTGTCAATGAATAACTGTAAAAGATGGAGAGCATGATATCTGATGTTGCCTAAGGAATAAATGTTTCATATTGCATGTTGAGTAGGGAAAATTAATATTCAAGCTGGGCTAAAACTCCTCACCAATACTGATTTTTGGACACTTGCATAAACAATAAATAACACCAAAAGATGCCACAAACTTTCTATTTTTATTTACCATATTGTACTCTGTTTTTGGTAAACCAGTTCTAGAAATGGTGTGGTATGACTCAAACAATGTAAAGGTTTAGACATACTCTGAATCCTCATGGCTGTTACTTAGTTATACAGTATTTTAATACAAAATTAAAATAAAAAGAATTGTTACATAGGAGTGGTAAAAACCATTTTCAACAATTAAATGAACTATTAATCAAAATTGTCTAAGCGGTTTTAATATATTTTTGGTAAAAACATTTATCAAACATTTTCAAAAAATAAAAAATACTTTTTTTATTTAACTATCCCCACATTCCAAATTAGGTCAAAACTGATCCATACCTTAGGGCATGACTAAAGCTTACACACACAATATCTAACTTTTAAGTAAATTTTCAAGAAATCACTTATTTAACTTGGAGATTTAAAAAATATATACTACTAAATATTGAAATTAACCCTTTTAGTGCTATAGCGTCTACGTCGTAGACGCTGCGTTTATGTCTAAAAGTGCTAGCGTCTACGTCGTGCAGCGTATTTATATATATTTTGGTTCAGTTTATGCAACTTACTGGCTGCAAACGATGACAGTTCATCCAAAAGCCATAGAGTAACGATATTTGTATATTTAATTTCCGACGACCAGCTGTTAATACGTCATTGACGTGAAATAAAAAGGTCAGTTCTGATGTTTACGTTGCAAGCGAACTGACGCTGTGCTTTGTTTACTCTGTTTTATCTTATTGTAGACAATAGACAATACACTTTATTGACATGTTCGTGAGAACAGTACATGCGTCATTGGTACAGATTTCATGGTTGTATAAAAATTACATAGCTTAATCTAAATTACAAGTTTAAAAATTCACTTTCTGAGTAAAAGGGTCTCTCTTGTAGCCAGGCAGTTAATGCTTTTTTTTAAACGTTTGGGTGGTTCATTCTTTAGGGATTCTGGAAGTTTATTGAAGTAGGCCGCTCCCTTATATGATGGTATCCATTAAATTGTGTTATAATTGTGAGGTACTACTTCATTAGTATTCCAAATCATTGCATTACTTCATTTTTCATTTGTGTTTTCCGTGTGTATTATATTTTACTAAGTTACAAACTATTAAGAACATTGCAGGTTATGATGAGTTACTTCACCATTTTTATAGTTTTATTAGTGAATAAAACAATTATTTAGGTAAAAAAAGTGTTAACTGTGCTTGAATTTTTTTCTTTTATAAATAATAATAAAGTTAGTAAAGCATTTATGCTAATAATAGTAAGTGTATTACTTTTCTCTTGAGCGTTTCAAACATTAGGCCTATATGTAGGGCAAAAGTTGACGCGGACAACATATTATATTTTTAATCCACACTTCTTATTTTTTGTGTAAAAATAAAATAAAATATATGGAATTTGTTTAGTTTTAGTTGCTCTTTCCGATGGTAGCCTTAGAAAAATAATATAAAATTGTTTACATAGTAAAATTGTATGCCAAAGTGAAAAATAATTATAAAAAACTTTACATTATAAAGAAACATTTTTTTATAACAATCCAAATATGTACAAATGTATTTTTTTGTATTTATTTATGTTTATTGGTTATTTATCTTCAATACAAAAAAAAAGTAATAAGATATGTCCTCAAATAAGGAAATAGTAAGGAATTTACTAAAACTCTGCATTTATGCATTAAAATGCTTAGCACTCTTGGGTATGGCAATGCGCCAGACCCCTTAGCACTAAAAGGGTTAACATTCTTTCATCTCAATACATACTCACTTTCAAAATTTGAAGAGATATCCGTAATTCAGAAAGTTTAAATAGTACCCTCCCTTCCACGCTTGGTTACAATATTGAAAAGAAAAGAAAAAACAAACTTTTTAACACATTAAATATTTTATCTTTAACCATTAGCTAAAAGTTAAAAATATTTACTTACAGAAATTTAAAAAGGTTTTTCTACACTGCAAGCAATTTCAAGATAACTAAAACTACAACATGAAACCTCATTAAACACTTCAACCCTAAAAAGAGATATTAAAATCAAGTTCAGATATCTCTACCGAGAGTAAAAATTGTTAATGGAGGCTCGTCATTTTGCCATAAAATTCCTTATAACACAAAGATTTTGAACTTCAAAAGTGAAGTAGGACGTTTGATTTTGTAATATTATAATGAAATTGTTAAGGGATAGATTGATTTTTGGTGCTGAAGTGGCCTTCAGGGTTATCTTCACAAAGTTTTGAATATGCCAGTCAAAGGTAGGTGATTGACCTATAAATCTTTATTCTCTTCCTACCTGCAATCTTCATAAAATTAGTAGGCAGATTGACTCTTTGACACCCTGGATAAAACTTAAAAAAACCTACTCAGTCAGCAATGACGAAAGTGTAATGATGGACACTTACTGAGCATTGGGCTGGAATGAGGTGGTGATAAAGGGACGACAGTGAGGGGCGTTCTGCACCAGGCTAGCCAGTTCTGTCATGACAGCTGTTTGTCCACAGTCTGGTGACTGTCTGCTCACCAGCTGGATATAGTCTGACCCTTGTCTATAACAAGATTATTAAAGAACTCAATAACTGTAGTTTTGGGAGTGTATTAAGTCAATTACGGTCAGAATTTTGCAAAAATTTTGGCATATTTTTCTTTATAGTCCATTCAACAACAAAATTCTGTATTTTTCAGTACAGAGATAAAGATTTCTTAAAATTACTCACCCATTTTAATGATTCTAGGGAACACTTTGTTGTTCATGTCATAGTTCTAATTTATTTCTGTAAAACTTGTTATGGAGAGGACATCAAGATTTTTTCTCAATGACTATGACATTCCTTAATGTTCTTAAGAAAGTGTAACTTTTATGTTGGGTTCATATGGAGTAGGACTTCGAGCTGCTATATACAAAGGGGTGTGAAGATTGGGATTTCTCCAAAAGACAATGACCCATCTTATCAATGCTAGAGGATAGGTGACAATCCTCTAGGAGTCTTTTAACTCTTTGGAGAACAATGTACGATCCATTGGACATTTATATAATTGACATTTAAGTAATAATAATGTAATATTCTTTATAAAAAATTGAATCTACGTGTTATTTATGATTGTACATAAATATAACATAAGCTTCAATTAAAATATGCCCAGTTACGAAAGAGATACTTCACTCATCAGCTGCTGACTAGCACGTAACTTGTTCAGTTCCTTGTTCTGTTCCAATTACGTAATTGATGGATCAAGTTGATGGTGATGGTTCCTTATGTCTTATTACATTGAAATTTGTTTGTTTAGTTACGTTTTAATGCTGATACAATGTGTTTTTTACTTTATGGTGAGTAAATGAAATTTGAGTGATCTACAACTACAACATTGTTTTGCTACATAAACCTAAATATTCTGTGGCAAACAATTACAGAACACAAACTTTTTGTGAAAACAACATTTTAAAGCATAATATAAATCAAAAATAAAGGAAAAAACTAGTCTTTTAAAGTCTGTATTATTTTAACTTTTTAATTTTACTACCTAGGTTAAAAAATTATACATCCTATATATCAGATAGTATAAAAATAGTATAACCAATTCCTACAACTCAACTGGTACCCGGGTGATGCGGTCAACTGACGAGGCTGGTACAGTGTTCCCTATGATAGTGAACACATAAATAATAGTAGAACAGTTAGCAAACCTCCAAATGAAGTTTAATTTACATTTAAAAAAATTCTTCTACTCATAGTCAATTAGAAAAACTTACTTTCTACACATTTTAATTTTGTTTCCTACGGTAAAAAGCAATTTAAAATCTTTACAAACTTTTTGTACTTATATAACATGAAAAGAGGATTTCATAGTGAATAAATCAGCGACAAAATTATCATTCTAATTACATGCATTACAGAGTTACAATCATATTAGTAATCTTTTTGGCTAGTAAGTTTAATTTTTGGACAGTTTCGAAAGGGTATAACACATGCTATTGAGCAACCAATGTACTGATTTCAGAGTCCTTTATCACCTACCCGAGAAGAAACATACATATCTACTATTTATAATAATCTTAACTTTTTAGCAAAGCACTTAAAAACTGAAGTAACACACTGAATAAGATAGTACCTTCAAATAATTAAATTAATGAAATTATCTAACACTTCGAAAATCAATTTGTGCACTTTCTACAGGACTGTATTTTAGCCCACTACCGACATTATCAATCCAAGACTAAACTACCATAATTAGCTTCATAAGAAACATACAAACTTGAATCTACCAA
Organism: Homalodisca vitripennis; assembly: GCF_021130785.1. Taxonomy (NCBI): domain Eukaryota; kingdom Metazoa; phylum Arthropoda; class Insecta; order Hemiptera; family Cicadellidae; genus Homalodisca; species Homalodisca vitripennis. Next base: position 143,790,894 of record NC_060207.1, read on the forward strand.
CTAACAAAATATCAATTCATGTGCTTCTTGAAAAAGTGAATTTTGAAATTACACCTATATTGACAATACAAGGTTATATTTTTGTAATTAACTTCATGAAGAACATACAAGATAGCATCTGCCAATTACCTGAGCATTAAGTTGGGCACTTCCTGGTCTGTGACCACCTTGACAGCCTCTGGATCAAGTGCCAGTCGACTTGCCATCATGACTCCCTCCTCCTCGCTCTCACTTTCCTCATCCTCGTCTTCCTCCTCCTCATCTTCCTCTTCTTCTGAGCATTCGTCCATTTTCACTGAGTTGCTGTTCTCGTCCTTTTGATGTTGGTGGTCCATGGCTTTCATTTTCTCTGCAATTAGAAATCTACAGTATTAAATTGAGAAAAAAACATTTTTGGACAAACGTACATTTTTTCAGAAATGTTATAAGCAAAAAGTAGACCCAGCAACCATAATAAAGAGGTAACAAAACTACTCTAAATATGAGCTACTTTACAAATATTTCTTCATTGGTAATTGGTTATATTCAAAATTGGTATCTTAAAAATAATAATAAAATAATAGTTATTATTTTAATATCGGTAATAAAATTTATTTCTTGAGGAGAACAGCAGATTGAATTTTAAAACTCTTTTTAAGAATATAAAGTCTTGAAACTTAAATAGCTCTTTCTGTGATAATCTTTTACTAAAAGACTGCTGTTTAGTGTTTTTCAAAACTATACACTCTGTTTACAAGACATTATTACTGAATAGATCACAACATTAACCCTTTTAGGACGACAAAAATTTTGGTTATTTTTTAGGTACGCATTTTTTGACGTGACCATATTTCATAGCGAACATACCAAAGAAGACGACGGTGAAATTGGGCAAAATGTAGTAGTTTGATAAATATATTATAAGTCCATTATTTTTAAATTGTCCTTACACCATTTTTTTATCCACATGTACATAATTAAATTGTCTACAATATGGTAGCATTTATTACTATTTACAATAACCAGAAAAATTAAAAATTAAATAAAATTTTAGAATTTTTATTTTATTTTTTTATTTTATTAGTTTGGCTTCAGTTTACTATGATAAAAAAAAATTTTTTTATTGTGGGAACTAATATTACTATGTTTCTTACATAGTTTTCAGTTTAAATACAAAATTGTATTAACATTGGTTGAGAAATAATTGTTTTACAACAAAAAAACTTACATTACTACAAAGTACCAAATTATATAAAACGGACTAAAATAAAAGTCAAACAGCTAAGTTAAATTGATCCATATTCACAAAAGAAGTTGAACAAAACACATTTCACTATAAATCTATAAACACTAAGTTTATAACTGATCTGAAACAATCAACTATAGTCAACGCGACCGCACTGTGACTGACTGAATGTAAACAAACTAGACGGAATTGGCGCGCTCCGCCGACTGGCACTACAATAGGCGCTCACGTGCAGCTGTTCTAAAAATAGACATATGTTGTATTGTTTGGCCAAGATAAGTTCCGAAATACTCCATTTCCTGTCTCAGGATGTGCCTCTACAAGGAAAACTAATTTTGTTCATCGTATTTTCGATATTACGTGAGTATTATGCAAACGTAAACCGGCGGGCACATAAAAGTCCGCTCGTCTTCTTCGGTAAAACTAGTGCGGACTATTGAAAGCCCGCATCGTCTTCTTCGGCAAAACTAGTGCGGACTATTAATAGTCCGCTCGTCCTAAAAGGGTTAAAGTAATGATTTTCCTAGAAACTTAAGTGTTGTCATATACTCAACATTTTATATTCTTAGAAACTAATGGATAACAAATTATATTCTTACGCTACACAGTATATTATTATTCTCAGTCAATTTCAACTACCTCTGATTGCCTTCTGTTGCCTATGTAGTTTCATTCTTTCTCGTATTGCATTTGATGAGCCTAACTCAGCCTTGTCGTGCTTAACATTCTGCTTCGTCAGTTTAGGATCATGTGGAGTCCTCCTACAACACAGTGGATTTATTTATTAATTTTTAGTAGAGGCCCATACAGACAAAGGTTGTTTCTAACAGTTGGGTAAGGTATTTGATGTTGTACACAACATAAACGAAAATAAGTGGTGACAAGGATGACAACAGTAATAATAAGACTATTAGAATTCAAAATATTGACATGTTTTAGTTTACCCAACACCTATTAACAAAAAAAATTATTTAGGAAGCCACCAGATCCATAAACAAGATAGAATTAAAATGTTATAAAGTGTGTTGGTGTAAGATATGCGGGTCGTCACTGTTCACTATATGGGTCGGGATAAATAATAAGATGTTACATTTTAGAGTACCATTGCTCTAAGACCGCTCATAAAGGAACGGACGGGACACGGAGGTTACATGACGGTGTCTGGTGGTGGACTGCTGGCTAGCCAGCTTGAACCGTTGGTTGTAGGGTAGTGGCGTGATGTGACGTCACAGGAGAGCAGCCTATGAGCATTCTTTATTCGTATCAGACCACATCGTATGATACATCACCTGACAATACATACTGCCAACATAACTGGTGCAGACATTAAATATTGCTATGGGTACACTACAAACTTAGTATTTATCACACTAAATACACTACAGTTGGAACTGTATTCTATAGAGTAGAAGACATAATGGATGACTAGTAGTAGATCCCAATGTACGTGTTAGAATTTAGGCTGAAGGAAAAATCTTGTTAATGGCTCTTTCTTGTTTGTTGCACATGTGTGTTGAGAAAGATGTTCTCACACATAATCTCAAAGATTGGAAGCATATATCTGAGAGAGAATCATAGGTGCCCTCTTTGATTCCATGAAGTAGCAACACCCTCCCATGCACTATCATTAGGTAGTAAGTTTGAAAGGTTATGTCATTTCAACACAAAACTGAACTTTGATTGATCTCTTTTATGCATTTTCTCTTAAAGTTAAAGAAAATAACTTTGAGGATTAGTCATAATAAAACTGAAGTCTCAGCATTAAGCCCAAGATGTGTTTATTAATTTGATTTTTTCCCTTTTTAGGAGTGGTCCATTATTAATTGCTTGTCTCAGCAGGAATTGAGCCTGCAACTTCATGATTAGAGAACTGAACTCTGAAGTCATGAATGAAATCAATCATTTGACTTCAGGGTCAGAGAAAAAGGAATTACTTGTTTGTATTTTTTTTATTATTATAAGAGTGTTTGCAAATATCAAAGAAAATAAATAGTTTAACTATTTACCCTGAAATTTTTCGCTTCACCCGCCTGACAGAAGGAGAGCTTCCTTTCCCAGCTGTTTCTTTATTGGCTGATGCTTCATCTTCATCTAAATCTTCTACCTTTATACTTTCAGCTGTAACAAATTAATAAATTTAGTGAGAAATGTGCCTAAAGAAACCAAAACATGTTTGATAATATTTTATTTTAAATATGTAAGAAATGACCAAACAATTACTTAATGAAAATTCTAGCTTACCATCGCTACTATCCTCTTCACCGACAGCAGCTTTCCTCTGTTTCTGTCGTTTCCGAGGGGTTGGGCCATCACTACCATCACTGTCACTCTTGTGACCCTCAGATGTGTCACCCTGGAAGATAAACCTAACTGTACAAAATTTCATTTATTGCACTTAACTAAATAAAAATATTATTGCACTTTTGAGTTTATTAATTATTGTAATATTATATCAGACATGAAATTTTGTCATATCAATTATTCACTGTCTTCAATAAATGTGATTGGAAAACTAACCTCTGAGTTGCTGTTGTCAGAGCTGCTCATTTGACGTTGGGTTGCCTTTGCGTATCCTGTGAGACAGACGAAGCTACCAGGAGGCTCACCTAGTCCATTGTACGATCCATTGCTTGACCATAGGAACTTTATGATAGTTGAGGCCAGATAGAGGCTCTAAAAATAATAAAACAAACACTAATGTCAACTGGAGGCTAAATTACATATTTAAAACAATATATATAGATCTGCCATGGAATCATTAAGGAATTTCTTTTAAGAAAGGAATAGAACATCAAAACAATATGTGCTAGTTTTGGTGAGGGTTGAAAGAGATGGTAGTGGAAGGATGAATAATACCAAGTGATAAATCTTTTTACAGTGAAGGAAACAGGATTTTTCTGGACATTTGCCATCATTCAGTGAAACAAGAAATCAGTAACACTACGTTTCGAGATCTGCAATCTGATCTCTTCTTCAGGTAAAGAACTAACCTAATACATAATTACAAACTAGGTTAAAATAAACAAATCTTACCAAAGCGTTGTGGCACGCCTAACTCAGGAATCACAACCTACATGTTGTTTGTCAACTTCACTAACTCTATAAACATGCACTTAATAAAAAACTATACAAAACACTAATCATTAAAACTTAACTACGGAATACAGGTCACAATACGTCTTCACTCGTCTACTAACCACCTACGACTGACCAGAGGGACTAACCAATGGTAATCGTCACGGCTGGCTAAAACAAGATGGCGGAAATAAAAGGGAAGGGGGGGATGGCAGGATGTCCGGAAAAATCCGGTTTCCTTCACAATCCTTCCATTGTCAAAAATAACCTTTTTACAGATTAAGGTTTTTACAAAATGGTGAATTATAGGTGCTTTAATAACAGGAATCTATATCATTTAAATAATTACGACCTAAACACTGCCAAAAATAGCGTATTACTCACTTTTCAAAACACATCTTCGATATGGGTTACTAGTCTAGGGCAACTCATCTAAGGCAAACATGCAACATGTGATTGTTCTATAGAAGAGAGCCATAAGGACACTTTGTGATCTATCACCCAGAGACTCCTGTAGGGAAAAGTTCAAGAAGCTCAAAATCCTAACTATCGTGAACGTACGTACTGAAAACTGTAACATATGCCAGGACAAAAACCCCTGAACCCACTCAAGACGGGATCACAGCTATACATGTAGAATAGCCCACATGCGACACACTACTACTTGACCAAATATGAAGAGAAGACAAGCTACATGTGATACAAGCTATGGAACCATCTTCCAGCAGCAGTGAAGGGGTCAGACGATCAGGGCCTGAGACAATGGCTCAACAGCTGACTAAAAGAACAACCATTCTACTCCTTTGATGACTTTTGTTCTTGATTTATACTTGACTTGTTACCAACAATGTTGCACAATGTGAAACTTTCCTACATACTAATTTTGATCCAAAACTGTTCTTGAAGAATATGTAAATAAAGAATGTTGTCTATAACATTTTCAAACTAAAAAAACATAACCTATAAAAACATCTCATATTAATTACTTTTATCCTTCTTGCAACACTTCTATTTTGATTCCTACAAAATTATTGAGACTTACATACATTTTATTTTTATGGGAAATGTCTCTATTGATTTATGCACCTAAGAATCAACTAATACATTATGAATATTAGGAAAGAAACTAACAAGGCCTACAGTACATACTGAATATGCAGAAAGACAATATACTCCATAATCTAGAAACAGCCTAAAAAGTTACTAGGCTGCAGCAAGTACAAAATGTGATAAGAGAATATCTAAATTTTGCTATTAAACAAATTACTTCTATTATTATTACAGAATTAGATCAGGTATAGAAAAATTCCAAATGTAAAAGTTTACATACTTGCTCTGTGTGATCTTTCGGCTCTAGCTTGCAGAGAAGATGGTAGAGGTGTAGCACAGGTCCGGCTTCTAGGTTCTTGATCAGTGGAGGCAGTAAGTCATGAACCTGCTTGCTGCAGTGTTTGAGCTGTGCGGCCTGCCAGATCACGTCAATGTGTTCATTGGTTATCTTACACTCCATTGCCAGGAAACTGAGGATCACATGGCTCTGTTTGATAACCTGCAATATAACAAAGGTAAAATATGGCTGTCATCTATACACAGGAGAATTAAGGCTAAATACCAATTATTTTAAGAGTACAAAATGAATTAAAATAACTGTTGGAACATAATTTCTGTGGTAGTTATCATCTTTATAAGATGGAATTTAGTTTTAAAAAAAAATACCATTACAATAATTGCAGATAAGGTTGTATAAAGATTCAGCATATTTTGTGTTACTTATTATGCATCCAAAGTTATTTATTCACACAAGGAAAAGTCACAGCTATAAAATAGTATATTATTCATATTATAATGTATGGCCTCTGTTACATAGTTTTGATTGTAGACATATAATTACTTCAGCACTTATATGAACAGGTAAAGTAATGAAGCAATAGAAGTATTCTTTTATAATGCGGCTCGGCATAGATAATAAAAATAGGACTACGATTTTCAGATAATTTTGTATCATATTGTGTGTTAAAATCGTGTTTGGTTAGAGGTATTTGTGACAAAATTCCATAGAACAAATATACTTAAAACGTTTTTCTTTTCCTTCAATGTCAAACAAGCTTTTTATAGGAAAGAGGGAATTTCACACTGAGACTGACCTCGACGTGCAAGTTGGGTCCAAAAATGTGTGAGATGATGTTGTTATCAATGAGCCAAGCGGCCAAACTCTGCCCCACATTCTCCACCTCCATGATGTTCTCACTGTTGCACATCTCATTGAACATGTTGATGTGGGAGTTGATCTGTGAAACTCCTGCCAGTCGCATGGTGAGTGTCGACGATGTAAAGTATTTGAATGCCAGGTCCAGTCCGTCACGGTCGAACTGCACCGGTGAGTCCATGGGATCCTTCACAGCACTCCACATGAAATCTGCAGGAAAGTTAAGTAAGTTAGTTGTTTAGACTGCTACGGACAGGGAGCTAAGGTTCAACATGATATACCCATATTACATTTATTAGGCTAATGACAAGTGGCAAAAATATAGTGGATCAGCGTATGGAAGGTTAGACAATAGGATTCACATATTATTGCCTTTATTTTAGAAACTTGAAGTTCTTTGTAATTTTATTTATCATTTCTTCAAGCATACATAAGATTTTGATATTATCATGAACTCGCATATTATATTTGTGCATAATATCATTAATACAAAAAAATATATATATAATTTCAATACACATTGAATCGCAAAAAGTACTTATATATATATATATATATACATTAAATTTGTATAAATGGCAATAGCCTTATTTAATTTCAATAAACATTGAATCGCAAAAAGTACTTGCTCCGCCGGGACTCGAACCCGGATCTCTCACTTGCCGGGTGAATGTGCTACCATTACACCACAGAGCCCTCACTTTTTACGATTCAATTATTTTGTATTTGGCTGTTTCTTTCACATATGTGTTTAAATAACCAAACTAACATATGATCGGAAGACCAAATACCTGTCAAATGACTTTATTTACATTAAATTTGTATAAATGGCAATAGCCTTATTTAATTTCAATAAACATTGAATCGCAAAAAGTACTTGCTCCGCCGGGACTCGAACCCGGATCTCTCACTTGCCGGGTGAATGTGCTACCATTACACCACAGAGCCCTCACTTTTTACGATTCAATTATTTTGTATTTGGCTGTTTCTTTCACATATGTGTTTAAATAACCAAACTAACATATGATCGGAAGACCAAATACCTGTCAAATGACTTTATTTACATTAAATTTGTATAAATGGCAATAGCCTTATTTAATTTCAATAAACATTGAATCGCAAAAAGTACTTGCTCCGCCGGGACTCGAACCCGGATCTCTCACTTGCCGGGTGAATGTGCTATTATTACACCACAGAGCCCTCACTTTTTACGATTCAATTATTTTGTATTTGGCTGTTTCTTTCACATATGTGTTTAAATAACCAAACTAACATATGATCTATATGGTGTATATATATATATACCATTTTCTTTGGTTTAATTGAGGCTCTTATAAAACTGTATTTTTCTTCCACAAGAATAGTTTATTGCAAACACACCAAAGTCTCAATAACTAAGAACATACCATGAATGTCAAAGAAATAGTTAAATTGTTAACTATTTTTAATGAATAGCAAAATGCAAATTTTAACTAACCTGCCATAGCCTTAATGCCCTGTGAACGCAAGTCCTTGTCCGCCATATTGCACATGTAACGCAACACCTTTGAGCGTAGAGGGATGAAGAGTTGCATAATCGAGCGGAAGTTGAGCCACAGTTTCAGGTTGCACACCACAGAAATGATGGCATGTGCCACTGGTAATGGCAGAGTCTGATGTTCAAAACATGCTGTCATGGCTTCCACACCCCCGCTCCTGTTCAAGAAGCATTGTACATAACTTAACAAATATTCAATTGTACTTGTCTTTTAAATACTAAATTTAAATTATAATTACTACACAAAATTGTAGCACTTTTTTCATACCAATACCAGAAAAACTCTTCATTAAATATAATTGTTTTGTACTTTAGGGTAATGTACGAAAACTATATGAATAATTAATGTACACGATTACTTTTCTTTTGTATTTTTTCGAATTCATATGCACTTTTCACACATTTAAGATTAGATAGTACAAATTTGAAATACAACACATCTTATCAGCCACTTAAAAAAAAAAAACTGGTTTAAGACACAAAAGTTAATGTAGCTATTATTATTATGATTTCTTTGAATATTCCTAAAAACATAACAGTCTACAACATTAAATTGATTAAATGTTCGGTGATATACTATAGCAACTTTACAACAAAAATAAATATTGCTGAAAAATAATATTTAGGTATAGAAGAGAGTCAAGATAGTATGGAGTAATGTAAGAAGGTTATAATCATTTAGAGAAATAATCACGGTTACCACTTAAACCTAATTTCAAATTCCCAGTTTTTGCTTGGTCGAAAATTTGCGATTCCCTAATCCATTTTTAAACCAAATTAAAAACTGTAATACTGTTTTATGCCGAGTGCAATGGTGGCAGTTATCGTATCTAGTTGTATTTACAGGAAATGCCACAAAGCTGCAGAGAGTCTATCTAGCAAATTTTGTCTCTAGTGATATACAATTTTCAGCTTCTTAGTTTTAATCTCTGTGTCTTTTATTGTGTCGACATAACATTGTGTACGTAATAACTTTTCTTTCTGTTGTTTGAAAAATACATGTATCCAATTTGGAAAACTAAAGAGAACAATTACACAGTGTTACTGTGGGGCAGATTCCTACCTAGCATTGCGAGTCAGAGGTCTGTGGTGCACTAACTTTCAGTACAAGTCAACAATATTGTCACTACACAATCTCAGTTCTGCACATGCAATCTATCTAGCACATGTCTTTTCATAATGCTATTCACTCAACAATAAGCGTTGGGCAACTTCATCCAGAGACCCCATTTCGGTGACTGAATAAAACTTCCAACTCAAAAACACCAATTATATCGTGGTTACTACTGCTCTGCCGTTTTATCATTTACAGCCTACTGCTCTTATAGTGGCCGAGGCCCCGAGACAATCGGTCAGCTGACTTTAATTGTCCAGTGGATTGTTTGTGTTTGGGAGACTTGCCACAACACAGGGGTAAAAACTAACCAACATAAACTCCACTACGCTAGTGGAGTCAACCTTGGATCAACCGGCGACAGATGGGGCTCATGAATACAAATATATGAATCTTTATTCTCAGTGTCATGGACCACGTCACATAAAATACGATGTTTTGAGATTAATCTGACCCTGATTCACGTAGCTGTCAAATTTATTCTTGATTTCATAATTTTTTTTAACAGAAAAAATGTTTTTTTAATTTTCCTGGTTCAACAGGAACATTTCCGTCGAATGGCCACCCTGATAAAGATCATCAAGCACTCCACATTCTTTTAATTAATGGGCTCATATGGCTATAAAGATTGTTTCAATACCTGCAGAACAGACAGACATTGCGTAACAGGTGGATGGGTATCTCAAGATCGTGGACATCACAGAAATTGCTCAATACAGTGACCTCTTGCTGCGTCAGCTCCTCCATTTTAGTTTGGAGACTCTGCTTGTATGCAGCGTACAGCGGGAAGTTGAGTAGGAACACCTTCGACAGGAAGTGCAGTAACTTCTCCATGTCCTGGATTGTCCAAACATCTTTCTTCTCTTCTACCAACATATAAATAAAGTTAATCATGATTTTTATTAATTTAGACTAAACTTGACATGAAAAACCTCTTACACACATCTTGGATAAGCTCGTTAGCCAGCTTTGTTGAAAATAATTTCAAGATGGCAGCCATTCATATTTGTGTAATGATTTAACCTGTTAATAAACAACACAGAAAAATAGTAAACAATTTTCTTGGAAACCTCTTAATCTTGTTTTAGTCAATTTAAAACAACTTACTTCTAACATATTTCTTGATATATTTAAATGTTTTAAGATGATGAGCTGACAGCAATTTTAAAAGGGTAGAAATATTTACCTCAATTTTTAAGCCATTTAACACAAAATTTTATTCTAATTAGTTTTTTGGTACTTTTTTGTAGGGATAAAAGATGGTAGCCATAGAAAGGTTTTGAGAAGTATGCAATAATAAAGCCACACTAAACTAAAAATTAAAATTTATAAAATAGGATTAATGCAGTTTTGTAATTTAAATAATATTTTAGCTTGTATAAATATTTAGCGCCATATGCAAATAAAGGATTAATGAGGACTACATTCATAATGTATATGTGTTCATAATGTATAAATATGATCTACAAACCTTTTTATATAAAAAATATAAAAGTTACTGTACGTTTCACAAAAACAAAACTTGTAACTTGGAAAATTACAACAACTTTTTGTTATCTAGTAGATGATATATTCTTAGCCCAAATGTTCTCTTGCTGTAAGACCTTAATAGGTAGGATAAAATAACTGCCATTGTCTTGATGAGGCATTTCAAAGAGAGGACAACCTATTAAAAACTATGGTTGAGTTGTAATTGTACCAGAAAAATTAAAGCATTATTGTAAGTACTATTTCAAGTTTGTGAATTGTCAAAATTTATTATTATTTTTATTAGTATTTCAAAATTTGTTTCTGTCCAACTATAACTGCCACAATAAATAAACATATTATCTGTAATACAAGTTTCAAATTGTTTTATTAATAAATAGTACTTTTGTAATAAATGCATTTTTATTAAAAATTGTTTATTTAAACATTAAAGCTAAGTGTAAAGCATAATTTTAAATAAACAGTTGTTAAAATATTAACTTACAAAATTAAAACTAGGGTTTGCCAGAAGCGGAACAGCCAAACAGAAAATGAAGTTAGTAATAAATGGTTTTAACATAGTTATTAACTTAACTATATTAATCCTTGTGGTTAAAAAGGTTTAATCATTTTTGTTATGGTGTAATGTTTGTTGGTATATTTGGTTAAAGGTTTAATTATATTTACTGGCATGTATAATTTTTTTAAACAAAGACAACATTTTTTATAAAACAAACACATAATTTAAAAAAAGCCAATTAATTGGCAAAAAAATTAAATTAAAATGCAAACCAAAGGTCGATTATATTTAATGAACTCGAGTAACAACGTGATTTTGTAATGCAAACTCCTAAGTTAACTTATAAGAATCTCTGATACAACAATGTTTTGAAAATAAAATAAAAGTGTTTACCTTCAATCACTGGTGTTTTGCTTTTATCATTGTTTTCCTCCTTGCCTTTATCTTTTTCTTCATCAGAAGCATTTTTTTCATCTGTAACTTCAACAATTTTCACTTCGCTTCCACCATCTTTTCCACCTTTCTTTACTTCTTCATTCTGTGAAGTGTCCGATTCTATCACATCTTGGCCCTTGTAGGCTTTCAACTGTTTCACAACCAACAATATAATACTTTGGGTTATCAGGTGAAATTTCTCATAGTTCTTTGGATCCCGGAAACAGCAAAAACATTGTCTGAAAAGTTAAAACCAAAAGAATACAAAATGTTCTATAAAGGTAGAAACGGATTTGAGAAGTGAGCAGGAAGGAAGGAATGGTGTGAGAAATATAGTGATGTAGGAGTACCAATGTGGAAGATTAGGAGTAAAGGTAGGATACATAAACGTAAGAAAATAGGAGAAAGAGAAAAATGGTTAATTTATTAAAATTAATGCAAAAAACTTACTTAAATTTAGTTGTTTTAGTCAACTGACAACAGCAGAATTATGTTCAGAATATTGGTATAAAATTGCTTGTTTGTGCCCTGATATTTACATTCTCCTTGCACATGGAGCAACTCTTGTACATCAGTAATGTTTCTTATACCTTTGTAATTGAGTATACTTATGATTAACTAAGGTAGCATTAATGTATAAAATAATATTTTAGAAATGACTTTTGCAATACAATTTTTTAAATTGTTTACAACAATAAAGAATTAATTATTATTATTTCTACTATAGACTTCAGGTGACCTCATAAAAAGCAAACTCCTCATTGCTTTACATAGCCACTTTAAACCCTCCAAGTGATAGCGGCTCAGACCGAGCCGTTAGGGACCCCGTCTCAATCGATAACGGCTCGGTCCGAGCCGTTCGTGAAAAACGACGTAAAATAATAACTAGTATCGGAATTCAGCTATATTTTATACTAAACGGTTTAGAAAGAGTTCCTTTACTTGATACTCTATGTCGTATATTTTCAAGCAGATACAAATAAACATTATATGGAACTTGTTGATGAAAAGTACATTTTTTGACAGTTTTCGATTTGTTTATGCTGGTGAAAAACATCTTCAAAATCAATTTTCATGTAAATATAAACTACAAGTGTTATACATCTTTGTGTTCAAACTTAAATTGTGAATCTTTTGTATATAATGAATTTCAAATATGTTACTATGGAAATTGTGAAAAATAGCCTCAAAAATATAATTTTTATTGGAAAAAATTTGTTTTTCAAGGTCATAAGTAAATAATACAATGAAAAAATTTTCTTGGTAAGTTTTTCTGTATCATTACCATTTAGTACATATTATAGTGAACATTTTAATATATAATATGTTATATTTCAGGTATATTTTATATGTTTTATGAATTAAAAAACAAAAAACACTGCGCATCATCATAAAAAGGCCTATCACTGTAGAGTAATATGAGTATCACTTGGAGGGTTAAATAATTACTACTGTAATGCAATAATTAGTGCCATTGAACGCCAATCAAAACCAAATCTAAAAGAATACTTACAACAGTTTATTAGCTAGAAAACAGCTGTTAACGATGCGAAGACCAATAACTAACATACAATTAGGACTTGTACTTAAAAATATACTTTCCACATGTAAGAAAGCATAAACACTCACCAACTAAAATTGGTGTAATTATTTTATTTCTCAACCAATTATAACAAATTTGGTATTATTTGTAATTTGTTAAATTTGCAATAAATAATTATTCTTGCAATTTTTGCTTGTTTTTGTGTCTACTATCACATTCTGAAGTTGTTCCAACCTCTCGTGAAACACCTTGTATATTAAAAACCCGAACAAACAATTGACCTTGAGGAGGAGGGGTTGGGAGCAAGTGGAAGTCCTGTCACTGTGATGATGCTCTCAGCTTCTTCTACACTGATGACATGCAAAAATTCATTTAGATGACTTTTGAAAATTACCATTGATGGTAATGCAAGAATTATTATAGTTATTAAAATGTTGGTGGAGATTTTGGTACGTGTTAGCAATATAGAAAGGATTTGGCAATGTGATTGAATTTGATAACAAATGTTTGAATACCTACATTACGAGCGTATATGGTGTTGTGTTCATGAGTAATTGTTTCAAAGATTTGCTTAAAATTTGTATAAATATGAATCAAAAGAGTTTTTATAAATAGTTGGTGGACAGTAAATATTTTGATTTAATTAAAAAGAGCTACTGTTAAGAATCTTCAGTTTTTCTGTAACCCTATCTTCGAAATTGACTTTAGTACAATATTTAGAGGTTGGAGTAGAGAGGGAAACGAATCACCCCAAGCTATTAACCAAAGGATAACAGCGATTGAATGCAGGCAAAGTATGCCAATTTAATTTCTTCTACTTTAAGAATTAGGGTAGAGCCACAGCCAAATCCCTAAATAAAATAAACCACTACCTTTATAAAATAAATGTCCTGCATCTGTTTAAGAAAACATAGTTCAAAGTTTATCTGTTAGATCATAATGGCAATTACTTTTAATTATTTGTGCTTTGTAGCACTTATAAGAAACTTAATTTAAAATGAATAATAAAATATTTGCATCAATATCCATTTCTTTTTTATGCCTATATTGGGAGTGCTTATGGCTGAGTAGTCTAAGATGTAGGATTGTAGATGGGTTTAGATCCTGTCTGTGATTGTAGCACTTTTTATCAGTATCACCGATCTTTCCCCCCTTATTATCAGTACTCTCCACCTTATTCTGTTTGATAAGATCCTCATACAAGTTCATATAAACATACGTCCAGAAACGCTTTGTTAGCAAGCTACGGATAACGAAAGATTTTATCCGATTTCTAGGAAAGGATGGAAATAATAGATAGTGAATGAATTATCAAGGAAATCATTTTAAACACCATTTATAAGGTATAGGTATTGGAATAAGAGATTGGCAAAGATCAGCAATTCAAATATTTTGTTTTTACGAAGAACGTTCATTTAATAAACAGATATTCCATTTTCTGTCTTATTTTTCTTATGTGTTGATTTAATTAAGCATTATATTTTTAAACTTTGTATTTGTTATTATTAGCCTATTTTACATTACTCTCTTCTAAATGAAATTGCCTAAAAGTTTCGGTTAAAAAGTTTATGTGTTTAATTCCCATTTATTGAAGTTAATATACTTAAAATCTATAACAAAGCACATTTTTCGAGACAGAATTTGTGTATTTTGTCTAATATCTCATGAATGGTAGTCTACCAGGTCTTATTCAATTTATTTATTCAATTTTTCAGTTCAATTGACATAAAATGCAATAAATTTAACTATCTTTACGCCATAAAAACATCAGTTTCGCTTTATTTCTGTCCTTTCCTAGAAAATCAAGTGAAATTTTTCGCTAGCCGTAGCTCGCTAACAAAGCGTTTCCAGACATACGTTAATATTAACTTTTATAATTATTTTGATAAGAGGAAACCACCTGAGAAGTTTGGGACACCCTGTATACTGAAGACAATAATATCATTAGTCATATTATCAGGTGTGGGAAGACCTTGATGAACAGATTTCTTATTATTTGGATTCCACAAAAAACAATTTATATTGGTCATCATTGACAACCCTTTCCTATTATACTTTTTATCTGACCTTTAGTTGATAAAACTAATCCCTCTCATTTGCCAATATGAATTATAATAAAAATGCTAATCAAAAGTACATACAATTTATACCTCAATCATATGTTGTAGGTCAAAAGTGAAATAATTAATTTTAATCTTCAAGTATCACATAGTCCATTAACTTTTGTTCTAATAAACTTTTAGTATTAACAAAATTAATATAAAGTTAAAATAAAAATTATGTTAACTGTAGCAAATCCTATCACTCAGAGAAAAATTTATTTTTTGTCTCTGTTTGTGCGCACAATATCTTGAGAACAAACTAAACTATAGACTTTATATTTTGCATGAAACTTCATTTCCACAACCAAAAATGAGTTCGATGAAGGTGCATGTCACTTCATGAGATTTGGCCGAGTGTTAGAAAACATTTTTACATTGATCTTATGGGTAACCATGATGGCAACAAGAACAATGCATTGAGCTAGACAAAGAAAAAACATAAAAAATCTCTAACTTTTTCCAATGTAGGAATCTCTTTGATGTAATTTATTGGCACTCCCATAGCTGATACCCACCTCTATGAGCGATTTCATCAACAGTGAGTCAATGGTCACCTTTAATAAGGTCACAAACTGCATGAATAGTGTTGTTTGTGGAATGTAACCTTCGACACTAATTATGACATATCTCCATCCTCCCACTAAACAACTCTTTATCTACTATCTCATCTATCCTTAAACTAGCTGGCCCAATTAAACATTTGAGCCTCCCATGACACAGAGTATAATAATCAAAATATATCTTTAACTGGATCACAATTCAACATTTTCTTTTGTTTAAATATTTCATAATAATATGTTATGCAACAAATAATAGTCTTGCTAACCCATGTTTGCACTGGTGAAAATACTGAGAGAAACAGGTCACCAAGCTGGTCCTCAACTTCTACCAATTCGACCTTGAACATCCTACTCATGGATTAACTAAGGAAAGTAAATGGAAAAGTCTGGTTTATATATTATTCACTCTAGTAATTACTGTATGTGTCTTTTTTATTTAAAATTCTAGATAATTGGCTCGATTGTATTTGAAATCAAATTTCTAACTATTACCAAAATTGTAGGGGATTTATAACCATCTAAAATAAAAATATGTTAAACCTCCTGGATTCCCTCCAATTTGAAGACAAAGGGTGTATTCTTGAAGGCATCTTGACCAACATTGAACTCTATCTCCCCTATGTAGAAATGAAGTTTCATCCAAAATATCTCTTAATTTTTTCTCGATATATCCCCCTTAGTGATAGGCTTCACTAAAGCTCACAAAAAACTAATAAAAAGACTTGCATCATCATCAAATTCGATCTTGCCTCTTTAGTAATAACATTTAAGTGAATTTAAAACCTATAGATAAATTTCATCGCCAAAATATCTCCTACTGGGATAACTGTGTAACACTAAGCCAGAACTCATGGAGATGCATACACCATTATCGAACTAGATTACATTAGATTAGATATTATAATACTTCTGTAATAGACTTCACTATTGCTAGCCATATCTTATAAAATGATGCACCCTCATCAAACTCAATTTTGCCTATGTAGGATTGAAGCTTTATGCACAGTACCATTTAAAAATATTTTTTGCCAGTGTATCCGAAGGAACATTCTTAAATAATGGGCCTATTTCCAGCCAATAATAACCACTCAAGATAAAAAATCCCAAATGCCTAAACTTCACATCTACAAAATCAAATTAT
The DNA here is from genome assembly GCF_021130785.1 of Homalodisca vitripennis. Taxonomy (NCBI): domain Eukaryota; kingdom Metazoa; phylum Arthropoda; class Insecta; order Hemiptera; family Cicadellidae; genus Homalodisca; species Homalodisca vitripennis. The sequence goes on from NC_060207.1 coordinate 143,807,819, forward strand.
TTTCAAATCAGTAAAATTATAAACAGACTGAAAGCAAAACCTCCAGTAGGAAAAGATGATTTCTCATCAAAAGCAATTGAATCCTGCAAAAAATCCTCACCCCATTTACCACTTACCAGCCTAATCAATCAATAAATATCTTTCACAAGGAAAATTCACGAAATGTTAGAAAACAGCTAAAGTATACCCGAAATATACGAATGGTAATGTTAATGGATCAAGAAGTTATTGCCCCATATTATTGATCTCCATCTTCTCTAAGATCTTGGAACGAGTCGTTTGGAATAGATTGTTAGGCCACTTAGAACAAAATCATCTCCTTACTCCAGACAACATGGCTTCGTTAAATGTAAATCTACGGCAACAGCAGTTGTACAGCTAGTTGAAACTATCATTAATCAACTTGAAAAAGGTAAAAATAATTCAAATTAATGGGAATTAATTTAAAGAAGTTGAGTGGTTCAAATGCTACTTGAGAGACAGAAAGTAGCTGGTAGTTTACATCAATGAACAATACAACACCACAAGAAGCAAAATCTGAAGTGCCCCATCTCGTGAGGCTTTTCTCAGGGGTCTGTTCTTGGACCAGTCTTTATATACTTTTAACTAATGACTTCTCGCAACATTTACTTGGGCAATGTGAAATTGTGATGTATGCTGATGATACTGCACTCATTATTACAGATAAAAATAAAGACCAATTTGACGTAAATAGGCTTATAGTTCTTAGTATGGCAAAGCAATATTGTCATACTAATGATCTGTTGGAAAATGAGAGTAAAACTCAACAGCTAATTTTCACTGCATCACAAAACCATTTTAGTTGACTTCCAGAATTACACATGTCGAATACAACAAAAAACCTAGGGCCTTACTCTGGAACACATTATCTTAAAAACCTTATCTGGGCAATCTCTGACAAAACTTACTTCTTGCCTTTATGTAATAAGAAGAATTAATCAAATTGGCAATGCAGATGCTGTTACAACAGCCTATCACTCCCTCTTTGAGTCTCACTTTAGGTATAGACTAAGAGTCTGAGGAGGGACAAACTTTATATAAGTCCTGATAATACAAAAGAGAGCTGTAAGAGCTCTTACAGGTCTAAGGCATCAAGACATTAGGGAAGCCTTCAGGAAACTAAGAATTCTAGCAGTAATAGCTCTATACAAACTCCCAACAATTCTACATTCTGTTACAACAAAGCAGACTACAACTGGAAACCATCTCTGTCACAACATAAGAAATACACACCTTTTTGATCTCACAGCCCACCAACTGTCCCTGTACAACAACAAAATCATCTTACAAGGGAGCAGCCTACTTCAACGCCCTCCTAAACTCCCTGAAGAAAATCTCAGCAGGTATTTGAAGCCATTACAATTTGGCTTCTTCAGCAGCCCTTCTACACCACTCAGGTATTTCTGGACTGGACAACACACTATTCATACATTTATGAATGAGAACCAAGTATTTCTGTAAAATAACTAAATCATTCCTATATTGAAAAAATTGTAAACTTGATGTTTAAATGAATAAACAGCATTATCTATTGTCTATTGAAAGTTTCAATTCTATAGCTCATTTTGTTCTTGAGACATATCCTATGGATAACAGATAGATCCAGAAGAATTTTGCCCACCCACCGAGAGATAACAATATTAAGGAAAATTCAAAACGTATAGCTTAATCTGTTATAGAGATATCTTGCAAAACCCCAGCATAACAATTAAACATAGCACATTTTGTTTTATAAGGGCTAAACAAATAAATTCAATTCTTATACATATCAAGTCTTTTGAAAGGTTTATATTACTCCTCGACTTACTCTTTGATTTTCTTGTTTACAGTTAAAAAAATGCAACAAACCATTCAGTAGTGTACAAAATTATACAAGTAAGGGTTCATTTTCTCACTTACCTCTGAATCCAAGTATGAATGAAGGTGAAGACATGTTCAATCTCCTTCTTTTTCAGCAGGGGTAAATCACTTCCATCCAACCTATTTATCTTATCATGATCTGAAACTGACAAAAAAAAAATATAAACCACTATAATAAAACAGTACAGAGGCGCACTAAGGAAGAATTTTTCTCTCCAACCTAAGGGACTCCACCTAACTGGCCACTAAAGTTCCCGAAAGAAATGCATTTCTTCAAACACATGTTATTAAGAATTGAAAGAACCCATTAATTGTAATCAACTGTTTTTTGTAAACATTGTAATATGACAGCACAACCATTTGTTTAAATTAATTTAACTATCATTTTATATTTGTTTACATTTATAGTTTTGAAAGCATAGTGTAAGCTTGATAGAAACAAAACTTCTTATTTTAACCTTGTCTACAATCACTGTTGAGCACAAAGTTTATCTAAATAATATAAATTTATAATATCTACATATTATCTATATAAATTTATTATAAATTTATTATAAATCTATATAAAACCCACATAGGTGTTTTTGTACAGAAGCGGGCTTTTCAGATTTTGTATGAATACAACTTCCTTCATCAGGTTAAAAAAAGCAACTCAAATGTGGTACAAGAATTGTCTTAAACTGGAAGTATATTACAATGGCCAAAAATAGACACTTTATGATCAAAGTAGGCTTCTCAGACCTATGAATGTAAACATATTTTCTTGAACGGAGAAACAAGCCAAACTTAACTATGGCAGAAGAAATACTTTAGACTAAAGTAAATTACAATGGCCATAAATATACATTTTTTGACATTGTTTCTTGATCAGGAAACAAGGCAAACTCAACCTTGGTGACTAAAGTATAACTCACTCGAATCAGAATTGCTCATAAACATGTAACGCCTAAAATTACTGCCTGATGGGTGCCTAAAATTTGCCAACTTCTGTTTCTAAACTATATAGAGCCCCATAATTTATTTCATTGTAAATGTGTTACCTGAAAAGCTAAGGTCTTCAACTTTAGGATTCTTCCACAATGGCCTAAAATAGTTCAATTGTTACTGAAATATTTGGACTATTAAATTAAATATGGAATCTTGGAGAGATTATCGATTTATTTCACGGATACTTATAAAACTTTTTCAATCTCTGATTTCAAAACACTAAGTTTACAATCAAATCCAAATGAATATGAAGAATGGAACAATTTTCAGTGATTATCCTGTGCCATTTTTCAGTGATTATCCCACGCCAATGGCACGGTGTTGGGTAGGGTTGCTGCTTGCACCTGACCACTGAGTGATCCTGTCCTTGCAAGCAGTCCAGCAGTCCACCTACCAGGCCATTGGTGGTGGCTAGTCTCTACCTACCAGGCCATTGGTGGTAGCTAGTCCTACCTTTCAGTCATTGGTCCCCAGGTTAAGTGTTAGAGAGGGCTTCTAAGCCCTAACTTCACCCGGTAAAATAAGACTACTTTACTTTACTTTCACTATCTCAAGAGTGTTTAAAATGTCATTTCAAAAGAATATGCCTATTGTATTGCTGATTTTCAAAAGGAAATTACGTGCAAAGTCGTGGGTTACTGCTAGTAAATTTTATGTTTTTTCTGTAACAATCAAATAACACAATGTTTCGAGATCTGCAACCTGAACTCTTCCTCAGGTGGATAACTAACCTAACACATGACTACAATCTAGGTTAAAATAAACAAATCAGAGCGTTATGAAAAACATAAGAACCAAGAATTACAACAAACTTGTGTCAAATCCATACATACTATATCTAACATGGCCTTAATAAAAACAAAACAATAACTATTGAAACAAAAACTAAAGAATAAAGGTCACAATGAATAGTTCTGCACTGAACGACCAGCCACTGATAACTGGCCAGAGGCCAATAGAAAATTGTGATTGTCACAGCAGAAACAAGTTGGCAGCAAACAAAAAATGGAATTGTGTCTATTTATTACATCTAGTTGAACTTCTCAAAACCATATTGTGACTCCATTTTGGTTTACTCGTATTAGAAATCTCTAAACAATTTGATACTTTAAGTTTCCTTGTTAATTCATTTTTCATACTTGGTAACCAAAGCGGCCTAATTTTGACATAGACAATAGACAAAATCCATTATAAACATGTTTATTAAGAACAGTATTAGCACCATAGTAACATATACAATTGTATTTTACAAAATATATATTTTTACAATGATATAGAGGTTGCATTGTAAAATGTAAATGTCAAATTCTATTAGAAAGAATTCTTCATGGAGTAGAAGGGACAGTCAACAAGCCATTTGTGTAGTGCAGGTTTGAGTTCTTTCTATCCTTTGCCTCTCAGTTCTGATAGCAGGTTATGAAGCTTCCTCCCCATATATGTAGACTTCTTTTCGAACTGTAACAGTCAGTGTGCTTAACGTCATACAAAGTAGTATCTTTGAGGTTGTACTGATGAGCTTCCCGCTTTGATAGGTCCTCTCTTAATGCATGCATCACAGTTCCTTGAATGTATAGTGATATGATAATGAGGATATTGTGTGTTCTAAAGACCTCTCTACAGCTGTCAAGTGGCTGTAGTCTTGCAAGTATTCTGACTGCATTTGTTATTTTTTAAGAACCCTTTGAATCCCACCAGCTAAGGTCCCACTCCATGCTACTATGCCCGTATCTCATGTGAGCCTCAAACAAAGCAGAATAAGCTGTTCTTGTTGTTGTTTCATTAGTAGAAGCTTTGGTGACTTTAATTGCATAGAGGCTGAAACTAAACTTCCTACAGAGTTTGTCTACATGAGAAGTCCAGGATAAGTTTGTATCAAGAGTTATGACTAAAATCTTGGCTTCATTGTTCATTGTAACCTCTGGTATACATAGCAAAAATTCAGATCTCCATCCAAAAGCTATTTGGATAGTTTTGGTGGTGTTTACTTCTAAGTCATTTTTATAACAGTACTGATAAGCCATGTTGAGGGATATGTAGGATGAGATTACCAGATTTTCAGTTCAGGTTTCACTACATACCAGGGTTGTGTTGTCAGCATACATAAAGGCTAAAAACATGCATGAGGCAAAATCTCCTATGTATTGAGGCAGGTTTTTAATGATGATGAGGAAAATTACTGTTCAAAGAATGGACCATGAATAGTTCTGCACTGAACGACCAGCCACTGATAACTGGCCAGAGGCCAATGGAAAATTATGATCATCACAGCAGAAACAAGATGGCAGCAAACAAAAAATGGAATTGTGTCTATTTATTACATCTAGTTGAACTTCTCAAAACTTTAGGGGAACCTGCGCCTAATAGGTATGAGACTGTATCTTACATAATTAGATCATTCATTTTCAGTTTGTCTTAGCTCAACCAGTTGTTTTCATACTTTTAGATAACATTGGAACCAATGCTTTACTGTTCCTGCAACTCACACCACTGCAACTAGCTGTAAGTCTATTTTATTCTTTAATTCATGCTGATTTTTCTTTTTTTACATACTTCAGCTTCTGCATCATATTCTTTGCCCTTTACATTTTGAATATAAGCAGTCTTATACTCATCTTTTCCATCAAAACTAGTTATATATTGTATTGAAAGAGGTTTTTCTTTTTCAACTCTTACAGTTTTTATGTCAGTCATAGCTATTCTTTCTCTTAATTTTTATGTCACTCATAGCTATTCCCTTCAATAGTTAACGTAGCATTACATCCTATATAAGTACTGATTGGAAAGGTCCTTGACCATCAGTGTGGACTACAGTGTCACCCCCACACTTCTATGAAAAACAAAAAAACATCCTTTAAGATAGTACCCAAATTCAAGTGCAGATCACCTGAGTGCTCGTAAATGTAATCTTTAACTTTGGTACTAATAGTAACATATTTAAGACAACCTAACCTATACCTACTTACGTATATCGCAAAGTAACAAGAAGTATATAGGGACAGAATGTCTTACTTCTCGCCGACATTGCTACCTTTTGGGAGGCAGAAAACAAGAACTGATCATTATAATGACATGTAGTTTTCACAGTAAGTCAAATAAAGTCTTCTTCTTTCTAATAATGTAGATTTTTAGGTCCCCGGTAAGAGAAATCATTCCAAAAATAGTGGCTTCCAGATAATACCATCCTTTTTTTTAGTTGTTGAACAGGACATGTAAGGTTTCCCACTATTTTCCAGCAATTTAGTATTATAAATAAAGTCCACTAGTTTCTTACTAATGATCTTTTTCTGGGTTATTTCATATCAAATCAACATATGGTATAAACATGACTACCTCAGAATTTGATGAAATTTTGTATGAAGGTAGTAGGAAAAATTAATTACAAATAAATTTCAACTACCCATTCACAGAATAGGAAATAAGTTAATATTTGGCCTTCATATGGACATTGTAAGCATGTTCTTTCATCAAGCCTCTTCACTGAAACCTACGCCATCATGTAGTCTTTCCATGAGCAGTATCAGAAAAATACCACTCAGCCTCTACACAAAAATCTTGCTTATGATAGAATCAGTTAATACTAGCTTTTCTTATTTTACATTGTGCAGCACATAGATGTGAGTAATCACAAATCTTTTGTGGCACTGACTTGAACAATCATTTAGATCAGAGTCTCATTATTATTTATGAGTGTCTCCTTACATTTTCAAATAAAGTGCATCATATAATAAAAACAATTTTCAACTAGCAACAATTATTTTATAAATAAATAAATTACCGTCTTAGGGGCAACCCTCTTTTAACAACTCAAATTATAATTATGATAATTATCACCATCCTAATGAAATTCAATAAAGTTAGGATACATAGTAAGACATTTATACAAAACAGGTAAACATCCTTTCTTAAATCATTATTTAACTATGAACACATTAGCCTTCAACTTTAAAATTTTGAGAATCATTTACCAAAATTATAAACTACTTATAGAAATGTTTTCAATAAGTACGCAAAATTTTTCAATTCAAAAATGCACTTTTTGAGAAAATCTAAATTAAACTTTTGAATTTTATTAAAAAAAAATACTTATGACAAAGTATGTTGTGTTATGCATTAAAAAAGAGGATTTAAAACTGAGTAAAGTACTATCTTTCAATTTAAGGACAAATTTCATGTAATTATGAGGTGGTGAAGTAAATTTTTCTATTTTGGTGTGTTGATTTCATAAGGAATGACCCTTCTCCCTCTTTTTTTACAAACTGACATTTTTTGAAGAAAGTCTATATTTATGTTTTCTTTGCTGTTATCAGCATCAGAGTTTTCATTACTTCAGTGGATCAGTACTAAATTATGTTTAATATCGTTTTACTGGGAAATTAATTGAGATTTTTGTAATTTTCGTCATTTAAATGATGTCAACTTTTTATTTACTTCATGGTAACACAATTGGTCAACATCGGAATCATCAACATCTTCAGAAAAATGTTTGTCATTACCAAGGGTGGAATAAAAAATGTCACTTAAATCTTTAAATACAGTACAATTTGACTTGTAACCACAAAAGTCTTGGTTAGATATTGAAGGTTATGCTAAGTTAAACTCCTCATCAAATAGTCTAACTAATCTATTAAATCAGTGTTTTCATGAGATATGGTGAGGAGTGTGATTTCTTCTACAGACTGATATAAGTTGGATTCATTGTTAGAAATAACAATCTTTTCTTCCTTGTCCGGGTAGGTAAATAAAAATAACTAGCTGGACTTACATACTATGATCCCCCAGAGCCAAGTATTTTTTCCAGTTTTTAGAGTTTTTGACATAACACATTATTTAAAGATTAATAAACAAAGTAGCAATGTTTACAAAAATCCAAAATAATGTTAATTCATCAAATAATTACAACACTCAACTATCTATAAATAGATATTGGAAAACACCTTCTAAAATATCAAAGTAAAATATCATTTATTCCCGAATCCGTGTATGATACAAAGCAAGTGATATCCAAGTAGTTTGATTAATTTCTACAGACCCAGTAGGGATCACTTCTGGCTAGTTTATACCTTCCAGTTGAACCTACAACGGCAAAAACCGATGTGTTACAACTTAAATCTGGGCAACCTTATGGATGTCCAGGAGGGGCACATCACTAACCGCAAATGTCGAGATTCTGGGATGCAAGGGTAATTCGATAGGTCTTGTCTACTGTGGGAGATGGTTGTCGTAGTTGGTGGGGTTCGTTCCTTAAGTGTCAGAGGTTCTTGTAGCCTCAACATTGGGGAGAGGCTGGGGTACTTTCTGATTAAACAGAGGCCACCCCTCTAACGATTAAAAAAAATGATGGTATATAAGTAAAATTCGATTATGAACACAAAAACTATACCCTTATTAAGTATTTTACAAAATTATAAACACACATTTATATTTGAGTATTTCAAAACAATTGAGTAAAATACAATTTCATGTTATGACCATTCACACATTGTTTCAGCGACGGCAAACCTCCTTTACTCTGTAAAAACGATATAGCTTCTTACTTGCTCTTTGACAAATCCCAAATCAAAATACCATCACTCATTGTACTACCTACAAATCACTAGAACAAGTGTACAGTACGAAAACAAACATAATAATGAGCTAGGTTACGTTTGATAAACCGAGACACGAATCAAGTACAATCTGATTGGAACACTGCAGTTACACCGGTTAATGACCTTCAACTTAACCTACTTTCACTGTCCGAGCAGATAACAATTCTTATAACGTGATAATTGTGTACAGATGATAAACAAATATGTTCCACAGTATTTATTGTGTAACTGCCCACCCAAAGTTGCTGAATCCCGTTTATTATCGGTGGCCTCCATTTAATCAGAAAGTACCGAGGCTGGTTCAGCGCTGGCCTCCCTTTCCTTCGAGGGGACATGACGAGACTAGTGCCCCAAATTCTTCCTCATCGATCTTCATAGGAGGCGGACCCTACCTCCAACCTTACCCATCCAGAATATCCTGTCACTCCAGGAGCAGCGCAAAGGTCCTTATAGGACTAAGTGTAATTTATAAGCTTCTTGTCCCACGAGAACAGAACAAATGTCCACACGATTACACCACCAACTGGACAACTGTCTTCTAAACATATCTAACATAATAGAACACCAAGAACACAATATAACAGCTGATACAACAAAAATAAAACAACAGATAATATGAAAACGAGTATACTCCGACGTGGTGGTTGTTCTCAAAGCAACAGTTGCATGGCATATCTCGGCCATAGTGGTTGTTTGCCAAAATAGAGTTGCACAATATGCGTATCTCAGCTGTGGCGGTTAAAGGGTTAAACTTGGAACTTAAAAGTAAACAGTTTAAACTTATTATGAATAAAACTGTCACATCTATCTCAGAGTAAAATGCAACTAATAGTCACATATCTTAGAACCTGATCACAGATTATGAAGAAAAAGTCACAACTAATATTTCATGACTGTGTTTACTACTTCAATGTTCAGTTTTGCTGTATAATTTAAGAAGAAAAATTACAAACCTCACAAATGTGTTGGTTTTCAATACAATTGAAACAGTTCTAACCACAACTTTATGAAGAAAACCAACACATCTTCAATAGCATCACTTTTCTACAAATACAACATAACCTCTCTCTACAACAGTTCAGACACTAGCCTATTAAGAAGTGTCGGTAATATTGTTAAAGTAACGGCCGGAGCGGCAAAATGCGAGTCTTGCGTTATTAACTTATTGGAATCGTCCTACAGAACAAAACAATATAAGGTTTGAAGGGGTGCAAATGAGAAATAACAAAGTTGTAGAATATAAAAAAATGGAACAACTGTTCACACGCGCAGCAAAATTTCATGTTGTACATCCATGTCGGGCGTCACGTGACCTTTTGTGCCGTAATTTAACCTCGTGATGACGTCATCGGATGCGGTGCCATCTTTGGAAACGTAAATTAAAAATAATACTAAAATGAGCAAAATTTTGATCCAAATGAACAATGTTTTTCTTAAATTTCGAGCTACAAATTAATTAGTTTTTATCGAGTTGAGACGAGTCCCTCCGGCCATCTCAAGGAAAGAAAAACATCCCTCGAGATAGTATCTATCAGTAAAATATCAAATTCTAGAGGTGCTGATCAGAAATATAAATTGAATTGTAATGGAAAGGCAATTACGTAGCGTGTAAAAAACTTAATAAATCATGAATACCCCTAATATGAATAAGTGTATAAATATGGACATTAATAGAGAACACTTAGCCTACCATTAGTGTGTTCCACAGAATGTACAGAAACTAAATAATCTCGTTTCGGTCGAAATGTAACCTCATAACATGCCTGACAAAACACACCAATTCACTACGATTGGTCGAACTACTGGATAGTTGATCCATGATTGTCACGTACTCGCTCGATCCAAACTACAGTACACGATATATAGTGAAGCACTGACTTCTGCCCCAGAGCGTTCAGATAACAGATACGCTATCAGTCCCAGCCGCAGATAATATTTACAAATATCCAGACACAGCACACAAACAGAACATTAAAACATTAAGAGGGTACGGTCCAATAAGCGGACCCGGTTTTTTATATCGAAGAATATAATCATCGATACCTAATATTCGCATATCGAATCATAGACTATCAATCGATATAAAAGTAATAACAATCATATGTTTAAATTAAAATGTGAATTTAATGATAACAAATAATAAATGAACATAACCAAAATCAGGGAAACTCATAACTTTAACTAAATGAAACAGAACGAAAACGTTTTTACTAAAGTTGTGTCCACCATTACCTTCTTTTTTTGCATCTGAAGACGACCATGTTAGCTCCTCTGACAGTTACATTTGTTACCTTTTCACAAATATCACATAATGGATTCTTAGGTACTAACCCAACATCCTGAAGCCATAAAAAACATATTTTATCGTCTTTTAAAGCAATTTCGTGAAGCTTCCTAAGATTGACGGCCATTTTAATACACAATGTTACGTGAAATTTAAAATATTACCTTAATTGTATTATTTGAAAGTGTTTACAGCTGTTCATATAGATTATTTAAGTTGTTAAAAATAATTCATCAGTATCGATTTATTATATCGATGGTTATGATTAAGTAATATCGTTTGCCAATTTCGATATAAAAAACCGGGTCCGCTTATTGGACCCTACCCCATTAAGAAGTTAACTATTTATGTATATACCCTCTAAAATCATGAATTGTCATTTGCATCCCCTAAAATCATATATATTTTTTGTTCAGGAGGAAGAGCAGAATACATTGATAATGTCAAATTCGTGATTTGCCACCTCCACCTTTAGTCTTATAATTTCCATTAATAATTCTGTCATTCAATATACAGTATTAATGATATACTAAATGATAAAAAAAAACAAGAGACGGCTTAACATAGCCTACTCTGTCCCAAATTACTTGTTTTAATCCCTGCTTGCCCAATACTTCATCAAAAACCTTGTTTTGGGTATTTAAATGAGCATAGGGTAAATACACAATTTATACTTAAGTTTACCTTTCACTGTGTACCTTCTCACCCAGTGCACTTCTGACCTAGGTGTATTTTAACTTAATACTGAGAACTTAAGAAGAAGGTCTAGTCTAGTTTATCTAAACAGTATTCCACCAATCTCATAATTAATTAATTGACTTTTATTATAACAACCTAAGATATTGTTTTTGGTGCAAAGTTTAGCAGCTGGGAAGAAATTATTAGTAAGCTAATCTACTGTCATTTAAAATATAATTAGTCTAACTTGCCAATGGGATAATTGCTGCACTTTTTAATAACCAACAGTTTTGTTAATTTGTTATAGGCCTATCCAGTTTTGGTAAATATTTACCAAGCCCAAGTTAATAAAATGACAAAATATGGTAGTAGTTACTTACAATTGTTAAGCAGTTCCGAAAAATCCGCACAAATATCACACATGTTGTTTGGAAATTAAATGGTATAATTGTTTGGCACCAAAGTTATAATCTCATAATATTGCATATCCAGAACTGTACGTTGGATTAAAATTAAAACAATAAAATCACTATTTCACTATAAAAAACATAGTTGCGCTTAACACAAATAAACAAATACTGCACTTAAGAAATTATAATTAGCACTAAAATTGTACACCATTGAAGTAAATAAACATAAAACCACTAACGTAATTCAAAAACTAAGTATTCAATATCGGAAAACTTTAGTTTTAAGTCCAAATTACTACCTAACAGAAAACAATACCAAAATGTCATACTGATAAATTACGGTAGGTAGCAGCAGCAGTCACCAACTACCCGTCAGCAACAACAGCTGCTATGATATAGACAATGCCAAAAATTTAAAGAAAAATATCTAAAATGTATTATATTTTTTTGTTATTTTTTATACATTAAAATAAAATGGGGCACTAAATTCTTATACATAAAAATTTTATATTTTCCATTAGCTTTATAATATGTTTGTGTATATATGTTTGTAATATTTTGCAGACTTTTGACTATTAGCACGTGATTGAATTTGTGAAGCAGTGGTATATCAAATTGATACATGTAATATTCTTGTAAATTGTTATCCAGAGATATTTATAAAATCTGTATTTTGCGTATTTGAATGTGAGTCTGAAGTTGAATCAAGGTTTTGATTAAATATGTGATTTTCTGTTATATGTACCAGTGTTTTAGTGCCCAAAAATGAAACATCTAACCATAGACCTGTAATTTACGAATTATGAAGTATGCTTTGATTTACAACTTTAGATTGGACATTGATATACGGTATACTTTTTTATTATTTGTCAGAGTATCAACGGTGTTTAAACGATCTGCTCTTTTATTGCTTCTAAATTTTTTCGAACGCTGTGTTGTACGTTCTGTTGAAAATACAATAGATGGACAATTTTTTTTTCTTTCTAAGTATCTCATTTTACGTAATTTAGCCAATTATTTTTTGCTTTGCTTGAGGAATATGAACATTGTTCAAACCACCTGTTCTTTTATTGTCTCCGTATTTTTGCGAACGTCGTCTTGAAAGTTCCTTTGGACGTAATTTAGCCAATTTCTTTTGCCTTGCTTGTTTCACTTCATCAGTCGTATGTTCATTTATCTTACTTTGTTTTCTACCTTTTGTTAGATTTATTATTACATATTCTGCTTCGCTATTTTCAGAGCTTTCTTTACCACTTCTCTTATTTAGTTTTGTAGATGAATTGGAATAATTTGTTTTAGTTTTTTCCCAATACAATCATTAGCTAAAAAGGAAATAAACAACTATTTACTACTTGTGAATCCAAATAATAATAGATACGCTCCGTCACAGCTGATTACAGACACCATTCTCATTGCCTACTTATTGACTGCTGATAGTCCCAGTAAAACATGCTTTAAATGGCATGTTGGTTCAGATCAGATGTTTATACAGGGTGTTCTGAAAAAAGGTGCCCATAAGTCAGGGCGTGATTCCTCACATCAAAATAAGAAAAAAAGGTCTAATTAACATAGGTCCGAAAATGCTTAGTTACCAAGTTATACAGGGTGAAAGATTTCGTCTGAATTTCAGTTCCCCTGCTGCAACGAAGCCCTACGGGTATTTGTTGGCTGTTAATTAAGATGTACAATTTAGCGTACTTTATGTAAAATGAACTGAAAAATTGAATAAAACCGTTTCCAGACCTGTAGCTACAGTAATTTTTAAGATATGTGACGAAATACGCGAAACTTGGTCCCGAAAAAAAACAAGTTACATTTAGGTTTGAAGCAGATTTACTATGTTAAATGTACAATAAACACAAAATATTTTTTCACGGTACTTGTAGAAAATTTAATTTCGAAGAGAAAGATGTAAAATAAGTCTATAATAGACAAACGCAAACTTTAAAAAATAATCCTTAATTACATACAAAACGCATGAAAAATAGACAAAATCTGTTAAGCTCTCTACAAATGTAATATTGAAATTAAAACAGCTGTTTTATTAAAACAAATTAATGAGTTACTATTATTTTTTATCAAGTAAATATTTTTAACAATCATACATTATCATACATAAAAAAGTTATCTGAATTATCATTCAACAAAAAAGTTACACTTGTCCTAAAAAACTAAAAAACTAACCACGTCACAGTAGATGTTCAAAATGTTTCCCCTCATTCAAAATACAAGCATCCAGCCGTCTTCTCATACTCTTTTCGAAGATCCCAGGTGTCTCACGTATCCTTTGAATCCCGTTAACAATCCTTATTCGCAACTCTTCTATGGTATCCACAGGCGAGTCGTAGACAAGCGTCTTTTAAATGTCCCCATAAGAAAAAGTCTAGAGGATTGAGGTCAGGTGACCTTGCAGGCCATGCTACTGGGGCTCCTCGACCAATCCATCTGTTTGGATATGCTTCATTTAAAAATTCTCTTACTTGTAATGTGTAATGAGCTGGAGCTTCTCCATCCTGCATGAACCACATGTTGTTGCGTGTGTATAGTGGCACATCTTCGAGTAACTCATTCAGATTAGTCGTCAAGAAATGTAAATAATTTTCACCATTGAGCGTATCAGGTAAAAAACTAATAAAAATGTTATCACCCAGAATAGCAGCCCATACGTTTATAGAAAACTGATATTGGTGACGGTTCTCTGAAATAGCACGTGGATTTTCAATTGCCCACATGTGAGTATTGTGGGTGTTAAGAATAGCCATTCTTGAAAATTTTTGCTTCATCAGTAAAGATAATGTAATTTAAAAAAAATGTGGATTTCTGCACCTTCGGATAAGCCATTGGCATAGCTGAACACGAGGAAAGTAATCTCGAGTCAAAAGAGCCTGGACCCTTTGATAGTGATAAGAATGCAACTGCTGCTCGTGTAAAATCTTCCAGACAATTGAATTACTAACACCGAAATCCAAGGCTAGTTTTCTCTAGTACTTCTTCCAGGATGATTTTCTATTTCGTCCAACACGCCCTCCTCCAATTCAGCTGTACACGTTGTACGTGGCCGTCCTCTGATCTACCAACTTTTCCAGATTTAAAGGTTCCCGTCTCGCTTAGCCTTCTATGAATGGAAGAAAACATTTTATGAGTCGGTAACTGTTTATGAGGAAAATGGTCCTGATAGAGTCGTCTAGCCTGACGACTGTTTTGCCAATGTGCAAGACCGTACATTAAATGCATGTCTGCCATTTCACCATTAGTGTACATAATATTCATATTACCTGCCATGATGAATAAGATATTATTAACTATCAAAAATTAACTTCAACGGCACCTCGCACTAACTTGTATTAAAGTACAGATCAACACACGCACTTAATGAGCAATGGAAAAATAGCTGCTTGTAATGTTTATTTAAATTATTATAAAACAATGTTACATTGTTAAAACATATGTTTTAAATAGAAATTATTTTGTTTCTCAAATCAAATATTTTAATAAAACAGCTGTTTTAATTTCAATATTACATTTGTAGAGAGCCAGATTTTTGTCTATTTTTCATGCGTTTTGTATGTAATTAAGGATTATTTTTTAAAGTTTGCGTTTGTCTATTATAGACTTATTTTACATCTTTCTTTCTCTTCGAAATTAAATTTTCTACAAGTACCGTGAAAAAATATTTTGTGTTTATATTGTACATTTAACATAGTAAATCTGCTTCAAACCTAAATGTAACTTGTTTTTTCGGGACCAAGTTTCGCGTATTTCGTCACATATCTTAAAAATTACTGTAGCTACAGGTCTGGAAACGGTTTTATTCAATTTTTCAGTTCATTTTACATAAAGTACGCTAAATTGTACATCTTAATTAACAGCCAACAAATACCCGTAGGGCTTTCGTTGCAGCAGGGGAACTGAAATTCAGACGAAATCTTTCACCCTGTATAACTTGGTAACTAAGCATTTTCGGACCTATGTTAATTAGACCTTTTTTTCTTATTTTGATGTGAGGAATCACGCCCTGACACATGGGCACCTTTTTTCAGAACACCCTGTATAATGATTTGTTACGTTTCAGAATAGCTGTAATTCTGGTTTTAATGCTCGTGGAAAACATAAACGTGCATGACATTCCGCGATGAAAGTTTTTTCTTCTCTAACTGTTACCTCTAGGCTAATAGACTTCGGGAAATCCCACGCCGCACGCCGCCTCAATGTACTATTTGATTCTTGACGAAGGAGTCTTGTAAGGATCTAGGATAACTTCTCGTTAAGGGTTCATCAGGCTTCTTGGATGAAGTACCTTATCCAGGTATCATTTTTGAACCAGTGTGAAGAGAGTTATTTTTTTTAAATAAATTTCTTAATTGAGCTCAAAAATTCAAGTAATTCTTAAAAAATTTCTAGATCGTTCGACTGGAGAATTAACCTTGGCTTATTGCATGGCACGTAAAAAATATGTTCAAAGTCTCACTATGACCTAAAGTATATCTCAGTCATAATGGAGTGAAGTACTGACCAATAGTTCTTTATTTATATTGGGGGGAGTCAAATCTTAATCTTAGAATGTTGATTATTTCCCATCTTATCATTTCAACATTTTTGAACCATGTACAGTTTGGCATCATTTCAAACGCTTCGTTATACCATATTGCTTATTTTCTCCTATAAACAGATCGTTAATATTTGAGAAATATAATTGTTTTTGGTACGCTTTAAAATCGTCTGTGGATATACAGGGTGTACATAAAGTTATGTACACCCGTATGTAATTGTTCAATTTTAGTCAATCAATCAAATCTTTATTGCAAAGACTTGGTTTTACGTGTATAGCAAAAGTCAGTTTCTTATAACTATTTTTTTTCATTTACCCTACATAAAATCACACTCAGACACGCAATTCAGCATTCATTCATTTTCCATGCACTCGCCAATTTCCCCACATCCAGCGAGTAGTCAATCTTCTGATTGGGCGGTCTCACACTTACATGCCAAAAACTCGTTGACATCATAAAACACTTGTGAAGCCAAAGAGCGTTTTAAACGAGTTTTGAGCGCCTTGGGCGTTTTAACATGTTTGATCCAATTCGGCAGCTTGTTGATGGAATGAACACTTGCCTGTGAGGGCAGATGTTCATAAACCACCGTTCTGTGTTTACCAGTTCGGTAGCTATCTCTGTCTCTGGTTTCATACGAATGTATGTCTCGGCCACTTGTCTTGACACATTTAGACATACAAAACAGGGTTATTTCGAGAATGTAGAGACCCGGCAGAGTCAACAGTTGCAACTTTTTGAAGGATTCTCTGCAAGACTCTCTGAAATGCAAATGTGCGATTAGTCGAATCGCTTGTTTTAGCAATTTGAACTCTCTCATCAACTAGTCGTTTGCAAAAGCACCCCACAATACCAATCCTTAGCAGAGGTGGGGGTAAATCAAGCCATAAAAGCCGTCATCAGAACCTGAGTAGGGCAATATTTGGCTAGAGACCTCAAAACATAAATACCTGAGGATAGTTTATCGCAAACATGGTCAATGTGATCATTCCATGTCAACCCTCGATCAAGGTGTATTCCAAGGAATTTCGAACTGTAGACTTCTTCTAGTATGGAATCTGCTATCATGACGGCAGGGCCACACTCAGAGTCTACAGGCCGCAGAGTAAAGTTGATGACATTGGTTTTGGATGTGTTTGTTTTGAGATTGAGGCTCTTGAAGTGTTGTACACAATTGTTGATTTCAACAAAAGTGCGTTCTTCCACAAGAGATTTTGATATCCCGCTGATACAGAGAGTCGTGTCATCAGCATACTGCACAAATTTTCCGTGCAGCAGTAATGAAGCTCCAATGTCGTTGACATACATCAGAAACAAAATCGGATTGAGAATTCATCGTTCTCAGGGACCCCAGGGGGACCCCATAGCTCAATTAAACTGGTTTTGAAAGATGATCTAAAAAAAAGACAACTTGAGTTCTGTCGCTTAGAAATGATCTAAGCCACAGGTGTGGCACACCTAGGATGCCGTGAGATTCCAGTTTTTCAAGCAGAGTAGTGTGGTCAACACAGTCGAATGCTTTAGATAAGTTGATAAACACACCTAGGTATTTCGATTTTCAAACCTCTCTACAACAAAGACGACTAGATTCACAACCGCGTCAATAGTTAATTTGCCTTTCCTGAATCCAAACTGTTCTTCTGAAAGTGGGTTGTTTGTTAAAAAAAAAAAAAAAAAAAAAAAAAAAAAAAAAAAAAAAAAAAAAAACTAGCATTCTTGTACAAAAATACTTTTCAAATATTTTGCTCAAAACTGGCAAAATTTAGACAGGCCGGTAGTTATTTGTGTGTTAGGATTTGTCTTTTTGAAAATTGGGCTAACTTTGGCGGTTTTAAGTAGTGAGGGAAATACTCCTTGTTGAAAAGATAAGTTAATCAGATGTGTTAACGGTCTCAAATTTGCTTCGAGCATTTTTTAAATAGATACATTGACTTTTTTTCTGGGAGCTGCCGAATAATTCGATTGAGCTCTTCTTCAACGGCAGGTGCCAATGCCAATGAGGAAACTAGAATCTGTCTTCATGTGGAAATAACTTGAGACTGTAATGGTCGAGGATCTAGCTCACAAGCCACAGAGGTGAAAAATCTGTTAAACTCACTGTAATAGCTTTTTTAAAGTTTGGTAAGATTTTGTTATTGTCGTGATTCTCAAAAGGGCTACTAGCATCTATATCTCTTTTTCGTTTATTTGCATTGCTTTCTAAAGTAGAACTATCCATGTAATCATGATCGGGTACAATAATAGTGTGGACAGCTCTCTGCACCTCTATATTCTCTGTCTCGGCGGAGCTCAGATCCGGACCCTCCGACATGTTGGGTCAGGCCCCGTATAAAAGAGGAAAAAAGGATATCAGAAGTACGCTAATAATTTACAGTAATACAAACCACAGAGGAAACTACAGCGAAGAGCACTAGTTACTTCACCAAAGTTCGACCAGGGAAATGACTGGCTACTATAACCTAACCTCTTATTAAACGTCCAACTGAAACCAAGACTCTAACAAGAATTCTAAATTAACTCACAGTTTATCTCTCAATAACAATTATTGACTGTGAAGTTAAAAGTTAAAGTAGTGAATCACAATAATTAACACCAAAAACGAAACTAAGTTACCAAGATTAATTAACTTGACATGTGAAGTAAACATATATAATAAGAGTGAATAATTCCATGAAAGTTTTTTCCACGTGCAAAACATACATCCATAGCCCGTCAAAAGAAGTAGTCACTTCAAAAGTAGACACTTCAATGAATACTCGTGTATAATAATATAACAATATGAATATTAATATAACAACGTATTAAGTTTTTAATTAATAGATAATAGTGCATCATGAGTGATGCATGAACATTATGTTTATACATATGTGCGTTAGAAAGAAAAAGAAAACTTTGGCAATTTAATAAAACCCAAAACTCATCGGCAACGTTCGTCTGTTTAAACAACATATTGTGCATTGAAAACATTTTAGAGAAAGGAAATTTAATTGGATTAACCCAGGATAATTGTTTCTACAAAATAGTTTTTACTATTATTGAGATCATATTAAAGCGGCCAGAGCCTACGAATATAATAAAGCAATGAAAGAAATAAAAATGTTCCAAAAAACCGCTTGGAGTAACCAATTATTAATAAACACAAAACAAAGGTACCCAATAAACCCATAGATTTCAAATCTATGGGTTTATCAGGTGCTTTTTTTATTTATACAAATGAACTGTGTTAAGTATGATAAAAATGTATTGTTTGAGAGTTACATTATTTGATCTAAAGTCATTTGTCATAACTTATACTAATCGAAATCAACAAAAGTATAGCCTCGAAAAGATAGGGTTGAATCGTTTTGGCTGAAGAGTATAGAAGAAATTTTTGAAACATGCTTTTCTCCATCCATCCTTAGGAAAAACTTAATTGATACAAACACTTTTTGTAGGGTACCTATTTAATTTAATTTCTTTTCGTAAAAGATCATTAAGTAACTATCTATTACAATTTTGTATCTTTGTCAGTGATGGTAGAACGTCTCGATAGAATGATACTAAAGATTTTAAATTTGGTATATAAGTTCACAATGCTCCAGGGAAGAGCTGTATTGATTGATTAGGATCAAAAAGTTAAAGGACAACAAAGTTTTCATGGCAAAAACATCAATGAACTATGCGCCTAGTTGGTATGCAATGTACGCAGTACGGCGCATCGGTGATGTGGGCATCAGGTAGAAGGCGCTCATTATTGCACCGTAATTATTACATTTTGATTTTGTTTTGTTCGGTAAGACTATCGGTACGTTTTCTCGGGTCCTTCGATACTCTATTGTATTGGTTTATTATTATTTATGTTATTCATTTCAGTAAACATAGAATATTTAAAACAATAAATTTCTAAATTTCTCTTTTGGATTTATTAATGTTATTTCACAGTAAGTAATATGTGTGATATGGACATGTAAAATAAAAAACTCAAGCATTTGTCCAATAATAATAATATCTTATTTAATAATATTCTTATAAAAAATATGTATTATGTATATGTATTTAAATCTGTAACAAATGTTCTATAATCAATCATTCGATAGCCATCATTTTTCATGTATCGTATTTCTGTTATCGAAAGTTACTCATTGTGTGCATATAAATTTGGCTTAAGGTAAATGAAAGTTGCTCAAATCTTATTGGCAGTATTGATAAAACATTATCGTTAAAAGGTACGTCACAACACTTTCGAGTGACAAAGGTTTTCTGAGGTTTCTCGCAAAATTTTAAGTCCTGTGACGGACAGACTATGAACCAATGAGATCTTTATTTTTATAGGCGAAGTCAAGAAAAGACAATCATAAAAAATAGACATTTATACATTCCCGGGCAGACAAAAGACAAATTGTATCAGCCTACTGAGAGCTGTGCTTTAATGATGTTCAGATAAATCACATGGATGGACATTACAAATGTTGTCTATGTAGAAATGAAGTTTCACGCAAAATTTAAAGTATATAGATTAAATCTTTCTTTACGAATTGTTAGGCTGCATGATATGATTGTACTCAGTTTCTTTATATATTTATTTATTGTTGCCAGCGTGACCATAAGACCAATGTAAAATTTGTCCACTGATACTTAGCCAAATCCAATGGAGAGACATGCACCATCATCAAATTCGATGTTGCCTATATAGAAATGATGTTTCATGCAAGATTTCAAGTTTTTTGCAATTTAGTTCTCTAGATTAGTGCGGACAGGCATAAGATATGACAGTTTTTCCCTACCCCTCCAGTTATAGGCTTCGAAAATGCTCAGCCAACAAAATGTCATTATGAATATGCTTCCTACGGCTGAAAAGAAGTTGCAATGAATTTGAAATTGCAGGACATAAGTATGACAAATCATTCAGGGTGGTTGGAATGATGATCTGCCGTTAAGGATATTAAACATTCAATATTTGACACAAGGATGAGTGACAAGATCAGAAGATTTTAAGGGATGAAGAAGTCTGATTGACATCCCAGGTGCTGGTGACGAGGAAGCAAGCAGATCTCGGAGTGCCGTAAGATTATAATCTGTGACACAACGTCGCAGAAGAGTTATCGCCCTCTCGGCCGTGGCCGGGCGGAAGTCCCCCGCATATTGTCCTCTCCGTGGTCCGCGTACAACAATGTTGAAAGTGAAAACTCTCAGGTCTTATAAATATATACAAATTAGTAGCTGCACGTTGCTTCAGTTCAGTCCAGAGTCGTGCTGCCGTCGCAAGTATGGTGAGCGCCTGTACAGTTTGTTCCTTTATTAGCTATCATGATTGTATTAGTCAATTGATTTATTTGTATTGTAAAATTACACCGTGTGTGTAACTGACACATCATGCGTGTAATTTACATTCAGATGGTGAGCGATGTTTGCCTTGAGTGATTTGTAACATCGGTATGTGGTGAAATATCCAAACTAGTCACTGTTCTCACAGACTACATTTGTGTCAAATTCAATATAGACGTAAATAACATTGTTCTCTGAAGTCAGAGGTGTGTGTGTGTGTGTGTGTGTGTGTGTGTGTGTGTGTGTGTGTGTGTGTGTGTGTGTGTGTGTGTGTGTGTGTGTGTGTGTGTGTGTGTGTGTGTGTGTGTGTGTGTGTGTGTGTGTGTGTGTGTGTGTGTGTGTGTGTGTACATATACATTGTAACAACTATCACTCCATTAAGAGTGAGAATGCTCAAACATTTGTTTGACGTTGTTCATCAAAATTATGAGGCCATTATCTGCACATGCTATTCAACACAATCAAAATAAATTATAAAATTGCTTCAACCTAAAAGGAATTTAGCATTTGGAGTAAAATTCCAAACAAAGTACAAATCTGACCAATTTATGAAATGTTGAAATCTTACGTCAATTAGTTTTAAAATTGAGGCAACCAGATGGATTGAACTTAATTAAGGTATTCTCTTTTCCTTTTTTATATACATTTTTAGTTCTATGTAAACATTTACAAATATTCTACATACAGCAGATTAGTATCTTGTTTTTTATGATATTTATTTGTTAAAAGTGTTTTGTTATGTATTTAATTCTTGGTTTGGGTTCTGTTTGTTTGTTTATCTAATCTGTGTGTTTCTGATGATGGGTTTTGGGAAATCGAAAATTAAAAATTAAAAATTAAAACATGAATACTGGTTTCTTTGTTTTCTATAAACTTTTACCTACTTAGAAGAGTATATATATTAAAAGTAAATTTAAACAGGTATTCTAAATTTTAACTATAAATTTCCCGGTTATGGTTTAGCGGTAAAATTTATGTACCATTCCATATGTAGTTTACAATTTTAAGCTATGTTATTTTTTGTTATAGGACTTTAATTTAAAATTAAGTTTACTAACGACAGTATTTAAAGAATACTTTTGACGAGTGGAGCTAGTTAGTCTTAGATGTCGATATAACCCGCATTACATTTTATTTGTTGAAAACCCGTGCTTTGCTACGGAATCAAAACTTGTGTCACTTCCTTTGCTATACGACGTCTATTACTGTGTATTGTATACTGTAATAAACTTGGTAATGTATTACTGTAGTATCATAAATACGACATAAATATTTGTAAGTTTGTCGTCTTAAAACTTCCCTGTATGACATTTGTGTGCGACTGTCGCGTTGCAGAATCACTATGCTGCCAAGTGAGCTTACTCTAGAGCAAGCCATATTATATATCTGGCCCTGGGAGAAACACGAGCTCCTTCAACCAACTCCAGTCATAGAAACCATGTATTTGACTGGCAACTGTTGTCTTTGAAATTGAAACTGATAATCTGGAGAAATAATGTGAATACTTGGTATGGAGTGTGCAAGGACCATATTACATATGGATCTGCTATAATTTTCCTCCATTTTCGACTAAACATAATATTTATATTGCAACTTTGAAATAAATCACAATAAAATATATAAATTCAAACCTTGTACTGCACATATAATAATGAAACATTTAGAAAAACCTAAATATTAGAATTTCACTGTCACGCAGCAACCACGAAATTAAGGTTAGTTCTTACTATTTCTACTGGCTTCTACCCGTACCCGGTACTTCAATAACCGATTACAAAATGTACTCGTACTGATTTGGACCCATACGTTACAGGGTGCTTTTAAAATGGTACAGGTACAAGTCCAGTTACTATTACTGCTAAACTAGTCAGAGTACTTTGTACAGGGAACGACGGCAAACGTGTAAAATATCTGTATCGTGTAGTAACCTGTAGCCTACCAGGTACTTTCAGTTTACGGTAACTTATTCTCTCTGTACAGACAGGTAACCGGTACAAAGAGTTTGCAGTAGACCCGACGACGTGTCTGTTGTTACAATAGCGAGTGAGTTGCCGAGCTCTGAGCAGTTCTGTACTGTTGGCGAGAGAAAAGAAGAGACCTGGCCCGTGCCGGCGCACAGCTGTGTACTAGTGTGTTGCCGCCCGGTAATTTCAGGCGCTTCGCCCCATAGCCAACCCTGCGAATTGTTTATCCTAGCAATGGAACAGTGAAACAATAATGGAATTACGAAACAGGGCGCGGCAACATACTAGTAGTAACGCCTGCAAATTTCAGATAGGCCAGAATCCAGGTCTCTTCTTTTCTCTCGCCATCAGTACTGTGTTAGTTTGTTGTCACTACCAGGCAACACCGCCCTGAGCAGTCTGACGGTTGCTTGTTAAAACGAACAGCTACTGGTTACGGTAAATCAACATAACTTACTTAATTTAATGTGTGTTAAAAATATAACATTTGTTAGTTATTTACAAAATTGCACGCTTAACATAATGACTACGCTTCATAACGCGATAAATGCAGAATATTTTTCGACCACACGGTCCTCCTTTTATTAGTTTGGAAGTACTGCATTTAATGATTTAAAAAATCCCAGATAAGGCTCCCGGACCTCGCCCTGCGAGTGTGGTTTTCTAGATTCATGGCAAAATATTGTAAGCTGGTGTGTCAGCATATTCGTCTAAATAGATGTAGACAATATGCACATCAACTTAGTTTTTAATTATTTAACCACTTACGTGGCGAAGGTTTCGAAATTCTTTATTAGTAGTATACATCTAGAGTCTAATAGAATTCTTAGGCCAAGGTTCATGGTTTTGACCTTATAGTTTTTGAGGGAATGTGATAGGTCAGTCAGCCCATGGTATTTGATTTATACTCGTTTAAAACACTAACTTACTATATGTTGGCTGTGCATCGAACATATTAGACACTGAATCGAAATAAATAAAATTCTAGCGGCGTGGTAGGTTAATAACTGCTACAAGCTCCATATGGAGAATAGTTAAAATAAAATAATACCTTTGGCTAAAATTGTACTAACTATGATAACAAACCTTCTTAATTCTTAAGAAAATTAATATAACAATATTGTTTTGTTATTGCATAAAAAGGACTGGTCAATGTTTGAGATGGGTAAAATACAAGTTGGAAGTAGAGAGATCTCAGCGTAGCTTTTTCCCGTGGGACCCAGTACTTTGGCAAATAAATAATAATGAACAAAAATACATTTGACCTAACAAAACATTATTATCATTAAATAAAATACACTGGATTATGACAGATGAACATACCAGCGTATGTTAGATACGGTGTGATATTTAAAATATTAATTAATTATTATTATAAATGTGTATGATTTTGTTCCAAGGTGATACATCAACAGAGCTGGTTCTGTATTTGTGTCTGTATAGCTGCTACACAAGCCGCCCTGACCGATGTGTACAGCCAACTTCCCGGGTCAGTATATATCTGTACTTCTGCACTGACATGAGCGGTAAAATTATGAGAAAAGACCTCAAATAAAAACACATAATTTCCTAAGTAAAATTAACATTTTTTTAAAGTAATGTAAGCAATTTAAGTCGATTACTGTAAGCGATTACTACATTGTCAGATGATGGTAGGGGAACATTTTGAACACTTACTTTGATCACAGGTACTTAAAAATTGGTGTTTACTTGTAATACTTATTAATTTACATTGTTCAATTGTTTTAAAATTCAAATAGCTATAACTACTGAATGAATCCACCTTTTTTAAGTCCGGTTTGCGGCATTGTACTCTGCTAAGTAAGACCTTTAATTTGATACCAAACTTGACCTATGCTGCTATTTAAGAATTTTGTCTGACTCCTTGTGGACCGTCCCCCAAAGGGATTATCTGGTCGGTAATTGGGCAGATATGTGCGTTACTATCACCAGTAAGCACGTGTGAACTTTGGTATTTTTTTAAATTGTGGTTTTAAAATTAAAAAAGAGGTTCCAGACTTAATTGACACCCTGTATATAAATTAAGAATGGACACACACACGCACACGAATACTTTGTTGAGTTGATCTTTTTAGATACCCGAATTACCTTTCCACAGTGATTTAATTTCTTTAAGAACTGGTTTAACTCGTAAGAACAGGTACTGGAATGGTTGAACGTGAAAAGTAAATGTATTTCTCCAATTTCGAATTTCGCTGTAATGAAGTTTAAAAACATAAATTATACGTTATCGTTCACTATAAGTATAAAATATTTCTAAAATTTTCCAAAGTTAATAATACCTTTCTCTATGCAATAAATTTGAAATATTTGAGTTTTAAATAGACGGTGGTAGGCCTAGTGTTAATAGTACTAAACAGCCGTATAGGTTATTTCGACAACCTTGCAT
The DNA here is from genome assembly GCF_021130785.1 of Homalodisca vitripennis. NCBI lineage: Eukaryota > Metazoa > Arthropoda > Insecta > Hemiptera > Cicadellidae > Homalodisca > Homalodisca vitripennis. The sequence goes on from NC_060207.1 coordinate 143,833,875, forward strand.
TTTCGAATACTCTTAAACGAAGGATTCCCAAAAGGTTTGTAGTAACGTGCAGTTGGTTGATCATAATTTCATAGTTATAGCTATTATTAGCATAATCATTTTTTCATTTTTGTGATAAAAAACATTAAATTCTTTATTTTTTCCAATTATGAGTTTCTTGAACTAGGAACGTATTTGTTCTAATTATGACTAGATTTGGTGTTTTTCACATTTTTTATCAATGTTAAATGAAAAGAGTTACACCAAATTGACCTAAGTCCTGGATTGCAGAGGTGTCCTGCCCAATCCGGTCAAGTACTTCAAGCCGAGTCCTGAGGACCGAGTGGCGATGGAGAGCCAAGTCCAGGATAACTTTGTGGCCTCTGGTAACAGCGAGAGAGCTCAGCAGCCGCGCCTCGGGTTCCCTCTGTACACCGGCACCTCCGGCAGTGTACGGTAACATCTGTATTTGTAGGAACACTATCTAGTTTGCAGCCTAATAACAAGCTTTATGGAAAAAACACAATACTTTTTTGTAAAAATCTAGGCTTGATAAAAAATGTGTTGAGATATTCACAACTATGATTCACATGCCGATTTTCACCAACCAACATCTGTCTGATCCCTAATGTGGTTTAATCATAAATCACAGTTTCCCATTACCATTAGTGGAAAGTTTCCACTGTAATTCAAATCCTCTTTGCAATACTATTTTGTTTTATTCTATTTTACATTGAATATATAGCTTTTCTTATATAAACATACATTTTTAAATATATATATTAATATTTAAAACCAGAAAGGAAATTTACATTTATTTTGATGTTACAATCTAAAAGAAAAATCTTCATTGCATGACTATTATTAATGTAATGTTTTAAGTTGTAGTTAATACTGCATGCCGTAATTTTCTTTAAGAGCTAATATTTTGTAAAGTAATGTATTTTTGTGTTTACAAATGTAATACAGAAACCAGTATAGGCTCTAATTAAAAATCCATATATAACATGCAGCAGTACACGTTCAAAATATTTTATCAAGCAAATTTTCATGGTAGTTATGGCTTACATAATGTTTGAGATTCAACATTTGTGTGATCAAAATTATTAAATTTTCAATTTGCACCAATTCTGAGTTTTATAAATTTACAACCATTTTGCAACCATATACAACAAACAATAAATATTAAATACAATAACAATCATGGGAAATACATTAAGTGAAAAAGGCAGACATTACAAACATGTTAACAATAAAAATCATTAATAAAAGAAATGAATAGATTGTGTGTGTGTGTGTATATATATATATATATATATATATATATATATATATATATATATATATATTCTATTCTAGTTATAGATGTTTAAATCTTAATGTAGATAGGTGCCTGTAAATAAAAATACATCATAGCTGAAATTATAATCGAGGTTAATACTTAAGGGACCTCTCGTTTAAATTTTACTCTTATTCGTTAAAAAAACTCTTCTAAAAATCAAATAACTCTCTAACAAACTGGACAACCTTAATGCACAACCAATCAAATACGATATGATGATACTTAAACAATATTCTAATCTTAACTTTTTCTTTTTATTCTTATAGTATTAAATTTTACAGGAATATTGTTTATTCATATATGTATTTATCATACGTAACCATCAGAATGTTCTTGCAATACGTTTATCGCTTTCAGGGCTACTCTACAACAAGCCCGGGCGTGTACAGTCCCATCAAGTTGGACTTGGGTGGCGTACTTCTGGGAACAGTACTGGGCCTGGGAGTAGTTCTGCTGGTACCCAAACTCCTTCACATATTCTCCTACTCGGGCAGTCCATACAGTCACTACGGCAGAAGTAAGACACGGAGTTACTGTACATACCTATTACTTCTATTGCGTATTCAGATTGTAAGTTATTTATTACACGTGCACTAAATATGCAGTTTCTCAACACTGCATCGTAGAAGAGAAATAATCTTAAAATTTAAAATTGAAGTTTAGATAGCCTTCGACTTCGTAAAATTGTTTAGACAAAAATAAATCCAAGGACGAATTTAATACATTTTTCAATGATGGATTATAAGCTTGTTGAAGATTTCCATGTGCCTCAGATGATGACGTCACGTCTGGTCTGACGGAAATGATCTCTCGAGTGGACAATGCCTTAGCCGAACATAACATCAATTCCACCGTGTGTCTAGAACGGGTCCTATGCTCCTTCATGCAGCCCTCCTCAGGCTCTTCCTCCTCCAACATATTCTCTTCTGCTACCAGGTGAGTGTACTTGTTATAGTTACCAGAAAGGTCATAGGCTATACTCGGTTGGACGAATACTACATTATCTCCATCGTATGTGTTCAACGCGTTCATCTCTGTTTTTCCTTTCTCGGACACTTTCCCCTCACATCTTCAGCTACCAATGTCCAGTGCCGCATTTCCCTATAGGCCCACTAGGCCCAGGCCTAGGGCGCAAAATTTTAGGGGGCGCATAAATTTTATAGTACACAAAAGAAAAAAGTTGCGGCGGTGGGTGGTGTTGGCGCTCGGCGGGGCGGGTGGCCAAGGTCAACTAGGTCCGGGGTGCGACGTTACGTTGACTCATTCATTGGTTCATTGCTTTTATTTATTCAAAACACTCCTATATATATATATATATATATATATATATATATATATATATATATATATATATATATATATATATATATATATATATATATATATATACTATTGTAATTATCTTTCATCAAAATTACGTAATTAAGAAATTTACTGGATTTCTACGTCAGTGTAATCAGAGTCCTCTGGGAGGGGCGCTCTTTGGTCTGTAGGCCTAGGGGCGCCGAATTTGTAAATGCGGCCCTGCCAATGTCTAGTGTGTAACCGAGAATATTAGACAGCTTATTGTAGGATATAATAATTAGAAGTGAGCCTAATGCATGTTCTGCTACTTCACCCTCCAACATTAACTCTTACTCAGCCAAAATGTCTCATTTAATCTTATATTAATAACCGTTATCGTATCATCGAACAGCGCTTTACTGTCGTAATACATATATTTTCTTTTAACAGGTAATATATAGGTAGTTTTTACTACAGAGGCTATTGCAATTATCCTCATGGTAGCATTTATCAGACATATCTGCACAGCATGAACTCCCGGAGTCATAGACGTATAATTGTACTCAGTTTGTATAAAAATTTATCTATAGGCTACTGCGATTTTTCTATGCCATCATGGTCACCCATAAGACATATATAAATATTTATTATATAATTCTCACTGCGGTACTGAATGCATAAACATTACATTATTTACGATGAACGCGTTTTTGACTGCTGATAGTCGTCCTCGGTTCGCGGAGTGGTGAGGACTCACAACTCCGTTATTTATAACTTAAATGGAGAAAAAGTTTCTCTCTTCTTAAGTGTTCTGGATTGGTTGTATCTTTTCCTAAACCTTATTGTTATGGTTTTTTAAATCTAACTGTTTTTTGAGATACTGACTATATGTCAGTCAGTATATCAATAGATTACAAATATTTTTGTTGAAAAAGTATCTACCTACTTTTTTCCAACTGGGCCTGAAGGACTATTTTAATATGTCAGATAGTAACACATGTAGCCAACAATCTGTCAGAAAAAGATTTTATTATGTATACTTAATATTAATATTATGTTTATTTTAAATTTTGCATTCAACTTCATTGATGCGTAGTCAAGAATGAGTGCTATGGTGGCGCATGTCCATTCTGGGGATTTGTATGAGAGTCATTGAAGTCTTTCGCTCAGTAGGCTGCCACTGACGGGGAATCAGTTTATTTACCTTCTGGATAATGTGAATATGTTTTCTGTATGGTTGTACGTGTGTTATTTGTCCTTAGGACGTCTCGAGAATGGAATGAGCTATAGACTTGCAATGTCAGCGAAGTCATTATCATACACGTATTCTAGAACAAGGCCAATTATCTTCTGACTGTTACAGGAACCCGCTGATAAGTTTTCTGCTGGAGGGATCTCGTCTGGAGAAGGCGGTGAAAATTGGCAACAGTGGACATAATTGTGCCGAGGTATTCTCTCAGTGTCCTTTTGACCAGGACAGCGTCGCATCAGCTTTCAAGTCCATCACATCTTCTCTGCAGACATAACACAACCAATATGCTCTACGTTTACATACGAATAAAGTAAAGAGCAAAGAAATTAAAGTTTCAAAAAGTACAATTTGATGTAATAGAAACAAAAGAAACGTTATGCTAAAATGTATTGTTCCATTGTAGAAGGTTGAAGAATTTTCTTAAAAAAGGTTTTCTTTAAATCTGCACTAAATGTTCTTTAAAACATAAAACTAGTTCTGTTCGTTATGGAGAGATCTTATGGAGAGTAAATTTATCTTTCTTGTTCATCTTCCTCAAAGATTTGAGTTCAGCATAGCGTTATTGTAAGTTAAGATGATCTCTTTTAATGCACACAAGTTATTTGCAATTATTATCTCCTTTTTACGTAAACTTAAGAAAAGTGGCTTGTAAAATTAAATAAACGTTTTCTAAACTGGTGTTACTGTTATTCTTAATAACCAAGTCTTAACTATTAACTGCGTCCTATAACATTAAAAAATTTTCTTTGGCAACATAGTAGCTACTGCACACAAGTCCACCCTTGCCCAGAAGTTCATACTTTTAATAATATAATTCTTCTCGGCAGTTCCTAGTTGTGTTATTAAGTGTCTGCATTCATATTTTTGAATGTATTTGGAATGTTATAAATGGAAAAATATATTCTACAACATCACAAAAATGATGAAATGCTATATTTATACTATGCAACATGTGATATCTTAATAAGTAGACCTCCCGCGCGTTGAGCGCTAACATGGGCTCTTATGGAGTTATTTTAACACGGGCTCTTATGGCGATATTTTAGCATTGTCTCTTATGGGAGATACATTTCGGTGTTTCCTAACCACAGACTTCCTGTTTCCGGCGACTTATCTCAACCTAGACTTCCTGTTTGTCACACACCTCTGACTTTCCGTACTGCTTAACCACCCGTCCACAGGTCCCGTGTCGACGCCTATTGACACTCACCTTTTTGAGTACCTGAGAGTCTTAACACCCGCACCCGCGTATCTGATGGCTCCTACCGGAGTCCGACACTATCCTACTACCCCCGTACTCGGAGCCTGGCGTAACGCCTATACCCGGATTTTGACCGCCTAACCTTTACCGGCCATGCACGACATATTCCGTCACCCATCTTTTCGAGTACCGGAGTGTATGAAAAACTGCACCCACATTTCTAACGGCCCCTGCCCAAACATTTCAAATGCCTCCAATACTTAGGGCTCTTAACCACATATATTGCCCACACTGTTATTTATAACACTCCACTCCAGGACCTAGCCGCCCATCTATACCCCCCGTCTCTTACAGACCCACACCTGAACAGTCCCTCACAGGGTTCCAACTTATACCCAAATCGGTACTCTGACCGCCTACCTCTTATCCTGAATGTCGACATACAAAATTTTAACCGTGTGCTTTCACCCTGCCGAGACCCTACACCTTTCGATTGCCTCCAGTACTCCTAGCCGAGCGTATCGCTCTTACCCGAATTTTGACCAATTTACAGTCCAATTTACCACATAAGCCTGCAATCGCCCGTCTCCTGGACCTGCACCTGCATTTCTAATGGTCGCTACAGAAATCTCACACTACCCTATTACCTCTCATACCTTGGCTCTTAACCACGGATATTGCACATACTACGATTTCTAACTCCCCGACCTTTACATGTGTATACGCCTACAGCCTCCCACCTCTCTCGTGTACCCAAGCGTCTTCGGCCCTCATCCGCACCCTGCCAGGGCCCCATACTTTCCACTCCTAGTCAGGCGTAACGCCTATACCCAGATTTTTACCATTTTACCGACCAATGTATCGAGTAGGACTACAATCGTCCGTCTCCTGACCATGCTAAGACCTACGTTACTAACGGATCCTGTAGAGGCTTCACACTTTCCTATTGTCTCCCATACCTCGGCTCTTAACCACGGATATTGCACATACTAAGATTTCTAACTCCCCGACCTTTACGCGTGTATACGCCTATAGCCTCCCACCTCTCTCGTGTACCCAAGCGTCTTCGGCCCTCATCTGCACCCTGCTGAGGCCCCACACTTTCCACTCCTAGTCAGGCATAAAGCCTATACCCAGATTTTGATCATCTACATTTTACCGACCAATGTACCACATAGGCCTGCAATAGCCCGTCTCCTGGACATGCTAAGACCTACTTTTCTAACGGATCCTGCAGAGGCTTCACACTTTCCTATTGTCTCCCATACCTCGGCTCTTAACTACGGATATTGCACATACTATGATTTCTAACTCCCCGACCTTTACGCGTGTATGCGCCTATAGCCTCCCATCTCTCTCGTGTACCCTAGCGTCTTCAGGCTCTCACCCTCACACTGACGGGACAACACTTTCCAATTGCCTCCCGTACTCCTACCCAGAGGTATCACCCATACCCAATTTAGACCACCTACACATTACCGACTAGTATCCACAAAGTCCAACAGGCATCCATATAATATGTCGTACACCACGTCTCTTAGCCCTTACACATACTCCACGACTCCACACTCTAAAGTGTTTACTACGCGTAGCGTCACATTCGAAAATTGTCTTCCCACCATTAATACCCTGTACTGGTTCCCACACATATAGTTAACACCTTTACCGTATTAATCTCCATATACGAGTATTTACCGAGCATATCGCACAATCTTAGTTAGCCTTACCTTCGTAGGGTTCAAACTTGCATTTCGTTCAATTTCTAACATACTGAGGTCCCCATTATAAAACACCAGGCCTAACACGGCACTCTAATTTTACTGACAAATATTCATACATTACCTGAAAGTGTAATGCAAATATTTACCGAGTACTTTCCCAACAGGATATTCTCATCCCGAGGTCCTAGTCTCAAGCTAACAGCTTATAACACGAGGCGTACCTTCTGAGCGACTACTATTTGCCGATCAATGCCCGTGCATATGTTTCAATACCTGGACACCTAATGTCTACGAAGTACTTCATATACTCTTATCCCACGCAACCCATCACGGGACCCTAATTTCTGTTACCTTTCACTTGGATGTCTATCACTTCATTCCGGGACCCAACTCTCAAGCAGACTTAAACGGTAATTAAAAGAACCGTATTTCATTATTAACAAAGCACCATACATTTATTTCAACTACTGCTTAGACATTTAGTTTCCATATTAATCAAGTATTTTGTTTTCACTTAACCCACGCCTCCCTTTACGGCACTCCAACTTTTTACCACATTAAATACACCATCACTTTCTAACGGCCAGGCTCTCATTTTCATAATATCAAGCGAGCGTAGCTTAATACGGAGTACCATCCCATACAATTTAAGCTTTACCGTGTGTAATTATATATGTCGCTTATACTTGGACATCTAAAGACCCATCATACCTCACTCTGGTTTCCTAGCTGTTCCCTTACTTTAATTTATTTATAAAGAGACGCATACAGAGGTATTAGTCCAATCGTCTCGAGACCGCGTTATACTAATGTTTATATTATAATCTATACTAGCACTTTATGAAATCTCGACCATTACCCATTGCACCGGCTCATGACACTGCTCGTAACGGACAGTTTGCGGTTTGCGGTTACCTGCATCCTCGGACTCTGATAATTCATTCTCTACAACTAATAACTATTATAACATCTTCAGTACAGCACGGGATATCTGCCATCCTGAATACAGTGGGAATAATACATAGGTACTGCATTCGGTGTGTAATAAGTTTTAATTTTTCTCCCGAGTGTGATGTAAAGAGCTTTAACTTATTTATAGTCTATTTTCAAAAACGTATACCGCTTCGTATACTTTGAATTTAGTTAATCATACCGGACGCAATGATTGAGGTTTGCGGTTACATGTAAAAACCCAGACGAGTAACGGTACAGCTGCAACCGCAATTTTAAGAGACCTCATTGGTCGGAATAAACGCGTCTCTGATTGGTCTAAAATAGCCGCCAAGCACTCTGATTGGTCGGTGTTCTACACAGTCGGCAGAGATTTCCCCGTCTCGTCAGTCTGGAGGTGGACGTCAAAGAGGTAAGACCTATGTCGCTCTGTTCCTTGATATTGCACAACATAATATCGATATCAAGACAAGAAAACCTCGCTAATTACTAATATAAAATAAATAAAACATTGCTTACCTACCTAGTTACCCAGATATTATTTTTTAATATATTACTGTTGCAATGGAATCTCAGCCTATTGAAGTGGTCCCAGAGCTCTCATTGGACGGCTCCCTATAATAGCGGCAACATTCTTCTCTCTCGTTAGTTTTTCAGTGGACGTCAAAGAGGCAGGACGTGTGTTGAGTGCTCTGCTCAGTGTTATCGAGTGGTTGAATTTTAAATGCTATATTGACGCTTTCTTAGAGTGAGTCAGCGGTGTTAGTGTGTTTTATATTTATTAAGTGCTTTTTTACTATCATAGTAATTTTATAAAAGTAAATTAGCTTATAGGAGTTTTATTACATTTTCAATTTATTAAGTGCTTGTACTTTATTTAGCGATCACATACATTAAACTCCTTTACACTGTGTGTGTTTTTAAAGTGTTTATAATATTGCTTCTTTAAATCTAATACAGTGTTATTGTGTTTTTCTGAAAGTGAACAAGTTGATTCGTTGTGTTACTGTGTTTGTATCGTAGTGACAAACCCAACATAGATTTCGTTCATTTATTTGTGTGTCGTATTTATAATCAAGTTTTGTGTAATTTATTTCGGTTATTACATCATACCACAGTGCACTGTAAAAAAAGTTTACTGCGCATGCGCAGCTCCTACACTTATTTAAGCGCGTAACGTTGTCATTCTTGTCATTCTTAGACGTGACGTTGAACAGTCAACACCTATTCCAAAAGCTTGTATCAAAGCTGCTTGCTGTATTATTTTAGAGCTAATTACATACAACATGGATCCCGTAAAAGTTTTGCATACCGGTGAAACCTACTGTAGAAGGTTTAGAACATATGGGTCAGAAACAGTTTTCAAGTTTAACCCAGTACCCAAAGGAGTGTCCGAACTTGATTGGATTAAAAAGGGTTTTGGGAGTATTGTCGAAAAGGCGAAAGCCGGTACTACCGAATATGACTACCTAGGCTTCACTTTAGATTCTCTGAATTTTAAAACCAAAGATTCCGGATATATCGCTTATAGACCTGCAAATCAAGTTCACGGGGATATAATTTGGGATATATTTGGGAAACTTATCCAAAGTAATACGGATTCGATTAAGTCCATGGACACATTTAGAGTTAAGTGCACCCGCACCAATATTCCAGTAGGCAGTGGTGGCCCCAGAAGACCGGGTTTTTATAATAACTTTGAAGAAGAATGTAAAATAAGAATATCACTGTGTTCATCCTAGGACAATAGGAATGTCCATGTACAATTTCAGAGCAATCGGTTGAATAGTTCATACATCGAAACAAAACAAAAAAACAAAGGCACTCTCACATGTAGGATTACAAATTTATTTATAATTATTAAGCAATTCATAAAAATATAATATGCTTATCTTGTTCTTAAAGTAACGCAATTATATAGTGAGCAATCGTGTATTTCTCCACTATATTTTTATATTTTCCTATTTAATTCAGAAAACCTTCCTCTGGTGCGCTTCAGGTCATCACTGGCGTGTCCGCTCTCTTCAATTTGTGTAGTAGCATTAAAGGGAACCTTTAATTTATAATTTTATATTTAAAAGTTGTCTGTACTGTTGGTTATGTTGGATTTCGCTCTATAAAAATATGCAATAAACCTTATGCTTATACGGTTTATTTACTTTTATTTTAGAAATCGTGATATCCCTTCTTAAAGGTATAAATAATTCCTATAAGGATATTATTATTGCTGCAGGCTCTTATATTCTCCTAGTATAAGAGAATTGTTTTTTTAACGCTCTTTTACTATGAAAGACTTGTACATACTATGAGAAAACTCAAACACTGTTGGATGTATAAGAATTCTACCATTAATAAATAGCTTAATCCTTATAAAACATCTAGCCTAACTATCTTCCCAATTGAGGACTTAATAATATTAGATTTACCATTTTATTTCTTCGAGACCATACTTTAGATCGCCTCGTAATAGTTAAAACCAGTGGCGTAACCAGGAAAATATTTGAGGGAGGGGGGTCTAATATTTGAGAGGTTTATAAAGGCCTATTCGGAAAATTTAGAAATTATTGTTTTTAAAAGTGCACTTTCGGGCTGTGTGTTTGAAAAATTACCTGTTCGAATAAATCACGCAGCTGAGTAATCATATAAAACAAAAATAAAAATGGTGTCAAAATATTTGAGATGTGTTTTTTTTTAGCAAACCAGTTAAAGAAATGTTCCTTAGTAACCATATAAAAATAAAACATATTTTAAACGTAAGTTTGAAAATAACTCTTATTTATTTTTAAATGTAAAACAATAAAATTACTCTATAACGTGATATACAGCTCATTGCCTTTGCCAAGTCTTTATAAAATAAATATAAATTGTACGTTATAACAATATGTTAGAATTTATTCTCTAGTTTCCATGTGTATTGCAGAACATGGCGGTAGGATTACGGAATAAGGTAGGAATACGCTAGACCATGTGTTGCTTAGCAGGCTTCGCTGAAGTTCCATGCAAAATTTGGAAGTAAATAACTCATTTCATTCCATCTTGGAAATAAACAAAGAAACGGAGCTTCATAAGAACTTTTAAGTCTATAGCATATTTTGTTCTCGAGATAAAGATATACAGATAAACAGACAAACAGAATAAAGGTTTTGCCAGCCCACTGAGTGACACAATATACAATATTCCAAGTCTATAGCTCAAATCGTTCTTTAGATAACCTACTCTTAAAATATTACCGCTGAGGCATGACAGATCAATGAAAATAAAGAAACCGTTTCTGACGTCTTCTTTCCTATCTTGTGTGTGTTTATCAGATCTTTACACGGAGACATTCGAAAGAAGTTTTGGCATTGGGGCAGTTTTTTTTCTTTCTCACTACATCCACAACAGTACCGCTATATAACGTAGCTATATAATTACCTGAAATATTAGTAACGCTATATAACAAAAAAATAATTCTCAATGCCTGTCTGTACGTATGTGAGTACCATAATGGATACTATCTGATATCTAGAGTGTAACCGCTCAAGTGCTTGGGAAATGAACACAGGAAATAACTTTTATTCGTTATCACTACATACTTAAGAAAAATATTAGGTATTGGGTTAATACCTCTTTATAATTGAATATCTTGATTTGCTTTCTTTACACTGTTTTTACACTAATGAATTACAACAAAAACTACGATATGAAATCATAAATTCAGGCAAAAGGACAGAAGGAATGAAAGCACAAGATTTAAAATTGCATGGAAGATTGTTGTAAAATCCCCTTGCTTGAAGACTATTGCTTTTCAATACAAGAATATTAAATTATGAGATAAAAAACAGCAAAAAACTTCGGAGAGCTGAACTGGAAACCTGTGTTAGGACGAGAATCATATATTTACATATTATCAACCTACATAAATTGGTACTAAAAAACATTGATTCTCATACAAATAAGTTTTCTTTAACAAGATGTCAGCAATCTGTAATAATATATTTATGCGTGGTTATTTTTAATTAGGGATTCTTTCCATGGCATTTTATCGATTATAATACGTGTAGTTAACATCTTCACTGTGGCTCTGTACTGAGTGATCTTTAAATAGTCTAACATCACAAGCAGAGAAAACCTAAGATTCTCTTAGTACATCAGCATGAACTATTCTAATTTTATGCTTTAAGAAAATTATTATTTTTAAGTTAGCTAAATCATAAAACAAACTGACAACAGCGTTGCAATTATTTCGTAACAGTTCGCAATCAATATTTAGATGTGTCATGTCTGCCACTCTTAGTACTATTATTGGTACTTTACATTATAATATCAACTCAATACGATGCAATATTTTCTTTACACCCGGAGATACTGCGCTTCGATACAAAATAGCCTGACCCCTCAAGAAGGAGTATTCCTGAAGTTATGTTCACTGCATAGCGACAATTACAATGTATTTTACTAAGGAAATCGTTTACCGGAAGTAGAAGTTAGAGATTTGAAGATGGATAAAGAACCAGATAAGGAAAGGAAGTGAGCGTGAAGAGTAGGTATGATTTAATTATCATCTCCAACAATGCCATAATCTTTACCCATTGTGTTTCAGAGCCAGGCGAAACTCGGCTTTCTGAATGTTATTGTTAGTTCCCTGCCATCACCCAATAAATTTCATGGCTGATTGTAACAAATGGTTTAGAATGATAGTAAGTAACAATTTATATGTCAGTATTGTTGCTCTATACACGAATAGAATTTTATATGACACCTTGCTAGTCTTGGCCTCATTGCTTTGATTTCTACAATACACATGTGATTTTAGATAAAACTACTCTCAAAACACTTATCGTTTCTTGATAGCTGTAGGGTGGTGGAGATATCTCGTCCTTAGGGATGTTTTGTATGAATGACCTGAAACATTAACCCGGGCCTAACTATTGTACAACGAAATGGTAGGCGCAGATAATAATTATTGCGTAGTTCTTTTGAAAATTGTGTTTAAAACACATGTTTAAAAACACATTTTGAATTGCTGTGGTACAACCGTTATGTTGCCGTATATTATAGTAATTTTTAAAGATTTCGGCAGTGATTCGGATAAATAAAATCTTAGAATATTGTATCCCTAAGAATAATCACGCAGTTGTGCTATTGTACAATAAATTGCATTTTATTATTATAAAGGGAAAGTTTGTGAAGATGTTTGGGTATCTCGATGGATACATCACACAAAACCTAGTGGACGGATTTGAACATATGGCGTGTACATTACGTAAATATAGGAATCAAACGTGGCCATATTTCTATTTTACTCAGAAATACTTTTATAAGTAATTTAAAGACAATTTATTTACTATAAATACATGCAATATTTTAGTACAATCAAACTTTTATCATTGATTGTAGCAGAGAAAAATTCAAACCAATTAATTAGTTTATCCTGGATTTTAGAATATTTAGAATGTAGCCTATACATGTAAGGTAGTAAACATTGATTTTCTTAGACATTGTGAAACGGCTTATTTACAGTAGCTGAAGGATCGAAAACAAGGATGATAAATCGTATTTCAGTAATCTGTCCGAAGATGTAAAACCTATTGCAATTAAGTCTTGTCGCTACTCTGAAGGAGGCAGCAAGTTCATAAAAAATGAGGTTAAAAGACTGCTCTCGGAAGGATTGAGCCCAGTAGGTAGCCGTGGTGAGTTGCCATCAATATGGTCTCATATTGAATCATTTGTATCAAACATTGCTCAGTGCGAAGTATTTAGTACAATTGATGTAAAGGAAGCATATCATCAAATTCCAATCCTAAGAAAGAAAGAAAGAATCCAAATAAAGAACGTCGATTTATGGCATTCGAACCTAACGGAAAACTTTACCAGTACACTCGTATTCCTTTTGGCGTTACAAATGGCGTAGCTTGTTTTCAAAGAACCCTTAATCAGATTATATAAACAGAAAATCTGTAAGACACGAGGAAAATATGGATGATGTTATGATGATATGATGTATCAGACTGAACATGATCGCAATATTTCCAGATTCATGGAAGCAATCGAGAAATAAAATCTCAATATAAATAATGTGTGGGAATCAAGGCTATGCGCCCTGATCCAAATCGATTGAAGCCTCTTTTAGAATTCCCTGGCCCAAACGATAATGCAAGTCTTAAACGACCTCTTAGTATGCTTTCTTACTATGCCAAGAAGATACCAAAATTCCCTGAGAAGATTCGGTTCCTCATTAACGTATATTAATTCCCATTAAACAGTAAAGAAAGACCTTGCCTTCAAGACTTTAAAAGAAGAAATAGCAGGCTCCAGTATGACTGCAGTTGATGAGACTATGCCTTTCACTGTCGAGACAGATGCCTCTGATTACCGTATAGCAGCCACGCTATCACAGGCTGGCAGACCTGTATGTTTCTTCTCAAGAACCCTTACTAAATGTGAACACCTGCCAGCAATTGAAAAGGAAGCTCTTACAATATTAAATTCTCTTCAAAGTGGAGACATTTTCTGATTTGAACGGTGGTTCACACTGTCTACAGATCAAAAGTCGATTTCCTACATGTTCAACCAAAAGCATAATGGCAAAGTAAAGAATAACAGATAGCACCATACCTTATGATATTGTCTACCGATCTGGTAAAGAAAATGTTGTGGCAAAGTAAACTCTTTTTATAGTGTTTCTTTTTTTCTGTCAACTAGGGAATCTGAAAAACTTATTGTAACTTTCCTCAAACAAGGATATCGAGTAGCCAAGAATTGAATAATAATCAGCGAGAGGAGACCCCTATTGATAGTACCGTAATCCATCTTGAAAATGACAATCCCTCTCCTGTAACGATTCCACAGTCAACACATCGCCTAGAGCAGTCAATAGTCGTTGCTCCTCCAGAGTAAGTAGAGTCGCTACACATCTCAGAGACTGTGTTTAAATGAAGAAGGGGTGACTTTAATGTTATCTTTACTTCTCAATATTTATATCTACTTGTTTGCTTTATAAAAATCTATTTATCTAAATGTAGCTTTGTTTTAAGTTTAATAAACCCATTTCAGTTTGGTTCAAATTTTAATATATTTCATGAGGCAGAGCTATGTAGGCTGATCTAATTAATGTCTTCAGGTAGATGCTACACAAAGTTTTCTTCCGCCAACTGTTTTAGTCCTTGAGGTGTCTGCAGTTCTCACTTTAGTCTAATCTTTTTGGATCATATACCTAATAACACTCGCATAATCGTCTAATATGTACAGTGTAGACATCTTTAATAGTCGACACCTTTCCATAAGGAAATTTA
Organism: Homalodisca vitripennis; assembly: GCF_021130785.1. Taxonomy (NCBI): domain Eukaryota; kingdom Metazoa; phylum Arthropoda; class Insecta; order Hemiptera; family Cicadellidae; genus Homalodisca; species Homalodisca vitripennis. The sequence continues at coordinate 143,848,879 of NC_060207.1, forward strand.
TCGTAAGACTTCTTGAAGTTCAAGTAGAGTTTGTGCCACCTAGGGACTCGTCTACCAAAAGGATGGGATGCTGTTAGGATAAGGATAACCACAGTCATTATTTTACAAGTCGTATTCACCTCCAAGAAAACCTCACACAACATAAAAGGCATAAGGAAATTTCCCGTGGTATCTGCTTGTTTAATAGTATGATTAATATAAATCGAAATCAGTGTAGTCTGGCGACCACATACTTTCTCCAGATGATACTAACTCACTAAAATAGGCTCGTTAATTACTTAAACGGGTTTTGGTAATATCGTTACAATACTATTCCACGATCAATTAGACTACAATGATACAAAAACAGAAATATAAACAGTCTTGTAATTTCTAATTTCTACCTAATCACACTCGCCACGGTAAAAAGATAGCATTTTGAAGGTCAATGTCGAAATGTTATTGTTCTTTTGTTTTAACACTATTGTTATTTCTTTACGGTTTTTGACGTTTCAACGACCGGACCGGAGTCAAGTTCAATGTAAAGCCGCGCAATTCCATTGAGAACACCACTTGGAGACGCTGTTTTCTATCGTTTCCTGTCGGACGTGGCGAGTAATTGCGCTAATCCTAGTAGAACGGTTAGAAAAGAAAACAGAATTGACCTCCAGAGGAATAGGTAGGAACAATGGCGTTGCGTAGGCAGCTGAGGATTCCGCAGTATTGAGGGATCGATTACTTGAATAAACAAAACAGTGATGCAACTTTCCCCGGAAAAGCGGTGAATAGAAGGACGGTCCCGGGAAAGTGTGACGGCATGAGTTGCGACGGCGGCGGGTGTGAGGCAGACGCTCTCAGACATGTGGTACCTACTGGTAGTCGCGGTGCTTGTAGGATGCGCTCTCGCAGACTCACAGGAGGATCATATCGTCACGTACGAAGAGTAAGTCGGAGTTCACTGTACGATACACATTTCAGTCTGCACATGTCAATATCATGCAATACAAAACTATAAAATACTTCACACGTTTAAATATAAAATATTGCACATTCTAGGTTGCAACTAGGCCTATTCAAAAGTCCACTAGACCACTTTGTGATTCGCTACAGTTAAAATCTGTACAAACTACATAGTATAAAAGAACATCTTGTGGCTTATTTGAGTAAAATATCCATTTAAATTTTTTTTTTTTCATTTCTAGTTGATGTTATTTTCTAAATACTCTTGGATATTTTACAAACATAACCAGTACCCAACTGAAAACCCATTTGATATTCTTTTTATGTAAACAACCACACGCTGTTAGCACATATGTTAATGTCACATTAGCGATGATGATCGTTACGATCCGGACGCGTGCAAAGTTATGTATCCCCAAACATGTATTTTCCCGTTTGGTGGCCACGGGCTGCTGACACTGACGGACGTATCCTGTAGACGAAGCACGCATTATTCTTCATTCAACCGTATACATCAAATCATTTACCAACAATAACCGCCAGTTTATATATCGATAATGACAAGAAAGCGAAGAGGAATTTGGTACCTTACACCCAACTTATAACTAGAAAAAAATCATAACTCGGGTATTTGTGGTCCGATTAATTCCAAATCTATTTACAGAAAAGGTTTTACACAAACGTTTTTGTTTAATTACCATATTAACTTTTATTCTTCAATGGATGGTGCGAAACATTTAAGCGATGTAATTTTTTGTACAACACTATTTAATTTTAACTGTTAATTTGAACACATATTTAAGCAGGTTTTATTAATTTACCCCGGCCGGCTCGACGACTGCTCGTTCGAACGCGCAAACCGTCACACTGCCCAGGGCCGTGACACGGCTTCCATATTTTCTCTTCATCTACCGAGCAAAGTTACTCATTGCTACTGTATCACGCCCATTCCGCTAACTTCCAATACACACGGTACTACGCGTATAGTAGGTATTTAAATACTTAGACCTCCTTGTTTATTGATTCTTCGTTCATTACATATGCCACAAGATGAGTTAAATGTGGATTTACCTAATTAGCGTGACAACTTATGACAAGGCTTCCATGTTTTCTCTCCATTTAGAACGATCGGACAAAGTTACTCATTACTACTGTATCACGCCCATTCCGTTAACTTCCAATACACACGGTACTTCGCGTATAGTAGGCATGTAAATACCTTAGACCTCCTTGTCTATTGCTTCTTCGTTCATTACATATGTCACAAGATGAGTTAAATGTCGATTTACCTATTTTTTACTTTTACTTCGTTTAATTATTTAAGATATAGGCTATAACTATCTGTAAATACTAAAGCGCCACACCGATCGCTGTAAAACTGTTATCAAAATATGTTTAACAAGGAAATTAAATAATTCCAATGTACATAATTTAAGAAACACAAATTCATACAAACAAAATAGGACGAAGTAAAGATATAGAACAGAAGTCATAGAAAGGAACACATGATTTATAGTAGCGTAGGCATAATTATATAGATGACTACGAAATATTACTTCGTAGTATTCGCTAACTTTGTGTTTATTAAATTATGTTTACTTTATACTGCTATTAAATTATATCCTACTTTTCCTACATTAAGATTGTGTTATAAATATTTAATTAAGCTTTCATAAATTTTAACTATATGAAAGAAACAAAGAGTGGCTATAATCTTTTTCCATTTTGTTATCATAATATTATCGGTTTTGCCTGAAGAGTAGTAGAAACATAATTTAGCATTTCATTTGATATAATAATAGACACTATTGAGCGTTTGATAATGGATCCGTCGGAGTTTCTAGTGTTTCCTCTAATTGAGTGTCACATATGTACGATATGGAGCCTCCTAAGTATAAATTCGTGTTCCAGACCTCGGCAAGAGACACTGCTGACGCTAGAGGGAGAGGACCGCAGCGCTCCCCCACACGTCTACAGACAGAAATTCAGGAGGTTTCTGTCGTTCAATAATGATGCCAGTAATATCAGAGTAAGCATTACACTACTGACTCGTACATTTAATTATAGATGCATTTACTTATTGTTTATGCTTTTGAAGTAGGCTGCGTTTTTACAATGCGTAAGTTTTTAAGGACAAGGAACGAATACGCCACCGTATGACGTAACAGGCTTCGTTTAGATCGCATGCAAAATTTCAAGTTTATAGCTCATTTCATTCTTGAAATATCTTGCTGTAAGACAGACAGAACTAAATTATTGCTTTGTTTAAAAATTATAAAATTATTAGCAAATACTTCAGAAAAGAAATGTTTACTTCATCCAGGCGTCTAGAAGAATAAAGCAAATGCGCCAGACGACTCTGTGTGGTTCGGCAGTACATATACTAAAATCGGAGCACTGAAATAGACTTCAATGGCACTCTGTCATATCCTATAGATGGGCATGCACTATCATAGAATAGTCCTAAGTTTCCCAGCCCCTCGAGTACCCCTTCACTGACGCTCAGCCAATCACACAAGCTTACAGTGAAATCTCAATAACCATTGAACTACCGTTTGTTGGTGAATTGAATGATCCTTTTTCGGTTGGGCGATGCAAACAGACGAAACAGTGTTGTTACTGTTACTGAAATACTTGTTACTGAAATTGTAGAAAGATTTAAGAAGATTCCTACAATGGAACACGTGGAGTTTAACCACCCCCGGTGCTTAACCTTTGTTACAGCAGATATATCTCGCTTAAATGAGATATTCTTACTCAGTGCCGGTCTTAGCACTACTAGCGCCCTGGGTAAGATTTCTTTGGCGCCTCCTAACTGCAATTCAATTACATACGAAAAAAATTAATGGCGCCCCTTTTCGTCCAGCGCCCATGGGCGGTCGCCCAACCGCGCCCTACCCTAACGCCGCTCCTGTTCTTACTTCACGGAAAAGCAGTGGTTAATTTCAGTGGGAACGCAAGGGAACGACGTTCCCTTACCTCCCAAGGGAACGCTTTTAAAACTACGAGTACAAGTTTTAGTTTAAAAAAATTGTAGGTAGGATCAATATTATGCTATGCTTTGTTTGCGAGTGACTCGTAAGCAGATAGTAAGCGCCCGTACAAGCAGTTGTGAGCTGTGCTGTGATGAGTCTTGCACGGAATCAGGCAGGAGGAAGGTGACGGGCGAGTCATGCGCAAATCAATACAATCAAAGCAATACACGAGCTCCTCCCGTTTGTGTTCAATGGGGTGATCGTGACAGGCGGAGAGAAAAAGTGGGGATGGAGGGGCCCCTCCTGCCAACTAGAGATAGCCCGCGTATTAGAATAGTGGAATAAGCAGTCCGCGCGTTCTCGCTCTGTACTCCTCTGAATTTAATAGAGCCTGGTGGTGTAATATGTATATGTATGTATATGTATAAATGTAATATATATATTACATTTTCAAAGCTGGATGCTGCAGGATGCAGCGCAATTAAATTTATTTCATTGAACCGTGATTTTACAACGTAATTAATGGCAGGCAATTACTCTTGTCACATACAAATAAACCAATACAACGGAGTATCGAAATACCAAAAAAGACGTAAGGAAGTCTAATGTAACAAAGTAACTTCGTTACATTCAGTGGCGTAGCTATAAAACATTCGAGGGTGGATTAAACATCCAGGAGGATTAAAAAGAGCCCTACTTAGCATAGTAGTTAAAGAATTTATCTTCAGGGTCTCCAAACACAAAATCAACAATTATGTTGAGTTTTTTAATTGCATCTTTCGTATTAAAATGTAAACCAATAAAATTGTTTCGTAACATTATATTTGGTTCATTGCATTTTCCAACTGCCTTAATCAAATAAATATAATTTGTAGGTTACATTACTATTAGTTAGAAATTATTCGATAATTTCCATGTACTATAGATCAGATCAGCATTATAATCGCGTACGCCAGACGACACAAAATGACACTTATCAGGCTTGGTCGAAGTTGCATGCACAATTTCAAGTCTATAGCTTATTTCTCATTCTCTATATATCCAACAAACAGACAGAGAAATATATTGCTATTGCTATAAGTTAAAACTTGATCGTAATAATTTGAGGTTATTAAAATATGAATACTTAACAAAGTGTTTCAAATACTAAAGTTCTCAAAAGAAAATACGATAAGATATCAAAGGACATGCCACAGAAAGGAGATATGAGTCAACCAATACTGCAACCCTGCACCTGGCGTAGAAACGCTGGCTGGCTTGACTTATCACTAGTTTATCATATATATATATATATATATATATATATATATATATATATATATATATATATATATATATATATATATATTTAAACTAAATAATTTGAAGTGTTTCTCATTAAATGTAATGTTAATCTACGGCCAATAACTTCCAAAGGTAAGTTGGAGAAATTGATTTTGTAATGGGTACTGTAAAGATGAAATTGCTTTCAGATTAAAACGTATAAATACCAGAGTTTTAAATAACCACAGAGTAACCACTAGAGTTACAATAACAGGAACCACATTTTCATTTAGCTGGTTTATTTTGTAGTTTAGGCATATAGCTGGATGGACATATAGGCTTAAATGGCTATAGCCAATTTCAGCAAATTTCAGGGAGCAAAAACATTTTACAGAGAAATGTATATCATGTTTGTGGAATAGTTGATTTTAGTAAATTATGGAATGATATTAATAATCTATAGACAAATTTTGAATCTACAAAAATTACTAACAAAATTATCTTAAATTTAGTCCAAATAGAGGGGCTTGTAACACCCACAGTGGTAAAAACATTCGGGGCAAATTTCAACTTGAATGTGTTAAGCTGAAATCATATTCGTTGTCGACGCAAGCTCTTAGTTCAATTTCGTGTTTATTTGATTTTATATTTTATCTACAGCAGCTGACAGACAGACAACACAAAGCTTGCGCCTGGTATGAAGAGTCAATGCACAAACAAGTAAGGCTTGAGAAATACAATAAAAGCCCTTTCGCACACTCCCCTTGCTTCGAGCCTCGATTATAGATACTTCTTAATCAAGGCTTCGAGCGACAGAGACGGGCGAATAATGCCAATTTAGTTTGCCGATTATACTATTAAAAATATTTTGTTTCATTCGCTTTTATTGTTAAACTTTTCGATAAGTTTCTACAAAGATTGTCTAACTATGGTAGACAATTCTACCAAAAATCTAAGAGTGCATGGCATACAAAAAATTAAATGTTAATCAAAACGTGTTTTTATAGTTGACCACCTAAAGTGGTCTAGTAGTCATTAGTGACTACAATGTAGGTAAGCAAGTCGATCATTCGTTATTTAAGAGTAAGTATATGAACTAAACTGGTCTGTTTTATCGTTATCTTAATAGACTGGTACAAAACTCTGCAGACTGGGTACCGCGCTAAAGGAGTGTTGTAAACTTTAACATGTCATACTCTTCATATTCATCACAGGGTCGCCGGTATATAAATATGTGCCGTAGACGACCTATAATTAAACATGGCCATGACATTTTACGACTGTCTCTTTACCATCCAGAGCTTAGTGCTATTGAGCTAGTCTGGTTAGATGTCAAAAATTAGGTTACTGCACATAATGTAATGTTTGAAATTACATATGTTGAAATTACTATTTTGTTTTCTTGAATTTTGTTTATTGATGTACCCTAGCTGTATTAAAATAAAAAAAGACATGTTCATATTTCTTTAATAAAAAGTAACATTGTTTTATTTTTATTCTCATGTCAATTGTGTCTACAACTAAGGAGCAATGTTTGTGTTTGTGCTTAAGGTATAAATGATGTTTATATAATTTTACTATTGTACATATTTTCAAGAAAATAAATAATTTTTCTATTCTATTCTAGATTATGACATTTTATTCGTTGTGCACCATCTCACATTTTGTAAAGTATCTTTGGAGTTATAAAGAAAGTTCAATATTAATATAATTAATTCGATATAATTTCTATGTTTTGCAGATATGTTCGGATATAAAACGACTCATTAATTCGGATATAAAACGACTCATTAATTCGTAAGATAATAGAAATCAGAACCGTTCCGAACTGTGGTCGCTATCAGCCGCATGTACAGGGTTTGTCAGGAATGTTCGGGATTTATCGGTACTGCTCGGCTCTGCCCCCACTCTTTCTCTCCGCCTGTCACGATCACCCCATTGAACACAAACGGGAGGAGCTCGTAAGCAATACCCACCCCACCCCCTTCCTTTCCCCCTCCATTCCTTCACCGCGCCACCGCCCCAGTGATCACAAGTGTGTTGACTAGTTGACTTGACCTTGGTGTGTTTCGCGTTTAAGTTACAAGTTGCATCGCATCCCATCACGCTTAAGTTCGTTTTTGAGGTGCAGGTCGTTGATTGTGTTCGTGTTTATGCTTATTAGTGCTGGTGCAGCTAAATAGTTTCCTAATTGACTATGACTACCAGAAAAATTGTTGATTTCTAACCTAACCCTAAGAAACAAAAAGGTTATGCGAATAATGAGAACTGCAGTTCGGAAGCATTGACTACAACTTCAATTGTTGATCAAGATAAAAAAGAAGACGCAATCGGGATCAATGAGGATAATTGCGATTACCATTCCCCTTCGACTTCCTCGTCGGTCAAAATAGTATCCAGGTTGGTGGGTTTGGGATCTGATGCAGACGAAGCTAAGGTTAGTAATGAAAATAATGATTTTGTTAATAGGGGTGAACAGCCAGTTTGTTGGTCTGAAGAACAAATTGTTGAATTTAAAGCTAAAAATCCATGGTTAATTTTGAACAGAGAACTAGGTTGCAACGTTTGCCGTAGTGTGAGTACTCTAGGTGCAGAGAAAACCAAGGGCCTAAAGATTAGCGAAGAGTGGGTTTTAGGAACTGTTACCGCTTATGGAAACAATAAAAAAGACCAGCAATCCTCTCTTAGGAAAAAGATATTTTTACACCGTGGGTCTCGAGCTCATTCTTTAGCTGAAAAAATACTCATTGAAGCTAAGAAAGATACAATGAAAAAAGCTGTTGCTTCTATGCATAAAGAGCAGCAGATTGTAAGTGAGCGCATTTTCCGGACGGCTTATAAGCAAGCTAAACTAAATAGGCCATTTTTTGAGTTTGAAACTGAAATTGATCTTCAAATAATGAATGGCTTAGATATGGGGCGAATCCTACATTCAAATGTTGCTTGCTCCAATATAATTCATCATATTTCTGATGAAATGAAATCAGACTTGATAAATGGCATAATCAAGTCAGACTCTAAATTTCCCCTGCTTTTGGATGAAGCCACTTCAGTTTCAAACAAAAATGCTTTGGTGGTTTATATCAGAACTGTTCTAAAGGGAATGCAAAACCCTATGCCAGTGTTCTTAACACTTTTTGAGCTAAATAGCACAACATCAGCTGGTATATTACAAGAACTTTTAAATCAGTTACAAGCATTAGGTCTAAGCTTTGAATTCATGAAAGACCATATGATTGCTCTAACTTGTGATGGTGCTTCAGTGCTACTAGGCAAGAAATCTGGCCTTGCTATACAGCTTACTGAAACGTTCCCCAATTTGTTCATTTGGCATTGTTTGAACCATCGTTTAGAGCTTGCCGTGCACGATTCCATAGAAGAAGTAGCTGGAATCAATCATTTTAAGATATTCATGGATAAAATTAGAAACATGTTTAGTTGTTCACCGAAAAACAGCAGGGAGTTGGCAGAAGTTGCTAAAGGACTAGAGGAGCAAATGTTGAAAATCGGCCGTGTTTTAGATACTCGTTGGGTAGCCTCCAGCTTAATGGCGGTGAAAGCAGTTTGGACAGATTTTAAAGCTTTGTACAATCATTTCATTGAAGCATCTGAAGACAAACAAAGGGACTCGAAGCAACGTTCAACTTACAAAGGGCTTTGTAGTACATTATCTTCTACAACTTTTGTACACAACCTGGCATTGATGTTCGATGCTCTAGAAGAGTTATCGGATTTGTCCTTACAGCTTCAAAAATCAAGCCTCAACCTTATCCAAGCCCACAGTGATGTAACACTGTTAATTAAAGTGTTTGAAAACCGAGTTGAAAACATGGGTAGACGTTCAGTGGAAGCTAAAATTGCTATTGACGATTTGATGTTTCAAGATGTTAAACTTTGTGTAAGATCCAAGATACCCAGTATTCCAGAAAAACAGTTCTATTGGAGCCTCGCTAACAACTTAACTTCAAGGTTGCTATCATCATCTTCAAATGCGGCTGAACACTACACCAAAATCATGAATGACATCAAAGTGATCCACCCCATGTATTGGCCAAAAGACTTATCCATCACCTACGGAGAATGTGAGATCCAGCGAATCTGCGATAGATTTAAGATTAGCAGCTCTCAGGATATAATTAGAGACTTCAGACACTTCAAGCAGGGACTGAAGCCTATGTTAAGTGGAGAGAAACCTACTATTCTAGAGCAACCGCCGTCGTTTAAGAAACTGATTTCCATCATAAATAGTATTGCAGTGTCTAGTGCTGAATGTGAACGTGGGTTTTCTGCAATGAATCTAATTATGTCTCCTCTTAGATCTTCACTCTACATTAGCACTGTTTGCGATTTATTGCGGATCAGGCTCCTAGGACCTCCTGTGGCTAGATACAATCCCGAGCGACACGTCAAAACCTGGCTGGCGAAGGGACACCATTCTGCACTTGACACCAAGTCAAAACAACGAGGGCAGAAAACTTACCATGAAGACAGCATTGCATTGTGGGAACTTTTTTCCTAAATCTGTTTTTTAAATATCTTTTAGAATTTCAGAACATTAAGTTTTCATTAAAATAACTAGCCTATGCCTAACTTATAGTTGTGTTCTGAACTCAAGTTTCTGAGTTCTTTTTTGTACTTACAGTTAGTTTTGTGTATTGTTGTTTTGTTTCTTTTGTAGTTTTCACTTTAAAATATTAACAAACAACTAAAACTAAGTTTACCAACAGTCTTGGCATTGCCTTACAATATTATACTACAAATCCGTACATATTTGTTATAATAACTAATAAGCAAATAAAATAATCAACCTTAACTTTTTTAAACTACACTAAATTTAAAAAAATGAAACCGTGTTACTCCACTCTGTGTGTCATTTATTTTGTGTGTAGTTAAACGCTTCCTTTTCCTTTCCAAGAAGTTGGTTTATTTTGAATGTATTAATATTGTTTTGTACCCATAAGGTATGCAATTTTTTTGTAAAATATGCAAACTTGTAAAAAAGCTGTTATATTAACAAACATCCATTTACATATTAATATGTATTATTATTACTACTGTAATGTGTATAAATAAAACTGTGAATAAGGCTCAATTTGTTTTTATTTTACCATTCATTAAAAAATTAATATTGGCGAGCTTCATTGATTCAAACAAAATGGTCAATTGAAATCAAACCAAATATTTCTGGGAAATTTAAAGTAGGCAACAAGGTGTTAATGGAGTAGAGTAGAGTAGAGAGTAAACTCAATAATTTAAATTCATGTTTTTATTTTCTTACATCCTAATCAAGCACCTTAAAGAAAATAAACAGCATTAAAATATCACTTGGTATTTTATAAAAATGAATGTATTATTATGTCTGGGTGGCCTAAAAACAAAGGTTTACAGTTATAATTTTTAAAAGTTTTCCTGGGTGAGGGCCCCTCTCCTTCCTGGGGTGTATTCCATACCCACCGGTCTGAGCTTCCCGCTTTAAGAGTTCCCACACCAAAAATTTTAGAAATTAAGCACTGCGGAAAATAACGAAGTCAGAGTCGAGAGACGACCACCCCGTAAAAAGATTCTCCACTTACCAATGACAGGAATGTCTATGTCTTATTAGATAATTTACAATTAATTCCCAATACAACAATCGTAGACTTGGGATCTGGATTTCAACAATTACAGAAACAGACATAAATACAGGTCCAAGCCCATCTGCCATCCCAAATCAGCTGCCGTAATCAAATCAATACACTTCCTGCACCCAATAAATATAATCTAAAGGTGTTTTCCAAGTATTAAATACTCTTCAAATTTCCCAATGTTTTTTATGCTTATCGATGGATATTCTTTCTTAAAACTATCAACTGCGTCTTTTATAAAAATTCCAAAGACGTAAATTAGGATTTATTCACGTGTGCGACCAAAAATAGAGGAGAAAAATATTTTTTAAGACCTTAAAATGTCATTGCTCTCATAAGACGAAATTCATTCTGTTTCAGTACAGTTAATTTATGAAATAACTTGAAGCTACAATACGTGTAGTTAACACATTCTCTTCTAGTGTATGCTGAGTGAGGCTCTCTATTCTTAATCTGGCTCGAAATATACACAAATGTATAACATATTCTTATAATTACAAAACAACCATTAAAACGTTATGGGCCTTTTGGGATTGAACAAAAGGACGGGAATAATCATTTACTTAGGTGGCTCACGACAACTCTAAGAACAACTACTTAGGGTATAATTCTTATTGTAAAGTTTTAAAACTGTGTTAAATTTTTCATGCATATATGCTTAGGAAGACAGACCTAATATTTTTATGTTATACCCTTTTAGCGTAGTATATTGAGTTAGCAAAAACGAATATGAGTAATTTATATTTAACACAAATGATGTACAAATATAAATCATCCCCAAAAGATTTAACACTAACAAATATTAAAACATTATTTTACATTCCAAACAAGCAAGATACATAATTCTGTGGCCAAACTTAAGAAGCGTGCACTTGGCAAAAACAAAAAGGGTAAGTTTTTTCGTTATACAGGGTGATTACCGGGAAACGCATGTTTTTGACTTGCGTAGTATACAAGGAATATTGGTCGGCGACGGCCGGAAGTTGTTGCGCTTTAGAGGGAGGAGTGTGTAGTAGTTGTGCAGTTTCAGTTGTAGCCGAGATGTGGAACCTTGGGCATCGTACGTTTGTCATGCGACGGTTTTACGCAAATGGTGAATCAGTCACTCAGACTCAGCGAGACTTTCGTGCACATTTTAAAATTGCACGTCATGGTGCTATCCCTGATCGTAAAACGGTATTGCGTTGGATACATCATGGTAACAAATGGATCTTTGCTTAAGAAGAAACCTCCTGGACCGGCAACGACATTTAGTACCCCTGAGACAGTTGAAAGAGTGCGCCTTGCAACAGTTCAGAGTCCTAGCCGCTCAATTCGGAAGCGGGCATCTGCTCTCGGACTTCGGCCATCCACAGTGAGGAAGATTTTGGTCACACATCTTAAATTTCATCCTTTCAAGCTGGCAGTATGTCATCAATTGAGTCAAGCAGATAAGAGACAACGTGTAAATTTTTGTAACACAATGAGTAAAATTTTGGAAGAAAATGACGAAGGAGTTATCCTTATGAGTGATGAAGCGCATTTCCACTTGGAGGGAGCAGTCAATAAACAGAATTTACGATTTTGGTGTGCAGAAAATCCTCAAAACGTAGCTGAGAGACCTCTTCATAGCTTGCGTGTGTCTGTGTGGTGTGCGGTTAGTGAAAAGGGGATCATTGGTCCTTATTTTTTTTTGAAGACAACAATGGCAGAGCAGTGACAGTGACTGCACAACGGTACCTGGAAATGTTGGAAGAATATCTCTTGCCAGAACCGCGCCGTCAACATATAGAGATACGTAATGTTTGGTTCCAACAAGATGGGGCAACAGCCCATACTGCTCGCATTAGTATGGAATGCCTTCGGCGAACATTCCCTACAAGAGTGATTTCACGTTTTGGTGATGTCACTTGGCCTTCTCGCTCACCGGATCTTACAATTCCAGATTTCTTTCTGTAGGGATTTTTGAAATCTAGAGTTTACATAAACAAGCCTCGAACAATAGAGGAACTTAAAGAAGCCAGGAAACCAACACCATTCCTAGAGATATGTTAGCAAACTCCGTAGTATGTTTTAAAGAACGTCTTCAACACTGTATCCAAGCAGAAGGCGGCCACCTTACAGATGTAATTTTTAAACGCTAAATTGTAAGTAATTTTATTCTGAAATTGCATATTGTGTACACTGTTTTTCCAATCATAAATACATTTTTTGCTTTAAATTTCCTGGGTACTCATTATTTGAAAAACATGCGTTTCTCGGTAATCACCCTGTCTGTATATTCCAAAATTCTAAAAGTCTAGTTCGCACCCTTCTAAAATCTAATAGTTCTAAGTTTTATTGGTGCTTCTCTAGGTGGAGATGGTGTTTGCAGTGCCGTTCCTTCAGATCCCGATAGGAGGTAAGACCGTCGAAGGACCTTACGGAAATGGAGTCACTCCTGTAGTGGACATCAACGCCAAATCTCTCCTGACCGCAAGTGTGCTGTTGTTCATGCTCTTCTTCGTCGTTCCTAAACTCGTTCGAGTCTTCGTTCCAACATTTCCCGAGGGAAGAGGTAAGTTAAGGATTTTGTACTATAATTGGGCAAAGGTTCAAAGATGTTTTTTTTTCAATAATCCATTTCACGCAATTTAATTAATAATTTATACCATAACAAGAACAGTATAACATTTTTAAAATTACAGTAACTCCATCAGAGCTTTTACTTTTAATTGTGATATATTTTATGACACAGGTTTTACCCACTACAACACTTGACGATAATATATAAGTTATTCAAAGTCGAACTTTTAACAAATTTTACCCAATACTATGGCAGTTGAACTACATAATTACTAAATACCTTTTGACTAATTGACTAAACCGTCACAATTGTACAATCCTATCGTCTCACTTCAAGTTGTAGGATAATTATGTTGTAGGTCTTCCCAAGCAGTATCAGCGACCATTCAAAAAACTATTGGCAGCATTAACATTGTTACCATGTAGGCTATAACTAGTTTTCCTATTTATAAGTCATTTACTTTGCTTTCAATTTAATTATTTCTAGAAGATATTTGTGAAATTGTGGGGTTAATTATCATTTCGATAAACAATAAATTAAGATAGGTAGAAAATTTGTTACCTTTGGTTAATGTTTTTATTTTTGCATATCGCTTAAACTCTTCCAAGGCTTGGAACCCTACTTACTTACTTTCCTGCTTGTGTTTGATGACCATAACAGACTTTTGTAAGAACTGAACACGTTGACTACTGCTCCATATACTGTCACGTGGAATCAGAACCATTCAGTACAGAACTCCAGTGAAGGTGTTAACTACATTTAATATAGTTGACGCTTATCCTACAGTAATTTAACTGAGAATCTTGTACATTTAAAACCCAGCCATAATAGTAGTGCCACACGTTAAAAAGAGAAATATTCCAAATAAAACCAGTGCACGGTCAACTAGAACCAGATCTTTCATACAACAGAGTTCAATTTTGGAGTACGGTTAGTTTTTAAATGGTGAATTTGATTATTATGACTGATGTACTAAGTAAATTTGAAAAACAATATTAAAAAATTCGTCTACATTATAAAAAGCAACTACAACATGATTTTCAACTTGAGGTATGCTCTAAGTTAAAAAGTATGCATTATAACAAATTTCATATCGATAGCAAAATTATAAGATACAAATCAAAGCTAGGAAAATTTTGAAAACAATATAATGACTATAAGAAATAAATATCATTTAAATTTCATAAGTAATTAGTAATAAACCAATAATTAACAATCATCAGTTTTAAGTTTAAACTTGTATAATGAAACCCCGATAACAATATACAATATTCAATAATTATTTTATTACGAAGAAATAAATCAACATTATTGTACTGATAAATTAAATGTATTTATAATTACTTCGATACAAATTGTCAATATTAACTAAACATCTGCAAGGAAATCAGTTCCAACGATCTGTAGAAAACAGAAAGTAATTTAATACATTTAAATTACTAGTCTCGAAAGTAATCTTCAGAGCCCCGCAATAGAACTTTCGAGACGAGTGTTGAACGATACTTTTCATCACTATAAAATCACATAATTATAAGAAGCACACGAAATCTTTTAAAAGATTATCTAACATTTCATAATATAGTAATTATTCTTTTATAAGGAAACTTAATTATATTTTATAATTCATATTTGTATTTAAATCAACTATTTGAACGTAGGGCTGTCAAAACAAATAATGAAAAATAACGAAATCACACGTACTGATGTGTTTGTACATGGAAAGAGATGTTTACATAGGGAAATTAATGTTTGGGAGAGGAAAATCTGCTGCCTTAGCTCACGAAGGAAAGAAAACAATGGCTTTCGCAGATCTCAGCTGAAAGTAGCCCATTTCAGCATACAGAGATGAAAGTTTTTTATTCTTTAATTTTTTGCGTAAATGGCGCAACGGCAATGGTCATCAACAAATATCTACGATAATACGAGTATAACATTGCATAATAAGCCTCGTAAAAGATAATACAGAAGTTAATTCAATTTTCATTAGAACCAACTTGGTACAATACGTTTTCTTATAAATGTCTCGGTAGATAGGTATTTTACACTACTAATAGTCGATTCAACGACTCTTTCTGAGAAAATAACAAATACTACAGGGTCATTAAGTCTACACATGATTAAGACAGCGGTCCTATTTTTATATTTAAGAGTTTATACGAAGGTTCGTTGTTACAACGACGCATTAAATTAAATAAAAAATGTCGAATAATTAACTGCGTTCGTAGCGACACGCCACTTTTTGCCTATTTAGTTGAATATCTCCAAATATTATATTGAATATTTATATCGACAGAACTGGTCTTTTACTCAACCATCCTTTGTGTCAAAGATCCAAAATGTAGCTACATATAGAGAATATGAAAAAGGGTCATAGCGACAACAACCAATTTTCAACAAATGGATAAAATGCATTAAAAGGATCGTTGATACAACGGCCTACTTTTAGCTTTTCAGAGTCAATTAGGCTTAAACCCTGACAAATTAAATTAAATTTTACTTTAGTATTGATTATTCAATAGGTATAAATATGAGCAACTAAAGTTAATTAATTCAAGAATTATTAAGATTAAATTGTTAAATGTATCACCAACCTTCTTTCTTGAAAAAAGAAAGAAAGTAGGTTGAACAACAATTATGACATATATTAAGTAATAGTGATACTTAATATGATTAATTTAAAGTATAACTAACGTTTAAGATTAAGATTAACTGGTATAGTTAAATTGAATGTCAACTCTACATGCAACTTAATAAATTGCTTGTTGAATTCATAGTAAGAGTATATATGGCAGCAAACATCTTTATTTGAATAGAAAGAACTTAAAACTATATTCTTGATTTTGATTACACAAATAAATTCTAGATTTTGACATTTAACATTTCACCATAGCAATTCAGCTGAAGACATGACCCTAAAACAAGCTGATTAGGATTTATTAGCTACAAGTCGTAGTTCAAAACCTATATTGATGTTTCGTTAATAGTATTGCAGAGTCATAGATCCGAAGAAATAAGAAACAGGACTCTAAAACAAAACAAACAACAACAACATTCTTAACTTAGCTGTAGAAAATTCTACAATCGGCTGCAAAAAGGAATTTTACTTGTATGCTTGATTGGAACACTCTGTAACCATGAACGCAATTGCAGACAACGGTATCATAATCATGATGACATTGTACAAAACTCTATAAAGCTCCTCACAACACGTTTTTGTTGAAAATAAAAAAATCGTTACTGAGTTTCTCTTTTTAAACCGCATTACTTTATATGTTAAGAAAATATCTGCTTGAAGTCTATGAGAATAAGAAGAATTACAACACTTCCTTTTTCTTCATCTACAATCTCAATTTTCATGAAAATTTTGTTGATAATCAGCTCACTTTAGTAGAATCAATGGCTGGCTGCAGAACTATAATAATTTAGGTTAAGAACAATTATAGTAATAAAAATAAATTATTACATCAAGTCCTAAAAAAACTCAGTGCTTACTTCCGGAGTGACGGGATGTTAAGGATAATTAAGGTTAAGGTTGGGGTTAGGGGTTGCCTCTTGCCAAGATCCCATGAGGAGGGATAGCTGACACATTTATAGCTTAGTCACCTTGGAAGAAGGAAAGGTCGGTTCTGTCCCAGCGTCTCTAGTCAAAGCAGGGGATAGCAGCAGTCCTCCATGACCACTGACAGGCTATCAGCCTTTACACTTACGAGATCCACCCATTCCAACAACCATCCCGTGTGGTAGATTATACCTGTCGACATTTGCGGTTAGTGGTGTGTCGTTCCTGGACATTCATAGGATTTCTCAGATATGAGTTACTCATCTATTTTTTGTACACTGTGTAGGTTCAACTGGATGGTATAAACTATCTAGAGTGACATTACAAAGAGTTCGTCAGAACGTTTTAGCGAACAACAAACTTACATGATTGTAATATAAAACGTATTAGTAAATATATTTTTATTGTTGAATATCAAATGAGGTTATTTAAACAGAAATGCAAGTTATAGTTGTCACGACAGGAAATCTACCAATCTGTGAAATATATGAAAAACCAGGACAAGACAGGCCAATTTCAGAAACCACCAAAATGAGCACAAGCTTTTTCTCTTCTCACTCAAACCAACATAATTTCTTTGTTACATGATGAAAATCTAAACGTTTCGTATGTTTTGTTCTTTTCAAAACGTCAGTTTGTATCATATTATCATATAATATAATATCATAATATATATTCGGATAATTGTGCTTTTGTGTTTTGGAAGCCATGATTAGAGAAAATACTAAGCATCTCCCGAAAATTCAGTGATAAGTTTGATTAGAATAGGCACATTTCTATTAAATCTATTCATAAACCAATACTATGCTATAACTTTTTAAATCTTGTAAGGCCTTAAGTTTATGGAGTTGGATTGAGATGTTGAAAGTATTACAGTAGGCTATAAACCGTGCCACCCATTAAATAGTTGTCATATTAAGTGTTGGTAAAATTAGCCTTTTAAACAAATAATACATCATCAGTTTAATATTTTGAAATGACAGCTACTTCAACTTTTTTCTGACTGCACCGAAAAGGAATATATCGATGTCATTAAAATATATGGGCCACACAAATCACTTGCGCTCATATTATCCAGTGGGCTGAAGTAACTTCCATCCCATTTTATATATTCCCCATACTTTCTTCTATAATAAAAAATAAAAATTTCTAAACGACAGCTAAATTTCTATCAACAAAAACTATGGTGGTACAACAGACATGAAATATTCATAAGAAAATCACAACTTTAAAAAATCTAATATTTAAAAGCCTGCAATACCGTTGTGGGACTTTGTACCATAAATTAAATATCACTGGACTTGTGACTTTCAAACATTTATACATAACGCGACGCGACAACCGGTAGCTAAACTGGAGTCGGTGAAGGGAAATACCCAGCAGGTAGTGGTGGATGGATTCCTGATAGACAGTTTCCTTCAGTATCATAACGTTGAATATGATAATGCTTGCAGACCTTTCGTCTACCTGATTGTACCTTAACTTTAGAACTTTTTAACAAAACTCTACAATTTTACATTTATAACAGTCTAATCTTCGCTGATACATGATGTATAAGTCTAATCTATATAAATAAAAATTAATTTCCGTTCGTTAGTCTCGCTAAAACTCGAGAACGGCTCAACCGATTTGGCTAGTTTTGGTCTTGAAATGTTCGTGGAAGTCCAGGGAAGGTTTAAACTATGAAAGCACAGTACTATTTAAGTGTCCAACGTCGTCTCCGAGATGCGATTCGCCGCAAAAGACCTGATTTGTGGCCGACTCAAAATTGGCGACTGCACCACGACAATGCGCCAGCTCATTCTTCCCAACTTTTTTGGCGAAACACGGCACTCCGCAAGTTCCTTAGCCTCCGTACTCTCCAGATATGGCTCCATGCGATTTTTGGCTCTTCCCCCACCTCAAAAAACCATTGAAGGCACCAGATTTGAAAGTCAAGAAGCAATTATGAAAAAAACGACGGCTGATCTCATGGCGATGCCGAAAAGTGATTTTCAAGACTGCTTCCAGAAGTGGAAACGTCGCTGGAATCATTGTGTTGCTTCTCAGGGTGCTTATTTTGAAAAAAATTAACGCCAGCTTTTTTCAGGTAACTTCAGTTTTACGTTGCACCAAAAGGTAGGATACTTTTTGATTGGACCTCGTATATTGTATTTCAGACCACCCAGCCTCAATCTCCTGTGGTTGACCAGTTTGATATAGAGCATTGCAATAAACTATAACCATAATAAATCTCATACTGCGAATGTCACAAAATTGTTTTTGTTACATTTAAAATACATAGTTTACCCAGAAATTTGAATCTCAAAAATTACAAATTAGCAAGATAGGTAATGCGGTACATAATTTAAAAGTGCTTTCAATATTGAACAATTTAGTACAAAATTCTTAAAATATCTTAAATCTTGTCCAAATGGCAGGGATTTCTTGGAAATTTTGAGTTTTTCTTTTTTAATACGGTACTTATTTGATAGTCTGAATTTTTTATATTGGAAGCACAAGATAAGCTTTCAAACAGTATGTCGTAACACCATGTTTTGCAAATATATATATTTCAAAATCTTTCAAATCTTTCAATATATTTCAAATTGATTTCAGGGCACCAAAATACTATTCTTAAATCTAGGAAATTTGATGAAATGCAACAACACTTTAAGCCATAATAGTCAGTTTGCACGTCTAAAAAAATGAAACCATGTAAGTTATAAGTCGCCTTCGGCTCCGTGGGGGCTATGCCCCACAGGCCTCTAAGTGGGGTGTTAACAAATTCGGGGATTAGAGAGATTTGGTGATTGGTTAAATTCGGAGATGAGGTTTCCAAATTTCATGTTTACAACTGTATCCGTTCTCGAGAATAGTGCGAGGTGGTAATGGTTCGCTAGCGCTTAGCCAAATGATGTGTGATATATAAGAATAATCAATGGATTTCATAGTCAAATGAACTTGTTCTCAAGACCGAATCTAAGTGGACAAAATTTAGTAATATCACAAAGTAAAATAATAGTTTAAGCTATGCATTTGACTAGAATTTACTATTTCTGAATTTTAGGTGTATTTTGGGTATGAGAAATAGAGATACAAGGAAATACCAAACAACTTTTTTTAAGTTAACTTAATTCCCAATATAGATATTGCATTAGATTTGAGTAACAACTTGTAGATCGTTAAAATTTTGTCTTTGAACACAAATAAACACAGAAAATTTCCTAGATCTAACTAAAGTTCTGACTTTAAACACCTTTTGTAGCTTAATCGTGGGGAGTTATGACAAGAAGTGACTGGACCTTCTTGTCAAAAATTTAATTTTGTCCAGTCAACCAAGAGGGAACAATTTATTGTGAAGATGGAAAGAAAGCAAGAAGAATTAATCAAGACTTCAAATATCAATAATCAAATATCATTAACACGCTACAGCAAGATCTAGAAGAGGAAAATAGTCCAAACAACATGTGCAAAAATTTTATTGTTCTAAAAGAGGAAAAAGCACACACGGTCACTCAAATAAAAGGTTTGGAACAAAAAATTTAAGAAATGGGAAAACAAATCAAACTTCCTCCTTTTAAAGTCTGACCACCACACCATCCTCTTAACAATATTTAGTTCTGAAGTGTTAAAGTGCGGTATAAGCGAAGATCCTGAGGTTCAGTTTGAAAATGTTACAAGAAATAATAAAAAACAAAAGCCCATTGAAATACATCACAGAAGCAATAAAGAAAGAAAATCTAAAAGTTTATCACTAGACAAAAAAAAAACAACATTTCATTCAAGAATATAACAGTCACACCCGAAATCTTACTGCACTGACAAAGTAGAGGACGAGACACTTCACCAATGTGACTGGCATATGTAAACCTGAGCTGGACTGCTGGACATTCGCTCTACTTTAACAATGTCACCGGAGCACTGCTTTGTGATTCTAGCAGGAACAAATGATGTGGCCAACGGGTACCAGGACATTCTCTATGAGCACTTGGGAGGGTGTGATTAGAATACTATCTCTTCTACCATATAGGCATGATTTACCTTTAATTTTTGGCCTGAGGGAAAAGGACAATTTGTCCCCGCAGCTTAGTCCTAAAAGGACCTTTGCGCCTCCCTTACTTTAATTTTGTGTCCTAAAAGTCTGAAGCTTTTGCAAAAACTGATCAGATTTGAGGGCTCCTGTTCTCTGATGCCCTTGGGGCTGAGGAGATATGCTCCCAGGAATCTTTTCCGAGTTTCTATGATGGCAGGACAATCTAATACAGGACAATCTATGCTCATCTGATTCCTCCTTGTCTCCACAGAGTCTACATTCGTCAGTCTGGCTAAGGCCCACCCTCATAAGATATTTCCTTAGGGGGCCATGTCCTATCAACATCATAAAATTAGTCTTATATCCTCCTTATTCTAATCCAAGAGAGCTGCCCACCCTTTAACCTAAGGAGAGATAAATATGTTGGATAGTCTTAATCCTGAGGCTCTACTCCAATTAATGTTTCTTGTCCTCTTTTCCCAGTCTTTGACCAGAGCTTTGCTATTGGAGAAGGCTATCCTGCAACCTGGCTCAGGACCCACCATTATGGACTCCACTCCCTTTTTGGCGAGGATGTCTGCTTTTTCATTTCCATGAATGCCCTCATGACCCAGCACCCAACCAAGTGTTATTCTGTTATTCGTTGCCAGCTCAGCTAGAGCATTCTTACATTCCCAACATAGTTTTGGTCTTGAAATGTTCGTGGAAGTCCAGGGAAGGTTTAAACTATGAGAAAATATAACAAAATTGCAAGGAAAATACTAAAAACGACAATTTGATTTTCCCATACAAACTGTTCTTACCTGTCAAACGTTTGATTGATGTTTATGTATCGATAATTAGTTTACTGTAACAGCTGTAACAAATACAAATGACGAAGTGTCAATTTGATTTTCCCGTACAAACTGTTCTTACCTGTCAAACGTTTGATTGATGTTTATGTATCGATAATTAGTTTACTGCAACAGCTGTAACAAATACAAATGACGAAGTGTCTCAGTATCATATGTTTACTTACTACTGCATGCAATTTTGGGTAAAACAGCTGTCGCCATTATAGGTTAACATTATTAGTGCAAGAAAACATTAATATCAGATACTGCTTACAATGCCGAGAAGAAAACGACCTAACATAGGTCGTCGAAGTAGATCGAATGTGCGTCGAGCTACCTCACGCGCTAATCGCACTGATGACCAGCAAGAGACTGATAATGATAACAGTCATATTGGTATGGCACATTTGCGTTCTACAGTAAATCAGAATGAAGTGGATAGACAAAGAATGCAACGAGTTCGGGCACATCGATCACAACAGCGCGAGCCAGGGAAAAGGAAATTGACCGATTCCGCAAACGCAATGCTCCTGTGAACCTGGAACGAGCAGCATTATCCTACGATCCATAAATCGATAATAGTGCCGACAAATACAGTACATCCAAATAACTCTGAATGTTATTATCTTAGACTGTTATTGGTGAATGTTCGTGGTCCGACATCGTTTCAACAATTGAGAACAGTTGATGGACATCTGTGTGCTACTTACCGTGAGGCGTGTCAACTATTACAGTTACTCGAGGATGATTTACATTGGAATAATACGTTCAAGGATACCATCATATCTTCACCACATCAAATTCGAACATTGTTTGCGATTATAATATCCACATGTTTCCCTTCGAATCCGGAAGATTTATGGATGAAATATAGGGATGACATGTCTGAGGATGTGCTACATCGTGTGCGATGTCAAACTTTGAATCCTACACTACTAATTAATGCGGAAATTTACAATTAGACATTGATCATGATAGAATATATGTGTTTATTGATGGCAAAAAGTACTGTCGTGTTTGGGCCTGACAGCACCCAATATTTTGTGTCGAAGATTTGTGTTACACATGGTAAAGTATATCTTTATATGTTTACGCACCGCAAAAAAGACAAAAGATATAGTTTGCCAGAAAGCTTTAAATTGATTACCTGTATTGATTACCTTTTGTCCAATATGATAATGATGATAATTTGACAATAAATGTGTTATATTTAATGTATTTAAAAATGTCATTGTTTATCATTTCTGATTCCAGGTGCTGAAACCAACAAAAAAGTCAGCTCTATGAATTTTTATTCATACAGATTCGTGATGCTATTAATGCCGTTGCAAATGCAGAACATGTGGAAAAAATTACAATTTTGCCGGCCACTTACATTGGAAGCCCGCGCCACATGCACGAATACGCGCAAGATGCGATGTCGTATGTTAGAAAATATGGCCGTCCAGACCTATTTATTACATTCACCTGTAACCCACAATGGATGGAAATTAAGAAAAAATTGCTACACGGCCAAACACCAATTTATGGGCATGACATCAGAGTGTTTAAGCAAAAATTAAAATCTTTAACGAATTTCATTATAAAGCATCGTGTGTATGGCCAAGTACGTTGTTGGATGTACTCTGTTGAGTGGCAAAAGCGTGGTCTGCCACATGCGCACATATTAGTTTGTTTAGTTGATAAATTAAGGCCAGAAGACATTGATTCCATAATTTCAGCCGAGATTCCCGATGAAACACTTGACCCAAAATTGCATGCAGTAGTAAGTAAACATATGATACATGGACCTTGCGGAGTTTTCAACAACTCCCCCTGTATGGTCAACGGCAATTGTTCTAAGCGATACCCTAGAGCATTGATTGCTGAAACCATCTCGGGAAATGATGGTTACCCGTTGTATCGTCGGCAATCAGTTGAGGACGGTGGGCGATCTGTAATTGTGAAGATAAAAGGATAAAATTTTGATGTAGATAATCGTTGGATTGTGCCGTACTCGCCAATATTGTCCAAAACTTTTGAAAGTCACATCAATGTGGAATTTTGTAACTCTGTCAAATTGATAAAGTACATATATGTAAATATGTTAACAAAGGTAGCGACATGGCCAAGAGGTAAGTGAAACGAAGTTCACCGGGTCAGCTAGTTTATTTATAAAAAATTACTATTTTATTTTAAGAAGCGTTGAAACTATCCTTAATGTAAAAGCTTTACACCTGTAGCTTAAGTTAATCGAAATTAAGTTTCAAAAACATAGATCCTTATACAAACATTTAGTTAATTAAATGACATGAATATATTTGTAATAACTCAAAAAACAGCCTACAATGAGACAGATTCAAAACCTTGCACTACGTTTTGCCAGAGTAGTAAAGTTTGCCCTTAGATTTTCGTGACAGTATGCCAGTCCGTATGAACATGACAGTTGCACAGTATTTCTCACCATTGCATAATTGCACAGTATTTCTCGCCATTGCATAATTGCACAGTATTTCTCACCATTGCATAATTGCACAGTATTTCTCGCCATTGCATAATTGCACAGCATTTCTCGCCATTGCATCATTCCATAATATCAGCACGAATATAAACCATTTTACAATCAATGGATTCGTTAAAATTTGAAATAATCAAAAAATTAACGATTTAAACAATACCACGAAAAATTATATTATGAACCATAAACACCACAAACAAGTTTTAATAGAAAATGAACAACTTTTGTTCTTGATGAGATTACATTCTGAATATCATATTATCTAATATGTTTCTAAACTCCAGAGAAAACAATCTTGTTAGCACTATATTACAATATTAATGAGACTCAACTTTTGGTTTTAAAGGAATAAAAGTTTATAGTTGATGTAGTAAGAAACAAGTAAAAAGTCTATACTTTTCCATTTCAACTACAACAAAAATTAACACTTGAAATAAAAATTTGAATCTACCATAAGTATAAAACAGGAAAAGTGTGACATAATTGATATAATATACAGGACTATAAGTTTGGCCTAAAAGGTCATTCAAACACGGGGCTACACAGTTACGTAGCCTACCAACTGGGCTAAAATTGTTGATGGTGTTTCTGCGATGGTAGTAAACTGCTGTATTTTCCAGGGCTAGAAGAGTCAGAGGTGAGTCGAGTGATGCGAGGTGTAGAGTCAGCGTTCCACGTCAACTCAACAGCTTGTTGGCAGCAAGGGGTGTGTTCTCTGGTACAACACAGTAGACAGAGTGGTACCTCTACCAACTGGGCTAAAATTGTTGATGGTATTTCTAAGTAAGTGCATTGTAGTTGTCACTTTGTTGTAGGAGTGATGTACATTTTACTCTTGTACATTAAATTTTTCAATTTTTAATTTATTAATGAATAATATGCTATTAGAGTTTAAGTAAAATTAATATGATATGAATTCAAATTTTTATATTAACAATGTAGAGACACTTTTTTTAATGTATACTTAAGTAAAGAACCCAGAGGCACAATGTGTCATTGGATTATCATCTAAAATTCAACCTTCCCCCCAAATCCTTGATGTGATATTCAACTATGATTAATAAGCAAATACAAATTAAATGTTAAACATTCTATAACATTAATAAGTAATGACCAAATAAGGTACAACCATTTCCTTATATACATATATACTTATATATACCTACATATATATGTATGTATATATATATACCTACATATATATGTATGTATATATATATATATATATATATATATATATATATATATGTACACTACGTGTATACGTATATAACCATTTCCTTATATTTGTGTTATTATATTTCCTCATTTTCATAATACTAGAGATTTGTGAAAAGTCTAGGTTTTGATTTTATTTGGATTCACAAGGCTTTAATAGTATTTTCACACAAAATAAAATTTTACTATATTTTCAAAGAGAATTTTGATACAGATGCAATTTATGTTATAGTAAACTATTTATTTAAATGAGTTATAAATGACAAATTTTAATCAAAGTCACAACTTTAATAACTTAGAAATAAAAACGATGAATTCCTACCCAAAACCAGTTTATATTGGTAAAATGGTAGTTTTATACCTTAAAAGTTACAAAATAAACATCTGAACATCTTAACAAAATACAATAAAATATCAAATTTGATTACAATTTTACCATCTGTAAATTAAAATAACAATTTTATTGGAACTCTATCTAAAATTAAAATGCAATCTTCTCTAACTGTTGAATGACAATTTTGAGTGAGGAGCAGTTTGCAGCAGTTTTATATTTTATAAAACGTCCTAATAACTTTATTAATGGTACAAAATCTAAGTTTTAAACACTTGTTTGTGAAACTTTTGGCTTTTTTGTAACATAGAAAATAAAAACAACCAGATTGTCAACTTCACCTGCATGCAGAATTGGAATCTGTCCAAAAGCAAAGAACTTTTTTATCTATGCATCACAACACTAAAATTATTGGTTATGCCTAATCAAAATTTGGTCATTTCTGCTTCCCCTTGTCAGTCAGCTGACCAATCTTGAACTAGCTGCTTTGTTCAGAACTTGATAAAAAGTCTAACTAGATATATTAGACTTAGCCAAATCATTGTTCGAGGTTGATAAAATAATATTATTAGATTATAGATATAATTTGCTCAAACTTAAGATTTATGAACAAAACATTATGAACGTTTGAAATCTGAATGTCATGTACAACCTGTTTAGCGAAACATGACATTCTACTTGATTTCAGTTTGGGATGGGTGGAGAGACTTACTTCAGGATCGGCCTTGGGGGAGGCTATGACATCAGCTAAAGGAGAAGATGGCTGCAGCACATTCTACTCCCAATGTCCCCTCAACTCTGAGAAGTTAGCTACCTTCGCCAAGGAGCTGGCCCGACGCTATATGAAACACCTCATCCAGCTTTCCAACAAGGGTAACAAACAAGAGTTGTAACAGTGGTGAAATTATGGAGAATTTTTAGTTTCATGAAAATCATAGAACGCTTAATGTAGTGTGTAATCCTGACTGTGTCTATGAATCTAAACAAAAGTCTAAAAGCAGCAAACACTTAAACTCTCTCTCAATTGGTAAACCAAAGCAATTATTGTTGTTACTGCTTAGTAACACTTAGTCTGAACCATCTCTCTTCGAGAACATAAGAATGATGTATTTATGTGATTACATAGTTTGTTTTATCAATCTGATAGAGGGTGGCCCTTCCTGTTCAGTTTAAAGTAACCTTTTCTACTGAATACATCAAATTATTACAGTGCAATACTCTATTGAACATTTTAAACTTATTTTTTAATCCAATTGTTTTACAAAGTGACTTTAACAGTACTACTTATTAACCCTTAAGATTTGGATGGTGAAGTAGATATGAGCTACCGTACTTATTGTTTCCTTGGCACCAGAGATAACTATGTAACTCCTCCTAGTTATAATTGCTTTGTATAAAATGGTATTTTTCATATTGAATCTTATTATGAATTGAATATGAATACAAACAGGTATAAACATGATGACTGATGTTCAAAATTAGTATAAAACTATTTATAAACATAAAAATAAATATTAAATGCAATCAGAAAAATAACCTTATCCAAACTGTTATGTTTGTAGCTTGCATTTTTAATTTGTTTACTTCCATTGTGGTTATAGAAATCAAGTTCTTCAAAACATATATATTGTAAAGTAAAAAATATAATTGATTTAAGTACTGCAAAACATTTCATAAATATAACAAAATATCACATTTTAATAAAACATCTACTTATTCAAAAACTACAATTGTGTATAAATCTATCAACCAATTTTATAGACATTTTTGACTGTCAGTGGAGGAATATAAATCACCAGAAAGTCAAGCTATTTATAACCAGTTAATCATTAAGAAGACATTTGCATAATTGTTTAAATTTGAAAAAATTGCCAAGAGCAAACAAGCATTTTAATTATTGATTCTTTTAGAAAAGTTGGACAGAACCCTGTTAAGAATTAAATATAATAATTTAACAATTAGATGCTCATATTGCTAAATCCATTTGGTTCAAATGTCGCACTTGATAAACAACCATGTTATTGATTTCACCAGCAAACATCCGACAGGGATAAACTTTCCACAGGTTTATACACATGTTTTAACTGAATCTGAACTAAGTAGGTATACCACAAAACTGGTGAATTCATCTGGATAATTCAGCAGATTTTCAGGAGTGGTAAACATCACTGAGTTCATTTTAAGAAGCTGGTGCACGTGTTTCATAGCCTACTTATTAAAGTAACCTTACTTTAAGTATGGTTATGTCCAGTAATATAATATGATGGTTGAAAGAGTCAAGCTCTCGGTGACAAAGGCTTTAGGGGTTGCAGATTTGAGTAAGACACATTTCCCAGCCCACTGTGACCTATAAAGGCTCATATACTAAAAACTTCCTCTTCTTTCATGATGGCAATGGCTAAAGTTGCCAAGACACTGCTCAGTCATCAATATCCCATGATTTCTGTTTTATTAAATCTTAGCAGAAAGGAAGTAAGATCCTCCTATTTATTATAAATAACTTCTTCTGAATGAAGGAAAACGAGTTTTCCTTCTCAATCTTTTACCATTAAAAATAACTTCAAATAAAGAATTTCTTCAATTGTTCCAAAAAGACTTTAATCCTTTCAAAAATAGAAATTCCCTATAAAAACCATATAGTCCTCCTATCCCCCCCCCCAATTAAACTTCATGCATTTGATTTGTATATTACCTATTTTTATATGAATTTAACTACAACTTCTGGCTTATTTGGAAGAAAAATAGATTATATAGGCCTATTTATTATATATATTATGATCAAAGGAAATTTATAAAACAGACCTGTGGCTTTTATCTTAACATGTAAAAATGAAGATGCATTATTAGTTTAGATGTTCAATTTGCGCAAACCTGATGGGACAATAATGGTTAGCATGTTAACCCGTTCGTATATTTAGGAACTCCGTCATCTTGAAAAACAAAAATAAAATTGTGATAAGCACAAAAACTTTCAATGGCCACAATATTATTGAAATTATTATTCATTTACTTAGGCTTTATGTATTATTATGTAAGCTGACTAGCAATGATGACCTGGCATTTAGGTGTAATGACACGCTGTGACAGATTTGTAAACCGACTGAAAACTACTTTGTGTCTTTATGTTCCAGTCATTTGTTTTGTTTGTGAGCTCCTGATCCTTTAATGTTACTCAGAGGAATAACATACACAATTAAATACAAATTACCATTATTATATGTAATACACAAATAACATTAGATTTCTAAAAATGTTTATGTTTTTTCACAAATTCTTAAGTTTATTTAATATTGTGAACTTGATCTAGAAATTTTACAATCTTCCAAGGACGTAGCCTTAGAGGGGTCCAAGAGATACGGATCCCTTACAAATTTTAAATGTTTTCAATTACTTTTTACCAAACAATTATTATTTAAATAGTTCAGTGTTACTAACATTTAGTGCTCAAAGATCGTTCTTAACATTTAAACGGGTCAAGAACTACAAGGAACAAAATCGTGAATGAACGGTTGACTGCTCTTATATTACTTTCTGTCCACTACAGAAAAATATCAGTAGTCTTGACCCTCCCCCTCCCCCAAATTATTTTCCTGGCTACATTCTTGCCATCCTCTACACACATTGTTCATTGAACAAATTTGGAAATCTGGGACTGTTTTGCTAAAGATCAAACGTAATTAGTTTATTAGGTATAATTTGAATAGATTGAGAAAATTATGATTTGTCATAGATGTATATAAAGTAATTAACAACTACAGCATTATGTACTCTTCTGTTATATTTATGAATGTGTAATTTTAAATATCAAACAATTTTAATATGAAAATTAGTGAAATTTTCCAACCGAAGTATTTTTTATTTGGGTTTTATTGCCTGAAAAACAAATTTTATTCTTTTAATACATAGTCATGATTTGTTGGAAATGAGCTTAATGAACCATTTCATCACTTTGACCATTTCCATATTTAATATTCTGAAAATATCCCTTTATTTTTTGTGTATCTATTCAACTTAACCTTTATTGTCCTATAAGACAACAAACATCTATTTAGTCCTCGAGAATGAATCGTGTTAGCACTCCTAATGGTATCTTTATGTCTTGTTTATACATATTTCCTATTCTCAAACATGCATTATCTAGTCATCCACAATACTGGTTGTGTTCACAATAAGTATGTTTAATGTTTGGGATCATTAAAAATTATGATTCATCACTGTGCACTATTTTGTTGCTTATAGGTAATACATAGTTTCATTTTAGTATAAAATAATTTACAATCTATGTACTATGATTATTTGGGTGCATCATTCTACATCCTTCAAACAAAAATATTACCTATATACACATATTTTAAAAAGTGACAAATATTTATCTAAACCAATATGTTAACACATTTTTGTTGTTAAACGCTGTTTTGGAAGATGTTTTAGTTTTTATACATGTTTTAATTAAATTTGTTATATTATTTATCAGTTAGAGAAAATTTTAACATTACTTATGTAAGCAAAAGTTAATATAGAAGAATTATTTTTTTCTATAATATGTAAATAAAATATATGTTGAAAAGAAATATGTGTAATTTTCTGATAAATTTACCTCTGCCATTTGATTTCGTTTTACTGATATATATTTATAGTACAATAAATGTCTTTGGTAAGAGAAAGATAGGTTAGAGAAACTGCCAAACTGATTATTGATTAGTTTCATCCATGAGTCCATTCATTACAGAAAAATGTTTAAATGTTTAACTTTAATAATAGGAATAAAGTGTTTATTTGACCTTGTATCATCCATCTAAATATCATAATTATGTGGAACTTAATAGTACTGTCACAATGGTCTCTTTCTGTCTTGGTATGCTTGATACATTTTACTGTGTCCAGTTAGAAACTATGATAAAGTTACAGTATACCCTCGTCTGATGGTGTTTTCCAGCAGTGTACAGGTCTTACGGTTACTGTGGACACCTTGCACAAGTATCACTACTTCAGTGAGGAGTACCTTATGATGGATCAAATCAGATTCTCTAAAAGGTCTCAAATGGTTAAAGATGAATAAATAGATTTTTTGATTTTGTTTTATTGTATAACAACTAATTTAGAAGGCTAATTTTTGGCAGACTTGAGCAATTTTATAATTTCGGTGTGACCCATTTTTTCAGCCACGTCCAGGGGAGTGAAGCCCATCATGTCTTTCGTTTTTGTACTGACTCCATTGGCCAGTAGGAACTTCACTATCTCTTCATGGTTGTGCATTGCAGCCTGAAAAATCAAGTCCAAACATAATATCCTTTATCAGTGCCAAAATATTATTTATAGCCTAAATACTCACCTCACACTATTTCTTAAAAAAAGTTTGTAATTCTGTTTGGCCTTTCAAGAACAGCCATTACTTTGGGTCCATACAAAGACTACAATGGGCTCACAGAGGCTTCTAAAGCTCAAGCATGTAACCAAAACCAATTTAAACAAGATCCAAGAGTGGTGTAACAGCACACTAAAGGTGCATAAACATTGAATAAATTAGGAAAAGTGTATCAGAGCAAAAATTTCATATCCATCAATAACAACCCTTTCCCAACAGCAGCTCAAAGCTTTGTTTCTTTATTGGTAAACTGTTAGTAACAAAAAAATTTAAGATAATAAAAATAGGATCCCTTATGTGTTCCACTCAAATAGCATATTTAAAAGTTTGAAATGGCAAAATTAATAATATATTCATAATCATGCTAAAATAATTTTGACTTACAAGATGTAACGAGGTACGGCCGCTGATGTCTGGTTGGCTCAAGTTTGCACCGGCAGCTTGTAAAGACAACAGTCTCTTCATGTTTCCATAACTTGCAGCCCTAGATATAAAAAAATCAATCAATGAATGACAAATTTAAATAATTTAAATAAATTCTAAAAGTAAGTATTACTAAAAATTACAATTTTAAAATGCCCAGAAGACTTTATATGAGTACTTGTGCAGTAGAAGCTAAACTGAGTAAGAAAAACCTGATGGTGTCACATTTGGTAATCCATTGGATCTCAAGGATGCAGCATTCACTAATGGGTAAGGTGATAATTCAGTGATTAGGCGTACTTCACTATGGATAATAAAGATTAAAGTGAATGGGGTTCAATATCAGTGCCAAATGTTATCAAGAGATCTATACCAATGGGAGGTGTACCTCCTTGTTTGTTTCAACTGGCAAAAGTTGGAATTACACTCAATCCTGCGTCTTGCAACGTGGCAAATGCCTGAGGTCAAAGTACCCTAAAATCATTCCATATTTTGGATTTTTCATAGTGGAATCTGAGCAGGAGGTGACTCAATTCCCTCAACCTGAGTATCATATCACTTTGGAAGGTGCACACAAAACATTTTGGTTTTAAGTAAATGTTTTTTTTTTTTTTTTTATTTAATTTGGGTGCACGGGGAAGCTTTGGCCATGAGAATCAACCATTTTCAGACCACAGATTTTCGTACTGAGGTACGAAATATTTTGTGAAACTAATACTAGAACAATCTCTGTTGTTACTGAATAAAATATTCTGTCATGCAAAATTTACCTTTATTGTTGTTTAAATATTCATTATTTGATCCTCTATCTCAGCTCCTAAGCTATGTAATTTATATAATGGTCTAGATAATATTATGTAATCCAGCACAAAAAGTAGAAGGTTCAGGTATTTTTCAACTAATCAATGTAAAAAGCTGAACACTGTGGTTTTCAATAAGTTGCTGCAATAAATATTTTCACATACTTTAATATTTATAGACCTCAAAATAAGAAGAAAAATAAATTTGAAATATAAGTATAAAATATTTTTACATGCTGCAGGAGAAGATACATTACAAATAAAAATAATAACAAAACAAAGCAGCCTCACCGGCAAAGCTGGCAGCCGATTTGGTTAGGCGTGAGGGTGAGATGGGCTCCACATCGCTTAAGCAGCTTAATCACGTCCAGGTGATCACACTTGACAGCATCTAGTAGTGGTGTCTGGTCGAACCTATGTAGATAACACACAGGTTACTCTGTTGTACAGCTCTCAACCACAGTCTAGTCAAGGACTGAGAAGCAATAGTTTGATACATGACCAGGTATAGAATAATTACATTAAAACTTTATTAATATCACACAGTAACATGTTTGAGTATACCATTTTGCAACCTGCAAAAGTTGAAACTGCCAGCCTCAGAAGAAAAAAAATACAGAAAATAACTAATGGATCTACAACTTTAATTATAATTGTACAATCACTTTAATTATCATCAACATAGACAAATATCAAGAAGAGTAATAAAAGATAAAATGGTGACAAAGCAAATAATAAAATTGAGTAATTTACAAAATATCCATTTGAAGCCTTTCCATCAAAAACCAAAATTTTTAGACAATTTTATTTAAAATTTCATTTCTTTCAAACAAATATTGTGCACCAGGTGATCAAACTTGGTAAATAAAAGTCAGACTTAGAAAAAGCATAGTATTAAAAAAAATCATGTACCATTCCTTAATTTAGCCTGAATGATTCTGATGCTCTTCCTCCAAGTAGGGATTGTGAAGAGTCTGTAGATCTTATTGTCTGAACACAGCACATCCGATATTGTTAAGAGAAGAAAATAAAATTACATTTATCATTAAAACTGCAAATTTCTGTAGTAAAATACTTAATTTAATGTTATAATAAATTGTATTAGATAATACAAGTAACTGAGAATCACTCTAAAACCCCCATCAATCTGCTAACCTTGGAAATCCAAGGTGAATTATGTTCACTTTATTCATTTTCAATTAGCTTGCTCTCAATAAGAATACAAAGTGTAAAAATAACTTTAGATGCCAGTGGTGTATTGATGTAATGTATCAGACAGTCACTATGAAAATAATAAATGTTACAGACCACACTTCGGTTACGGTCACAGTAAGTGTCATGTAACTGGAATGTAACACAAGAACAAGTTGTTGAACACTTTTGAGGATGCAGTGAATTTGATAGAGATTAGAAAAGTAACTCATGAAGTGAATAGGATCCCTCCATTTAAGAATTTCCATGCAACAACAGTAGACAAGTAGTGTGCAACAAGTAGTAGGTATCATTTTAACCATTCATTTGTCCATATTTGTCTTGGAAACACAGTGTTAACCTCATCTTTTCATTATTTAATAAAACTTGGTAAGGGATCTAGTTATTTGAGAGTAAAAAGGTTTGGGTCTTATGTTTCGGTTCTTAAAAAAACACCAATAAGGTTCTACAATGTAACCATACAAACTTTGGTGGATAGAACGAGGTGATTACCACAACTGTGGGAACTGCACTGGATCAGGATGATTGGCTACAAGTTGGACTTTGGTAAGTTAACATAGGTCTGTTCAGGGGCTACCAGTTCTTCCCCCCATTCCTTTCCTCTCCTATGGAAATAACATTTTCTCCTACCACTTCTTTTATAAGAAAACTTTCAAAAAATAGAAAAAGCATAGAACCAAATTTTTGTTGTTATCGTAATTTTCTCTTATGAATTGGGGGTAAAGAGGTATTAGTGCAAGGTAAAGACAGGAAGGTGAGGACAGTAGAAAATAATCTATATAGCTTAAACAAGTTAGTCAATTACATAAGAAGATCACAGTCCACAGAGCTATATTATACACCACTCAAACAACAAACCAAAAGGTTAGGTAGTACCATTTCGAAAACTCATGCATGAGAGTCATGCAGTGTACATGCAGAATGAATGATGAACCTACGTGAACGAAGGTTTGTTTAGATCCTTATTTCCTTCTTCAAATGGTGATTTAGAACCACATCTAAAACCGATGAATAACAAAAGGTTAAAATATTGATTGTGCTGAAAAGCTCTAACAAACCATCTTATTACATACAAATAGTAAAAATAAATTCCATTTATACAGCCAAATGACAGCTATACTATAAAAAGCAAGACAAAACCTATGGTTTTGTTAAATTGATTTTTTAAAACTATGTCTTAATAAATTTGCATTTTTATTATGTAAAATGTTAGTATTTTATTATGGCCCAACAAGGACTTCTTAAAATCATGTCTTTGGTTGTCCATCCGTGCTACAGCTCTTGTTAGATAAGATTCCTCTTGGTCCACGGAAGAATGCTATTGATTTTGTCAAAATTAAAGGTAAAAATAAAATTGTAGCTTTATTACACTGGTCTCAAAAGTAACTTAATTGTAAACAAACTGAATAAAATCATGTGACATTTTATCAAGTGACATAGTAACATATATAATGAATTTTTACTTTGTGTGATGGATTGTAAAACTTGTATTATGTTCTGTAAGGTCCTTCAATACTTCATTGTACAAATTTATTCCTATGCTATTTTGCACTATCCTTTATTCAAAATATTTTATAAATTACTTTCTAAATTACTACTTGAGTGGTGTATAATTGTTTCTGTTAAGTTCAATAATTTTAAGTAACTTGTGAATGTAATATGGAATTTTATGTATTAAATAGTATTTATTAAAAAATAATCACTAAAATCAGTTACACATAATAAGCTCACAGAGTATTTTAACCATCCATTATGCATTTCAACATCTTTGCTGAAAGAAAAATAAATTATTATTTACAACAGTATGCCAATAATTGTAAACAACTGTGAAACAAAATTTGTAATTTTACGCTCATGACACTGATATACAGAGCTAGATTCAATACAAGGCAGACTATGCTTTTGATTGGAGTGCCAAATTTAATTATATGGATTTTTATGAACTGCAATTTTCTATAATTAAATAATATTTTAGTTGAAAAATTTTATAGCTATTTTAGTTTATTAATAGCTAAAACTATCACCAAACATCTAAAAAGTGTTACACATAATCAATAAGAAGCTTTTAAAAACATTCAATGTAAAGAATAATAATTTAAAGAGTTAGTACCAGAGACAAAATTTGAGCGTAACACTAATCATTGACCTTTTTGTTAACTGTGACATGATGCATTTCACTACATTTTTTCTACACTGGTTCTGTATATGGATTGAAAATACATTACACTAAATAATTACGCTTTTAAATACACAAATTTTGTCTTTAGCAAAATTAAATTGAGAAACGTATATTTATTTATTGAAAAAAGGGAGTTAATAAAGTGGGTGCTTTGATAATAGACAACAGACTAAAATTTTAAAATGCATTCAAAAATACAATAAAACTAAACATCAAAATATAAATAGTTAAAACACAAAAAGTAAGATCTATTAGACAGTACAAACAGTACAATTTCATTCTATTAGTTTAACAACAACACATACTGTGATCCGTGATATTGAAAAATGTTAATTAGAAAAGATCTAGGCTAACCTGTCTTTCATATGGACACTGGCCCCATTGAGCAGAAGATATTTGACTACTTTGATATTTCCCAAACTACAAGCAATGTGGAGAGGAGTTCTTTTGTCAGAGTTGGGTGCTGTAAGATCTGCTCCCTAAAAAATAAAACGTATTAATACTTGAAACATATCTGAAAGAACCATTTATATATGAAAGATATCAGAGGCTTATGAAACAGAAATTGTATGGCACTTGATAAGAGTAGTAAGTACTAAAATAAAATTTACACCCAAGGTAACAATTGAAAATTTTCAAATTATCACACTTAGGTGCAAAATACATTCAAGATGTTTTAAA
Source organism: Homalodisca vitripennis (assembly GCF_021130785.1). Classification (NCBI taxonomy): domain Eukaryota; kingdom Metazoa; phylum Arthropoda; class Insecta; order Hemiptera; family Cicadellidae; genus Homalodisca; species Homalodisca vitripennis. The sequence continues at coordinate 143,885,338 of NC_060207.1, forward strand.
AATAACATAAAAAATGTTCACTTATTACAGAATTGCGTGAAATTGAATTTTAGAAAATGGTATTCTGAACTTGAGTAGTTTCAGGGATTTCTTATTTTGAAAGTAGAAATTTAGGGGAAGAATTCTTATTCTCAATTTTCTGTTCTCAATTTGATTTCTTTTTCATCATTCTTAAAGAATAGAGGAAAATTTAAGGAAGGAAATACAACTGTGCTATGACACACCATTTTTAAGTCTTTGGTTTAGATTTTAAGCATCCGTCTCCCTGAGTGAAGCAGTCAGCAGTGGCACTTAATAGTGTAGGAGGGCAGGAGCACTTCCGCCTTAAATTTTGAAAATGCTAGAGCTTTGACTATATATTTTTTACAAATCATTATTAATAAGGGAAGAATACTCCTTCTTCTGCGAAACTTGGTGGGTTATACATCCCAGGGAATGCATTTTTGGACACATCTTCAACAATTAAAACTCATTTTAATCCTAGAATACTCTGAAATGTCTAAACATCAAGTTTAGAACACTCATTATACATGACTGAGTGATGAGTCTGATTATTAAGTGAGGTGTAGTCATATTACTGTACTACCTACACCAGCTGTTACCTCCATTAACTAATCCATAACTAAAAATCAATGACATCCAAGGGTGTCCTACAGTTTCACCTATTCCAAACAACAAGAATTCTGGTCTGGTCAGCATTAATATTCTAACACTACTGTTATTAAAGTTTCATAGACAACCATGATGTAAACTATCATGAATTTTTCTGTCCTAAAGTGTGATTGAACTATTTACTAACATTTTACTCTTTTACAACTGCTTACAGAATAATCACGATTCATAGTTAATCTAAGAGTATCTTTTTGCAGTTGGAGTTGAATGTAATGCTAATACATTTACATCCAGTAGAACTGTATTATTCTCGGAACATCATTTAGTCATCACAAACAAGTAACACATTGACTGGACGGTTATCAAATGTATTTATAGAATACAGAATACAGAAAGCTTTATTCATGATCATCAAGAACAGAATAGTTGTCAATCAATAATAAAAATAATAAGTTATGAAACATAACATTGAAAGGAAAGAACAAAAATTAACAACAAAAACATTACAAGTCAGGAGTTGAGAATGTCATAAAACTCATCGAGACTGTAGATAGAGTTCTTCACCAGCCACTTGTGTAGTCTTCTTTTTAGAGTTTTAGCGTTGCCGGTCTTGATGGCATCAGGAAGGGAGTTCAGAAGCTTGATTCCAGCAAATGATGGTTTTTTGGTGAAGAGCGTTGTTCTATGAGCTGGTAGACGGTGAGCTTGAGCCTGTCTAGTGTAGTAGTTGTGCACCTCACTGTTTCTCGGGAAGTTTTGCTTGGAAGCATATATGATGACTTCGATGATGTAGATTGAAGTCACAGTGAGAATGTCGAGTTCAGTAAAAGATTCTCTGCAGCTGTCTCGGGAACAGAGGTCGGCCATGATTCTTATGGCCCGCTTCTGCAAGATTAGTACCCTCTGGAGATTACCATTTGAAGAACTCCCCCAAAGGATGATTCCATACCGAAGATGGCTCTCAAAGAGAGAGTGGTAGGCTATTTTTAGAGCAGATGTTGTGCCCGTAGCTTTTATCCTTTTGAGAGCAGAGCTGAGCTTTGAGCTAAGGTAATCAATGTGGCAACTCCATGTAAGATTTTGGTCTAATATCATACCTAAATGTTTAAGCTCATCCACTTTTTCTAGATCTGGTGGGCCTGATATGTGGTCTTTATGTCTGCCTAGTGCAAGGAGTTTTGTTTTGGATGGGTTGAAAACAAGGTCGTTATTTAGGCAATATTGTTGGGCCATGCTAACAGATATATACGTGTTGATTTCTAGTGACTCCGCTGTTGAACTGCTGGTGATAAGAGCTGTGTCATCTGCGTATGATACAGGATGACTAAAAGCCTCGAGTGTTTTACCTAGATCACTAGTGAATAAAATGAATAGGACGGGTCCCAACACAGATCCTTGCGGAACTCCTCTTCTAACATACTGTGGAAGTGAATGAAGAGCCTTCGTCAAGCCCTTAGCTGTGTGTTTCAGCTCAACTATTTGCTGTCGCCCAGAGAGGTAGCTTTCGAACCATTTCAGGGCTATACCGCTGACACCCAAGGTTCTGATTTTGTATAAAATAAGCTTATTAGACAGTGAGTCAAATGCTTTACTCATATCGAGAAAAACAGTTGTTACAGTATTTTCAGACTCAATATTATCAATTATACACTCAATGAGCTCAGCAAGGGCGGTGATAGTCGATTTGCCCGGGATGAACCCATGTTGTCCTTTTGGCAGCAGATTGTTACGCTGAAGGTGCTCTAACAGTCTCGAGAGAACTATTTTTTCCAAAACTTTTGATACAGTGGGCACAAGGGAGATTGGTCTATAGTTCTTGATGTCGTGCTTACTCCCTTGCTTATGCAGTGGATATACCTTTGACATTTTTAATTTTGAGGGAAATAATCCCTGAGTCAGAGACTTGTTGATTACATCCGTTAAGGGTTGGCAGGTTACAGAGCTGCAATACTTCAGTATTTTTGAAGAAATGTCATCATAGCCTGAGGAGGAAGAGGATTTTAGAGAATTTATAGTGTTGAATACTTCCTCATTAGATGTAAGATTGAACATGTTAAGTCCTGTTCCTGTGAAGTTTGAACATAAGTTAACGTCTTTGGCGCTAGGAGCATTGTTATGACCGAGAGTTACTTCTGCAATTGTTGTAAAATAGGTATTAAAATGTTCAGCTATGGTAAAAATGTCGACTAGGTAGGTGTCATCGTCAGTATTTTTTAATTTCCACGTGGATTCTGAAGCTTCTCTCTTTGGTGCTCTTTCGCTATTAATGACGCTCCAGACTGCTTTGCTCTTGTTGCTTGCTTCGGCGATGAAGTTGGAGTTTGTTTCCCTTCTAAGACTTTTTAGTTTTAAGTCGTAGGATTTCTTCTTCTGGGCAGCATCCTCTTTAGCCTCAATTTGTCCACTGGCTAAGTAGCGCTCGTGGGCTTGTATGAAAGACATCCGCAGTATGTTTACTTCAGGGTTGTTAAATTCTTGAGTTCGGTTCCTGGATCTGTTTCTTGATGTTGTATGGGGGCATGTAATGTCTAATGCTGCAGTCAGAGTTCCAATGAAGTTTGAGTAGGCATCCTCTGCACTTGGAGAGTATCTTTACAAGTATCTTTAATTATTGGTTGGACTCTCCCTAACTGTGTCAAAAATAACCAACTCTGTGGCCATGCTCTCAGCTCTCAGTTTCAAGTGCTATTGATGGTTACTTATTCATATCCAATATCATGTATATTGTCACAAAGTTGACCTATCTTAATTAATCAATTTACTGAGAGATACAATCCTGATAGTTAAAACATCCTATATGATAGTAAATCCAATACATACGTAGAATATGGTCACTAATAAACACAGGTTTAGGAAAAGAATGCCAGAAAAATTCACTATACTCACATAACCCTTGAGTTCAGCTATCTTGTCTGTGTCGCCTTTCTCCACTGCCGAGCCCAGCATGGCTGGGAACAGGATGCTGTGCAACATCTTGACCTCCCTCGGTGAGGAGATGTGCAGAGATCTCGCCACAGCATCCACAAGGTCCCAGTCTTCTAGCACCGGTGCCTTGATCCCACATGTCAGCTCTCCTCTCAAGTTGTTCTCCATCATCTAGTTGGCGGTGGGAAACAACACATTGATGACTCAATTCACCACTTACTACATTATAAGACACACTGATAATAATTAAATCCCAATAAAATAATTATTCTCCACTTAAATATTATGTCTCTCCTCACTTCAATATCATGGACTATTCTGTAAGGCTGCTTGATGCATATATAAATTTATCTTTATTTCTGAGAGAATTATCTTCATACTTTCACACTAATTAATGAGCATAAACTTGGTCCTTTTACAGGGAGGTATAAAAATTGCACAACAACCAAATGCCCCATGGAATTTAAAAATCAGAATTTGATAAAAAATTGAATATTAATTTAAGTTGAATTGTTGTATCGAATTTGAATAAAATTTTATTCAAGTTTTGATCAACTTTGTATATTGATAATAATTTATTATGATTTCACTAACCTTTAAAATTAACACATTTGAATGAAAAATTGTGGTAGTTTTTAAAATGTCCGATAGTTAAAACAGTGTTTCTTTAAAGATTTAAATTTAGTTAAAAATAATGTTGAAACATTCAGAATGTATGTATTTAAGTTTTACGTGATCAGGTTTAATAGGATTTATTTTTGTGTATTGTATAGCCAAGCAGGTATTGCCTGGACTGCTACTTCATTTAAATTATGTAATTTTAACAGTAAAACTATGTACTGGTACATAGGATTTTAGAGAGTAAACCTACAGTATAGGTAAGCACGAGGTACTGTTCATTAGCAGACTGCCTCTAAATGTGTTGTTCACTGAGGTTTTTATGTTTGTAAACAATAAGGTGAGTTTGTGTTTATTCTTCATATGCAAGTCACTGGTTTTGTTCTTGAAAAATTGAAGTTTATACTTTTTTATGAACAAGTTACATTTTAATTCTTATTTTTTTAATCAGAAAGGCTTGAAAATGTTTGAATTAAATGTGTTGAAGTAATTGAATGAACTAAAAGACATTTGTAACTTCAACATATTCAGAATGTTTAGTAATTGTGGACCTATAAAAGTATAAGGGAGCTAAGTTGGGAGGAGAGCAACCAGAGGAGCAGTAGTAAAACACAGTATGTAATATTGTTGACAAAAATAATGTTTGCATACAAAATTGCTTTAAAATAAAATGCAGTGTAAAATTTAGTTTCTAAAGTTAGTTTAAAACTAAAAGAAGATAAAATAGAAAAAAACTATATTTTAAAGTTATATATATTTTTTATGTTGCCTAAATTTATAAATGTTGCAATATTGGCTTTGTGTTGAATTATTTTATTAAATAAAATCAAAATATAAAACTGTATCTGTAACATTAAAATTACTTTTGACATATTTCATTAAATACTTCAAAAATACTGTTTTGAATACAGTTATTAGTATAAAAAATATAAAGCAAAATTACATTTTTGTGCATAAGTATACTCATAGTACTGTGAATCTAAATTCTTTTCTGAAGGAATCTGAACAAAACAAGAGCTTTAGATACCAGCATGCAATTATTTACCTCAATAAACCCTTTTACTTACCACTTTTTACAAAGCTATCAGCAAAAGCCAGTTAAAAAGTTTGATAGCTTTGATGGCTTCTTATTCATCTTCCCAATGTCATCACTAACTAAAATGCATATATATCATCAAGACTCCATAGACACCCCCCCTCACCACAACTACATCATTGCTACCATTAGCTTCCTAGTTAAATTGCATAGTGCAGCCCTTAAATTAATTGATTGGCTCACAGTAAAGAACATATCTACCATTGAGTGAAATATTTAAATGTTAACAAACATATAATTAATATAATTTTAAAAGAAGCTTCTTGATTTGCAGCAAGTCACACGTTAAGTTAGGCTTTAAGGATATGCACAGAATCTAACTACTTCAAGTGCTAGATAAAATTTGAAATTACTTTCAGGACATCTGATATATATTTAAGTTTTATAGAAATTGACATTCTGAAGTTATAATTTCTCTATTGATCTATTAAATAGCATACACATTGTTTACTTTTACAATGTTAGATACTCAACAAAAATACTGGAACTATTTACTATTGATATGAGAGAAATCTGTTCACAAGTACAGAATTGGTTGTTGGTCACAAAAATGTTCTTTATTTCTTGCTCAGCTAGCAAAACCTAATGATGTACTCATCCACTTGGATTTTAATTGCTTGTACTTACTGTTCTCTTGGTGGCAAGGTCCCACTCTGTCTTGGACAGCACATAGGCCAGTTTGGCAAGAGCTGCCTCTGGAGTCATGTCAAATCCTGACATTACCCCAGCATCATACAGCAACTGGAACATTCGTTAACTTTCAGTATACAAGAGGAAATTGTTTTATGTTTAAGTTTATTATTACTTAATTAAAAAACATAATAATACATTTGTAGCATTAGGAGATGAACATCACTATTAGCTGGCCTGAATCTCCTTGCCCATATTCCTCAGTGAAAATCTATCTTTTCTGTTTCTTTGAATGCAATTTGGCCATTAAATTTCATCTCCCAGTAAACTTACATAAGCTAGACTTTACTTGCAGATATTATAGTAATGGAATTTGGATTTATAGTTCAGGAACCCATTTGTACTGCATAAGCAACAACCCAGTTTTTCACTTTCAGGAAGAAATTGATTGTAAGCCATTCTAGTTATGGTTGTGGATCGAAATGAAAAAGTACGGAAAGGGTTAAAATATCAAATAATACATTTTTTCAAAGGGCATTATTTTCTACTTACACTTCATACCAACACATGTAAATAACAGTTAAATCAACATCAGCAAGAAGAGAAATACCGACTCATTTGATTGAAAATTACAATTTTCAATCTCTTTATCTTGTCGACTGATATTAATATAATTTTCAGTTAGTGTCGTATGGTTGGTGTGAAGCTAAAAAAATTTATCATTTGTAATTTTTATCCCTTACAATATCCTCTTACTTCGATGATAAATTTCTTTCTTAGCAAAATTCACAAAAACTTAAATTGAGTGCTTACATGACACAAATTAGCTCTCTACTCAAAGATTATAAGGCAACATGACAAGGCTTCCAAATAGCTATATACAGTACTGTATGTTATATCATTAAGAACCATGATAAATAAGCCTGTAAACTGACCTTCCCAGTCTCGTAGAGATTGGAGACGCAACCAGTCGAGCACTGTGTGATGTTGATGATGATCACTCCTCTCTTGGAAGCTTCTGAGAGCACCTCCACCAAGTCGGATCTGTTAGTGGGCATATTACCAGCTCCATATGTCTGTATCACCACCCCTTCCATTGGAGGCTTCAGGAATGATTCAACCTATAAAAACAATAACAAAGGAACAGGTCTTAAATAAGGCTACAATCATTTTAACAAACTGAATAATTCTTCATTTCGTCAAAAGTTATATCAAGTTTAACACTTACCACAGTGTACAAGGTAATAAAAAAGTTTCTCCTTTCCTAGAATTGTAATACACTCATACATATTTTATTTTACCTTTGAAAAGATTTTCCTTTTGTTTTTGGAAAATGTAAATTCCAATAAGGATATATTGGAGGATTCACAAGAATCCATATATCTCTTGGAAATAAAAGCTCCTTTTTCAGATTATTTCAAATTTGTCCTATATATTTAATGTGATACCTGTAACACTTATCATCTTTGTCACACATTCAGTCTATAGTCAAGATCTTGCCAAAGCTTTTAAAAGAACGTTCAAATTTATTGATTCAGTAATTTCTGTGATATGATGCTAGATTTTAATAAGGATTGGTGTAGAGATTTTGATGAGAATTGATGTATAGATTTCGAAGATATTTTGATGCACTGTTGATGCTACCATTTAATAAATCAATCAATCATATTTTATACAATAAATGAGAGAATGTAAAAGGGTACAATTATTTAGAAATTAATATGAAAATGTTGGTTTATTTTTTTATTAAATCTGTGGAAACATCAATAATCAAATCCCAGGATGGTGTCGTAAAAGTGTAAATTGGCCATATTTTAAACCATCTACAAATGTTTAGGATTTTATATAAAAGGTTGATAACAAAGAAGAACTATTAATTTTATATTTAATATAAATCGAGACCTTTCATCTTTGTAATTACATGACATCTGTCGTAAAAATTTAATGTTATATTTATCATTACATTTTAACTCATTTCTAAATTAACATTACGCCTGGGTGAAGTTACCATAGATTTAGCTTGAACAACAATTTTTTCTTAATAAATGTAAAATATTATTTTTGAGTGTTATTGATTTATTAGTATGGCCAGCAATTTTAAATGCTATGTAATCTCAACAGAAACATTTGAAATGAGTTTTATTTATTGTATTGTAAAAATATTATTCAGACATCATTGAATGATTACATCAAATTGTGACATTTAAATAAAGCTTTAGTTTTCATCAAAGTTTATTTCTGATTATCATCAATAATGTATGAAAGACTTTCTAAATTTAATAACTGGATGTCATCAGCTAGTGGATTAAGTAATGTCTTTAACTGAAAGGTTACGACTTTGATGCCCAGAAAAGTTATAAAAAGTTAGGTAAATTAATATATAAATTAAATTTGAAGCCAACAGGTTGAAAAAGACTGGTAAAACAAAATATAAAGACCATCCATCAGTAGTAAAGAGTACTGATTAGTTTTCAGCCTAGAATCCATTGTCAGTCTGAGAGTAAAAAGATCTACATAGTGTCGCAACCATACATCATATAATGTATCTGACCTTGCTGGTACAAATAAATCACCTATGCATCAAAATAAACACTTCCAACATGCATTCTAGAATCTAGAACAGAAGGAGGATTAAAAGCTACAACCGTCAATCATCAATGTAAGCTAAAATGAAATGTACATTTAAAATTGAAATTTTCAATTACCAAATTTTACACAAAGAAATGGCTTCTCACTCCAAAACTGTGTTGTAAATGTGTGTGTAAACATTGGAAAAGAACTCTTACCGTTTTTGTTTGAATACTGGGAAACACTCTGAGGAGACCAACGTTTTCATTTAGTTCCCCACTGACAGTGAACTTCTCAATGGTGCAAGGTCGGAATATTGAACGATAGTCCACTGAAAACAAAAATTCCTTTTAAAATTCTGTACAAGTTGCAGGATGTAACCCTGCTTTAAACGATTATCGATGGTTTAACTACATTTTTATAAGGCACTTTGCTATTTTCGACGCAATAACTATGTTGTAATATGATCTCTCATTGCAAGTCTATTTTTACTTTGAACTAAAACATACGTAAATCTAAAGATAAAGATCCAAAGATTGTAGGACTGTAGGTCCACGCCTAGTTTTGACGAGGGTGGCTGACGTAATTTTTCTGCAGGGTAGGACAGTTAGTCCACGGGTGTCGGCGTGGACTAACTGTCATACTTTTCAAAACTGACCTGGCCGTGAAATAACTTTTCTACCTGCGCTTAATCTTCATTCTGTGGAAGAATGTGAGTGATATTTCCACTACACACGCACAGCGTACTGCTTAGGCAGTAAATACAGCTTACTACTGTATAACAGCTTACTTTGATTACTGTATACCAGCTTACTCAAACCAAAACTCAAGGTATCACACATGAAGTGGGTTGCTAATTGGGATTAAATTTGAACAAATTCCATACATCACTACATTACTATCTGAGTAATTTGGCAATATCCTAATGAATGATAAACATCTACAGTCAGTTTGTTATAATTATACCTTATCTTGGTCCATCGTTAGTGTAATACGGTATATGCGAGTAGACACGTCACTCATAGTAGGCAACACGTTAATTGAAATGGATAGTTGATTGTTTTATTATTACTGTTATTAATTAAAACTACACTTTAGATCATATTTAATATATCACATTTATAATTGTATCAAATTACTTTAAATATATAACTATAGATAGGCAAAATATTGTACTACCTTAAATAGTGGCTCTTGGCCTATAAACCAAAATTTCTCTCTTGTCTTCAGAGACATATTAGCTTACACAAAAGAGTGCGAGTATATACGAGTACTAACATGTATCAGCAGGAGGTAAGACATTATTAAAAATTAATCTTTTAAAATAGGTATAACTCAATTAGGAAAATTTGTTGATTATTTGTACTAACAACGAACTTTACGTTTATTAAAAAACAACTTGCAGTATGGACAATTTTACAAAAGGTTATGAAAACTATTTATGATCTCATATTAACATTTCTTATTTTTGAATTACCAATACATGATTAATTACAATTTACAAATAAATGCTGAATTGGATAATAACGCTAGATTAACCTAAAATGTAAGTTAACTTTCGACTTACAAATTGAGTATAATTCTAGAAGAAAATTACTTTACCGACGGATACTCTTATTGAAGAAAACAATAACTTATACAAATTTAATAAGTGCGACTATTGCCCAAAGTCCAGATAGGTGATAAATTAAAACAACGTATATTACTCATGTATGTATTTATATCCATAGTACTATTTTAAAAGGAGGACGATTAACAATAAAATAATATTTTTCAACAGAAATGTTATGAACATGAAATTTATTGCATCTTTGTGTGTTTTATTATTGTTTAGCGCTAGAGATTTATATGTTAGTCTTAAAATAAATATTATATCTCTATTTTAAGTTAAACTGTACATTTACAAAGTTAGAAATCTTTGGATTTAAACAATTGTATCATTACATTTACAGCGAGGACAGTATTTAAAGGCATTTGACCTATTATATTTTAGTTGATGATACATAGGTGAGATGACATGCCCCTTTCATATTACATGGTAAATGTTTATGTGGACATTAGATCCACTTAAAGTAAATTAATTTCTAAAGAAGGAAGTCCTTTAAGCATTGACGCATAAAATAAACGTACTTGCACTAGACACAAGAGATTTTTAAGTTCCATTCAAACTTACAGTTGCTATTCATGGCTATATGCCGCTACAACATGATTTTAAGTTCGTTCAAATCCCGGAAACACAGTATATAATATTTTTAGTTACTTGCAAGTTACCAGCCACTTCGGCCACAATAAACTATTTAATAGCTTCTTAAACCCTATTAGTTTTATTCCTCTTTAAAATAAATCAAACCGTTAAAAATTTGGAACACCTTAGTTAATAAAAAATACAAATGATGTAAAAGTGTTGAAAGGTCACGATTACAATTCATGTTAAAACTAGTAGTTCCCTGCGGTTTCTTACACAATTTAGATGGCTGTCGTATGAGCACTTCTGGTTCGCATAATTTATATTTCCGACACCAACGTTGAGATTTGTTTGTTCCTACGATCCAGGAAATATGTCTAAAAGTGTATACTTATAGTGATTGTAATTTATTCCTGGCTTAATATATTTTGTGCCTTAGTTCGCTTTGTTACTTTGTTTGCTCGATCAAGTTTGCGTTTTAGAACAGTCTTTAAATTTATAGTAAAATTTATATAGTAAATGCTTCTTTGATATCAGCTTTACAGTAACTCACCAAACACTGCATACTTAATATTTGCTAAAGTGTACAATTAAAAGTAGATTTTTATTACCAAAACTTTTAATTTTCTTATCTGAATATTTTTCTTACTATGTGTTCAACAATGGTTGCATAAAAGGTTAAATAAGTAGTGGTTACTACTATCAAGCTAATTCTATGCTTTCAACACCAAATATAAATAAATTGAAAATAATGGTAAAATTATTACACATATGATTGTGCTATCATAAAATAACATTTAAACAGAACAGTTTAACAGACTCGTATTATATAAAATTCTTGTTCTAATTACCTGATTTTCCGTGCATTTTACGATACTTTAATAGTTGTTTTAAAAGACCATTATAATCGTTACAGCAATTCTTAAGTTATAAATGGTGTATTACTTAACAATATACTTAAGAAAATAAACCCGACTTTCATTTATGGATTTAACTTTTTTTCATTCTTTCTGTAGCTGTATACTGCAGCTAGTTAGAAAGAACTAGTAAAAGCACAGTAGCCTAATGAATAATAGTTAAAAGATATAGAGTATAGATCTCGAAACATCCGTTCAAGGACAGTAGAGTGAGTACGGCGATCCCCTGTCAAACCCTCGTCAAAAGAAACCCGTGAGTTGGACAGTAGGTCCACGGTCCCGGCCTGGGACCCACTGTCCACCCCTTAAGAAGTAGGTAAGAAATGCTTCCGGCAGTTTTACGACATGGACCTACAGTCCGTTTACCAGATCCAAAGTTTCATATTATACCGTAAAAGATTCTATAGTTCCATTAAATTTGTCATTAGAAATTTTAAACTTTAACGTTCACATTTCCGATCGCGATTTGTTCACGTAATTGCCGAATACGCAAAAATTACACGTTTGTTAAAACTTTCTGTCGAGAGAGTTTACGTTCTACACTATCGTATGTGTCATTAGGAAGGGACATATTCTTGGCTTTCATGAAAATCGTTTCAATAGCCTGTAAGAAAATAAATGTTTATACAATAGTTGTTTGAAAAGATTATGTTTAGCAAAACCCCAATATGACTAATGCGTCGAAAAGAGCTTCATTAAATTTTATTATTTGTTGTATTCTATTGTTAACTAGAAGTAGTGAAAATCATATCAACACAAAGAAGAACTGTAAGCGACAGTATTGTCACTCAAGGCGATACACTATTATTTTATTTTTGTTCTGTTGCACAATCACCGACTCACCTAGTAGATAAGAATTACACGTTGTGTGGTTGTCGTTTTTCACTATATCTCAATACGTATATTGTTTGTTATTTATTTGTATCTTTAGATATTTAATTGTTTAGTGTGTATAAATGTTTGTATAGTGTTTTATAAATTATTGAAGCAACAAATGTAAATAACAATAGGCAGTAAATAACACAATAGGTGTTAATTTTATTAGTGGTGGCATTACGAATGTACTGGGTAGTGAATCAGAAGACATTTTTAGTTTGGTATATTAATAGGGATGAAGTTATCTGACTAGGAAGAACCATTGCCTAGTGAATTACCTGTGCCTGATCCTACTGACTTTGAAAGTCCTACTCATATTTACATTTTAGCCAAAAATCTTTGTTCATACAATAGAATCCAAACTATCATAATTATATTCAAAATATTCCAATAAGAGAATTATGCCGATTTTTTAGTTCTTATAGAATATCATTAAAAAGTACCAAGAAACTTCTTTTACTGAAATATTTTTTATTACTTGTGAGTAACATATAAAAAACAATTTTGTATATTTTGGATTTAGTCAAATAAATTTCACATTAGGCGTGAGAGTACTATACATTGGAGAAAAACATATTCTTTAATACTTTTTTATTTTAATACATTTAGTTTTAAAAGTAAAATTAAATGATTTAATATTAAATTCTCTTCTTGTAAACTACAGTTATTTCTAAAAAAACATATATTTTTAAAATGTCTGTGTCTTGAAAAATAAGTTAGCAGTGGTTAAAATGAAAAATCCTTAAAAAATCACAAAAAGTGTCTGACATTTTGTGAAAAAATTATGTCCTGTTCCAGGGTTAATAATGTATCTCTGTCTGAAACCTTGTAAAATCACAATATTTTTTGTATATCCAAAGATACTCGTACAATGGATGTAAAATACAAACAAGCTGCTTGGCAACAATGTGGGAAATCCTAGAATTAATTATTTCATAATTCAGTTAATCTTTTACTTTTTAATAACTTTTGGTCTTTTTAAATTAATTCATGTCAAACATCATTTAAATAATGCAGTTTAAAATTATATGTATAAACAAATTTTATTTAGTAGTACCATATATGATTTGCCTTTTATAAGTTAAAATTATAAATTTCTTTTCAAATGATTTATAAGAAACTTTGGATAAAATTATTAGTCCAAACACAGAAAATCCTTTCTTTGAATAGTTTTCAACCATAAAAACCATAATGTGTGGCGTGAGTGTACAATTGTGTGAGAGGTTCCAAGCCTCCTAATAAACTGTTATTGATATAATCTTTTTCTTTTGGATAAATTAAGTTAATATTGTTGTTATTATTTGTTAATCATTCGTCATCACATTATCATTTTTGCCATTGTTATCTGGTAGTCATCTTATTGTCTAACACTTGCTTTGTTGTAGCTATGATGTATTTGTTGTTTCTTTTGTATTATATTACGAGTATATATATATATATATATATATATATATATATATATATATATCTTCAATAAGAATAGAAAAGAATAGAAGAAAAGAACATAAAAATTCTCTATATTTCGTCATAAGACATTTTCAAGAGATATACAGAAGGTAAATAAGCAAATATATCAACAAAAAATAATAAACAAAAGAAACATCATATGTTAATAAAACTAATTTTGAATTACGTACAAAGAGTAAATAATTTTGCTTATTACAAGGAATATAAAGTTATAAATTAAAATTGTAACATGTAATTTATACATACTGCTATCCGTATCTCAAATTTAGACCATCCGGATGTTTAGTTTGTAGCACCCTCTGATGAGCTATTTCTAAATAATTTATTTTAAGTTTATGGGGGTTCTGAATTTTGTTAATACTTTTTAGAGAAAAGCATTCATCGAATTTTTTGTTATGCTCCATTGCGTGGGCCGAAATAGGATTTGATTTAATTTCAAGATTTGTATCGCTGCGATTTTTGTTCATTCTAATGTGCAATGGAGTTATAGTCTGACCAATGTAGTCCTTCGGACAGTCTTTACATGACAATTGGTAAATAACATTGCTGGATTCACAAGTCATTTTACCAATTATCGGATAATTCCTTTTCGTTGTGCTGCTACAGAAATGTTTTGAACTTATTATTAAATTACATGTTTTGCAGCGAGGCTTAAAACAGGGTTCACAGCCAAAAGGTTTGTTTAAATTTTGAGTTAGCTCATCAGAGGGTAGTTTTGGTCTTACTAATATGTTTTTCAAATTTTGAGGCTTTTTAAAAATTACTTTAGGTGGATTAGTGAATATATTTTTGGTTACAGGTGAAGCCTGTAGAATATTGTGTGCAGTTTTTATTATACCATTAATTTTGTATAGCCCTGGATGATAGGTGGTAATAAATTTTCCTTGGTTTTTATAATTCCTAGGAGTAGAGTTTTTTAATTTTTGCATGTTATCATTTACAATTTTGTTAGGATACCCTCTATTTCTAAAAACATTTTTTAATTTTTCAGTGTGACAATAATAATCATGTTTATTAGAGCAGAGTCTGTTTGCTCTAATAGTTAGACTTTTTGGAATAGATTTTTTAACGTAACCAGGATGGCAGCTTGAGTAGTGTAAATATTGCATTGGATTTGTATCTTTGACATGGATTTTTGTTTTTAGGTGTCCCTGGTTTAAAAACACATCGACATCTAAAAACGTAACAAGATTTTTAGAAATATTGAAAGTGAATTTTAAAACTGAAAATGAATTTAATTGTTGAATAAAATGTGTTAAACTATCCATGCCATGTTGCCAAATAATAAAAATGTCGTCAATAAATCGGAACCAAACTAACGGTTTTAAATTTTGAGATGTTAAAAAATTTTGTTCAAGAAATCCCAAAAATAAATTTGCATATGAAGGTGCCATTCTGGTTCCCATTGCGGTTCCTTTCATTTGTAAGTAATTTTTGTTTTTAAATCTAAAATTATTCATGGTAAGTATAAAGGTTACTAGGGCAGATAAAAAAGAAGTAGAAGGTTTTGAATTCCTAGGTCTTAAATTTAAAAAATGTTCTACAGTTCTTATTCCATCGTCATGAGGAATATTTGTGTACAATGATTCCACGTCAACTGTAGCCAAAATTAGTTCACCGTCCAGGGGCTGGGGTATTTCAGAAAGTCTGTCAATGAAGTGATTGGTGTCCTTTATGTGTGACTGTAAAGATTTGGCCAAAGGTTGCAGATGAGCGTCAACGAAGCTTGAAATTCTTTCTGTTGGTGAATCGTAGCTGGAAACAATGGGTCGTCCAGGCGGAGGGCGAATCGGTTTATGTATTTTAGGTAGCGTGTAGAAAACTGGAGTTCTAGGTGAGTTTGGTGTTAATAGATTGATTTCTTGGTCGGACAAATTTTGAGTTGGGCCTTTCATTTTCAAAAATTCAGAAATTTCTGTGTTAAATTGTTCAGTTGGATCTTTTGACAATAATTTGTATGTAGTAGTATCACTGAGTTGTCTTTCAGCCTCTAACGTATAGTCAGTGATATTTTGAATAACAATCGAGTTGTTTTTGTCTGCAGGTAAAATTACTATGTTTTTATTATGTTTTAATGAAGTGATTGCTTTTCTTTCATTATAACTCAGGTTTTGTTTTTTTGGAAGTGAATCACCAAATGTGGGATTTGCTATATTTGATATTATGGTGTTAATATACTGTTCCACAGGATGATCAGGCGGTAGGTTAGGAGGTTCCCACTCAGAATTTGTCTTGAACTTCATAATCGATTCATGTACATGAGACTGAAGTGGAATTTGGTTTTGCGAGAAGTAAAATTTGACACGGACATCTCTTGCGAAAGCAAGAGCATCAGCTACTAAGTCAATATGATTGAATGTAGGAGTAGGTGAGAAGGTCAATCCTTTAGAAAGCACAGACATTTCAGCTTTGTTAGGTATGTAGCTGGATAAATTTACAATCGATTTGCAGATATCTGAGATATCTTCAGCTTTTTTACAACTTTCACTAACATTTGTTGCATTTTGTTGATCATTTCTTGCTATGACTGGTTTTACTGTATTACTGGTTGATGGATTGTTCATTATTAAAGGATCTTTTGAATTTGGATTAAACATATCCTTAAATATTGTTGGTAAAGAATGACCAAATTTTATATTCTCGAGGCACAATTTTGAAAGTTTTTTTAGTAGTGATTGGGCTTTTTCGGACATAATGTTGTTAGCTTCATTAATTATTTCATTAAATTTATTATATATATCTGGAAATTTTATAAAAGCTTCGTGTTTAATTCTTTCACTGTTTTGTTTGTGTTCTTTAAACAATCCTTTATAAAGTTGTAGAACTAGATTTGTAAGCTCAAAACTAGTTCGTGTAGCAAATACTTATATATATATATATATATATATATATATATATGTATATTATTACATATTTATATTGTAAATTTCATGTTTTCATTACGTTATTTTTTCCAGGCGAAGATTTGACAGTAAAATTTTTTTAATTAGCATATATTCATGCTGATGATTGCGTCTTGATCTCCACACAGGCTACACCCATGTGGAGATCATTTCCTGTTCTTGTATATATATGTGATCTGTATTTCTATGAGAAAATAAATATTCATTCATTCATTATTCATTCATTCATTATTCATTCATGCACTATTCATTCATTCATTAATTATTCATTCATTCATTAATTATTCATTCATTCATTATTCATTCATTCATTCATTATTCATTCATTCATTATTCATTCATTCATTCATCCATTATTCATTCATGCATTATTCATTTATTCATTATTCATTCATTCAATGAAATGACAGTTATAGAATTTTATCCTATTCTCTGTGTTGTTGCTTAATATAGTCATTTGAATTCTTATTACAAACTTATATTTAAGATTAGAAGATGGATTTCAAGAGGCAATGCGGCAGTTTGAAATTAACAGTAGGCTAGCCAAATCATGAAACGTTACATGATCAAACTTCTCCACAATATTAATAAATCAAATTTATTTTTTTAAATTAACTGATACCATTTTAAAACCATCCTGAGTCTGTTTCTAAACTTGGAAAAATATCATTAATTCAGAACAATATCAGAGTTTAGCACATACAACTTTAAATATTAAATAATTGATGTGCTGGATTCCTCTGACTACAATTTTCTTAATACATGTGGAGAAATAAGTTTAACATGATATGGAAGACTGCTGTTTATACCTCTTATGTATTGACTTTCCAACCAAATATCCATTAAAGTTAATCCATCTAACTTAGTTACATAAACAGACATCCATTCACCTCATATATTTGTGTAGAACAGAAAATCAGAACACTCTGGGTTCAAACTAAATCCAATTTTATCGAACCAGCTAAGAATGATAGTGCAACTTTGTAAATATTCGGAAAAAGTTATGTTCTATTATCATTGAACAACAGAGAGCAGCAAGGTACTTTATTTTCAAGATAAACAGTATAATATAAATATAATTGTACATAGACAATGCAGAAAATCAGTTAATACACGTAAATACTATAATGTATTTTCATTAAAAAAAATTTAAACAGTTGCTGCACATTGGATTATGCAACTTTGTACAAAGTCAATTAGTAATTTTCAAATTCTCTTCCATTTAAAATCTCAATAAACACTGTTTTAATTTTTAACTGTCCAAATATATATTTGTTTTTTAACCATTTATTATGTATTGTTTTTATTGTTATCTGTTTGTTGTTGTTATTTGTTACTGTTATTTATTATTATTATTTATTTTAGCATTAAGATTCAATTTAATACTAAACATAATTTACAACATTTATTAATTGTATATTTATTTTAATTTTTCTGTAGAGAGGGTGATCTGGACTGTAAACCATTAACCTATAACATTATTGTAAACCTTATCTGACTTTGTCATAACATTATTACATACGTGGGTCGACAATAAACGATTCTTGATCCTTGCCTCTTGAACTAATTTTATAGAATATAAAAACTTTAATCTAATAAATAAATGGAAAATTTTATTTACCACGCCAATCACCCTAAGCGTACTTAATTTGCCAGTTTTATGCTCAATGAGATTGATGACAATCCCAATTTTATTTAAAGAGTGCTGTTCTCAGACTAAGCAACAATTCAAACAAGTGGTGTTGTTAATTTGTGACACCAGACATGCAAGAGCATAGCCAGGAACAAATTTGGGGAGGGGGGTCTAACCAGCTTATATTTTCCAATAGTGGACAGAGAGTAAGACCCCATTTTGTTCCTTAAAAAGATCTTGACCCGTTTCTTTGTTGAGGATGATCTTTCAGCAGTACATATCAGTAATACTGAATTATTTAAATAATAATAATTGTTTACTAAAAAAAGTAATTGAAAACATTAAAAATTTGGAGGGGTCCGGACCCCTTGGAACCTCTTGCTGGCTACGTCCTTGCAGAGATCCTATATAACACTGTGAGAAATTGAATACCACTTTGATATCTGTAGAGCAACAAATGGTTATTTCACATCAAAACGTATTAAAACTAAATTTGTTCATTTCTCTTCAATTAGACATGTAAATCATTTAGTTATCTTGATAACATTTTTTTAATGAATCTAACTGCTATTCAAAACTTTTTGGAGAACCTGTATTTAATAAATGGATCTCTTCACAGCTGTCAAAATAGATTATTTTTAACTTATACTTTTAATTAAATATCTACCTTCCATATGAATGCCAGCTACAACGAGAGGTGGAACATTAGGTGACTCGAATGCATGAAAGCTTTCAGAACTAATTTTGGTGGTTCTGTTTCCCCGGAACAATTTGTAGTTGAAGAACAACGTCACTTCTGGTATGACAAAGTTTCCTGCGATCAAGAGCGATGTCAAGAAATTGTCGATGCCATCACTGCGTACCTCAAATAGTGAAATCTGAAACGTTATTAGACTCCATAGCAAAAGAAGCATACATTTTAGCTATAACTGCACATGATTGTACTTTTAATAGTATTGAACTACTAATTTAAAAAAATGAAACTCATGGTAAGATTAGAACAAAATCCAAAAGATAGAGAACATACTAAAAATTGAAGCTATCAATATTTGAGATATCAATGTTATCAATAGGTCACAATTTAATAGTAAAAACAAATAAAATTTTAGTGTCAACATGGAAAATAGAGTGTAATTAATAGGGAGGATATATTTCAAACTTATAAAATACCAATCATGTATTGAATAATTTAACAATGATGTTGATCATTTTACCCATCTAAAGAGTAAAATTACTTCAATACGAAATGTGTTAATAAATTGAGTAATTGACAT
Source organism: Homalodisca vitripennis (assembly GCF_021130785.1). Classification (NCBI taxonomy): domain Eukaryota; kingdom Metazoa; phylum Arthropoda; class Insecta; order Hemiptera; family Cicadellidae; genus Homalodisca; species Homalodisca vitripennis. The sequence continues at coordinate 143,905,042 of NC_060207.1, forward strand.
CAAGGCAATAGCCAATACTGTGATCAAGATGCCAACAAAAAAATGCTAGTAAAATAAGAACAATGACAGAGGGAAATTATATGGCTTTTTTAATTGAAATTCCTAACCATTATCACTTTACTGCAATAAACAATAATATTATAGAGCCACTTGTTGATTAGTCAAATTAATGAAAAAAGTAATTTTTTATTATTAGTGTATGCCTAAATAAGAGAGGATTTGTTGATAAACTAATTTATTTATAAACTTTGCAAGAAATCATATTAAACTAATTTATATGGTAAAATGAAATTATAATATTTGAAGTAATGTAATAAAAATTGCTAAGTTTATGTCAAAAACTGGCAATTGAATTTATTAAGAAGCTTTCACCCGGATGTACAGTGTTCTAAAGTTCTATCTTGGAATGAAGCAATGAAGTGTTAATACAAAAGAACAGTCTTATATAAATAAAAACTTGCTGAATATAAAACATAACATTTAGTGACATAGTTAAAAATCAGAAGTTATACCAACCTAATTGGTAAGAAGTGCTAAAGAAAGTGAAATATAAATTAAAATTCTTAACAGAAAGTTTTATTCAAGCTTATCTCATGGTAGGATAGCTAATTATTACTGAACAAGTAACTTGGACTTTTTCATTGTTATTACTTGTTTAGAAACTTGAACAACCTCGTATTTGTTACAACTGGTGAATTATCACATATTTTCAAATATTTATTTTAATTTTTAATTTACGTTGGCCAAAAAAAGAAACATCAAAACACAATTCAAAGAACATTTTGCGCATATAAAATATGGAAGAACTGAAAAATCTGCTCTTGAGAAACACCATATTGAATCTGGTCATATTGTCTACAAGAAAAATGTACGATTATTAAAGGAAGTTGCAAACACAACACACTTAAAATATTAACATAAACAAAACTCAGGAAAACGTCAATACTGAAGACAGAAGTATTGAAAATGTTATTCTACTCTCATCTCAATTTATAAGAAAATTATAGTGTAATTCTATTTAAATATTTTATACTGGCTAATCATATTTCCAAATGTTCTACCCTATGTTATTCTGATATTTATTATTTAGAAATATGTAAATATTTATTTATGTCTAGAGATACCAGATAATAAAATCTTTAATTTAGAAAGGCCTCAAAAAAATTAACATTAATTTTGGAAAATGTGTAATCATTTACTAATTGTCAAATTAAAATCCTTCCAAGTGCTCCAAGAATCTTCATTCAACTTATACATTGTTTAATACAATATTTAATTTCAAATGTAAACAATTAAAAAGATAAAACTGTTATTAATAGACAAAATTTTAATATTGCATTTTAAAATCCAAGTAGCCTATAGCAAGGTAAACCCAAAAAATCAGGATACTGTCTAGATTCCAACTTCTAGCTTCTAAAACTCAGACTAATATAAACCACACAATCACCTGAGCGCCTGTAATGATGACTGTTTTGTCGAGGTTTTCCAGCAAGAATGAAAGGGCTGAAGCTGTGTAGGACATTGTGTCAGTGCCATGTAGAATCACAAACCCATCGTAGAACTCATACGCTTGCTGCAACATAAATATTTGTGATAATACTCAAATTTAAAAAATGTATAACGTTCTTATTAATCTTGTTGAAAGTTAATGTGGTACATAACTGTTCATCTAGTTTTTTACGAATTAATTTTCAAAAAATATTTCTTGAGGAATGTATTTAATTTGTCGATTAATGGAATACATCCTTAATAGCTAGTTAACAAGTTAAAATACCGTAACTATTTGAGTTAATTCGTAATGAAAATGAGTAGTACTGGTACCAAAATTGTCATTACTTTCCCATAATAATTTTAAGGAAGACCAGTAGGTAGATAGTAACAGTCAACTAGACAATAAAATGTTAATATACATTTCTGAAGAGTGAATTCTGATATCTCTATTCTGATATTAGTCCCTGGCCACCGTCAGTCAAAACTAGCCTGTACAAACTGTTACAGTTTCCTAACTATTTACAGACAAAATATAAAGTTTCAAAACATACATTAATTTACTATACAATATTTCAATTTAGTGATAAAGAATTCTTTTACAAAAGTTACAGAGCCAAAACAAATGTTCATGGTCAAAGATTTCATGAATTGACTTTATAGTGTGCAGTATAATAAGGGATAAAATCCTCAGATGTAATGAAGGAATTCCAGACCATCACATGAAAAAATGTTCCTTACAATTGTTTCCAACTACCCAGGAAACATCTACCATACATTATATATAAAAATGTAAAGATGTAAAAATACTTACTTTACTAGCACTTTTACTCAGTACTATGCAATTTAATATTTTCTCAAATAAAAACTCTGAATTTTGCTCTAAAGAAGCAGTCCTTTACATGTTCCTCCCAGAACACAGACTTTCCAGAAGGATGAAGTCATAAAACTCTCCTGAAGATTTGCAAAGCTTGAGATCAATATTTGGAAAAGCTTATTTTAAATAATGTAAATAAATTCTAGGTTTAGTAAATACTTATTATCAAAATTGTATATGAATTTGCACTGTTTAACACTGAAAGAACCTTGGTTTAATTCCAAAAGAAAGATAAAGGATTCTGATGGACTGATTGTCTTTGTTTAAAAACTAAAATTACATAAGGCATAATTCACCAACTGATATTACCTCCTCACTTTTGGTATTTATACACTAAATAATAACAGTTTTTAGTGTTATTGTTGCTAGTTGTATTACTCAGTATTATTATTGTGTTCTTGTCATTCATTGTTATACTGTATGTTTTCATTGTTATTTCAAATTAGTTGTTACCATCGAAAGTTAAGTAATAAATATGTAACTAAAAACTGTGCTAGCATAATAAAATGACATGCAGAAGTATGTGATATGCAGGATAAATATACAAACTTGGTGTAGTGATATTATTCAAAAATTGCAATATTTGCTATTCCTTTAAAAATGTAATAAATGACAAGTGATGGCAAATCATTTTCAGCACAAATGCAATGTATCTGATTAGGATTAGGCCAGTAAATTGTTATGGCTTTAATTGGTCATCACTAAATAATATTATTTAACAAACATTATATCTCTTAAAACACAATGGGTACATTAATAAAAAATAAAGCAAAATCGTTATTTTTATTTAACTTTAATAAACTGTGATACGTGTAGTGAGTAAATGAGCTCTAGGACTTTGAGTTACTGATCCCAAAAGATATTCATTTTTATAAAATGTAAAATATCATACAATTAATAAGCAAGAGCACTATTTAGATTAATCTGACTCATGTTGATTTTACATTTTTTAGTTACTATAAAATCACTTTATATTCATGTGGTCTTAATCAGTAAAAGTCATAGTTCAACTCGTTATCTTCATGCAACTGAGTTCCCTTTTTGCTGCCTACCAGTTGTTAAAATTGGGGTTAATTTGAGATAAAATATTCAAGATAGTCAAAAAAGCTCAACTTTTTTTGCAATTAATTCAGACCAGCTTAACCTAAATTTTAAATTTTGTTGTGTACTGGTTGTAATTTACTCAATGCTGATAATAGAACCTTATCTAATGCCTAAGTTTTACAAGTTACAAAGCTATTACTGCAAAGGCATATCAAGAGACAGTAAATATTTATGTTTGTCTCCAAATTGTACACTTGTGTTTAGGACAAAGTCCATTGCTTTTGCCAAACTGTAGAATGTCAAAGTGGTGAGGTTTGGGAATTCTTATTCTTCTATCATTGTTTTAAGGAGGTTTTATAAGAGAGTATGCCTACAAGGGGTTAAAAGAATTATTTTGGTGTCAAGTACTGAGAGCTAGGATTTAATTTGAACTATCTTTCATTTATTTATAAAAGTAATTAATTTGTACTGTGAATTCAAATGCTAAATTAAACCCATAAAGTTATTAGAATACAAGATTATTTTGATGTTATATTCTGTATGAAATAAATAAAGAAATGAACTTTTAGAATTTTTTACTTTTAAATAGTTTTATGACAGTGCTTGAACTTTTGAAAAATCTTATTTTTAGTGAATAAATTGTAGACTTTTGGATTCAATTATTTTTATTATATTTTCAATATGCCATTTTTATCATAAATATTTTATATTCAATTTTATTTCAAGGTTACAGTATTAATAATTTTAGTTTCATTTTATACATAACAGAATATTGTCTTTGTAAAAGTAACAAAGTTGATTAAACTATTTTTTACCAGTTTATTCGACCAAAGTGTTTACTGGTGTATTCAAAATGAGTATTAAAATTCATATTCATTTGTGTGTCTAACATTTGAATAGTTTTTGCTCTATTGAATTTTTAGACTTGAATTCTTAGTTCAATAATGTAACTGTTAAATATGTGAGCCTGGAGTAAGTACCCTACAATGTCATTACTGATATCCAAAATCATTACTTAACTAAGCATTGTGGAATCACTCACACATACAGAAAATAAAGAAATTGAGAACTATATTAAACACTTATGAAACTACTTATACAATCTAAGAACAAGTGGACAGCATTATGTTTTAAAACAAATTACAATAAGACTTAATTATCCATATGTATTATTATTTCAGGAAAAATTATGGCTTTACATTATATATGCAATATAATCTTGATATATAGTATGTTCAGGAACAACCAGCACATTATACAACACACAGCTCTAGGACCATAACTGGCAGTAATCATTAGGCTACCCAAGATATTGCAGGATTACCCTCCATGTCCATCAATTGTTTAAAAATCCAAAACTTAGTAAATGTTAACTTTTAAATTGAGTAGAGACTTTTGGACGATACAATTTCAAAAATGAAAGCTCAAAAATGAATGAAACATGTTACACAATATCTTCAACTTATATACCTTGTATATGATAATTTTACAGAGTTTTAATCCAGATTTCCCAGTTACATGTACCTAATTCCAAACCTATTTCAACTGAAAATTTAAAAGATGAATATATAGTACAGTAGAACAATGATTTATACTTTATTCCACACAAGTTTTCTAGTTGGACCTAATGAGAAAATGCTTTCATTGTACAGAATTTTTATCTCTTTATGAATAACAAATTTGACATATTGGTATGGTAACTATTTCTCTTATTGTACCAATAAAGAACTTAATAAATTTTAAAATGTGTATACTTTGAATAGCTCTAACATAGTTATGATCAACTTGAACTAATAAAATTGTAAAACTGATTATTTAAAAATCTGAGTAGTGTGAAAGTTAGAAACAAGTTTTGGTAACCCCACCTTCTTATGCCTGTAAAAATGTATTGAAGTAAACCGATAGGACAAGCTACAGCTGAATTTTGTACTTCCAAAAACTTCATAAATCTGAGATTTCTTTAAAATACTCACAAATTTGTTCTGGTTCTTTCAATTTGGGTTGTCAAACACGGTGATAGAACTTTTTTTTAACTATGGATAAATTACATCAGGGATTACTAAGGGTGGGTCATCACATCATCCTCCATCCTACTTGTACCACATGTGATTTAAATAGACCATACATCTAGACTAAAACTATCAATATGATACTGACTTGAATGTCATTGGCTATACTGCTCCAGTCCATCATGGTCATGTTGCTGGAATCCAGGAGGGGGTCATATTCTGTGATGGAGTAGACAACACGCTGCATTCCGTCCACCTTCCTGTCAGAACATATCTCATTAGAAACATGATTGAGTAACCTTAATGAACTCCTAATAAATTTGGTAGTCTACTTGTGTATTCAAAATATATGTGCGCTGAAACAATTTATGCAATACTATAAATCAATTTCTTTCTAAAAAAATAAATCAAAACAGATTTAAATTGTAAGAAATGCAATGCATTGTTTCAAGGTTGCTTAAATGTGAATGTTGAGTTTAGCTCCAGTTAATCTCCGTCTTAGTTCACCCTTCCTACCATAGCTATGTTATGTTTAGAAACCTCAGGTGCTCCATCGTGCTTAGAGATCATGTCTAAACCATTGTGTACACTCAATTGTGCACATGATGAGACAGTGATGACACTAATCAACTAGATTACACTATATTTGGGAGTCTAGGTGTCTTTGATGTCTAAATTGTATAAAGAGTTCATTTTGAGCTTCTCTATCACTAACTTTTATAGGAACAAGACTACGGATTCCAGGAGTTAAGTCTGTGACTGTCCAATTCCAGATGCTGCACTAAGAGGATGATGAAATGAAGCTAAACTCTCAAAATTCAAAGTGAGTAATGTGAGAATAATTTAACAAATACTAATAAAGTTATTTTTATTTAATTTTATGTTTGTAACTTTGGAATATGATATTATCAGTGCATGTTTTGACATCCTTCCATATCACAAAATTATTCATAATCCTTTGCAGTAGTATCGAATAACTCATCTCCTGTTATGTTACAGTTTACAGAAAGATTCATACAGAAAATATAACAATTCAGACATATTAAATAAGCTCTTTTACATTTTATTGACTTGAGAAAAAATTACATTCAAAATTATGAGTTTTGACTAAACATAACCATTTTCTCAAATAAAATTTAGTTAATAAAAATGCATGAACAGAAGTTCCAGAGGAATATATTTTTTCAATTCCATAAACATAATATATAAGGCATCTAACAAAACCTTTTCTTATTAAGTAAAACATAAAAATATATTCAAATTCATATTCATACTATATATTTGTATGATATTTATTAATTAATGTTCTTAATATATTATATAATATATAAAGGAACAGACTTTTACTTACGGAAGAACCAGGGGTGCCAACTCTGATGAAGAACCAAACATTTCCTTTGCATATTTCTTGTCGTGAATTAATGGATTTTCTCTTAATTGCTTTTCAAATGCATTCGGGATTGGCACCAATGCTGTAAAATAGTTGTTCTATATATTATATTGCTTAATATTATTTTTTATAATTAAAAGACATGCAGTCTCTTAACTCTTAATTTTTATTTTGAAAAGTTCATAATTATTAACTAAAAGTAGTCCTTGTTCCATACAAACGAATCGATTCTACCTCATAATGGTACTACATATAATACACTTTTAAGAAAAAACGTGTAATACCTACTAAGCTAAACTCGAGCAAAAAATTACAATAAAAATTTCCCAAAACATTTTATGATGGGCCAGATATAAACAACAAAAATAAATTAAAATATGAAAGAATAAATTACAAGTTAGTGTATAATTGATCAGAAAATGTATGTTCAAGGAGCGTATAGGAACCAATGATGTATTTTTTTTAAGTATTTAAAGAATACAAATTATTTTCATCATTGGGTGCATGTTATGACTACCAAAATTATTGTAAGTGGTATTAATCAATACCATCTACAATGTGTATACTGGAGACGTTCAAAAAAACATGAGGAAAACTGTAAAATTAATAAATTGAATTCCTTTACTAATGATTATTTTCTAGTTATCAGAAGTTTACGGTAATATGTAAAAATACAGATTATGCTTCTAATTATATCATGATTAGAATCTTGTAAACCATTTAGATGTAGTAGCAAACTCTAAATGACTTGCCCTTATATTTGAAAAGGTTTAAAACATGTTTGCACATGGTCACCGTTTTCCAATACGGGGGTTGTTTATTTATTTTTCTTACGGAACACCCTATGCTGGTTTCAGGCATGAAACATCATTTTTAAATTTCTATTCTCTCAAACATTTTTTAATTATCCCAACCAGGATATACAACACATAGAGAGTGAAAATGTTGTATGAGTATATAAATTGTATATAAATAACCTACTGGCCCACTTATAACAGATACCCATATTGGCCATATTTAGTAAAATGTTGGATCTCTGTATCTCGTATTCAGTATTATTGACGATTTCTGACTTCTACGTATCAAAACACATTGGTAATGATTGGTTCACTTAACTTAGTTTCGTAACCTATATGTTAGGTTCGTTATCCACCTGAGGAAGATACCAGTTTCCATATCTCGAACAGTGTTTCTGTATTGTATCTGTTACGGTACACACGTCTAACAATTCACATTTTTGTATGCTTCCAGGAAGATGGTATTATAAGAGAAAATTCTTCCAGTATTTCTTCCAATACGTATATTTTCTGGTTTATGCTTCCTCCAAAACCTAACATTCACTATTTCATATATATGCAGATGCTAATATTTCCTCTGTAAAACTCAATTTTTAAAGGTTCTTTTACTTAAAATCTAATTTTTTTTTGTAAAAGCACTGTTTAACTGAATTGATCAATCAATATATGCTATAATACTTTTTAAAAATTATAATTTAAGAATTTCTGTAACAATAAGACTAAATAATTTATTGTCAAATAAACATGTAATTTTTATATAATAAATAAATTACTTTATATGTTAACGCAAAATGATGCAGCTATTTTTGTAGTTATTTGATTTCCTTATTAAATTTAATACACACACCATAAGATAAATTTTTTATTCTAAAATTCATAATACATGAGAACCATAATGATGTATGATAAAAGCATTTTAATTCAAGCTGAAATTTCATTATTTATAAATTTATTTCAAATTTCTTTTCAATGTTTTACCTTCGACACACAAGATACATCAAAAGCATCACATAATCGGACAGCAATATTTTATTTATCGTAGACGGAAACGAGACAAATCATTCAGCAAATTTATCAAAACAATGCAAAGGTCAAAGATAAAACAGCTGTTGCAATGACCAAACACTGTGCTTACATTGATATTCACATTCCTTACAGCTGTTCTTTGGTTTAAAACTAATAACTTCAGATTGTCCCTTGACCTCAACTCAATTGGGTCTTCAGTTGTAGATTGCGTAACTTTTCAACTAAGAATCAAAATCAAGGCCTCTACAGAAGCAATTGGTAAATCGATTTTGGTGGCATCAATGAGGTATATTTCTTTTCACGGAATAAAGTATTCATATTTTTACCTGAGATAATGTGATTTAAAAATACGATTATAAATAAACTGGCTGATGAATTTAAGAATCGATGTAACTAAAGAACAACCTCTTTACTGCCATTTTAGAGAGAAATTCTATTTAATTTTACAAAATACTACTACTGTCAAACATATATTATTCTTCAAACATATTGCTTTTAAAACTTTTGTTTTATGACCTTGTTTAATGGTTTTATGAATGATATTTATCAAATAAGATGCAAATTCCTATTGAAAGAAAATAGTCTCCTTAGTTTCATATGACGTTCTACACTTCTTGGCCCCATAGCCCAAACCTATAATTCTTATATGAAATTTTAAATGTGAATTCCAAACAATAAGACAATTTGGAATCACCATGAAAATATCCAATTATTTCTTGTCTCATTCATAACTTTTGAACACAAACCTTCAACACATTAATTACACACACAAATAGTTTTAGAAAATTAGACAAATGAGAAGACTAAATTCAGCTGATTTGTGGAATGGTTATAACATTTTAATAAGATAACAAATTTCATAAAAAAGGTTTATCAATTTTACAGATTTCCTCAGTTACGCTGTTCTATTCAGCGAAATCAGTTGAACTCTCTCTCCCTCCCCCTTTCTCACACGCTGCTCTCTCCCACCTCTCCTCCCTCTCTCCCCCCTCGCTCTCCCTCTCTAGCTTTTAATTAAATTATAATTTTAATTAATTTTATAAATTTGACATGTTTTATAATATTATGATGAAAAAATATAGGATAAATTACGCATATCATACAATTCTGTATAAGTTTGTTAAAATGATGATAATGAGAAACTATTGAATTGAGTTGAACCAGTATACTTATATATAAAAGTAGTTACCAATGATTTCGCAAGCAATTTTTCAATCAACATCCGTAGGACTCGTAGTGAAAACAGAAAGCACTTATGATGTAATCTGCCTGAGCCCTGTGATATTTTCAAATGTAAGTAGGCATATATCAGGTATAGCCTACATGTTATATGAAGAAAGTTATAAGGTTGATCATAAGCTCAAAACAACTGCCAAAAATCGTTCCAAGCTCACAAAGTTCTCACAATGCCACCACTGTATATTATTTAGGTAATTTTACTAGTGGTCTTTTCAAATAAACATACATTTCGAGATTACCACCAGTACAACAGTAGAAATGTCTCAACTTTCTCACTTCCTATTCTTAGCTTAAAATATTGCCGAAAGTGGTACCAACTAACGTTGTCACGGTGTTTCAATAGCTTGCCAGATCACATCAAGAAAGAGATATCCTATTCTCTAAAAACAGTATTCTCATAAATATCAACCAACCTTGTGGATAGAAATTGGGTGGCAACGAAAACAGATTACAAAGGCCGGTAGTTGACGCTTTTTGATTGAAGAAGGTTTCCCAGACCTACATAGCTTTTTTATCGGCGCGACAAGATAAACTCAACTGTAGCGTGAAGTATATTTCATCCGAGCCAGTTGAAATAAGAGCCAATCGCAATAAATACAGTCTCTTAATCATCCCTAGCTTTTGTATGATGTACTATTTTGAGTAATATAGTCATGAGTACCAAAAATGTGAGTTACAGTTTTAAAAATATTTTTAAAGCTAAACAAATTGGTTTGACGCCATTTTAACAATATTTACTAAAATATTAACCAAGCAGCTTAGGACTGAGAGAAATTAGCTTTAGATCATATCTTCATACCTGAAGAAAGATAACACTCAGAAGTATTCTTTAAAGAACAAGAGATGAACTGGAAATGTATTAAAACTATATTTTAAACCAGGTAATAAAGATAATGAATCAAATTTAATTTAATAGTTTTTTTCTCTAATGTAATGAAGAGTCACCACAGAACTCACTGTAGTAAGGTTTGTAACGTTTATCCATCATTGATTCTGATAATATCAAATAGTAAAAAATTGCTGATAAAAATGTGGTATGATCTTCCTTACACGTTTTCCTACATTTTGGAATCAAAATCTGGTAATGTCGTCCTTTAACCCTGTCCAAACATTCAGGTTAATGAAGGGTATCGAAATAATCTGTATGACTACAAATAGGGTGTGTCCCAGAGGTCTCTGTCGGTCATTGCAATGAACTTGGAATATCTAATCATTTACATGACCATCATACGTTATTCATCATTGAAGCAAACAAATGTCACTCTTAAGTGTTTACAAGCGATAGCTTAAGTGGTTTATCTTTGATTACCACTCGGTTGTGTGACGTAGAGTGAAATATCATAGAATATAATACTTTTTATTTATTCAAGTAGTAGTGGTATTTACTCTAAAGTTAGGGGCTAGTTAGGGGCTCTTACATTTTTAAGCGCCTTTTATACTAAAACAAACTTCAGTGAGTGTTAGTTGTTCCCTTAAGAACAATATTAAGATAAACTCGGTGAATGCACAATTTTATTTAAAATTTAAAAGTGTTTCTTGACTAAAAGCAGTCAATATTTTGGGTACAAATATCCACACACTTATTTAAAATATAAGAAGAAAATTATTAAAATAGGAGATGTAACAAATCATAGGTTCTGGGTATACAACAATAGCTAACTCCAATTCCATATGGGATAGGCTAATCTTAGTACATTTTGTTCTATCAACTACGCGTAGAATCCATGTGTTCTGAGTCCCAAATTCACTAGAAAAACAGAGGTGATTCTGCAGATCAGTTATTGCAGTGTCTGTAACAAACTATGAGTGTCATGTGTCCAGCCTAGGTCTTCAATATTACGTTAAATATTGATTTCAAACGATTTTTTGGGAACATTTATTTTACTCGTTCTTATTCTTTTGCTTGAATTATTTGATGGAAAAAGACTTTAATGGATCAAATCAGTTTCTTTTTTTTTACAATTTCCCTCTTTGGAGAATTACAGTAAAACACTGTTTAGCTGATTTACTGTTACCATAGAACAAAAATTGTTTGTTTTTTTTTTATATTTAAATCTTGCAATAAATATGCACTTTTATCAATTGTTTGTAATGCATACCCGAATGTTATAATTTCCTTACACTTATGAAACGTGTATAGTAATAATATTATAGTTAGTTCCCCCCCCCCCCCCACCCCCCCCCCCCCCCACCCCCCCCCCCCCCCACCCCCCCCCCCCCCCACCCCCCCCCCCCCCCACCCCCCCCCCCCCCCACCCCAGAGGTGAAATTATTTACACAACTTGTTGCAATCTAAATTCCAAAAATATACAAAATGTTCCTAATTTAATTCTGAGTTGAAAACACATCACATAAACTTCTATAAAAGTAAAAACACTAACACTGAGAACTTGAAAATTGAAAAAATAGTACATGGGGAAATTTGGACTATTATTGTAATACTTCAAATTTTCATTGTTTTTTCTCAATAAACCACTCATAACTGTTTATTATTTTGGTTGAAATAGAAGCATAAAAATTATCTAATGTATAACAAAAATTAAAACCATGAGAAAAAAAATATAACTCTTTATATACATATCTACATTACTCAAAAATACATTTAGTCCGACTCAGATCCTGACTCCTCTGCTCTTCTCATCCTCTTCCTTCACTTCTTGTAGGTCTTACACGGTGTTCTAAGCCGCTATAACATGTTGGGTGCACTCCACATTGACATCCTGGACACCAGTAATCTACTTCTGGATGATTTTTGAGGAGTTGAACAGACAATACATTTCCTGAGTTTTACCCCAGTAAGTCTCACCAGATTGTGCCCTACATCACCAGCTGGACCAGGCAGTATATCAATTGGGAAGAGGATTATTTTGTTGTTGTGGCAATTCCTCATCTACAAGTGATTCTATTATGTTTCACCGTGAAGTTTGTGTCGAGTCAAAGGTCTGTCAGTATTGTTCTTGTAAAGTATGTAAGCGTTCAAAAGTGCCATGTCAAGAAAATTTATCAAACAACTTTTTCCAGTATTTTTTTGTAGTTCTTGAGCTAGATAAATGGTAGGATAGACTTGTCCTTTGCATCAACTCCCCCCATATTCAAATTATATTCTCCTATGAGTTTAGGTTTTGATTGCTTCAATAGCACTTTTTTTGCTTTTTGATCAAATACATTTCTCTGCGACAAGTGCAGTTGACAGCAAGTATACAGGCTTTCTTGTTCTTTTTTTTGTTTGTATCCAACTAGTAGTGTTTTGTCCCGTCTGTAATAAATTGTTTCTGTAGGTGCTAATTTAGTTTGAATAAGGTTTTTGGATATGTCTTTGGATCTTTTATTTATGGTGCCAGTTATGTAAGTTTGTCTTTCCAAAAGTTTTTTCAGCCAAAGGTATTTTAGTATAGTAGCTGTCGGTGTATAGGTGGTAGTATTTATCCAGTAGGTTTACATTTTGTTCATAATATGTAGTACTACTTTCTACATGAAAAGGCAGAATTAGAATCATCTTGCAAAAAACTCTTTACCACTGTATAGCTCAGAGTGCAAGACATAGTTTGTACGGCTATCACAGAGTTCAAATTTCTTGATTCCAAAATCTAGCGTGGCGTTTATTGGGAAGATATTGTATATATGAACAACGGTTCTTCATACCGGACCATTGACTCATCCAAACATATGTTTTGAGAAAGGTATAAAGTATCTTTTGAAGCTGTCATTCATCGCATTGTACAATGGCCTAATTTTATACCACGGATCGTGGCCTGGCTGTCCTTTAGGTATGGAAATTATAGAACTGACATGAAAACATGATCGGATGGATTCAAATCTATTGATAGGCATTACTTCTGAAAAAAAAGGACATTTTTTGGGATTTTGAGGTTGACCAGTAATGTGCATAGTTATTTCTGAAAGGACAGACCCATGTTTATAAGCAACGCGATGTATCGCTTCATTTCAATTTTTGTTACATCAATCCATTTTCTAAATCTACTTTGTGGGGTTAGGGTACCAAGAATTTCTTTTGTTAGTCAACTGTAACTGAGCATAATTGTTTGTTTCCTTTACAAGTAAATTCCAAAATGGTATCTGTGAAAAATAAAAAAAAAATAAGTGAGAGGTAAGCTATTTCTTTGTGGTAAATTTCTCGGTCCAGTATGTCTTTGTTGAAAATTAGATTCAATGTCCATTGGGGATTCAGGTGGATAGATATGCAACCAATTTATAGATTGCTGTGGTGGCTGTAATTGATCATTATTTAGGTTCATTCATCAGAATCATCAGACTGAGGATGAGTAGGCCTGGGCCTATGTTGAGCTGGAGATGAAACATTAGAACATGAAGGTCTTACCAGAATAGTGGTGTTTGTCATCTGAATCTGTTATAAACATTAGTGTCCAAATTAGGATTGTATTCCTCTCCACTTCCAGAAGAATAGTCCATGAACAGAATTATCACTGGGACAGTCATCTAAGTCTGTTCCAATGTCACCTGATGCGGTTACTTACATCACCATCACTCGCGTCACTAATCTCTTCATCTTAAACAGTGCCTAATCGCACTAGAACGGCTAAGTTCACTCATAATAAAACACACACTAATATAACAAACGATAATAACAGCCAAGACAATAAACAAACATGTACCGACAACAATAACAACAAACCAAAACGACTACAGCTGAAACGGCACAGTAACTGTGGCAGGCGGCGGCGCGGCGTAGTGCAGTAGCGGTGCGGCGCGGCGCAGTCCAGATCAGCTGATTGTTACATCCCCTCTACATTCCAAAGACTTCCAAACATCGATTCCAGATATGCTGGTAGGAAGGAAATTTCTTCCTCTTTCGTACTATATAAAGTACGACACTATCACATATCTCGTTATAGTTGTATTTTGACGATAACTAACGATCGCACAGTGCGACTCTATCAGTACAGGCGGGTCTAATTGAGTCGCACTATGCGATCTTATCAGATGGAGGGTTAACCAAACCCTCGCACTTTTTGGGTGTTTGCTAGAATTTGTGTAAGGAGAACACAAATGTCGCATTTTACAAAGATTTACATAAAATTGTAAAAAAATTAAGATAAAAGAAACAAAATTTCCCATATAAAGAATTAAATGTTAAAACTACAACAAATATCAGATTCTAAATGTGTTTTGTACCAAAAAAACCTTCTTGCTTTCAAAATGTACAAAATCTTCAAATTTTTAAACTGAAAAAAAAAAATGAAAAAAATCTTATATGCATCAGATGCTTATAAATTACATTATATTATAGCCTGTTTCAATAGCCAAAACGAATAGCTCATTCAACCAAATAGCAATAAAATTGTATTTTTTATGAGTTTTATCAATTTCTTGCCATTTTTACGTGTTTAGTAGGATTTTTTTAAGAACAAAAACATTGCGTATTACATAAAAGATACTTAAAAATTTTTTAAAATAGATAAATTAATGAAATAAAATTTTACAAGTAAAGAATTACAGTTTCTTTACAACTAGACCAAATACCATAGATTATAATTCTGTTTGATTCTAAAAAATATTTCTTGTTTTCAAAATTTACAAAAAGAATTTTTTATAGTTTTATTCCGGAAATAAAAAATTCTTATATACCTCACATGCTTATAAATTAAAGTATATTGTAGCCTGTTTCATTATCTAAAAAATAATAGCTGTCAGCCGAATAGCAATAAAATTGGACTTTTTGCGAGGGTTTGACTAAACCCAAGCTTTTTTTGCATATTTAATTGGATTTGTACAAGGAAGTTAGGCGCAAGAATATTGACTGGCAAATTAGTTAAATCAACTTTTACTTCATACAGGGTGTTCATTTGAAAACTTAAGCTCGTATTAAAAGGACTTATAGCCTAAGTATCAAAATTCTGTAAACGAGTGTTATGACAACAAAAACAAAATTATTTTCAAAATAGGGGTGCTCATCCCCACGCCCCCCCGTACCCAAAGCCAACATTTTGAAATGGCAATTAATACCTTGTGACACATGAAATTGAAGCTCATAAAAAAATGCTGTATTTTGGTAAAAAAAATTGAAATCGGCCAAGCCGTTTGGTATCAGCAGCCAATAATATAATTTCTTACACAACAATTATTAGTCTACAAACTACTGCTAATAACACAATTACTTACTGAATACAATGATATTGCCAAAAAGCACATGGTTTTTTTTTTGTAATATTAACATAATTACTAATTTCGCTATCAGTATTTGTAAGTAAACAGGACAAGCAAGTGTCTTATCACTCTTTTATCTTTCTTATCTACAGTATTGTTGGAGGCTGGTCCTGTAAGCGACTATCTCTCGGCATGTTTCAACACACCAAACATTTGGGAATGCAGTTTCATTTGTTTAGTGACAGTGGTGTGTGTGTTGTACGTCTTGCTTCACAAGGAAAATGGTTTACAGCCTTCAAGACAGAGTGGATATTATTTTTATCTTTGGATCCAAGAATAAGTGTGCGAATAGAACTGCTAACGCATTCAACACACTACATCTTGGAAGGAACGTGTCAGGTAGGTACATCATAGATTTAGTAACAAAATTTACTGAAAGTGGTTCAGTTAATAGCAAGAAAATGTCTGGTAACAGAGTCGTTGATGAATTATCTAAAATTGAAGTGAATCATAATGTTGTTGAAAACCCTAATACATCCATTCGTAAACTTGCTGTTGAAGCTGGATTATCTGTTGGTTCAGTTTATAAAGCATTGAAAATTAACAAATTTCATCCTTACAAATTCCAAGTTTGTCATGAACTTAACCCTTCAAGTGCCACATACCCACTCCCTTAGTGCCACAGCTTTTTTGGCGTTTTACAGTTCACTTTTTAAAAATTGTATAAAATACAATTTTGTAATTAAATTGTTCATGTTATATATCAATGTATTCACAAAACAATAAGGAATAAAAGAAGTATAACAGTATTGTATTTACCTTCTGTCTGTTCAGGTATGTAGCCCTCCAAAGTGAAAAAAATTCAAAATTTTGTCATGTCCTAACATCCACTACTCAAAAATTAACTATGTATACAAAAACACAGTTTCAAAATAGCCATATTATTCCAAATTTAATAAGTTTTACAAATATATACGCTTTGTTCATATTTAACCTGTTGACGAGTGCGGACGGCATTTGTCGTGCCGTTGACGGTCCATACTGAGTGCCTCATTGACCAGTGACAGACTTTTAAGGAGTAAAATAAAAAAAAAACTTTTAAATGTTAATAAACTTGTTTATTATAGTTTATATGTATATAAAAAAATACATTGTAGATTGTTAAAAGCAATAATCTCGTTTTAAAACTTTGCTAGTGTGTGTGTGATACTGCTTAATACAAGGATATATACAAAGGGCGACCTTATATGTTGAACATTCATAGCTGGTTTCTTTTCTTCTTTGTCCAGTTCGAGTGGTGTGTTTGCACACATAGCACTGCCTGAGTAGTTTACGCTTCTTTGTGTCATTCTGGGGGAGTGGTCTTATAAAATGGCGACCTTGGAGGCGTAGCGGGTATTGTGTCCCGCCTCCGTAAAATAGTTTTAAAAATTATCACCAGGTGTCACTACTATACAGGACTAGCAACACTGTACAGCAACACTATTAGGAACAACTGAAAAGTTCCAAAAATCTCCGCTAGACGTCACACTAAGTCAGTGAGAACGAACTGACAGTCATTAGTCTGCAACGGAAAATGCCGTGCTCCCTCATATGGGACCAAACGGCATATGCCGTGCCCACTCATTTGGGTATGTTTTGTGGCACTCGTCAACAGGTTAAAATAAAAACCTAACTATAAAATTGAAAGAATCACAAGTATATACACAATTTTTTCCTGTGTTTACTCGGAGTCGCTGCTTTGTGATGCCTTTCTTTTTCTCTCAGGCCTAAGGGGTCTACAGAAATGTTCTAATAAGTGGAAACATTCCATATGCACACCTGTATTACAGCCAGGGCACCAAAATCTGCTTTGGTCTTTTTTTGCTTTAGCAAACTGTGCACTGGCGTAATTTGACCCTAACTTGAAAGTTCATTGGGGTCCGGTTCGTACTCTTCACCACTGCCACTTGAAAAATCACGAAGTGAAATGTCTAAAGGTATATCAGCTTCAATGTCACTTGCATCGTTTTCACTAGATACATATTCATCTAAAACATCCCGAATTTCACTAGAATGTTCCAAAGTATCACGACCCATGTTTGTAAAATCACACAACACCGCAGTCAGCTGTCAGCAGTACACAGTTGTAACGTATCGTCAAAACAAAGTATGACGTAATGCACTGCCTCCACAATTATGCATTGTCGCGATTATATGTACTATAACAAATCTTCATCTTTAAAATGATACCGAATTTGACTATTTTACTGCCATTGTAATATGAATATAATACAAAGCGCTGTTATATAGTCGTGGGTACGACTTTGGCCGTCATAATAGGCATTAATTAGTCGCGACCGCGACGAAAAGCACTCAGAGGGTTAATGAAGATGATTATGAAGAGGATTGAATTCTGTGAATAAATGAGTGCAATCATTACTAGCAATGAAAATTTTGTGGAAAACAATTTGCTTTAGTGATGAATGTAAATTTTATGTTAACGATTTTATTAATAAACACAATTTTTGATTATGGTCCGACCAAAACCCACATGTATCATTGAAGGATCAACCCAATGGCCTGAAAAAATTACTGTTTAGGCAGGAATACTTGGCGACACTGTTGTTGGCAATATTTATTAAAACTTAAATGGAGAATCATACTTAGATTTGCTAGAAAACACTATTGACCCTCTTATTGTGGAAACACTTGAAAACCAGGTAAATGAAGTGTGCCAGTTAAATTTAGTTGCAGATATGTTTTATTTTCAAAAAGATGCAGCTCCTCCATATTATGCTCTTCCTGTGCAACAATGGCTAGATGCACACTACCTGGATCAATGGATCGGTAGAAGAGGATCAATTGCATGGCCAGCAAGGTCTCCAGACTTAACACCCTTAGACTTTTTTTTGTGGGGTCACTTGAAATCAGTAGTTTTTAAAACACGTCCCTCTGGTGTTCAAGCCTTGAAAAACAGGATCTGCTGAGTGCAGACGCTTAACCAGAGAAACTTTTCGAAAGGTTAGGCAAGAATATGAAAATAGGTTATTTTTTTTAAAACAATGGCAACCAATTTGAACATTTGATTTGAAGTTTGAAGTGATTGAAGGATTTACAACAGTATTCAGTGAGTAATTTTGTTTATTATTAGCAGTAGTACAGTAGTTGTAGACTAATAATTGTGTAAGAAATTACATTATTGGCTGCTGATACCAAACGGTTTGGCTGATTTCAATTGTTTTTTACCAAAATACAGCATTTTTTACGAGCTTCAATTTGAAGTGTCACAAGGTATTAGTAGCCATTTCAAAATTTTTACTTTGGGTACGGAGGGGGGAATGGAGGTGAGCACTCCCATTTAGAAAATATTTTTGTTTTGTTTCCCCAATTAATACTATACACTCCTGTTTCCAGAATTTTGATACTACAAGTATTTTAATACGAGTTTGAAGTTTTCAAATGAACCCTGTAAATTATCATAACACTTATTTCACAAACTTACTGGAATTAACTTACCTAATGGGTAGAGATCATGGGTCAGATCCCAAGCACGCTGCTGGGTCTGTTGTATTCTCTGCAGAGCCTCGTGCCTAGATTTGCGCTCTCTTTGCCAGGTTGTCTGCCTGTGCGTACGCTTTGCTGGTATCGACACATTGGCAAACACAGGTGAATTCGCATGCCCATTGGGCTCAGTCTTCACATCTCGCTCTCCCCAAACACTGCCACTTTGATTGTTCACAACCATCTTTTTACGTTTTCCCATAATTTTGTTGCGCGCAATATCAGCTTGCAATCTATTCATTGTTTTTGAGCTCCCTTCTAAGTTTTGAACGACTTTATTCACTTTGATAAACGGCCTAGAAGGGAGCTCGATCGTCTGGCCACCTTGAGTGGTCAACCGTTCAGCTAACGTCTTGACCTTCCCCATGTCAGAGTTCCGATCCATGCACACCATGTTAACCCCGCTTTTGTTCACAACTAGCTGATTTGATCTGTTGGACACTAGAGGAACTAACTTTCTCGACAGAGTCAAGTTGTTGCCTCCAGGATAAAGGCTTAACACTTGTGGTTCTGTTTCTGTAAAAGTATATGGATCGTCAGAGTCAATATATTCACTTTTAATAACGGTTCCTGGCTTGATGATGTGATTTGAAACTGACTGAACTGGTTTCAATTTCTTGACAACAGCAGCAGTTTGTAAACGAACACGAGCCTTTGAAGACACTAAATTATTTTTCATAATTGCTTCAATCTTCCCTTTCTTGCAACCCTTGCGATCCCTTTTGGGAGCTTTACCAGCAGATGAAACCGGGATATGTCCATTGCACCTGAAATAATGTGTTTGTTAGTAAAACCAGAGATTCAAGAGTCTGCTGCAATAAAATTACCTTGAGTTTTTTTCATACACAAATTTCAAACCTCATGCACCTTTATGTTTAGTCATAGAATTGTGAGAGATGTCTCACTTTAAAAATATAATTAATATGCATCCAAATGTTTTTTTTTATTTTTTTATTTTGATTGGTTATTCAGAAAAAATTTCAAACTTTGATGTACTTCATCGTTTAAATATTCAATAAGTATACACTTATAAAAAAACTTAAAATCGTTTGGATACATATAATTATGTATGAAATGAGACACTTTCCATACCACTAAAATAAAAATAAAAGTGTAAAACTGCACGAGGTTTAACATTGTTCTTATGGAGAAATATTCAAACTCATTTAACTACAGCCTTAGTAGTTAAATCTATTAATCCACTCATGTAGGATTATTCATCTTCAACAAACCATATTACCTCAATAAATAAGAATTCAGTAACCCAATGCAGAAGAAAGGAATAAGATAGTGTTGAGTTAATACTTGGATGTTGTGGGGATGCTAATGTGTTCCAGAGCTAATGGCTTCACACCATCTTTGTGATAACTGATGTGTCTACTGCATTGCCACTTACAGAAAACCTAACAAATTTGTTATTCTTGCTAATAATTTTGAAGACTGTGAAAGGGTATTCTTAAGAAAACTTAATGTGAATGGTTGTATACTGACACAATTCTGATTAACCCTTTGACTGGAGGGTTTTTTCACAGTAGTCATATCCCAAAAAGTGAGTTTTGTTTTCTTATACTTGGTTTGCTACAATGAATATGCTATTATTATTATTCTCTTTGTTACATTAAATAAGTTTGTTTTGTATCTAAATAATAATTAAATACTAAAAACTCATAATACAATAAATTAATCTGTTTATGATTTTTTATATATACTTAATTAGAAGGGGTATAAAAAGATATTGATCTTTTTATTTTACTAAGCATTGGCTTAGTAAACTTTATAGCATCGAAATAAGGAATAATGTACTTAATATCATGTAGTTATATTTATGTGAAAGGATAAAAATAATTCTATCAGATTCAAATATATGAGGCATGTTTTTAAAGTAAGTACAGTTTTAAATTACGCCGCCACAGCGCTGCAGTTGCCGTTTAGCGCATGCGCGTAGTGTAGCTACATCAGTTGGGAAGCCACAGACACCATTACGACGCCGTTTGATCGAGTCTTCGTTTGTTTACGTGGTTTTAAAATGCCGCTGACTATCGAGAATCCCGCCGACTGTGAAGTGCGTGCTGTGATTCGTTTTCTCTGTGCTAAAGGCTTAAAAGCAATTGACATTCATCGTCGAATCATTGAAGTTTATGGTGAAAACATTATGAGTGAAGGAATGGTGCGGATATGGGTTAGGGCCTTCAAAGATGGCCGCACAAACGTTCATAATGAGGAACGAAGTGGGCGACCTTCAGTCATTACCGATGATCTCATTCAAAAAGTGGACTGTAAAGTGAAAGAGAACAGACAGTTCACAATTTCGTCCTTAGCTGAAAAATTTCCTGCTGTATCAAGAAATGTTCTCTACGAAATTGTGTCTGAACGTTTAAATTATCGGATACTGTGTTCACGGTGGGTACCGAAAATGTTGAATGATGAGCACAAAACCAAACGATTGGGCAGTGCATTGAGCTTTCTCGAGTGTTACAGTAACGAGGGCGATGATTTTTTTAAGCCATATCGTTACAGGCAATGAAACGTGGGTAGCCTACGTTCACCTGAATCAAAACAACAGTCAATGGAATGGCGGCATTCAACATCCCCTAGGAAAGTCAAATTCAAGCAAACAATTTTTTCCCAGAAAATCATGTGCACTGTCTTTTGGGACAGACAAGGTGTGTTGTTGGTCAATTTTCTGCCTCGCGGTGAAAAGATTAATGCAGCCCCGTATTGTGAAACTTGAAAAAAATGCGCCGCACAATTCAAAACAAAAGGCGTAGCATGCTGAGTGCAGGTGTCGTTTTGCTCCACGATAATGCTCGTCCACATTCAGCAAATTGAACGCAAGAGCTCATCACTTCATTTGGCTGGGAACAACTTGACCATCCTCCATATAGTCCCGATCTAGCGCCTAGTGACTACCATTTGTTTCTGCACTTGAAGATGCATTTGGCGGGTAAGCGTCATTCCAATGATGAAGAAGTAAAAACGTCTGTGCAACAGTGGTTGTCCAGTCTGGCAGCAAGCTTCTTTGACAACGGCATACAAAAGCTGGTCCCAAGATACGACAAGTGCCTTAATAATAATGGAAATTATGTAGAGAAGTAGAGGAAAGAATGCTCTTTCAGGTAAATAAAGTTTTGTTTGAAAAATTTACTTGTTGATTTTTTTATATCAAAACTGTACTTACTTTAAAAACATGCCTCGTATGTAGTCTAATGTTTGTTTTAGAGTCCCAGAACACCCTTAATTTAACACTTTTTGTTGATGATACAAGTGTCCTCCTAATCAATAAAAAAACTTACTGAATTATAAAATCAATATTTTTATGCTTAAAAAGTGGTTTGAACAAATGTACTTTTACTAAATGAATCTAAAACAAACATTTGAAGCAAGACAAAAATCAAATAATCAATTAAACAGTAATAAATATAACCCTTCTTGTACTAATACATTTCTAGGAACATTAATTGATCATACAATAAATTTTAAAGAACACAACCAAATTGAAAGTCATAAAAGTGTTTATTTCTCCTACATCAAATCTGTTTTAAAATATGAAATATTAATATGGGGATCCTCAACAAGCTCAGAAAACACTTTTAAAGCTCAGAAAAATGTAATGAGAGCAATACTAATGGCGATAGATAAATAGAGCTAATTACTGACAATCAGGAGAAAATTGTAACTTTGCCTTGTTTTTTAATTGCATACAATTCTGTGTAAAACTTAAAGATGTGTTGATTGAAAACTGTTACTATAGTGTTACGATGTTACTATTTAAATATTTTTTTAACTATAAATAAGCTAGAATTTATAGTTTTGTCTGATATTAGTATTAATTATAGTATTAGTATTTTATCTTTTGACGATGCACCGGTCTGTTTTAC
This sequence comes from Homalodisca vitripennis, assembly GCF_021130785.1. Taxonomy (NCBI): domain Eukaryota; kingdom Metazoa; phylum Arthropoda; class Insecta; order Hemiptera; family Cicadellidae; genus Homalodisca; species Homalodisca vitripennis. Next base: position 143,928,459 of record NC_060207.1, read on the forward strand.
ATTGTTTGTAAACCTGTCACACATTTCTAAGATCTTTTATCTTTATCTGTACCATACAATATTATCAAACTTTGTAGCTTTAAAATATTAAAGAAAATTACTTTGGCTGACAAAAACATACAATCCAAGCCGAAAAGTTTTATGCTGTAGACTGAGACTAAATAGACATACATGTTAACTGTGAATTTGTAAAAAGTTATTTCTTTTACATTTTTGTATGCATGATATACAAATCAGATGACAAAATAAACTAATAACAAAGTGTTACTTACACTAAAATAGAAGCATACAACAGAGAAAAATCACATAAGACAGTCTATAGTAGATTAACCTCTAGTCTTCATGAAATAAAGAACTAATCTTGGTGCCAAACAAAATACAAGTCCAGCTCCTATAGGCACTTGCCACATTGCTTGTTCATAATGCTGTCAACCAAAATAAACCATCAGCTGATTTAGTAAAGTAAGTGCATTACCAGTCATCAAAAATCCAACCATACCAAAAACGTTCAATGAATTATAAAAATCAGAAACTCATAGAACATATAAATGTTGTCATTGAGTAAAAAATTACTAGAGTTACAAAAACAACAATAAAGTAATATGCATGAAGTGCCAACAGGCCCCCGCTGCACATCACTAGTGCATACGCGAAGTGCCCGCAGCACACGTGTTAACTAAATTAAGCAATTAGCAAAACAGGATCGGACTACTGTTTTAAAGTAATTTACCTTGAACTGCTGATGCCACCTAAATTGAACATGTCTTGAGAAAGCGCATCCTGCATTCCCTTTTATATATGGCTAAAACTTAGCCAAATGCTGATCTTGGAATCTTCCAATCCTTCAGACCAGCCAGGGGCCATGCTATGATATGAACTCGGTGATCTGTTCCTGGAACAATGAGTGAATTGTTAGTCAAGATAGAAGAAGGTAAACAAACTTCTTCATGCACAACACAAATACTATAAGTAATTTATTTCTTTTTCATTGCTTGTTGGAAAACTATAACTCTTTTAGAATCATGTGTATGTATTTTTAATCACTATACTGAAAAATCAAAACAACCAATATTGTATAACTTTTTGTTTTGTAAGGCCTTTCGATAGCAAGACTATCTTCGTCAACGCCTGGTCTGGACTCCAAGCAGCTTTTGAGTATATATGAACCTTTTTCTTCCATCTGTTCTTTATTTTTTGTATGTATTAATACCTCCCCCACCTGATGTAGAAGATAGATCTCAATCAAATGTCCGAAATCCTGTAATCCTTTCAAAACTTCCATCAATCGTCAATAACAAACTTTAAACAAAGAATCTTGGTGTGCTTAGATTTTTTAATAATTTCAGGTTTTCTTTTCATATGGTGTGTCTAGTATTAATAAAGTGGTTTGTAACTACAGATATCTTCTCTTAAATTTAACGTGAGACCAATTCCTTTCAGTCTTGTATGAATTTTTCTTTTTGTTTGTCGTCCAATTTATTTCTTATTGCAGTCATCACATTGTATTTACTATTGAAAGGTCTCACAAAATAAAAAGTTATACAATATTGGTTGTTGTAAGTTTTCAACATAGTGATTAAAATAAGGAAAACCAATATAAGCTCCATTTTCAAAGTGTGTTAGTATCTTTTCCAACTGTATGTCAACAGTTTTTGCTATTTCATATAATACTTTTCTGTCACTAAGGAAAAGATCATAATAAACTAGAGTTCTCCAGAAAGGAACAAACATTCGAGACTAACTTGGCAGTGGGTGGGGCTAGAGCTTCCATCGTGGAGTTAAAACTTCCTATGTTCAGTACACATTGAGCTGTGGTAGTGGACAGTTTATCTCTCCTACTTTTCTAACTATGACTATTTAAAATGTTCACTGCAAACATAGATTGAAATCCATCATCAACTTTGTGACGTTTATGTGAATGGAATAAAAAGTGAAAGCATAGTGAAGCAGTGGTGTATTGATTTTTAAGATGGTTGCACCAATATTAATGACTAGCATGGTTACTTAAAGAGTTGTTGAATCAATAAAATTAACTAGTGAAAATTGCTGTTTCACGATCTCTGAACTTTTAGAACATTTCCCTCAGATTTCACAAAGATTAGTTCATGAAATTGCTATGGAAAAGTTTGGCTACCACAAATTTTGTGCCAGATAGGTTCCTAAAATCCTTAGAACACCACAAAAACAAAGGCTTGCTACATCGTTCAATTTCTTGAAGATTAAGAAAACTTCTAGGTTGTTATCTTAACTGGTGATAAAACATAGGCAAAACATGTTAACCGTGAGACAAAAACAATATGTATGGAATGGGAACACAGAAAATTTTAGAAAAAAAAAAACAAGAAAATTTCTACAAAATTCCATCAGCCAGAGAGTTTATAGTAACTGTTTTCTAGCACAATAATCAATACAGGACATGATTCTGGTTGATTCCTTGAACAAGACTCAACAATCAATGCAGATATTTATTGTAAAACACTACAGAAACTACAGCGAGTGATACAAATTAAAACTATTGCTTTTTCACAACACTTCATGTCAACTCACAGACAATATTACCCTTGGGATGATTTTGTATGGGAGATGTTTGATCGTCCTCCATACAGCTCAGATCTAGTGACAAATGACTACCACCTATTTCCGGCGATGAAAACCTGGTTCATAATGCAGCGTTTCGATAGTAACCCCAACTTCTAGCCAGCTTTCAACGGTGGTTAAAATCTTGGGTGGTGGATTTTATTGAAGTTGAAATCAAATGTGTCTACAATAACGAATATCTAAATTTGACCAGGAGTTACATTGAAAAATAGCTAAGAATGTAGCTTTCAAATTTATAAAATAACAATATTTTCTTTCACTTTGTTAATTTTTTACATTGTTACATAACAACTGTTATTTTCTTAATAGCCCTCATATTATGTGTAGTGGAACAATAGCAACAGAGTGCAGGGGTTTCTTAACACTTGTAAAATCTCTTTGGACACATTTTACAGGTCACAATAAAACCTTGTGTTCCTAGGATATTCCTAGGATAACTGAATAGTTCCTTCAAGCAAGTGTGGCAACCACTACAACCTCTGGTCCAGGTTGCAGAGTTCAGTACCACCAACCAGCACTACTTCTGGTCAAGGAGGTCTTTTAATTCAATATTTATTCCACAAGTTTATTATTAAAATTGTTCAATTACAAACAAATCTACTGATTTATTTTTCCTTTTCATCATACCAAGCTCTTCCTTACCATGCTGTTCCCTCTACTGTTTTTGAAATATTCTTCTCAATATTCTGTCACCTAAATCAATGTTTGATCCCTGGTTATGTCCTAATCAATTTGGTTATATCCTCCAAAGTATCTTCACTTTCCAGAATTTTTCCAATCACACTTCCTGCATTAACCCTTTTACTGCCGGCCATTTTTTTTATCGTACCAGTCAAAATTGCCAAGGGGGAAAATCGCTGTTGTGCATTCATTTACAAAAAAATGCTGTATCTTTTTTATTTTTCATTAGATTTGCATGAATTTTTACTTTATTTACTCGTATTTAAATGCTGTTTTTTAAATAATAAAAAGAAATTTTTATTTGAAACAAACTCATTATTTAATTTTAAAAATTATGTAAATAAAAAATAAATAAAAAAATAAAAATTGTGTTTGGCATCTGATAATTTTATTTTTAAAATTATACTAAAATTTTGAGCATGATATCATTATAAACTAGAGCAATTGCTTAGAACATATACCAAATTTGAAGGTGCTACCTTGAAACATAGCTGCACTATGAGGATTTTCCCAAAACTGGTAGGCCTCCTCTAGGCCTACCAGTGGAAGTTGAAGGTAAACTTATCTGTGCCATATCCCCCTCACTATCTAATAACTCCTCATTATCTGATGGTAAGATAAAGTCAGGATCGTCATCAGTGTCATCCACATCACTTTGATTGTCATCAATAGCCCTAACACTAATATCAGAATCGTTCTCGGCATCTGAATCTGACAAATTCTGAAGGAAATCGTCACTCAGTTCGTCTTGCACTTGTACACCACCATCGATTAAACTGTTAATTATTGTTCCCTCACTCACAGGAGAGTTAGATGTAACTCTTTTACTCATTTTATCCTTGATCAACAAAAGTAACACTTCAAAAAACTTTCGATAACATTGTAAACAACAACAATGAACGAAGATTTCAGTAATCTAACCCGATCATCTGGTTTTGACAGCTGTCTAGGTAGTTCGTCAATTCTAGTCAAAGACGACGAAAATAGAAATCCAAAGTTCTTCAAATGGCTTCTTTCATTATCCTTTCCTCCTAAACAACCAAAATACCAAATATTTCGGCATTTGAACATAACAGTAGCCAATAACAATAAAAAAAAACAGACGTCCGACATATCGGACGTTGGCGTTTTCGGCAAAAATGCCGACGTCCGATATGTCGGACGTCGGCAGTAAAAGGGTTAAGAACCTGCCACTAAATGCCTGTCTGTCTACTGTACTCAGTGCTTTGGTCTCCTGGCAATATCAGCATTCAGAAATCACAAATATTATCCCTGAAGCAGAATGGCCAAGTTCTGTCAGTTAAAATGCTAATACATGTAATAACATATGAAACAGAGCAATGTGTCTTATTGACTGGACAAAGCACAGGTAAATGCCTGGTAGCAATCTCAGAAGGGTCTCCCTCCACCCCCACAACGTATACGAGGCAATCAGCAGCGTTAAATCAGCCAGCAAAGAGGGGTCAAGGTACTTTTCAGACACACCTTGTATTCATTGTGGGAATAAAACAATCAGGCAATTGTGAATTCTTAATTTGTTTACTATGACAAATTATTAACTGGAGAACAGGATGATTAAGGACATGTCATTGTTATTTGTTACAACAAGAAAACACTATTTTTTTCAAGAACTGGTATTTAAGCTCTTCTTCATATATGGAGTCCTAAAAAATAAAGTTAAGCTTGTAAAAATGTAAATAATTCAAACACATCATGATAAACACACCAAATGTAAACTTTCATATCAAAATCATAACAAAAATAAAACCCAACAATAAGTTAGAAGAAACGCAAACGGAAATCAAGACACAACACAGATGTACTGCTCAAACACAATGCACACACTACAGCAGGTAAAATGAGACTGAACAGGAAGTCCTTCAATGGCATCTCTTATCACCATGACAACCTAGCATAGGATTGGTGAAGAGGGATGGAATGACAGATATCTTGCCTATTGTTTATTCTTATTTCTTTCCTCAAGATCATACAGAGATTTTTTGTTAGATTTTCTGGTTAATTATGAATTGTAATAATTGGTAGCTAAGTGGTCTGACATCAAAAGCAAGTTGACTTCACGGATAGTCTCACAATTTTATATAGAAAGTGTTTTCAAACTTAAAAAAATTTTTCACTATTTATTATGTTAGCCTCATCCCACATCCATTAAAGACAAGTAATGTTGGGAATAATGTTACCTTTACCACTAATCCTTTACTCGTATTGATAATGATGAATGACTTATAAGGGAAGCATTAGCAAGACTTATCAGCCGCAGCACATCACTTATTTGACAAAATCATTATAATATTGAATTTCCTAAAAATACCACTTTGTTGTAAATAAAAATTAGGAGACCATGTTTATTTTTTGTCCCTATTATGAATAAGAAAGTCGAAGGTGGTTAAGTTACCTATCCTGAAGCCAAAAGCCATAGGACAAATTTTTTTAATTCAAAAAGAAATTTAAAGCATTTAAAGTAGCATTTTGTGGTATCTTGTGATAAGCCCACACAAAAAACAGCTGAATATAATCAAATGAAATTTTAACAACAATATATATATATATATATATATATATATATATATATATATATATATGAAAAATAACTAAAGCAAGTGACATTTTTATTTTTAAAAGATATAGTTTCACAAAGTAATATTTTATTAAAAAATTAATCAATTTTCTTTTTATAAATAATTTAAAATACATAATTTTTTGAAGTTATAACTACGTATCATAACTAAAAGTGGGAAGAGTTGATTCAATGCGAATAACATACCCATAACATTCTTCAGGTGTATCTCTTAGAGTCTAATTATAAAATTTCCTGAAAATCCTACTTTAAATGCCTATAAATCCTTGTGGAGTCTTATATTTTGTATTTACGGCATGAAGCAATCTATAAAAGTTATATTCGCGTGATGTGTGTAACATGATTATGGCATTGTTAAATGCATATTTGCATAAATAAAAAAACTCAATGTACACTAACACAAATATTTAAAACATAATACATTTTAAAAAATATCACCTTTTTAAATCATCATGTTGAAAAATACGGCTTTTGTACAGCAGAGTTCAGCGTTGTTCATGGACTGGTTGGTTCGTGGGTCACATCCTTGTAAGTTTTTTTTACCAACATACTTTTAAACATAAAACAATAGATACAAAATACATGATTATCTGAACATGTAGAATCAGCAAAAAAATTACAGAAAATAAACAAACCATCAATTAATAAGCCAGACTTTAATTCAAGTTCAGGTACTATAAACTAAATTGTACTGTGATCATTTTTACATAGGTTATATGTAACATTTAAAATTCATTTTAAAAAGAACAACGTTTCAACTTTTAACATCCATTAATCCTAAATTTTCATAACATCTAAATAATTACAACCTTCATTTTACAAGCATAACAGATAATATCGAAATATTGTAATATTCCCACAGATTAGAGGAAATTGAAATACATTGTACAAGTGAGAACAGAAAGTGTAATGAAAGAACCAGTGCTAGTAACCATCCCATTTAAGACAGGACATCAACAAAGCGGTTGACTTGACCTAGAAGTAGCTCATAAAAGGTTGTGGCATTGAACCACATAACATACATTGAACAAACCAATCAGTCTGTCAATTCGGCCATACCATTTTATTTTTAACCATTTTTTTTTTTTTTAGATTTTACATCAGAACGTGAAATTCTAATTTACTTTTTGAGTTTTAAGTATTTGTGTGTGGACCTATATTTTTTTTATTAATATAAGTGTGTGTGTTTCACAATGCCATAATCATGAGTAACACATCACGCAAATAGAATCTTAACAGATTGGTTGTGAGAACAACATATGAGATTACACCACAACATACGAGATGAGAGAGTGAGGAAAAAATCAAATCTATACATTCCATAGCATGGGGAAGATCTGAAAAAATTGACCGGAGTCAATTAAACATAACTTTTTGTTCTTGATCTCAAAATAATGATATATATTTAGATTTTATTGGCTGAGAATTTATTGGTTGTCCTCTTTGTTTAATAAACAATTAAGCTTCAACATAAAGTTGCCTTAGTGGTTGATTTGCTTCTTACATGAATGAAACCTCAATTATACATTTGAAAAGATTCTTTTAATGGTGTATGAACCTCATTTATATGCTTGAATTTTTGTATATACTAATTGTTCTGTTGTCAAACACTTTTACTTTGCCAAGTCCATTGTCAGATATAGACTTTAGTTTGCTTCCTAAAGTTTCATAACACCTGAAGATGAAAATAGATTTTAATCCACAAAATGTAGTGTTCTATTCTTGTACCAAATGATAATGACAAATGAACGAAATTCTGTTATTCTTTCACCACTGTCTATCTCAATATCATATCATGGAGGTATCTCATTTATCAAACATGGTTTTATAATAATAGTAACAGTACATAAGTTTTTGTCTAGTCATCTGTTATTGATAATGACCTTAAATAATATAGGGACTTCATAAAATTATGTTTATGCCTACTGATGAAAATCTTATTTTACTGATGATTTTAAAACAAACAGGCAAAGAATATCCTATATAAAACCATTTTCTTCATACTATGACATGTTTCTTTTACTTTTTTCTTTTTTTAAATGTCAATGAGTCTTAAATGAAAACAAAACTGTGCAAATGACATATAGTACAAGAGGAAACTAACCAAAGGGCCTATCTATTGTAAAAGTGAAAGTAAGCACCAAATACCTTGGTATCAAACTTGACTGAACCTTAAATAGAATGCCCATATTGTTGTGTTGTGTAAGACTTACATCAGACACTTATACCATCAAAAGAATAAAGAAAAAATTCTGAAAATCTGCAGCAAGCACTGTATACTATTTACTGATAAGCATCCCATCTAAGATATGGCATTGTAGCATGGGTATTCATGTAATAGAAGAAGGTGGTGAGGAGTCTGGCAGGCATTGGGTCTAAAGAACACAATATTCTTACAAATGCTAACACTTTACATCTGTGAAGTGATTCTACTGGTGGTATTGTCAACTTGAAGACTATCACAAATACCTCAAATTTCTCTTCCGCTACACCACCTTAGTCCCTCTAAGAAGAAGCCAACTTACAAAGGAACAGTCTACTTTTATAAGCTGCCTCAACACCTAAAGGAAGTAGTCGCCAGAACACACTTCTAAAAGCAACTTATAAAATGGTTTGAAGATCACCCAACCATGGAATGGAGAAACCAGACAGACAAACATATTAAGCATATTACATATTTCTTTTTTGTTTTGTAGTGTATTGTTAATTATAAATTCACACTACTATCATTGCTTTTGACACCAACACCCATTCTCTATGATAGTATGAATAAAGAATTTTTGACCGGCAGGGGTTTTCTCCTGTCAAGATTCCATGACGAGGAATAAAAGGCACTATCTCAGTCATGTCACCTTTGTAAAAGGGAAGGCTAGCTCTTGTTCCAGTCTCTTCCAGACAAATCGAAACAAACAGGGAAGCCTGAGGGAAACTATAGTCCCTCCAAAGATTGAAAAAACCCTTGAACATTAATAGAACTCCAACAGTTATCCTCTGCAATAAAATAAACATAGCGTCTTTTTTTACGTCAATAACTCGACATTTGTGATGTAGTTGATTCTTTTGACAAAGATATTCTTACATTTTATCAACTTCTTCTTATTCGAAACCAAATGCTTAATTTATAAACAAACACTCCAATAATTGAGAAAGTTTCATTTTTGTTTTTCAATTATTATTTATAAAAAATGTAAATACATTTCTAAAGAGAATTAAAGGAACTTTCCATTTAACCATGGTTGTGTTTCTCTCAACTGTCCACTTGGCCATTTCACTTTGCCTTGTGTTAAAATTAACATGTTCATATATTTCTTGTGTTTGTGTGTATGTGACTGAACTCCTCCTAAACGACTGGACCGATTTTGATGACATTTTGTGTATATTTTCAACGGAATTCGAGAATGGTTTGGATTCACAATTTGGTCCACTGGAACATTTTTTTTTATTAATTTTTCATTTGTAAGTAGTTGTTGATTTTGGAATACTTTACCTTCGATACGGCAGACTGCGCTACAACACGTGAACTGATACTTAACAGCTGTGAATACTTTCAGGTGAAGTTCACCAAAGAAGCAGAAACATTTGTTTACATTTAAAATTTTGAAAATTATTATTGTAAAATGCTTGATCAGTAGTGTAATGCAGATTGCATTGAAAAGTTATTGCCTAATTAAAATTTTGGTTGCACCAATACTACTACTAAACGTATTTACGTTTGTAAATACTATTAAACGCTGTGATAAAAACCACCTCATTGTACAAAGCCGTGAATGTTTGCACATAAGGTAATCGAATTTGGTTAGATCAAAGGTAAATGAAAAGAGCCGAAAGAAGATGCTTTATGATCGAAATTGGTTTTCGTTGATACATTTTCTTGATCAACTTATCAACACCTAGCGAAAACACGAAAGATAGAGGCAGGAAATATGGTACATGCCTTCATAATGCGTCTAAGAGGCTCACGAAGGAACGACTAACAATTATCTCAGGAATGTTTAGAATGTGATAGAAAAAGAATACGTGAACATAGTGTACTGTTTTTGAACAGGAAATTGCGTGCGAAGCCACGGGAAACTGCTAGTTACTATATATTTCTTTTTAATCTTTGGTAAACTTAAATTTTGAGATATTTTTTAATCGACAAACAAAAATCTTTTAAAGCAATTATTGATTAAAGGCGTATCAGAACCAAAGTATTTTTTTTAATTAGCCCTAAAGATGTGAACTAAAATAATCTGAAACAAAATTAATGGTTTTTTACCTGATAATATTTTTTAAATTGCCTGAAAGTTGAAATCTATGCTATGTTGAATAAATCATACAAAATTAATTTAAACTTTGTATCCAGTTTAATTATTCCCTGTAATTGCAATATAATATGTTTTATTTTTAATATCGTTCTATTAACAGTAAAATATACTCTAAATACAAAATGTATCATTTTTAAATATATATTTATGTAGTATTTTATTTTTTACGGAATAATGTAGTATCAACAATTTTAATACAGTTTAAATAAATCCAACGGCTGTGTATTAGCAGTATTAAAATTCTATTTTAAATTGATAAGACTCTCTATCTCTCTACAGAGGAAATTTTATCAGGATCAACATGAACTCTCCTATCAGTCCATACTAGATATAAATGTTTTATTCTACACAACTACTGCTCTCATGTCTCAACATGAATCCCCCTTCATTTCTTCTCCCCACTATATTAATTATTAACTCCATTTGCTGCCTAGTCATAAGTGAATTAATTAATGTGTTACTTTATTTTCAAGTTTTATTTAATTAATTTTGTTTTTTGTTGAAACAAATAATTTTTAGTGCAGTGCATATTTAAATATATTATTTTTACCTTCAATTTTCATAATTTTGATTCTTTTTAATTAAAAAGTGAGTTTTTTATCTTATGAGAGAATGTCTGAAACCATAATTGAACGAACAGTGCAGTGTTGGCAAATGGCTATTCCAGATTATCAAATATGTGATGTCTGTCGAGACAAAGTTAATAACAATGAATTTTTGCATTGCAGTAACACAAACTGATAATGAAATCATAAGCGATGAAGAAATTAATGAGCTAGAATCATCTATTTCACAAACAAAAAATCTTTTGTAGATATAAACTTGTTGTTTTAAAGCATAAGGAAATCAAAATTAAAGGTACACACATTACCTTCTCATTGAAACACTTCTTAAGCAAAACGTAAAACAGAATCATTAAGGGAGAAATACAAATTTTAAATCTTGCTCTTACTTCTTGGAGTAGGAAGAAAATATGGATATATAATATGGATACTAGTTTGGGTTGAAGGTATTTTGGCTCTGTCTGAGTGATACAAGAGAAGGAAATGTACTTGATGAAAATATAATTATTTTGGTAAAAAATGTTTACGACTCGAAAAACAAATACATGCAAAAACGGTTGTTACTAGCAAACTTAATTATACAGTGCATCTAAGTTTGAAAACCCTTTAAGATTGGATTTACATTTTGTATGCTCCGGCCAAAATAGTGTGTACTTCTGGTACACAGTCTGTTTGTGTATATACTATTCACCAAAACTTTACCTTGCTGCTTCATGAGTGCTTACTCGAACAACACTACAATGACCTGATTGATAAATTAGTCTGTTCAAGAATTAATAGGCATTAGAATTTATGTTAAGGCACTGAACAAAATGCCCTTTAAGTGAAAATCTCAAAACTTTGATTAAAGAAAAGTTTTGTTGAGTGGGATCCAATGATGAAGTTACATGCTCTACTTGGATATTAACAGACCAAACCTACCAGGTACAACATACCATTACATTTTAAGAATATTTTGAAATATTTTAAGCCTTGAATAATTAATACTACATTCTTTCATAAAAAAAGCTCAGGCAAAATATATGAAAGAATACAAAGAAAATATTAAATCCAATCAAGCAATTGTTCTGTTAGATTTCAGTGAAAATTGCTCCTACATTATACAGAATGAAGCCCAAGGCTACACTGGACATGCAACAGCTGCTTTGTTCATCCAGCTGTTATCTATACTCGAGACAAAGACAAAGATGAACTAGTAGTATCAAGTTTGTATATAGTATCTGATGACTTAGAACATGATGTTCCTGAAACTCAACGAGTTGTTGTGGAATGTATAAAGGAAAAATTCCCTAAGTAAACAGTTTGCTCTATTTTAATGATGGTTGTGCATTGCAACATAAAAATTGCAAAACTTTATTAATCTTTGCCAGCATAATAGTAATTTCAATTTAAGTGCTTTTTTGAGTTTTTTTGCAACCAGCTATGAAAAGTCCCTATGTGACGGCATCAGAGGTATGGTAAAACGTATGATTGCAAGAGCCAGTCTTCAAATTACACCTGCAATGCAATAAACAATGTCCACAAGTTTTTGGATTTTTATCCAGAATTGAACATATTTTTTTCTCTCTAATCTGTAAATAAAAAATATCAGAATCAAGAAGAAGTCCTGAGAAACGGTTTTCAAAAACAAAAACCCGTGCCTGGAAGATGCAGTTTTCACCATTTTATTCAAAAATCCAAAAATAAAATTTCTAATAAACGTATCAACTTTAATGAGAAATTGATACAATATTTGATTTTGTAAATGAATTACTGTATCCGAAAAAGGTAGATATCGGTATAAATGACTTCATAGTGTGCCCTTATAATGACCATTGGTATTTCGGATTAGAGATGGAATAAAATGAAATTGAGTGTGATGTCCATGTTAAATTTCTGCATCCCCACGGACTTGCAAAATCATTTTCATGTCCTTCAAGACAAGACATCTATCGGTCACCTTTATGTAACAATCTTATGTGTCAATCCAGCTGTAACTAGACTCAGGGAGGATGCACTATTTCCCTGATGAGGAAGTTCAATCAGTTGACATATGTTACAAGAAAATATTAAAGCACACATGAACCTCGTATAAAATTAAGGTAACCTATCGATTATTAAAAGTCCCATATGATTTTCACCAAAATGTACTATACCAATGAGCCCTTGTGTAAGTAATAAATACATTTCTTCGTAAATAAATTATTAGCATATCATCTGCTGTAATTTTAATATACACTTGGTGTACAGCCTAATACAAAAGTTGAAATCTATACTTTGACATTAAATAATATGTTGAATGATATATATATATATATATATATATATATATATTTTCATTAAATTGTATAAATGGCAATAGCCTTATTTAATTTCAATAAATATATATATATATATATATATATATATATATATATATATATATATATATATATATATATTTCAGTGTTTACTGGGCAATATTATTAATACAAGATATTTTGCAATTAGAGGGAATAATAATGGTTTTAGCCAGGGAAATAAGTGTATAGACTTTTAGACTATTAAATATTTAACATTACCAAAAGTGATAGTCAATTAAAAAAATGTATAACTTAAAAACTATTAAAGATAATTTTTTTTTAACTTGGTATAAGTCATTACGATGAGCAATAAGCAAATAAAAAACATTTTCAGCCAAATCTGAGGTAACTGGTGACATGACCTGGATGAAGTGGGATGGAATGACCCATTTCTATAATGTCTGTAATGGCTTACAGTGAAATTCGAGATAATTCTCTGGTGGTAAACGGCCTTGACAGGAGTAGTGGAAAGATACTATGAGTTGAAATAATTAAAAAAATAAATTTGTTATTTATGTGATGAAGTATTCTATTATGAGGTCTTATATAAAATGTTGGCAATTTTTGTTGATGGTAAGTTAAAATAAGTTTGAAATATTGTGGCCGGACAAAAATAAAAATAAATCTGAAGGAGTTTTAGTTTAAGACTTTTATAATAATTTTGAGACATTGCTAAAAACTTAGAAGTCTATAAAAAAAGTTTTAAGATATGTATTTTACTTATTTATAGTATTTCACAACACAAAAAACACTAGTTTTTTTCAACATTCATTAAAACTATTTCAATAAGTAATAAGCACTAATCAATGCCTTAGAAAGTTAAAATAAACAACGCCACTATCACAGTACTCAACCGATTAAAAAGGGCAAAGCATTACTCAGGAAATTACTCACAATCACTTATGTAACATAAATCTGCAATGTTAGAGGTAATGTAGAGAAATAAAAGATGCATTATAATGTTCAGCATTCCTTTCCATTTCATGTAATATATAAATCATGTTGATAATCATCCAAATACGTATTATAATGAGTGATAAAAACAAATCCATCGAATCTCCACTGACGTCACTTGAGACACAATGTAATCAACAGATGATCCATTGATTGCATGTTAAAGGTTAACAGATTGAAAAATTGTGATTGTGTCTCACTTTTTATCCCTCAATGTACATATATTACACGATCCAAGTTTCCAATTTCAAAAAAAAGTTAAAACATCTTCTTTATGACCATGCCTACAGAATTGTATAAATTTATTAAAAACTTCCAAAATATCAAATTGTTTAATCTTCGAAGTAATTCCAAAAATTAAGTTTTTATGATTATTTTATAGAACTTTATTTTTACAAGTCTACTAACAAAAGTTTTAATGGAGAATTATTAATTTTTTTTTATTTTTCTATTAGTTGTTAATACTATGTTAGTGTGTAATAATGGAATAAAATTTATCATACTCTCTTACATCAATATATATAAATATATATATATATATATATATATATATATATATATATATATATATATATATATATATATATGTATAATAATCCCTAGCCATTTCAAATATGCATAAATAATGCAAATATTCCAGATATCACATATATAAAACCTGCAATAATATTCACATTACACAACCAGCCAACCTAACTTTTAACTAATATGAATCTATAAACAAAGTTGCCTTGAAAACAAAACAGCTAAATCCACAAATGGTAAAACGTTTCATCAACACTTTTCTTCACAATTTCAATAAATTTACTAAAATAAAATAATTTATGTATAAAAAGAACCTAAATGAACAAACCACTGACATGGCAACAAAACACTAGCAATTAATGGGCTAGTAAATGTATTATATCATAGTTCCTCACCTGATATTACCGTCAAAAACAACTTTGGAGAAAAATATTGAACCAGCTAAACTGAGAAAATTATACAACTGGCTAAACTATTTTATAGATTAGTTCACTCACTGTCCATGCTACCAAACTTTTGTTAATAACCATAAACAGTTAATATATTAAATACCTAGGTTATTTTACAGTAATATTTGGCCATCATATTCACAACAGTAATCAGTTGTTAATTGTTCATAGAATCTTATAAAAAATAGTTTTGAAATTGGGCTGGTATGTAATAAACTTGTATAATTCACTGTATCCAAAAGTTTAAAAAAGTAATTTCTTTATGGCAGTTCTTATATGTTTATATACCTTACAGCTCAAATATTGTAATCGTTTATGGCAGTAAATAAATTAAAGATGTCTTATTTTACCAGGAAAAGTTAGGGCTAAGAAGCCCTCTATAACACTTAACCTGGGGACCTACAGCTTCCAAACCACCACCAATGGCCGAGCAGGCAGACTGCTTGCAAGGACAGGATCACTTATTGGTCACCCATCCAAGCAGCAGCCACGCTCAACATTGCTTGAGCTGGTTATCTTGCGATAACCGTTGTACCCGGTACACTGCGCCATTGACCAGTGACCAGTAAGTGAGGATATTAAAAGAAATAACGAATAATGATTTAACATCCTATACACAAAACACAATTGTTTTTCAGTGACTTATAGTCCAAGGGCAACTGTAATACATAAAATGTTGACTTTTACACTAAATGAGGCAAATAAATTTAGCAGACATAGCCCCCCTATATACATATATATATATAAAATACAAAACAAGACCTGCAGTATAAAATGGCCACTACAGCTATCTATCTGATCAACAATATTCATGATAATCTAAAACTACTGAAACAAATTACGTTAAAGGTATTTAAAATAAATTGAAGTGTAACTCGACTGTTTGTACATCTTGAAAAGTAATAATTTAATAATGAAGAAAAAAAACTATCTAGACTATGTACATTTTTTAAATGTAAAAAACAAAACAGTGTGACATTTCTTACTTTTAATATTTTGGAAAAACATGTGCAACACCTTGTGAAACAAATAACATACACACATCTCCATTGTGCTTGTAGCCATTACTCAAATAAGCTACCATACACGATTTTAATTTGTTTGAATTGATTTGGGGTAGGGTACGATAAGCGGACCCGGTTTTTTATATCGAAGAATGTAATCATCGATACCTAATATTCACATCTCAAATCATTGACTATCAATCGATACAAAAGTATATATAGTCCTCAATAACAATCATATGTTTAAAATTAAAATATGAATTTAATATTTACAGTGATCAAACAAATTATTATAACCAAAATTAAGAAAACTGAAGACGACCATATTTGCTCCTCTCACAGTTACAGTTGTTTCTTTCCCACAAGTTTCACATAACGGGTTTTTCGGTACGAGTCCAACATGTTGAAGTCACAAAAAACATGTCTTATCATCTTTAAAAGTAATGTCGTGTAGTTTTCTAAAATTGACTGCCATTTTTAATAATCAAATGTTACTTATATATAAAAATGAAATATTACATTACGAGCATTATTTGAAAGTGTTTACAGCTGTTGATATAGATTATTTAGATTAATTGTTCAAAATAATTAATCAGTACCGATTGGTTATATCGATGGTTATGATTAAGTAATATCGTTTGCCAATGTCGATATAAAAAACCGGGTCCGCTTATCGTACCCTACCCTTGATTTGGAACAATAATATCTAACCTGTACATTATAAACTTTAAGGATTGTATTGTATAGAGAAGCTATATTTTTACATTTGTAAAAGAAATATAGGTATTTAATTATAGAAAATAGTACTACATTGGTTCTATTTTTTTTTAACCAAACAAAACAAACCTCATTACAAAATGATGACTAATCTGCAACGGTATAGTATTTCTGCAAGAACTCAGGACGTCAAAACTACATTTATTTATTAGAAACTCGTAGTTGGTTTAGTTCCAACTAACATAACACATGAATATTAATGATAAAACAAACTTTAGAGTGCATTTGAAGCAGCATAATAATTATCTTGCGCCTTTTGAAACTTATATTTTTAGTTCAATGTGAAAAATTACACAAAAAGTGCATGTTGATCGCAATTTTTATTGCTGATGCTATTAGTAATACACAAATGATTTGACTTTGTTTGAATTAATTTAATTTTAAACATTATTCTTATGCCATAAAATATCAAACAGCCCGCTAGCACTTAAGATATTAATTACGAATATATATTGGTCAAATATGTATAGACATTAATTTGACAAATAAACTAAAAAGTTTCAATATTTCTAATTGTAGTTATTTTGATTGTTGTGGTAGCTGCTTGTTACACTGTAGCCACCTCAAAGGTTGGCATTTCAATAAACCACTCAATTAATAAAAAGGTTAGTAATTACCACAAATGCAAACCTAAGCCTTAAGCCTACGACTACAATATCGTAGAATAACTCCTCAATGTTTATTAGTATGTTTAAAAAACATAAATTTAATATTTGCTACTTGTTCAGAATGGTAGACTAAAATACTAGGTCTAAATCTTGCTTTTGAAAGATCCCTAGGCTGTAGAATACAGGACCTAAAATGGATCAATCTAGGCCAGCATATGCAAAAAGTAAGAAAACTTGATGAAACAAATTAATGATAAGATATTAAGTCATCATTTAACATAATTAAACCTAGACTCTAAGATAAATTACAAAATAAATTATCTTCATGTATATGCTACAGGCTCGAACACAATAAATATAAATTATACAATTATGAATACCATCATATATTTTGGCTTAGTAGTAACCATTATAATTCAAACAATAGTAAAAGCTTTAAATTAAAGCAGAATATTGAACTTAAATGTCAAATACATAAAAAATAACCTATTTGTACACAAAACTATACTACATAAAATTAGGTTAAATACAGCTTAATAAACTAAATATGCTTTGAGGATCTATAATAAACCAGAAAGTGAAACATACAAAAGTATCCATAACTCTGTATGATAAAAGTTTTAGGCTGATAAATATGAATGAAAATTCAATCTAAACAATGAAAAACATAGCCTAAGAACCTCACAACAAGAGTATAAGTTATGATAAAAACAAATTTTCACTTTAATAAATAGCAACTTACATAAATCAAAGGAGTGTATGAATATATTGCACACCAAAATAAATTTTATATTCCAGAGATTACGAATTATTTTCGTCATGAAAACAAATTTGTCTGAAATCGAATTTACACAAAATGGCGTCGCGGAAGGATATTTTCCTGGCGATGGACAACTTTTTTATTGCATTTATCTAGCAATAGATATGAATATTCCCATATATTTTAATTAAACACGTTTCTATATGCATATTGCACATATTAGTGAGGTTGTATTTCTTATTTTAAGCTGTTAAAAAAGTTAAAATGGTAATAAATAATTGATTACACACATCACATCGTGGTCGTTGCAGACAAAATGTTCATCGATAACAAAAAAATCAATTCATGATGAAATATTTTGAAAAATTGTTGAAATTTGTTAAGTTATTCATAACGTTCTTAAAAAATCAACTTTTATCTATATACATAATAAATAAAGTAATTCGATTTGTAAGTATCATATGTTTTCTTTAGAACTATATTCTCTGAGTTTAATTGCGATTAATAACATAATGTTATGTGTCAACTCAATTTCATTACTGCAATACTCTTACCTACAAAAGCACTATAAAAAATCACTGATGTAATAAAAAAAAATTGTGAAACCCGGAAAATGCAACAAGAAGGATTATACGATATTTGAGGTGGATATGAAAAAGAGTAATAAGGGAATATAATATGTTTCTTCAAAATCATATTGTTAATAGTATTATAAAATCCAGGATTGACTCACTTTTGCGAAATGAATATTAATTACCATCCGCAATGTCCGCAATGTAGAGTTCTCTACTTCTTCTAAATCAGATCACTGATACCTCTAATAGATATGCGCAAACTGGTAAGGGATTCACAGAAAACTGGTCGTAATTCAGGTGTGATTATTGATAATGCAATCTGAAAACGTTTAACCAAGACTTGCTTATTTTTGTTAAACTGGAAGAGCTGTACCAAATGAATACATCTTTCTAATTTTAAATAATATAATACAATTTTATTTTTTCTGTAAATCATTTTATCGTTATCTTAGAAATCTTTATAGTCGTTGACATTTTACAAAATGCATGACAGTCATGAATTCAGAACTTAAATATAAACATAAGAAAACAGTGTAGCTATTACACCATACAAATCTGTAATATTATACAGTGGTTAATATAGGCTAATAGAATGTCTTTAAATGCTGACTTTGAGGTGTCAGAGTTTTTTTTATTTTCCAGGTAATTCGTTGTACATTGTAACTCCTTAATACAAAGCTTTGTTTAGTAGCTAAAAATATTCATCATGTTTGAGCTATTTTATATCTATTTCTTGTTATACAGTTATGAATGTCATTAACTTTTAATTTTAGTAGTGCATTGTAAGTTCTCCTTGACATACACTAGAACTGAAAAGCATGCATAGACAGTAGAGTAAGGATACCTAGCCTAACAAAAACCTGTTTTCAGTGAACTTGCCAGTCTCACACCAGAGATAGGACGGACAGCTTTTAAACACAAATAATTTGTGAGCGAACAATTTACTCAAAGTGAAGTATCCATAAGACAAGTGGATATGTACATGACCATAGTAGATGCAAAGAAGAACACCAGGAGATGCACGCTCTCTCAATGATCTAATCATAAATACAAGCTTTAGAATTTTTGCGGCCAGATTGTCAATGTATGAGTGCCATTTAAGGCTGGACTTAAGATGGAAGCTCACTTAAGATGAAAGCTCAAGAATTTTAAGAAATCAGAAATTCTTTATTGACAGAGAGAATAACACTAAAAAATAGCGTCAACAATAATATGTATAATGAGGAAGAAAATCTCTCTTAACCAGGACAAAGGCAAAGTTGTCTGTCCTGGACCTTCTCTCCATTTAAGCTCAGCTTATTATCATTACACCAGTCATGTATTACACCTGATGTAGAGGTAACAATATCTTAAGCTGTCTGAGGACTACTTCCCTGAACACACACTGCCAGATCATCTGCAGACTTAAACCCTTTACATGTTGCTCTATGATGTTGTTTTTAAGATCATTTATATAAATTATGAACAAGGTCGGGCCAAGTATGGGGCCCTGTGGTACAGTCTACAAAGAATTGGAGAAAGAACTCTAAATATACAGATTGCTATATATTTTCTAAGTAGGATCTAAAAAAAATTCCTTCAAAAGATATTATCATCTGACTATGTATGAGACGTTACAAGACCTTTGACACTGCAGGCACAATATATATTTATCTATAGTTTGAACATAAATATTTCTGATTTGTGAGACTTTTTCTTAATCAAATGAACCACTGCTTCAGTAATATTCTTATACCTACCAAAACGGTATGAGTTCTTCCCCTAAAAACCTACAACTGCAACCATTTACAGCATGTGTATCTATCTACTATCCTAGATGTACTTAAGATGGTACAATATCTCGTGCCGCGGCAAGGGTGTTCAAAGAATGTTGTTTTGTCAGTGTCTGTACCTATTACTCAGGTTGATTAAATGTATGACGATTTTCCTCACCCTTTTGACGAAATAATCCACGAGAAACTAAGCTATTAGTCAAATTTGAAGATTCTAACATACATGGAACACTTCTTCAGTGGTTGTTCTTCTTAGTCTTGAATGTAATAAGAACTACACATGTTGCATTATCCCTATCTGCGTCGTGTACTATCAACTCTTGAATTCCTGAGGTTACCAAATTAAGCATTATTTTATTTCGTTTAGTTTAATGAATTCATATCTACTTATTCAGTAAACAGTCAACATCATTTTTCATTGACGTTACCGTACAATACACAATAAATTTAAGATTACAACGAGATGAAAATATAATAAAAAAAAGACATCAACAATATTCCTAGTAGCACTAAAATGAACATGATTAAAATGTTGTTATATAATTGACTATTAACTACAAACATCCACATTTTATAGAAATAGTAATTTTAACCAAATGTGTTGTAAACCACCCTATTAAAAAACTACACCACTGAAATATGCTTTGCACGACAATAACTAGAATCCAACCATCTAGTACATTAATGTTTAATATTGCTTAACAAATTTACTGCGGTAGATGGTACATTATATGCGTGCTAAATTTTACAAGACCATTCAAGATTATTCAGTAT
The DNA here is from genome assembly GCF_021130785.1 of Homalodisca vitripennis. Taxonomy (NCBI): domain Eukaryota; kingdom Metazoa; phylum Arthropoda; class Insecta; order Hemiptera; family Cicadellidae; genus Homalodisca; species Homalodisca vitripennis. Next base: position 143,949,723 of record NC_060207.1, read on the forward strand.
AGATCCGCGGTAAAAATGTTTGCTATAATCTTTTCTGTTTCTGTGGATGCAAAACGGCAGGCTATTTATTAAATGTTTTCATCACTTCAAAAATAAGTAAAACCAATAACTAAACAACTGTATCTTCTACAATTCAAGTAAAAGCATAAGAAAAGAAGATAACAATATGTTAAAACCATTTAATTAGCAGTTTAAATCGTAAAATAAAAAATTTTAGGTTGAAGCTATCAGTCAGCTGTGCTGTTTCAGTGTTGTGTCCTATATTTTAATTTAAAATGTAGTTTATTTTACCCAATTAGTGGTTTAAAACTATATAAAACAGTTCTTAAAACATTTTTGTTCATAATTTACATTAAAATGTTTAGATTTTTTTCGTAATCTTTTTTTTCCAGTACTTTTCCTACAACTAACCTTACCCGTTAACTTTAATTGTTTTTAGTGTTTGTTTACTATTAGTAGTTTTTCAAGTGAGAAGGTAATGGACAACTTAAAATTTGCCCCTTCAAACAACTCAAACTGTTTGGATTTTGATACCATAACACTAATGATCACAATTATTGTTCTAATAAGCAAACAATGAACATCATTTCAGGAAAAACTATTTCTAATGACGATGTCAATAATCAAAACGAGTGGCAAATCGAAACAACTAGAAACAAAAGACATTTGTCAACAGCCAACGTTTCAGATGTTAAGAAACCTTGTAGACCTACAGAGTACGTTGCAAAAACTGCTAGACCTATTGAATTGCACAACAGATTTGAAATGCTGAGTAACGCCAACCTAGGCTCTGAAGAAGAAACGATGAATGACGACAAATGTAGGACGAAGGTGAGGCCTCCACCTATATTTGTCCCCAACATTGTCAACATAAGTAAAATGATGGTAAACATTGAACAAGTAATTAAAAAAGAGTCATATTCATTTAAATGCATAGCTAGAGATAAAGTAAAAATTAACACTGATACTATTGAAGCCTACCGCGCATTAGTCAAACATTTAACTAACATGAAAGTAAACTTCCATACATACCAAATAAAGGGTGACAGAGCTTATAGAGTAGTGCTTAAGAATATGCACTTCTCTACGGAACCCCAGGAAATTAAAACAGCTATAGAAGCTTATAACCACAAAGTTAGGAATGTGTCGAACCTTAGAAGTAGCAAATCTAAAGATCCACTGTCAATTTTTTTTTGTAGACTTAGAGCCAGCATCAAACAACAAAGACATTTTTAAAATTGAATTCCTACTAAATGCCAAAATTGTACTTGAGCCCCCTTACAAACGTAATGATGTGGTGCAGAGCAAAAAGTGTCAAAGATATGGGCACACAAAGGCTTACTGCTGGTACCAAAACCGCTGTGTAAAATGCGGCTCAGATCATGATACTAGCAGCTGTAATAAATCTGTAAATGTTCCTCCCAAATGTGTATTATGTGGTGGTGAGCACCCAGCCAACTATAAAGGTTGCTCTATTTACAAAGATATTAAGAAAAAGGCTTTTCCACCTCTAAGACCAGCGTTAAAAAAAGACACTCCTCCTCCAGTGCAAGATCGAGAAGTAGATAGACCTATATCTGTTCGTACTCAAAATTCAACAGGTAATCAGTCTCAACCAGTATCACCAACCTTATCTTATGCTAGAGTGGCATCAGGTCAATCAAATGTAGTAGCAAATCACAATCTGAATCAAATAATTGATGGATTTTTAAATAAGTTCGAAATGATGATGTCTCAACAAGCCCAGCAAATAGGTACATTGATTAACCTATTGACAACTGTCATATCAAAACTAAAATGAATAGATTTTATAGGATTGGACTCTGGAATGCCAATGGCTTGGCCCGACATGGCCAAGATATTCAACTTTTTATTTCAATACACAAAATAGATATTATGTTAATTTCTGAGACCCACTTTACAAACTTAAATTTTTTCAAAATCCCAAATTTTACTTTTTATTCTGCAAACCACCCTGACAATACGGCGCATGGAGGTAGCGCTGTGCTAATCAGAAAACAAATAAAACATTATGAATTACCTAGATTTCAAGAAGATCATATTCAAGCTACAAGCATAGTGGTTGAGGACTGGATGGGACCACTTACATTTTCTGGTGTTTACTGTTCCCCCGAGGCACAATATTACCAAACTTCAATTCAACGAATTTTTCGAAACTTTAGGGCCTCGTTTTGTAGCAGGTGGTGACTTTAATGCCAAACATGTCATGTGGGGTTCAAGGTTGATTAACCCTAGAGGTAGAAATTTGTTAAATTGCATGAATGACAATCACTTGAGTTACGTATCTACAGGGGAACCAACCTATTGGCCTTCAGATCCCAACAAAATTCCAGATCTTCTTGATTTCTTTGTTACGGGAGGTATTTCTCCTAACTATATGGAGGCTGTTTCATCTCTTGATTTGTCGTCCGATCACTCTCCGGTCATCCTATCAATAAGTTCATCATTTGTATTGAAAGAAAAGGCAGCGTCCTTATCGAATAAAGGCACAAACTGGGTGAAGTTTCGTGAAACGTTAAATGACAGTTTAAGTCTTAATATATCACTTAAAACAAGAGAGGAAATAGACAACGCTGTGGAAATTTTTAATTATACTGTTCAGAAATCTGCTTGGAGTGCAACGCCTGAACTTAATAATACAACGTGTGGCAATATCAATTACCCAATATATATTAAGCAGCACATTGCTCAAAAACGTCGCTTACGAAGAATATGGCAAAATTCTAGAAATGTAAGAGATAAAACAATGTTTAACAGAGCATCAAGACAGTTAAAGATTTTGCTTAAAAACTTAAAAAACATATGGTTTCAAGAATTCACTTCAAATCTCTCCCCAACTGAAGCAACAGACTATTCTTTATGGAAAGTAACAAAAAGCACAAAGAAACCGCAAGTGCCCATTCCTCCAATATCTAAACCAGATGGTTCTTGGGCGAAAAGTAACAGAGAGAAAACTGATTTGTTTGCTGCATATTTTAGTAATGTTTTCAAACCATACCCTGTAGATAACAACTTTGATAATAGACATGTTGTAAAGGAGTTTCTTGATTCACCTAACCAACTCTCACTACCTATTGGCTCCTTTAAACCATCTGAAATATATGATGAGATTAAAAATCTTAATCCCAAAAAGGCCCCTGGTTATGAGTTAATAACAGGTAAGATACTACAAGAGCTTCCTTGGAAAGCCATACTCTTTCTTACTTTCGTATTTAATGCTATTTTGAGGCTTGAATACTTCCCATCACAATGGAAGGTGGCTCAAGTTATTGTTGTTCCTAAGCCAGGAAAACCTCAAAACGAAGTAATGTCCTACAGGCCAATCAGTCTACTACCTATACCTTCTAAATTATTCGAAAAGTTATTTTTAAAACGACTTCAGGTTTTTATAACTGAATGCAATTTAATTCCCAATCATCAGTTTGGTTTCAGAGTGCACCACTCCACTATCGAACAAGTCCATAGAGTAGCTAATATAATAAGGCAAGATTTTGAATCAAGAAAATTTTGTTCTGCAGCATTTCTCGATGTGAGTCAAGCCTTTGACAAAGTGTGGCATGAAGGGCTTCTATTTAAAATAAAAAGTCATCTACCTCACACTGTTTACAACATTATAAAATCTTATTTAGAACGAAGGTATTTTCAAATCAAATTTGATGATTGTCTTTCAGATCTGAATGAAATAAATTCTGGTGTACCTCAGGGAAGTGTACTAGGACCAGTGCTGTACTTAATTTTCACTGCAGACATTCCAACTAATCAAAATTCTTTGACAGCAACATTCGCCGATGACACTGCCGTACTGGCATCCCACTCCAACCATGTTGTAGCGTCACAAATTCTACAAACTAACTTAAATTCTATCACAGTTTGGCTTAAAACTTGGAGAATTAAAGTGAATGAAACTAAATCTGTTCACGTCACATTTACGTTGAAACATGACACCTGTCCACCAGTGTTTTTAAACAACATTCAAATTCCTCAAAGAAATGAAGCTAAGTATCTGGGTGTACATCTCGATAGGAAGCTGACTTGGAAACCACACATATGGAACAAAAGGCTCCAATTAAATTCAAAATTTTCAAAACTAAATTGGCTTTTTGGGAACAAATCCCATTTATCAATAGAAAGCAAACTGTTGCTGTACAAGACTGTTCTAAAGCCCATCTGGACGTACGGAATTCAACTGTGGGGAGTTGCTTCTACATCAAATATTGAAATTATACAGCGTTTCCAATCTAAAGTTCTCCGAAAGATATTACAGGCCCCATGGTATGTTCGTAATGAAGTCATTCACAGAGACACGAATATCCCTTTTGTTACTGAAGAAATTCCAAAGTTCTGCATCAAGTATCAAAACAAATTAAACTCTCATCCTAACTACTTGGCTATTAATCTGCTGGACAACAGTGACCATCAATTTCGGCTAAAAAGACATGATTTCTTAAACTTAGCTGATCGATTTTAAAGATGAACAATCTCTTAAATGTTTATGTTAATTAAGGTTAATGAACTTTGATTAACCATGTCCTTAAGATTTATCATCAAATTTACTTATTGTTTGTTGTATATAAACAGATTGTAAATAAATTAAAGTCAAAAAAAAACAAAAAAAAATCGTAAATAATGACGGGAAAGAGCTATTGCACAATGACATTTCCCATAGTTTTATCTTGCGATAGACCACAGAATGTTCTTTTTTGTTTTTTAATCTTCCCATGGATTAAGCCAAATTTCGAAACAGTTATGATAGATTACAGCAATAATGATTATAGTGCAATCCCAGTAAATCAAACCTGAATATGTTGAGTTGCCACGTCATTTATATTCATTTCAACCTTGTGAAGTTTTTGATATTCTTGTTATACAATGTCTTACAGAAATTCAGTTAGGTCTACAAATTTTACTACCTAAAAATACCTTCGATACTAGATGCACTGCACCAAAATATTGGGGTAAGTCAGCAGAAATATTGGGGTAAGTCAGCAGAAACGTACTGATTGTACTGCAGAATCCGATTAACTAAAATGTTAGTATGTATAGTACACTATACACAATTGTGAGTGATTGAGTGAGTGAGTGAGTGTGTGTATGCGTGTATGTGTGTGTGTGTGTGTGTGTGTGTGTGTGTGTGTGTGTGTGTGTGGTGTGTGTGTGTGTGTGTGTGTGTGTGTGTGTGTGTGTGTTTCTCACATCAAGTGATTATCTCTCGGAAGTTCCTTGTACCAACAGTGAATAGTTTTTATTAGTAACTTGGGTTGTTTAAGCGCCCTAGCCTTACCTTAGTTCCCTTTTGAGAGGAAAGTACACCCTGTCAAGAAAAACGTTAGCTCCTATCAAGAGTCTAAATGTGATATCTTGGGCGTGTGTCCTATTACATCTCTTACCAACTTCAAGATCCTTTAAATCTCTTTTTCTCTTAAATAATGTGTTATTTTGAGATTGTTGATACTTTCCCTTACTTTTGGTCTTATCCTTATACAGGGTGATTCATGAAGTTCTCCCCCCACTTCTACAGCACATTGTACTAGTAAAAATAATGAAAAAATGTTATATAAACATAGGTCTGAAAACGCTTCGTTAGCGAGTTACAGCTAGCGAATGATTTCGCCTGAATTCCTGGTAAAGAGTAAAATAAAGCCATATTGAACTTTTGGAAAGGTTAATTAAGTAAGAAATATCGTGGATTCTTATGTATTTTTACTTGATAAAGCTAATAAAATAGGTTTCAGAACTGTACCTGTAGTAGTTTTTGAGGGATTCAGGGTTAAAATGCAAAAAATTGGGGCACGAAACAATGTTTTTTTAAGTTTGATGTACAATAACTTTGTTAAATTGGTAATAAATACATAAAATCAACAAACATTAATTGTAGAGAATTTAATTCTGAGAAAATTGATATAATCAAAGTCTAAAATAAAACAGAAATAAGTACCAAAAAAATCGATTTTATTCAGTATAATACATTACTAGCTGTAAAGAAATACAGTACGGTATTTAGTTAAAATAAAACAAAAACAAAATGTTTGTTCCTTAATGATGAGATAAATTGAGAAAACAAGATTAACTGTTAAATAAATTTGTTTGTAAAATAAAAATATCATGTTTTATTTACGTTGTATTTTTTTTATAAAAATTTTACATCAAAATGTTCGAAAATAAATGAAGCAAACATTTTCCTATTATTGTTTACTAATCATCGAAATGCAGTTTTTTGTTTTATTATTTCTAAGTTGGTAAACGCACGAATAACAGCTGATCAACAATGGTATTCTGTACTGTTATGTTAGAACTGTGTATTAGTGGTGTTTTTGCAAGCTACAGCAGGAGATCGGGTTCTGTGAATCGTGTTATTAAATGCAATTTTTCTGTGAGTTATAATTCGATTGTTTATTCAGTGAAAAAATGCCTTTCTTATTTACATCAGAGGAATACGCTGATATGGTTTTTATTTTGGGTTACTGTAATGGTAATGCTAGAGCTGCTGTAGAAGAATATGAACTACGTTACCCTAATAAGAGGATTCCAGATACCAAAACAATTTCAGGAACTTTTCGTAGTCTTCGGGGAAACAGGATCACTACCAAGTACTAGAACCAATTATGAACGAGCTGTCAAACTTGATGATGATATTGTTATTAATGCTGTTCATCGCAGTCCAGGTGTAAGTACACGACGTATTTCTAGGCGGATAGGAGTTTCGCAGTCAACGGTGTGGGGTCACTTAATCGAAACAAATTTTATCCGTTTCATAAACAAAAGGTTCAACATCTACAGCTAGGGGATGGTCCGCTTCGCTTGGAGTTTTGCAACTTTTTGAATATTAATAATCAACTCTACAAGCGTATTTTTGTTTACGGATGAGGCACATTCACTCGGGATGGTGTCAATAACTTGCACAATGAACACTCATGGGCAGAAGAAAAATCCACATGAGGTAGTGGAACAGAACTTTCAACACCGATTTTAGCGTCAATGTCTGGTGTGGCCTTTTGCACAATCGGCTGATTGGACCTTTCACATTACCTGGACGCCTAAATGCTGAGTTCTATTTGCATTTCCTTCAAGAAGAGTTGCCGCAGCTGTTAGAGAATGTTCCTTTACATCTCAGACAAAATTTGTACTTCCAGCATGACGGAGCACCTCCCCACTTTTCACGTGCCGTTTCTGCTTACTTAAATCATCAATTTTCCTGGACACTGGATTGGTCGTGGAGGGCCTCACCCTTGGCCACTAAGATCACCAGATCTAACTCCATTGGATTATTGCATCTGGGGATGGATGAAAGACATTGTATACAAGACAAAAGTGAATTCTCGTGATGAATTAATTGCCCGTATTATGGATTCGGCTGTGCAGATACAGGGAAGTCCTGAAAAATTAAGAAACGCAACAAAAGCAATACACAAACGTGCTGCAAAATGTATTGATAATGATGGCCTCATTTTCGAACATCTATTATAAAAAGGTGTGTACGGTTGGCCCAACCTGATTAATTTTGCTTAAAACTAGTTATGTATTATACTGAATAAAATCGATTTTTTGGTACTTATTTTTGTTTTATTTTAGACTTTGATTATATCAATTTTCTCAGAATTAAATTCTCTACAATTAATGTTTGTTGATTTTTATGTATTTATTAGCAATTTAACAAAGTTTATTGTACATCAAACTTAAAAAAAACATTGTTTCGTGTCCCAATTTTTTGCATTTAACCCTGAATCCCTCAAAAAACTACTACAGGTACAGTTCTGAAACCTATTTTATTAGCTTTATCAAGTAAAAATACATAAGAATCCACGATATTTCTTACTTAATTAACCTTTCCAAAAGTTCAGTATGGCTTTATTTTACTCTTTACCCAGGAATTCAGGCGAAATCTTTCGCTAGCTGTAACTCGCTAACGAAGCGATTTCGGACCTATGTTTATATAACATTTTTTCATTATTTTTACTAGTACAATGTGCTGTAGAAGTGGGGGGAGAACTTCATGAATCACCCTGTATATAGTTTTCCTTGCGACGTAGAGTATAAAAGAAAAATAAGATAAGTAGACATATCTTTAACTTTGTGCCACACCAACATTCGTCAATGGCATTTACTAACAACCGGAAAGTGTTATGCCTTAATTAATACGTCATTCTATTCACATAATCTTATTTTAATACAAATATATACAAACATGTCACAACTGAGAAGTATCTGCTGATTGTTGCTCCAGGCTTGCGCTAGCGTATCTTTAAAGTGATCGCACTCGGTTATGCGTTGACGGATTTCATTGAAAAAGTACCGTTGGAATTTATATGAATATGGAAATATAGAAAGCATTTTGTTATTTTTTTCATAACTGATTCAAAACATCTGATACCTTTCAACTACCAAAATCTTATTGCTCCCGGCTTGTGCAAGCATACGTATAAAGTGATTGTGCTCGCTTATGCGTTGACAGATTTTGGTGGAAAATGTACCGCTGGAACTGTTTAAAAATTACAAATTGGTTTGGTACTTGTAAGTTTGTTATAATTATACTGGTTATTTTTATTTGACTTTGAAAAATTTAAACAGGTAAAAATTTTTTAATATTAAAGCAAAATCACCAACACTTTTTTCAAGTTGGCTCGTATTTATAATTACCTATGAGCGAACTTTGGTATATAGTAGCTTCACTAGTTCTAGAGATATTAACTTACTGTGTATAAAAAGTTTATACAAAAACTTATCTGTTTAGAATGATGAGTACTACCAGACACAGAAGTTCGTGACACTCTTTTGTGAACAACTTGTATAATTAGTTTTGTCTATGTATTGCTTACAGTTGTGTGATTTTTGGTTTCTTTTTGTTTCATAAATATTCATAGGCATATTGTTCATATTCCATATAAATTCTTTATACATACACCTGAAGACACAGCAGTTCTAGCTCGTGACCCTTGAAAGTGGCCTGTCGACATTTATAATAATGCAACAGACATCATTACCCGAAGAGGATTACAACAAATCTTTGATGTGAATTTTCCTCCGGTTCAGCATAACAATTACCGCAGGCGCGTGATCAATTGAGAAGAAATTTTACGCTTCTTGTTTATTTATTCAGCATCAAAAGAGGAATCAGCCGAGTCAAAGAGGTCCCGAGTTTGCGTCTTGATGTAGTCGCTCAGCGTCGGGATGCCAAAGGAGCGCATCATGTCATTGTTCCGATCAAACCAACGGGTTTCAGGTAGGAAACGAACAGCCCTGTGTTGAAATGATTCTAGTTGTTTCCTGGGGGTAGCTGCCAACCGGGTGTACCACACAGGGCCGACGTAGGTGATGGCCGTATGATCGAGGTGTAAAGGTGCATTTTGGTAGAGGTCGTAAACGGTGAAGAGTGGAGCATCAGACATGAAAGCATCCCAGCCAGTCTGGATTCTGCGGGTTGCAGCAACCTTTGTCAAGAGCGACCTGGTCAGCACCATCCTCGAGGTACCTTGCGATATAGGCCATTGGAGTCTGTCACTCTGGATAGTCAGGAATTCCCGAATAGCCGGACCATAGTCCTTTCAGGTGAAGGAGATCGCCTCACATTATTTGTTCGTGATGATCGTGTCAATTCTGACCGCCAACAAGTTAACCACGGAGAAAGCAGGTCCATTTGACGCTGCATGTAAAGAGTTGACGCCGATTTTGTTTATATGGAGTTATTTGTTATGTTCAAAGTTATGGTACGTTGTCTGCTGTTTTTCATTTTGTGTTTGATATTGTGAAAACAATTGTAATGATGTTTATCAATTTGTTGAAATATAACTAAATATGACACAATTGTAATTTTTCATTACTTTTATAATTTTACAGTCCATTTTCCTAGGACTAATGGAATAAAACAAACAAAGAATACGTAATATTAAAATAATAAACACTCAAGGATTGATATTTCTTTTTTTTAAATATGCGTGATAATCATTTTTTTTTAGATTTTCTTACAAAGTGGTACTGCGATTCTATGGATAGGCTAGATGTATAAACTGTCTTTTATTAAAAAAAATTTTGTCTACAGAATTGGCGCCATCATAAATGGGCTATAATACAATATTAAATGAAATGTAAAAAGTTTGATTTTGATTTATCTGTTTTAATCTCCAACTAGTAAGTGACAGTGTTAGTGTTTGTGCGATAAAGTAAGTAGATTTTATGTTGATTTTTAATATCGTTTTTAATATCTAGATTGAACGTAAATGTTATCGCGGTAGAAAATATTTATGATGTTTAAGGATTATTATATATGATTAGCTTACCTAGTAGGAATTTTTGTATTTGATCATATTTGTGACCTGGTATTTGTAATTGTACAGTTTCATTGAGAAGATGGTCATATTCCAAGAAATACTAGTTCCATGTATGCAAGTGCAAAAAATTTTTCTTAACCTAAAAGTCATTGTAATCTAGGCTGGCAAGCATTTTTTTGAACACCTAAGAAGACTTTTTGTCTGATTGCCCTTTCAATATATTCTAATTAATTGAGCAACCCAAATAAAACATTAACACGTTTTTAGTTCTAAAGTGTGATCGATTGAAATTTCTGATAAAACTGCTATAGGCTATTCTCCAATGACAACTGCAATATTATTTTTCTCCAACAAAAAAATAATAATGGACCTTGACTTCTCAGATTTTGATGATTTTTAGGCTGCAGTATAATTAGTGTTACTCATGAAATCATGAGTATCAATGATTTAGTTGCCGTGGTGGCCACTTATTGTAATGTACCTGATTATTTTTCTGAGAGATTTAGCTACTAAGACTAGTTGAAATAAACAATTTAACATTGCATTAAGTACCCACTAGTTTACTACGAGCTGTCATAGCTGTATACAGTAACAGATTCACTGCTACTTTATACTTTTTTTATAAAAAATTAAGTTTTATACTATTGTATATCTTATTAATTAATTATGGTATGCAAATGACTGTAAATATTTCATTGTTTCGTTTTTACTTTTCTCCTTTTGTTAAATATTTCCACATAAGGGAAATCTAGTTTCTGATTGAAAAACAACATAGTTTCAATCCGTTATTAAACCGTAGGTATACATTCTTGAAGCTCTTGTCTTATTGGAAATTATATATTAATTTAAAACAAACTCTCCAATAATATAAGTTTTTTATTTTTGTGAGGCCTTTCGTACTCACAATTATTATTATTAATAATAATGATATTAATTATTGTTATTATTACTTTTATTCAGTTATGTGGGTCCGAAGATGTTCTTATTGAGTACGAAAGGCCTCACAAAAATAAAAAACTTATATTATTGGGGAGTTATTAATTTTATTAGGAAATATACCTACTTTTGAAATTACTAACTGTTGCAGGTTACTGTGTACTAAATATTATTAATATTGGTAGAGCATGATTCATCTCTGCTTGCCAATGGACAAAAATGTGCAGGAACCTATATTAGGGAGCTACCGGTGTGATTGTTACAGCCGAGCCTGCATGATATCTCTGTTTTACTCATTTCACTGCACCATACTTGATACTTTTCGGTGTTTGATACTTTTTGTTAACTTAGTTGGATATTATATAGTATATTTAAAAAGATGCTCCTCCATAAATCCATATTAGTTTGTGTGAAAGTACTGCACAGCCAGACTTGCAAATTGAGATAGTCTATATAAACTTGTAAAAAATGAAACTTTGTTAGGAACTGTTTAAAACTTACGGTAATTCTAAGCAATATATGGGTCAACCTCGATTTTTCTCATATTACAATATACTGTTCCAATAGTCAATTAGAAAAGGAAATGACTAGAAGGAAAGCAGTTATAGGGAGCAGGCAACCGCCAGACGGTCATATATTGCTTAGAGTTACCTATTAGTGATCAGGGGAACTGACGTGATCTGGGCTTCAAATTTGGAACTACTCGAGTTAATTTTTTTTTTTTAAAAGAGCAAGCAGCGCGAAGCGCTGCGCAGCGGGCAGGCATCGTGCGTGATCCTTTTTTTTATTAAAAGTTTCTGATAAATTGTTATTACATATTACAATATAATGTAGGTAATGTATGTAAAACAATTTTAAACACATAATTACATGCTGGAAAGCAAAGTAAACCAATATAATCCGCCCAATACAAAATCTCCGTAAAAATCTGGTAAAGGAATCTGTGTCATTCCTTTGGCCTGAATCAATTCAGTATATACGAAGATCACGCACGATGCTTGCCCGCTGCGCAGCGCTTCGCGCTGCTTGCTCTTTTAGAAAAAAAAATAACTCGAGTAGTTCCAAATTTGAAGCCCAGATCACGTCAGTGCCCCTGATCACTAATAGGTAATTCTCGCGGTTGCCTGCTCCCTATAACTGCTTTCCAGCAAGAAATTCTAGTCATTTCCTTTTCTAATTGACTATTGGAACATTATATTGTAATATGAGTTGCCTGCTCCCTATAACTGCTTTCCGGCAAGAAATTCTAGTCATTTCCTTTTCTAATTGACTATTGGAACATTATATTGTAATATGAGAAAAATCGAGGTTGACCCATATATTGCTTAGAATTACCAAACTTACAATGAGTCTAGTAAAATGTCTGTAGTGCTACAGGTATATCTGAAAGTTCATTACGAAGCATAACTAAACAGACAAAAGATATTAAAATGGGGCTGCTGGTTCGTTCAAAACACTAGGGAAGAATACATTGAACTCAAAAAGGTTTGAGCTTGATAATGGGTTTGTTTTGTTGATACGGATTCAAGAACCGAAAATAATATGTTGACCGGGTATTAAAAATTAACATATCTTAATGAAACTTGGAAAGAAGAAGTATTATAACATTCTCTATAACACCTGTAAATTTAAAGTCAATCGAAGAAGGTTATGTGCCTATTGTTGCATATTACTGGCTGTTATGCTTGTTGACCCGTGTCAACAACCGACAATAACCTGTTGACTGGTATTAAAGATTGAGATAGCTTATGAAACTTGGAACAAAGAAATACTACATGAATGAGTACACCTTGTGTGAATTTGAAGTGGATCGATCAATATTAAGTGCATATTTATGCATGTTACCACCCTGTGCACTTATTATCCTGGGTTACCATCAACAATAACCTGTTGACCAGGTACTAAATAAACAATGAGATATCTTAATAAAATTTGGAACGAAGAAATACTACTAGATTGCCTACACCCTGCATAAATTTGTAGTAGAAGATTTGTAATTTAAATTTTTAATATCCGGTCAACAGGATTTTTCAGTTGTTAACCCTAGTCAACAAGCAGAAAATATGCATAAAATGGCACTTAATTATGTCTGATCAACTTCACATTTACAGAAGGTGTAGGCAATCTGGTAGTATTTCTTCCTTCCAAGTTTCATTAGGATATCTCAGTTTTTAATACCTGGTCAACATATTATTGTCAGTTGTGTCAACAAAATAGACAGATCCGATAATTTTGGCTTGTTTCTTTCAGAAAATGAGTAAGTCAAGTGAACAGCAGTTGTTGGATGATATAAAAATACTTTTTCCTGATTTTAAATGCACTGTGCAAGATTTAAGAACACCCTACTGAAGAGTTTGTCACCAACTTTTACTCATATTGGCTTCAGGAGTTTGAAGTGGATATAACCAATGTTTCTCAGGTAAATACATATAGTAAGTATTTTATAAAAAAAATATTTTGTAAACATGTTATGTACTCAACATGAAGAGTTTCTATATAATTTTAAACAAGACACAAAGATAGACTAAGTAAGTTAATAATAACAAAAAAAATTCTAGAATGACTGTTAAAAGAGCTAATAAAACATCAAATTAACCAAGCTCATATGGTACAGTTGTTGCCTTCTTATTAAATGATGACAATGGCATCCCAAAAAAAACCAGATCAGCACAGATTGCATTTCTAATCCTTATCAATCTTAGTATTGTGCTATGGTAGCCTAATGGTAGTTTCTGGAATGAATATGGATAGCAATCAGCTGAATATGTTTTGCCAACCAAGGAATGTAGAAGTCAGTCATCTGAAGTATCTCGTACCAGTTAATAGTGCTATTCTGATATTTTACAATATTCCATTATTGGTTGAACGAGAGCAACATAAAGTGTCTTGAGAGATTTTGAAAATGTTATCACCAGGTATTTGATAGGGTTTAGGTCCATGTAATTAAGTACACACCATTCTTGAATTTTCTTGAGATCGTTTTGGAGACTAACCAGATGTTGGTATGATGCTACCTCTCTGAAGACTTACATCTTCAGCAAACAAAAGAAAAGTTCCTTCAAGATTCATGCCAATATCATTTACAAGTAAACTAAAGAGGAGTGGTCCAAGGTGAGACTCTTGAGGAACACAAGAGAGTATTACAATTTCCTTTGACAAAGCAGACACATATTTTATCCGCAGAGTGCGGTCTATAAGGTAACTGTGAAGCCAGATTAACAAATCTCCAGAGGGTCTAAGAGCTACTTTCTTGACCAAGTGGGCATGACTTATTCTATCAGTGTGTTATCATTATATGGTGATTTTAGTGATGGCTGGTAAATTCGAGCGAAAGGCTTGAATCAAGTTTTGCTTTAAACTTAAAAAATCACCAATGGGAATTTTTGCAACGCTTCAAGAAGCTTTTGTAGAACATTCATCCAGGATCATAAACTGGTGATGATAGTTGGTTTTATGGTTATGATCCAGAAACAAAACCGCAGTCATCAGTGTGAAAAAGTCCACAATCACCAAAACCGAAAGAAGGAAAAAGAAAAAGTGAGAAGTACAACAAAAACAATGCTCGTGATTTTTTTGACATTATCCTTAAACTTTGAAGGTCGATCATGAGTTTGTGCCACCTGGTGTTACAGTGAACTGTGATTTTTATTGTGATCTTTTGAGGCCTGATTTGTGACAAGATAAAAACAACGCTTCAGCTCACACTTCCATGAAAACAAATCAATCAGTTAAAATTAGGCCGCGTTGGTTGCCAATTATCAAAAATAAACCAACAAAGAAACCTAAGTTTCAAACAGTTTAGAGATTTCTAATAAACCAATGAGGAGTCACCATATGGTTTTGAGAAGCCCATCTAGAATGAACCAGTAATTAAAAATACCCACTCCTGTTTCATGTTTTGCTGGCATCATTTCTCCTGTTACGATCACCATTTACTAAAGACCTCTTGTCAGTTCTGTGTGGTTGATCATTCAGTGCAGACTTATTGTGACCTGTATTCTTTAGTTTGGTTTCAATAATTAGTGTTTTGTGTTTATTAAGGGCATGTTTTAGAGATATACATGGAATTGACACACAACATGTTTGTTGTGATTCTTGACTTATGTCTGTCATAACACCTAGACTGTAGTTGTGTTAGGTTAGTTATCCACCTGAGGAAGAGATCAGATTTCAGATTTTAAAACATAGTGATACTGATTTCTTGTATCACTTGTTTATATGCGGTCCATATAGAAAATATCTGGAAAAATCCTGTTTCTTTCTTTACAATCTTTTCATTGTCAAAAATAAATGTAAACAAAACAATTTCATATCAATTTTTAGTGTGCTTTTCCAGATTCAGTTTTCCCAGATGACTGTTATCGGCTCCTACCAGGATGCTTACAGCGGGGCAATCCCTAGGATTAATCTATTGATGAGCATCAAAGCATTTGATGTTGTCCAAGACTTTGGAATGTTAGACATCATTTCACCAAGTAAGTAAATATTAAGTAGCACACAATACAGCATTTTACAATATTCTCTGCATTACATTCTACATGGTAAATAGTGATTAAAATTTCATACCCAACTAAAAATCATATTTTTGGCAATAAGTTTTCAGTTTAGTTTGATAGTTTTTTAATTTGATTGATTTTGTTTGTTTCAGCACCTAAAAGAACACAAGGCATCATTAGAGCTTTCATTGATTTCTATCAGTGGTCAGATTACCGTATGTGTGCTCTTATGGACAAGAAAAAGGAATTAAATGAACGAAAGGAGAAACTAAGGAAAATGATGAAAGAGAGGGAAGATTTAAAAGCAAATATGAACACTATAATAAAAACCATAGCACAAATTCAATATGTTAAAAAACAGGTAAACAAGTTTTATCTATACACTATTATCAATATACATGCTATCAATAATACACCTATATTATCTAAACTATATAATAGTTAAGTTTTAAATTTATGTAGTCAACAAAATGTAAAATTCCATTGGACATATTCTAATATCTGACACATTATTAAAAGCTCTTACTTTGTAGTTTTCTAAAGCTTTTGATAAAGTGAATTATGTTGCATTGTTAAAAAAATTCATAAATTTGGATTCTCTAGCGATTTACTTGAGTTAATTTTCTCATATCTGATGACCTAAAGCATTTTCTTTTTTATAACAGGTTTATTTCTAACATGTTTACTGTTCAGTCCGTAGTACCTCAAGGTTCAAACTTAGATCCTCTGTTTTTTTATCATTTTATTAATGACATTGAGACGTATTTAAATGGTTGTAAGGTAGCTTTGTACACTGACAATCTGAAAGTTTCTAGAAGTTAGAGTTGTACAAAAGACGCCTTGTTGCTACAAGCTGGGGTTAATGGGCACTTGCAATGGTCTAAAGAAAATGGAATGCCTTTAAACATAGATAAATATTATATAAAGTCAAACACAAAATAAATGTTGCTTATAACTTATCACTTGAGAATATAGCTCTAGCTCGAGTTAACAGATATTTGATTTGGGAGTTTTGTTGGATTTAGGGTTGACTTTTAATGACTGAGTGTTACATATTGTAAAAAAGAGTAAATTCCTGTTATGGCTTCATTATAAGGAGTTGTAGGAATTTTAAAAACGGTGAACATATCAAGAAGCTTTACTTGGCCTTAGTGAGGTTTAGATTTGAATTTGCCTCAGTTATTTGGAATCCATTGTACTCATAATATTCAATCGGTAAAAGTTAGACGCTTAGTCGCTTCATGTATGAAGGAAACTAGTTAAAGGTCAAATTGAAGATATTCAAAAATTAGAGAAAGTTCACATAATTTTCCCTTAATTCTTTCAAAGATCAATTACTGTATTTTCAATCCCTCAGTACAGAACTACTTATGCAGGTAATTCACCTTTAAACAATATTATGAACAATTCAATTTTACAGCTTTTGTAACAGACCTTGATATTTTCCAACAAAGTTGCAATACATTAAGGTAGGCATTTTTGCATCCTTATCCAGCTGAGATAATAACTAGGTGATTATACTAATTGTATTGATAAGCAGTTACCCCTGGCATTTTGGCTTATTTATGTTTTGTTTTGTTTAGATAATTGTCTGATTTGTATACTTGTGTAGGTATATTCAAATTTTGAATTCTATGTAATATAATATTCTTATGTTGTATTATATAAAAATTTATAAGTAACGGTTAAAAATATTTTTTTTTTTTTTTTTTCGTGTCATTAATGTAAATATAAAATACTATAAAGGTTAATATAATTTATTTAGTATTTACACGGGCTCCCTAGAAAGTAACAAGACGTTTTTATATGTTCTGAGAGTTCCAAAATCGTGAAACGATGATTTGAACGGATTGTTTAGTTGATTTTCGCCACCAATTCAAGACTAGACATATCACTGCGATGCTCATCATGAACACTGGTTCGTCCATTCTTAAAATCAATACACCACTGCCTCACTTTCATTCATTATTCCTTTACCGTTCACATTACAACACTGACGATAAATTTCAATTGCTTTGTGTTTATTTTGTCATCTAAAACCTTATTACAGATCGCACTTCATAACTGGCAGGATTTTCAATTGCAGCGCTCATTTCAACACTACACTGTATACAAAGTACAATATAAACTATACACAATCTACCACGGCTGTAGGAACACTCTGACACCAAGATGACAGCACTAGTCCAGTCCATTGTTACGCCATGTCAAAACATCTGTTACTTTCTGGACAGCCCTTGTACATTGTTTGTAAGATTTATCTCTTGACTTATAGGTTAAACTTAAGGTTAGTTTGTTTGCTCTTATTGTAGTGATACTCTGTTGTGAACAGTTAAATTGAAATAAGTACATTTGTCACAAAATAATGACAAAAAATATTTACATTGTATTTATTTACGTTATACTGCCAATGAAATAGTTGACTATAACAGTTGATTTCAAATACATTAAACTACTTTGGATATAAGTAACAGGCTACTAGCACAACTGGGTTAATATGTGTAGTTACTATTCGCACAGAAAAAAATCTCTAGGTGTTTTTCTTAATATAGACGAGAAACAAACCACTTTCAGTACTCATAACTACTATAGAAAAAAACTATTTTCAGTACATTGTGATTAAAAAATCCACTATATACCATAGAGGATAAAATAATTATTATTTATCATAACTATAAATATAAATCCCTCTCTGTAGTTAACTTTAGTAGCTATTGTGCTTATTAGTTACTAAAGTATTTAAGGAGAATTCATTGATTTCGTAATTTTTTTTAATTACATATCACTGTTTAATTGTCATTATTTAGATCACATTTTTTTTAGCTGGAGGATGAAGCTTTGACTCTACAAAAAAGAGTATCGGAATTGAATTCTGAAAAACAGATTGCAAAATCTAAAACTGATGATTCAACTGAAAAACTGAAAGAAAAAGAAATAGCCCTACAGAAACTCAACAGAGAAGAGTTACAGGTGAATATGCCTTCTTAGCAAGAAACTAAATTTTTATTTATGTTAAGGCAAGATTACATACTATTAAAATATTGTGTCCCATTGAACCAAACCAAATTTTATGATATCAATTTGTTTATTATTATTTTTCAAATTATTAATCAATCACCCCCTTATATTGTTCCATGTTCAATTTACATTAGAACACATCAAATTATATTTTTAAATAATCTAAACAAAAACACTTCAATCACTATCAGAGATATAAAGAAAACTGAGATCTGGTTGGAAAAATGTAAGTCCGTACGGGCTTGTTATAATCTTCGTATTAACTTGTATTTTCTTGAGCATGAGGATTAATAATATTAATTTATGAAGTAGTGTTGTAGATAGTTAATTTATGATTTTTGTTGTCCTGAATTGTACAACTATTTTTATTTGCATGTGCCAATAAAAAAAGTGTTATTCGGATACCAAATTTTAGTCTCCACAATGAGTCAGACAGTGCAGCGTAGAAATCTGATATTAGTGCAATAAGTTAGATAATAAGGAGTTTAAGGAAGATATAACAAAAACTTTAGATTTATATTCAGAACAGTTAAGTGAAATGAAGAGTGATTTGGATCAAACTAAAAACACGGTACATTCTCAAGGCAATAAAATAGATGAGTTGAAAAGTGATAACAATTTGTCTAAGCAGGAGGTGATCGGTTAGAAGAAAAAGCTTAACACTAGTTCCCAAAATTTGAAGAGTAACTGTCTAGAGATCCAGAGTTCCTGAAATGAAGAATGAAAATGTGACCTGTGAAATGTGATTTGATGATAGCAGTTGCTCAGGTCTTAGGGTTCAGAATGAAACCGACAATGATTGATGTTATGCGTTGTCTTGCTGCCATCCCTGGGAGGTCTGACCACGCAACATTATCGTTAAGTTCTGTGCAAGTTTGATATGGAACAAGTGTGACACCTGGCCATCAGGAAAGGGGGATTCTCTGCTTCAAACCTGGGATTTTCGAGTGATCCAAACCATATAGTATATGATACATACATGTGATACATCGAAACCATATTATGACAATCTATCAAAGATAAAAGAAGCCAGGATCCTGTAGATGGATACTCGAAGACTCAAGGAGGAACCACATTATAAGTTTGTATGGATTACCGCTGCTAGGAAAATCTTTCTTCGAAAATTCAATGGAGATTGCCCTGTGTTGATCAAGGACCATTCAGACTTGCAGCACCTGAGATCCGAATCTAGGACTGGACCAGGGTTGTAAGGACCTCATGCACCTCGCTGACCGATGCCAACATTTCCCACTTAAGTCACACTGACGTTTAACCAGCCAATTGTCATCTACTGCATGTTTTCAAGTTTGTACAGTTTTATATCTATTTGTATTTATATTTTTTTTCTGTTTCTGTTTGCTTTTAAGTATTATTCAGCCATTTATTGATTGTTTATGCTTACGTTTATTAATTTCAGTTCCTCATTTTATGCTATTTAATATTATTCTGGTTATTTATTATGTCTCTTTATTATGTTAATTACATTTTTTTTATTCTTTAGACTAAGTTTGTCTGTATGAATTTAACTAGGTTAGTATGAATGGTTTCTAATAACATTAACATTTGTTATCAAAACGCAAGGGGATTGAAGACTAAAACATTAGCCTTTAAATTGGGAGTCATAAATAATATCTATAGAAGTATTACGCGTACAGAGACCTGACTGAATGAATCAATAAATAATTCTGAACTGTTAAATGACTGCTATAATATTTACAGACAGGATAAGAGTGGTTGGGGAGGGGGGATTTAACGTGGTGGGTAGAGGTGTTTTGCTCGTCACAAAAACAAATTAAATCGTATAACTTTATAATTTGGGCACTGAAAGAGAAAATATCTGGGTAAGAGTTAGTTTTCTAATTCTCTTTTTCAATTATTTTGGGGTTGGTATATTTTCCTCCTAATTCACCATTGTTCCCTCATAAATTGTTTTTTTGAAAAACTGGAACAATATGAATTTAATACAGTCAAACCTCGATATAACGAACCCCAAGGGACCGGACAGAAAATTTGTTATATCGAGTATTTTGTTATATTGAGGTTAGGTTAGGTACAATTTCGCTACATCGAGGTTCACAGACCATTGGCTTGGTTGTGAAATCGTATGCTGTACTGTATTTAAATAGTGTGTGTAAAACAAAATAAAAATGCATTTTATTTGGAACAATGAAACTTTATTTTTATTTTTTGTTTCAATTAAGAATACAGTATGTAAACAGAAAAACTGTAATATGAAACTGTATTACAGTTTTATATTAAAACTGTAATATGTATTAAAGCTGTAATATGTACTCTAAAAACACATTAAAAGAAAATTGAAAATCAAACATGACCTGAACAAAACTTAAAAATCTTACGCTACAGATAGTAAAAAATACAGTACTCATTCTGTACAGTATTACTAAACTGAAAATTACGAATTGTCAGTTTAAATGGCCTAATCTACATTTTGTGTTTCAATGGCATCATTATTGATGCTGTTTTCACCCTGTTTGTTAGAGAAAAAGTCAGCAATAGTAGTCTGCTTATGTGATGTGGCATTGATAATATCCAATGAGCAATCCAATTCAGTTATAGATTTTACCATACTTGCACTCAAACCACCCTTTTTTAAGAAAAAACCACTTTAGAACACCAATGGCTTCACGAGCCTCTTTTAAATTAGGGTTGGGCATTACACAATCTGGTTCATCGTTATCGTCATCTTCTGCAGCCACTAATACTTCTTTGACTGTTTCCCATACTCCACAGTGTCGATTTCTTGTGTAGGAGGCTGGTCTGAATTGTCCTCCTGAGTTGTGACAGGGAATCCACTCTTCTTGAAACCATTACAAATTGTAGTTTCTGTAACTTTACTCCACGCTTTTGTTATCATCCACATGGCGTCCAAGACACTGATATTTGTAGGTAAACGGCTTTCTATGTCTCTAAGGAACTGTTGTATGACCTCTTTTCTATAATTTCCTTAAAAACTTCGGATAATGCCCTGATCAAGTGGTGGCAGTTTGGAGGTTGTGTTTGGAGGAAGATACTTGACCTTAATGTTACTCAGCCTAGGAATAACATTAAGGTCGTCTGCTAGTAGTGTGGTTTAACATGCCTCAATTAGGGAAGTAAGTGTTTTTTTTTGGACTTTCTATAAATTGTAAATTGGTTTTTTGTGAAAATTGCTACAGACATTGTATAAAGCTTTGTGCAACTTTTGATAAATAGGATCATAATTTATTTTCAGCTTTTAAATAGTTATTACTATAAAACAGTGACTGGCCAAGATAACCTGCAATCACCACAGGTTTTCCTTTATTTTATTAAGTATAATAGTTATTATGCTCACTGTGAGTATAACTAAATATAAACAAACATAGCAAGAACAAGATTAGATGCCATTGACACTTTCAATGTTATTTTAAATAAATACGTGAAACTGGTACATGTGGGTTTTCCAGTAATAACTGGTGTCCACAAATCTTACAATCACTGACAATCAATCACATCAGTTACGGTCTTGTCTACCTGAAGTTGCAAGGTGATAGTAGCTCAGTCAGTAGAGATAACGTCTGACATCTTGTGGGTCGGGTTACAAATCCCACTCTGAATATTATACTTTTTTGCTTCAGATTTCCACATTGTTGTACCAATTTAATAATATAGTTCTATTTTATACTGTATCTGACAGTGGCAATTTGAAATTTTATTTTATCTATATTCAAAATATTAGTTTTTAAAAATAATTGGACGATTAATTTGTCATTTACAAAAAATAAATAAAATAAAATTATAATGGAAAATGGAAAATTTAAAAAAAGGTGATCTAGTTATTGCAAAAATAAGAGGACATTCAGCTTGGGCCAGCAATAATAGAAAGTGTTGAACCTAAAGGCAAATCACATGTTTTTTAATGTGATTTTTTATTTTACAAAGGAAAAAGGTGTTTGTAGGCCTAGTGAGTTAACTTTATATACGAAGAAAACAAAAATACCCTTCAAGTAAATAAAAGAAATAAAAATGATCATCTTCTTAAAGCCATTAAAGAAATTGAAGAAGCTTTGCAAAAATAAGAACTTCAACAAAAACTCGCGGAATTTAAGCAAGAATTCAACCTTTTCACCTATAAAGAATACAAATAATACAGCCTACCCGTCTACTTCCACCCCTTGTAATGAAAAGAAACTGGATAATCACAACACCACCAAAGATGTGGCAGTAAACACAACATTGGATTTAGACCTCAATTTTCAAGTAAATGCTCTTACAGATAGGTGTACTCAACTTGAATTAAGCTTAATGCAAGATAAATATCGCCATGGAGTTTCCAGAATTCCAACAAATAAATTATGTACAAGGTAAAAGTCCTCCTGAGTCATCGCCCCAATCCTTTGACAGCACAACTACAAATACAAATACAAATGACAATTTTTCCCTCGCCTTAGCGGTGTTGGATAATGCTTGGTTGACTGATGATATAATTCACAAATATTTTTAACATACTACAGTCTACAGTTTTAAATACAGATACAGACAAACGTGTGTATTTGATGAGTCCTGCTGTGGCACAGGCTATTAAGTGTTCAGAAGATTTTGGAGAATTCCTAGTACCACTTATTGAGCAAAATACTGATTATGTTTTTATCCCCATAAATGACTGTATGAATCTCACCAATGCTGATTTAGGGTCACATTGGAGCTTACTGCTTTATGTTAGCAGCTACCACAAATTTTTTCTATTTTGACTCTAGTATGAGTAAGACTTACAACTTGTCACATGCAAAAAAGGTTGCTGCTAAAATCAGGAATCACCTTATTCTAAGGAACCTTTGTCTGTGGAAATTGTGGAAGTACCGATGCAAACAACCCCCAAATGACTGTGGAGTCCACTTATTATTATATACAGATGTTCTAATAAATAAAATAAAAATCAGTTCTTTTGATATTAACACGGAACAGTTATCACAACAGCTTGCTGGCATAAAAACCCTGTGACATAAAAACAAAACGAGCCCAATTAGCCTACATGCTTTACAACTCCAAAGATATGTTGGCTGATTCGCAAATGGTTGCTGACATGATGCAATAAGGGCTGTTTTGAGAACCATCAATTTAAAGAAATTCACTCAATTCGAAGATTGCTTTCCAGGTGTTAAAACGCAATCCTAAAAAAAGAAGAGATTGTAGCTTACCTGATGGTAGTAAAAAGGTGCAAATTAAAGTTTGACCTCTTTGCTGATAGCCAGGGTAAAGGTTTGCCAGAGATTGTAGGGAGGTGCAGTAAGGGTCTGATCTATATGGACGGACTTGTTAAATCTGGAGCCAATTTTGAACAAATCTACAATCAAGCTTCTATATCACTCAACCGACCTTTGATTCTGCTGCAGGAACAAATGATATGAAAAGTAAAACGCCCAGAACCCATTTAACAAAAAAAATGGAACATATGCTCAAATCTCTCAGTGAATCCAGACCTGTATACGTTACAACAATACCTCCTCGCTTTGATTGTGCATCCTGATGATTCGCTGCACTTATGACATAGCTCAGGTTAATAGTTATAATAAAAGAGCTTGTAACCAGAATGAAAAATGTCACTCTTCTTGACCCTAGGCTTATTTGAAAGAGACAATTTCAACCACTCATGGTCTGCACCTTAACTTTAAAGGAAAAAAGAAATTAGCATATATGATAATAGATTGTCTACAAAAATCAAGCACTAATGTGACCAACAAAGTAACTCTAATTAACTCTTCACCTTCAAGTTTTCAAGAGGAATCGACATCCGAATGGGAAGACTTGCCCCACATCGCCTATAAGGGTTTACTGAGACCACATGGCGAAAGTCATCTGGCATGCTAAGAACAACAAAAGCACAGGAATAGCTCACAGCATCTCGGCGGATTTCCACCATCCTCGTCACATGACAGCTGGGGTTGCTGTGGTCTTTAAGAAAATCTTTGGAAAACCTACAACCCTGGCATCGTCGTAGTAAACATCTGGCAGTTCAAGAATGTAATGAAGGTGTTACAGTATTTTAGTCTCATTACAAAACAAAATTATATTTGGAAAACCCATCCTACAACGATTATGATGCAGCCTTTTCAGATCTAACTACAGAGTTCAAGAAGAAAAATCTAAAGCACTTGATATGCTCTCCCATAGGCTGTGTTAGAGACAAAGTTAATACAGATCACTTCATTAGAAATGTCCGTAAATTTCAGCAAGTCACAAAAGCCACAGTCACCATTGTCTCATATTACCAGAAATCATTTCGTACTTTGAGAAATGGAATGTCTCATCCAGATTTTGTGAAAGAACTAGAAGACCTAATCTATCAAAATTCAAAAGAAGAGGATTCCAGCTCAGCAATAGATCTGCAGCAGAGCCCTGTCAGCCCTAGGGTTACTCCTGGCCATCAAACATACAGTGCAGCTGTCAAGTCAGGTTCAGTGAAAGTGCTAAAGCAGAGCAGTGATAAAGTGTTGAAATCAAAAAATATCAACTCACGTTCAATTTGTTTACTTAACACCACTCCACCACCCACTACTGTATCAGATAACACTCCTCAAATTTCCACTACAAACAGCCAACACTCCACAAATCTCTGCTCCTACAACTATCACTCCCTCAAACACTCCTCCACCAACCACAACTATCTCTTCCCATGTACAACAACAAAGTAATCAAAAGGACTGTTTTTTAGGCTTATGCAAATAAATGTTTGTTGTATAAGGAACAAAATTTTAGAAATAGAAGATTATGTCAAGAAAAGAAATTAAATTTTAATGTGCATATCAGAGCATTGGTTGGAAGATAATCAAATAAATCTGTTTTGTTCCAAAAAATTTTATACCTGCTCATGTTGTAATGCAGAAAAGTAAGAAAAAATGGAGGTGTAGGTATTTACATTTTAAATTCTATTAAATACAATATTGTAATGTATCAACATTTTACTCTGAGACACACTGTGAATGCTGTTGTATTAAATTATTGGAAGCAAATGTCGTTATATTTAGCATATATAGGTCTCCGAGTGGTGATGTCGACAGTTTTCTCAATAGTTTTGAAAATTCTGTAAAAAAAGTTACAAAAGCATAATCAAAAACTCATCGTAGCTGGTGATTTTAATATAGAAATGGGTAACAAAAGTAAAATTAATGCAGTTTCCTTAAGATTTTTAAACCTTCCTCAGAGCATTAAACCTTTTTCCCTTGTAATAATCAACCGACTCGCTTAAACTCTTGTATCGATAATATTATTGTTAATTTTTAATAGGAACTTATATGACATCACTCTTGGAGACCACTGTTTTTTCAGATCATGTACCACTTTTATTTTTACATGTATTTTGGTTGTGAGCCCTTCAGGAACTCAAAACCAATCTGGATTCAAATATGTTAGATTACAAAAAAAAAGAACATGTTGATTTGTTTAAATCTAGTTTAGAAAGAGAAAATTGGCAGATGATAAATGATTTTCAACTGAACAAAATTAATGTACAAACTCTATTTGACAATTTTTTTTTAAAGACCTATGTAAATCTATGGCACTTTTGCTCTCCTTTAATTAAAATTTCTAACAAAACTAGCTCTAAAGGGTCTAAACTGGTAGATTGGTATACGTACCTGCCTTGAGGAAACAAAAACTAAAATGTTAACTCTCTATACAATTTACAAAAATTCACTTAAGCGGGGGTCTGAGCACTATCAGACTGCCTATAACATTTACTTACAGCAAAAAAGAATTTACCATAAAGAATTGGAGCAAGCAAAAAGATTAGCAGTTGAGGAGTATATTGGAAATTCCACTAACCCCTGCAAGGCAGCGTGGAAGGTGATCAGCAATGAATATTCTCCAACCCATAGTAGTGAGGTCAATCTTGATCCAGATGAATTAAATACTTTTTTTCCTGGACTCTATTAATCAGTTATCTAACAGAATAGATCAAAGCCCCAACAATCCAGAACAACTATTGGGAAATACGGCAGGAAATCAACTGTCGTTCACTGGTCAGAAATATCTTCATCTGATGTAATAAAAGTGGTTTCAAAATTCTCAAATTCAAATCAACCAGATTATTATTGGGCTTTCTAATTCTATCATTAAACAAACAATTCATCTGATTAGTGAACCACTTGCTTTTGTTTTCAACAAATGCCTGTGTGAGGGATATTTTGCACCCTCGCTCAAAATTTCAAAAATAACCCCAGTTTACAAAAAAGGAGATAAAAACTTGCCCCATAATTACAGACCTATTTCAATTATTCCTATATTTTCAAAAATATTTGAATCACTAATGTACAACCAGCTTAGTTATTTTTTTGAATCAAATAATTTACTTTCCACAAATCAACATGGTTTTCGGCAGGGTAAATCTACCACCTCTGCAGTACTTAATTTAATTGATTTATCTTTGGACGCTTTTGAAAAAAAAGAGTCAGTTTCTATAGTTTTATGTGACCTTACTAAAGCGTTTGATAGCGTTCCATTTAATATTCTGCTAAATAAACTCAAATTTTATGGCATCGAGGATAACTCCTTAAAAATAATTCAATCTTATCTATTCAGTAGGAGTCAATTTGTTTCAATAAAAAATAAATGTTCAACTGTAAAGCCTGTCGAGAAAGGCGTGCCTCAAGGCTCAGTTCTCGGACCTTTCTTTTTTCTAGTATATATAAATGATCTACCTCAAAATTTAAATGTTCATTCCATTATTTATGCTGATGACACCACTTTAGTGGCCCGTCACAACGATCTTAATTACTTAAAACAGATTACTGAACTAGCAGAAGAGCAGGCTCTTTCCTGGTTTTCTTCTAATAAATTATCTTCTAATCCTGAAAAAACACAATACCTAACTTTAAGCCTTAAACAAGAAATTAATCTGGAATCTGTTAAGCTTCTGGGATTTTATATAGATTCTAAGTTACAATGGTCCCTGCATATTGAAACAGTTTGTAAAAAAATATCAAGAGTTAATTATCTACTATGGAAATTGAAAAACTTTGTAAGCTTAGAATATTTAAGAATGTCATATTTCGGTCTGTTTCAATCACATATACTATATGGTATACTAGCTTGGGGCCATTCTCCCCATATAAATAATATTCTTTTATTACAGAAAAAGGTAGTTCGTAATATTGCAGGAGTTGGTTCACTAGATCACTGTAAGCCACTTTTCATTGAACTTAAGATTCCCACAGTTGTCAATTTGTATATTTTTCAAGTACTATTATACACTAAATCAAACCTACAGAATTTTCCAATTAGGAATAATATTCATCATTATAACACTAGAGGGGGGAATAAACTCAATATACTTCCTCATAGACTGGCTAAAACTGGCACCTCTTTCAAGCTAAATTGTATTAATTTTTTCAATAGGCTGCCTGATGGTGCAAAGTCTGTTAGTTTTAGACCTTTTAAACATAAAATATACAATTGGCTTCTTCAAAACCCATTTTATAGTATAAATGAATTTTTAAATTGTAACATTGATGTTCAATTTTAACTAAATAACTTAATTTACTGTGCCTAAGATTGAATTTTATATTTTATTGTTACTATTATAATATTTTTTTTTTCTTTTTTCTCTCTTTTTTATATATATCTATAAACTATCAAAGGGATGTCTAGGTTAACTGTTTCGTAATAGTTATATTTATAATGATTCTCATTCTGTACTTTCTCGTTATTATTCTTGCAATATTTATATAACTACAAACTAGGTTGACTTTGCCTATTCAATGTAAATTGTCAATGGCAATAAAATTCTTGATTCTTGATTCTTGAATGTCTCCATATAGAGGAATATGTACTTGTATGTATTTATGTATGTAGGGGCTTATGCAATATAATGCGAGCTTGTGAAAACGATACTACCACAATTTTTAAAATACTCAGACTAACTTCAGTACTTACACATAGCTTGGATGAGTTTTTTGTGCCATAGTGATAGTATGAACCATTTTTAATAAATTGTTCCTCATAAGCCCTGTCACTTTCAAGATTCTATACTTGGAAAGAGAGGTACATACAACTGCATCTTATGTGTTAATAATTTAACCTCCTTTTTTCAAATATATTAGATTTTTTAAGATTATATTTGAACAATTTGATTGTTGTGTATATAAAAAAGCATGATCACAATCATTACCTGCTGTTTAGGAAATTACATTCAAATTCTTCCAAATATGTGTGCTTGGTACATATACATCGTTATGTTGTAATTCTTTTTAATTATTTGAATTATAGTTTTGAAATACCAAGTTTTATTATTAGAATTCAGATTGCCTGAAATAAATCATAATATTATCAGTTAGTTTCTATCTATATTAAGTATAACCACCGAAGCCGATTGCCTTTCCCAAGGTTTAATTGTGCACTTTACAGCATTTGTGATGTTTCCAACTAGATTTCCAACAAAGTAAAGGAGCTATCAAATCTAGTAGTGGACTCACCGACCACAGTAATATCTGACCTGGAGAGTCTTCGCAAGAAACATGAAGAGATGAAGGAACTGTCTGAGAC
This sequence comes from Homalodisca vitripennis, assembly GCF_021130785.1. Lineage (NCBI taxonomy): Eukaryota > Metazoa > Arthropoda > Insecta > Hemiptera > Cicadellidae > Homalodisca > Homalodisca vitripennis. The sequence continues at coordinate 143,978,974 of NC_060207.1, forward strand.
AAAGCGAGATATGGTGGAGGCTAGGATGCAGATGCAGAGTAAGCTGCATAAGGAGTACGAGGATCAGCAGCTGAGAGCAGAACAGCTGAGTGAGCTTGTCAAACTGATTGATCAACAAAGGTAATAACTGAGGAAACCACGTGTCAATCAAAACGAATATTACTTTCGCTATAGTATTAGCAAATACAATTCTAGTTTATTACTCGACTTCTTTAAGTTTCCCACAAATCTCCAGGTCTCGGAGACTGGGCAGAAAATAGAACTATTAATCAGAAATGTGCTATGAATGGAGTATCCCGGTAACCAGAAACAAAACTTTGTTGATTTGTAGGGAGCTACTGAAGGTTGTGCAGATCACTGACAAGGACATGAAGGTGGCTCAAGAGCTGCTGAGTGATCTCAAAGCCAATCTCCTTGCTCAAGGCAGCAAGAGAGCAAACTGCCAAGAGAAGTTGCAGTCATCCTATCTCAGGTGGAAGACTTTGAAACCCCAGTTGACTGAAAGTGTTGAGGCTGCTATCAGGTTAGTCTTCAGTTATGTATCACAAAACACTATAGAATAAGATCTTCATCCACAAATAGCACTATTGTCCAATACAATACCACTTAGAAACATCCTTTTTTTACATTTTTTTCATTATTTCAAAGGGATGCAAATATAAAGCACATATAAGTAATAAAATTTTAGATCAAATTGAATAGTTAACATATTGAGTACTTCAAAACTGAGGCCTACTCAGAAAGAATAAATGTGGGTATACATTTTAGAGAAAAAATGTATTACAAATCAATTATTAATATATTTTTAATAGACAAACATTTTAATAGATATGTATAACACAATATAAATAAATCTTTTCACACTTTTTTTTGTAAACTTTTATTTTTGTTACAATGTACATTTCGAAATCTGTGATTTCATCTTCAGGTACTAAGGTTAAGTTAAGACAATGTACATTTCGAAATCTGTGATTTCATCTTCAGGTACTAAGGTACTAACTTAACTTAACCTTAGTACCTAAAGATGAAGTCACAGATTTCAAAATGTACATTGTAACAAAAATAAAAGTTTACAAAAAAATAAATAAAAGTGTTAAAAGGTTTATTTATATTGTGTTATACATATTTATAAAACACTTTTCAAGGCTACATCTCTAACATTTTAATAGATTTTGTATATTAAAAATGTTTTGCATTTATCAGTGGAACCTAATGAATGATGATGATGATATCGTAAACTAAATCGTAAGGTGTGCTGCATCATAAACAAGCAGAAATAATTTAGTGTGAACTAGTGGGAAATTGTGTAACTAACAAACATCCTTATAGACGTCACAGAATTTGTAATACTCCTTTTTATATGAAAACAATGTTGATGTTACAGAATATGATCTGCATTGTTTCGGAATTCCACTGTAATATTTTAAAATGTAATCTTCACTCTTAGTATTAAAAAATCCCAAATACATAATATTTATAATATGTAATTAAATATCTTAGAACTGTAAAATAGCTACATTTTAGCCTCTATTAATCCTTTGAATTAAAATAGAGAAACCCAATAACCTATAGATTAATTCATTTATCTATAGACATATGACATCCAATAAAAAATGTCTCATTATAAAAACAATAAATGCAAAAATATGAAATTCCAGGATTTATAGTAGCCCAATTAAAGTAATATTCTAATATTCACAATATCATATATTGTAACCATATTATTTTTGTCTATACATTTTCTTGCTGTATGTATTGCAAGTAATAAATCTATTTAAAATTGTTCAAATCTAAAATAATCACGATAGAATTGAAAACTAAAAAAAAATAATATTTGTCAGAAAGTATGAGGTGTAAATGTCACTTATATTACTATATTCCAAAATTTATGTATTTTTTATTTTTATTATGAGACATTTTTTATTAAACTTCAAACTTTTACGGATATCTAAATTAAAATAAAGACTAAACATTAAAAACCCAAAATTATGAAATTTTATTCTACAAATAAATCTTTAAAAAAAATAGAAGAAAAAAGATTTGAATATTGAGAAGAGAAGAATTGTCATAAATTTGATTTTGATTCAGTTTGCTCAGCCATATGAATAAAGTAATAATTTATATATTAATGGTAAGCATATACAAATAGTTCTATGTTCAACACCTTCTGATGGTAAATTCCTCACTAATAAATGTATAGCACATAGGTAGTTTTCTACACATATGGTGGGAAGCATTGATTTAATGTGAATGTTGAGTTTAGCTCCAGTTCACCTTTCCCTTAGTATAGCGTTAAGAAACTGATGCTGTCAGTCTTGACTTCTGAAAGCTAGAGTCATGTTCGTCTGAAGAGACACCTAGAGATTATTTGTAGTCATATGTATCTGTTGTTTAAATGATGTACAGTTCATTTTGAGCTTCTTTGTCACCAACTTTTTTGTTAATCTCTTCAGACGAACATAACTGTGTCAGATTCTAGGTGCTACACTAAGAGGAAGGTGAACTGGAGCTAAACTCAACATTCTTCACATTGGTAGTGTAAGTATCATCAAGTTATTGTTTTATTTCCTCTTTAATATTTATGGAAGGAAGTATCTATAGAGTTGCAAACAACACTAGGGAAAAATGCAGAGTGCAAAACATACATAAAAATTCCAAAATGTCTTTAACTAAATTTTAACAAATTTGTGGTAAAACTAGCACCTGTTTAAGGACTGAGTGATCCATGACATTTTTAGTGGACAATGGATCAGTTTTTTATGGACTTAATCTTAACATACATGGACAGAGTTCATATTGAAGGAAAGATTTCCTGAGTTGTGTGATAAATAAAATACTCCATAAACTGGGGTTTTCAATTCAAATTTGGAAAATGTAAAACTTTAGAAGAGCCAGATTAACCACTTTTTAAAATTAATTTGGTTTACCCACATTTAATTTGGTTTAAAAATAAATGGTGGATCTTACATAATTTTTACAGAAAAATGCAAATTTACCACTGAAGAAGATTCCTTTAAACAGACCTCTTCATTATATTGTAATTCTGAAGAAATTGGGCTAATTCTAGCGTCAGTCGACTTTAGTGGGTGAATGTGGTATGTTGTTTCTGCTCTTGGTTCTGTGCAGTGACATCGCTTCGGTCCATTCTTTTCCGTCTGGACTTTATGCTGTTGGTAACCAATCAGATGTTACATGATCTTTTGAGTGGCAATCCATTGCCATATTTATTTGTTTCTCGTGATTTATTTGCTTTTTTTAGACACCTGAAGAAAATTAGATTTCAACTTTTTTTAACATATAAAAATACCATTTTATTCTATTCTATATTGAAATCTTTAATAGCATTCCGCTCATGAGTAAGAATAGTAAATGATTATAAGTGTTGAAACTACAAACATGAAATAATATTTCTACTTTCTCTTTTGTACGGCTTGTGTTATTTTAACTAGTTAATATGAAGATCTGGTAAGGATATATTGTACAAGTGTTATTTCGACAATGTAATGATTATTTTAGAGAGCTAACTGAAAAGAAGAATGAAAAGAACAAAATAAATGACAGTTTAAAAGAAGATAGTGCTGTGCAAGAAAAAATTGACTCGCTTTTGGGTAAAATTAAAAAGCATGTTGAGGATTTTCAAGAAGATTATGATGCACTGATTAAACAAGTAAGTATGCTAAGATACGCAAATAACTCATTTTGGGTTTAGTTACATGAATTTCACATGTATACATCTATTTTAGAGAGAAAGATTAATATTATTAGGCCTATTTGAGTTGAAAGTAATACTTTAATGAATATATTGATCTAGACTAAGAGAACCATTCAAGTAAATTGCTAGAACTATCGTGATTAAGAAGTAAGCAGGGAAATGTATTCTGGTCTCATATCAGGGTTGCAGCAGTGTTAAAACCGCTATATGGACCAGGTTGCTGGTCATAAATGTGTTGTGAGTTGGAGCATTGTTAGTAGTGAAGCCTCTACTGTTCCCTTTGATGGTTCTTTACTGGTGTGCCAGGAATTGTCTACATGATTTCTCTGATATACATCCAATAATCCAGCATATTTGATAATTCAGTATGCCGCACATCCTGACCAGGCCGGATTAACTGAAATTTACTGTATTTACAAAAACTTAATATTATGATTATGTCATATTAAATTACTTACATTGAACTCATAGACTCTGATGTCTTTTTAAAAACACAAATCATTAACTTTAAAGCCAATTAATAGCAATACTAATGTCATTGGTCAATACAGTGGGTATTCAAGTGCTTAAATAATATAATTAGGGATGTAAAACAAATAAATAATACTTAAAGACATATTTACTAGATCTGTTTATATCATGGTAAACCCATGTTTTTTTACCTCAAATGGATCAGCTGATAGAATTTTGTGTATTGTATTTTGACAGTAAAATAACTGCGTAGCTATAATACATATAGTTAAAACATTCAGTGCGGCTCTATACTGGATGTGAGCACCTATTATCAATCTGATTGTGTGCTGTAATGTATCCGTCTCAATTAACAAGTTAACAACTTGAAAGTGAACCTTACTTTTTAGACAACATAATAAAAGGTGCATTAAAAAAACATTTTATTTTTGGTGCATATTTGTTGACATTAAAAAAGTAAAAAATACTAGTCAAGATAAAAAATATCACATGCACGCATGCATGTGATATTTTTATCACACGCCTAGTAAATAAGGTATATGAAGGAAGGATTAATATTTTTAAGTGATTTGACAGAGTTCTGACAACCTAGACATTAAGGAACCATTGTTGAAACTTAAATAGGAGTATAAAGATAATTAAATAAATAATCAGAGTATAAATAGTTAAACAAGAAGGCAAATTTTGAACGTAATATACAACTGATTGAGAAAAGCAACAATAAATGTATAAAATGGTCTGCATGGTCTGTGATTAAAGAAAATTATTCAGATTGTGGTAACAAGCACAAAACAATCAATATAGTATTAAAAAATCAGCTGGACTTGTCCACATCTAGTTCTCTTTAGTATGTAAGGAAGGTCTGTATTATACAGGAAACCTTTACCTTGAGTGTTATATCGTGCTAATGATATCATAAATGTTGGCAAAAGATAAAAACAGTTCTAATAGCTGTGATGCCTATAATACGTTGAACAAAATGTTAATGCAATTCTTGCCATATTTCATTATTTCGTTGACAGAATCCACTAATGCTTGTGCAATGGAGTTTTTCTTGATATGATCAAAATCTCTAGGATTTATCCCATCTATACAAAAAGGGTCTAGAGATTCTTGAGAGGTATTGGCCAATCTCTATCTTACCAAAGTTAATAAGAGATTTTGGTCTATTATCAAATTAGAATATTTTTGGAAGATAATGGTACCTATTCTGAATGTGTCATTGTTTGGATTCAGAAGGGGCAAGCCCACAGTTGGTCCAATAATGGGCTAGTGAATAACAACATATCAGCCTTTGTAGACAGATGCTCTGCTCAGGGTATATATGGTGACCTGAGCAGGGCTTTTGACTGCATCAACCATGATGACCTCTTGGTAAATTGCATCATTTTGGGTTTCACAGCACACCTCTGTTTCTTTCATTCATATTTGAAAAGCCGAAGACAGAGATTCTGTCTTTATGGCATGTGGTCGGAAGAGGCTATTGCTGAAAATGGGGGCCCCCCAGGGTTCGGTACTGGGACCATTGTTGTTTTTATTAAGTGTAAATTACCTGTTGTGTACTCTATTCAAGCAACTACACTGCTCTTTGCAGATGAATACAACTTTTGTTAAAGTAAATAGTAAATATAGAGGAGCTTAAACTGATGATGAATAAAAATACTTTAGATGATGCTTTGAGAAGTGGTTTAATGCAAAATGGTTTTATTTAATGCAATTAAGATAAGATAAAAATGTCTTAGTCTAAAACCAGAAATTAAAGTTAATAATGGTCATGAAGCTTCGAACCACCAGATAAACATTTCTGTATTGTAGTTTGATGACCACCTGACCTTATGGGTGGGGGCACATATAGATTATCTTTCGGGCAGGCTGACCAGAGTAGTCTTTTTTGTTGAGGCGACTGACATTGTGTGTTGTATTCTTGAAAATTACTTGAGATCTACATATTTCCAATCTGTTTTCAGGTATGTTTAATTAAATTATATGGGGCAACTGTAGCGGGCTACTGGACATTCTAATTATCCAAAAAAGGCAATCAGAATTGTAACAAATTCCAAACCAATCACTGAATATACAGACAGAAAATTCAAACTATAATAAATCTCTATATATGACCTTACAATCTACATTTTTAAATACTTTTTAGTCTAAAACCAAAAAGTTCACTAACCAGCCAATAAACATTTCTGGGTATTGTAGTTGATGACCACCTGACCTTATGGGGTGGGGGCACATATAGATTATCTTTCGGGCAGGCTGACCAGAGTAGTCTTTTTTGTTGAGGCGACTGACAGGTTGTGTTGTATTCTTGAAAATTACTTGAGATCTACATATTTCCAATCTGTTTTCAGGTATGTTTAATTAAATTATATGGGGCAACTGTAGCGGGCTACTGGACATTCTAATTATCCAAAAAAGGCAATCAGAATTGTAACAAATTCCAAACCTAGATCACTGCAAACCCCTTTTTATACAGACAGAAATTCAAACTATAATAAATCTCTATATATGACCTTACAATCTACATTTTTTAAATACATCTTTTGACACCTCAAAATTCACTACACAATTACAATACCAGCACAAGATAAAACAACAAAATAATAGAATTTCACAAACTAAGTAAAACACAAAACAATACCACACACTGTACTATTATTAAAAGTGTATAACCGTTTAAGACCTTAATCAAACTGTATCCTATTTCAAACAAAACTATATAAATTGGTTTTTTTGTACCTCTTTTTCTACCATTGAAGCACTTTTCAGAATGAAAAATATTACATTTTAAGTATTCTCTTACCTCACCAGTCCAATTCTGTGAGGGATTTCATATTTTTTTATTTACCACTGCAACCTTTAGTGTCATTTTTTATGCTTATTACTGTTCTATTTCTAATCTGTTTAAATTTAATTTATCGATTGTCTGTTATTATTTATTTATTTATTACTTTATTTAATTTTTATCTAGTTTAACACATATTATAGTTTGAATAAACAATATTAGACATTTAGTCAAACAGTTTGTTATTTTCAAACACTGATACAATCGTTCAGCTACTTTTGTTTTGTAATGTGTAAATTTGCCATTATTTGTTGCTGGACTCAGGACTTGTTTTAACTCCACATTGTGATATTGTTTATTCGTGATATTGATTTATTTATTTAGTCATTTAATCTAAGTTACGAATATAATGTAACTAATCAGTTATAAGTATTTTGACTATGCTAATGAGTCGCATTGTGACTTTGTAAATGTTTATGTAAATTATAGGACAATAAAATATTTGAATTTGAATTGAAGATCAGAACTGAACCCAGATCTGACTAACATGGATTTGTTGTCCCATGTTTGGTACATGTTTATGGCTGAGCTGGTAAACCTTAGGTTCATTCCACTCTGTGTTGTGCTGTTAGTCCCTCATACTATCAAACCCCAGCCCAAGTCTGATAATGTATGGGTGCGGGTTTAATATTTAGAAGTTATGTTTGATTTGTTTGCTTATATTTTGATATGGGTATTCAGAATAATCAACGTAGGAACAATACAATTTTTTAAACTTGTGTTATTTGTTACATGTGATTTAAAACTACTATTTCTTTGTTTATTTAGGAAAACGAATATTTCACTATGCTTGAAAAGAATGCTTATAATCACATGGAGAATGTCCGAAAGGTAAGTTTTTAGTAGTCAGTTTATTTTTTTACAGTAGAACTCCAATTATCTGGACCAGATTAAGAAAAATTTAAAAATCGGGTTTTAAAGGCACATCATCCTGTGAACAATGAATATGCAGGAATCGTGCTCATCAGTTGACCCTTCTAATTGCGAATATAGTGTAGCAATAGCGGAATGCGTGAGATGGACACATCGCTTCGCCGCCCTGTTACTGTTACTCACTACAGTCTATTAAAATAGTCAGTCTGCCAATACTTCTTCAACCTGCAGTAGGGTTAATTGATATGTTGACTCTCATGTTCCGTAATGTTTTGATTATCTTGTGCAGTACTATGAGTTCTGAGGAAACGCGTAGTGTTATTACTGGTTGATACAATTAAAATTATTGAACAGTTGTACAAAGGTATTTCAGGTAAACATTTAGCCGATGTGTACAAATGGGAACATCAAGAATATTGGACAATAAAAAAAATAAATCCTTCATTGTAAACTTTTTATCCACCCTTAAGAGTGAAAATACCGTAAATGTTCTGTATTGTGTTTTGTCCAAGTTTTTTTTCTAAAAACAGCCGAGAAAAATCCAACTATCAGTATTTATTATTCAGATTGGGTCCGGTTACGAGTACTTCATTGCAAATTGGACAAAGTATATTCAAAAACGTAGATATACTTATTTATATTCAAAAAGTATCTGGAATGGCATTATTAATGATATAATTTTTCAAAGTACAGTAGTTTTCTTCTGATGCCGTATAATTCACTAAGCGCAATTTTCACTGCTCTAAGCAAGTTTTGAAGTCATTTTTAGTGTTCAGCAGAGAGGTCAATAATATTTGAAGTTCTCTAATATTTAAGCCTGTCAGAACCATTAATTTATACTTATCACATTATGTTAAAATATTTAGAACTTCAATAAACTGCTGAGATTTTTGGTGACTTGATTAAAAACAGTTTAGTTATAAAATGACATATTAAATTTATAGTAAAAATATACATTAAAAATTGTCTAAAATACTGAGGTGATTTTCTTTAGCCAAACAAATTACTTTTACAATCAGCATATCTTTAGAAGGCTAAATAGACCCTAGATTAAAAACCAACATCATTAAATCTGTAGCATTTTTTGTTTTTTATTTTTTTTTTAAACACCAGTGTTTAAACTTCATGGAAATGAATTCCATTATAATCGGACCCTCAATAGAGATCATTAAAAAATTGTTTATACGCTACTTAACCTTTTAAGAATGTCTGTTGTTCCAAATAAAATCTAACTATAACATAACCTCAAACAATTTCCAGCAATAGTTACAGGCAACAAGACAAGATGTTTAGAAGCATACAACATTTATTTTTGTTCAAATACACATTAGTCATGGGGCACATTATCATAGCAACAAAGCTTGGCCATTAGTTAGACACTAGGCTGACGCTTTCCAATCAAGCAGTTGGTTGGCACGGTGTCTTCTATTTTATTTACATGGAGTTAAATGTGATAACAAAATAACAAAATATTATATCATCTTATTCATGGAACCATTGAAAAACAATATTCAACATATGCTTTAAATTAACATTTAATATTGCCAGTTAATTCCAAGATGTTAATTTTTTCATATTAACTTTGTTGTTTTTGGAAGTAGTAAAATCATTTAATTTCTATTCAAAAAGCAATATACTTGTCACAGTTAGTTGTTGTTCTTTCTCGTTATTGTCTAAACAGCAACACTGATTTGTGGTCTATTTTGGCAAACAGCGTCACGTAACCGACTGATCACCTTACATTAGTATTCTTTAATAACTGTTTAACCAATAGGTGCGAACTCATAGTGAATTATATATAATGTGAGTCTAGATTGAATAGATTTGTACATTTGTTTGATTAAACTATAATACCTTAACAATTAAGTGGAAACAAAAACAACACTTTGCAATCCTTAACTAAATGAGGTTTGTTTTGGAAGTAAACACTATTAATGAATTATATTGACAATAATAGATTGTTCTAGAGAATTAGAATAAATATAGCATCCATTTTCAGGAAACCAACCTGTTAGGAGAGGGTTTTAATTAGTTTATACTACTATCTGAATGAAAAATTAATGCTATTTTAGGCTCTATGAATATATGTATTTATGATCGAATCTGCTCTGTTTTCTCAACGTTACTTTTTCACAATTTGATTATGAAAATGTCCTTAAAAAACTAAACAAAGGAAGTGCATCTGGCAAACTACAATTAATCTCCCACTTACAGAATAACTGGTAATAAATAGTTTATATCTACGGAAATGTCACTGTTCAAACCAAAATTTATACCTTGGAGTTTAGGAAAATTTGTCTGGATGAAACATGCAGTGCACTTATAGTTTTCTTTTTAATTTCCATTGTTGCCAAAGTTTAATTTGTTTTAAGGATATAATATAATAAAAAACCAAATTTCCCCCCCCCCCCACCCCCCCCCCCCCCCACCCCCCCCCCCCCCCACCCCCCCCCCCCCCCACCCCCCCCCCCCCCCACCCCCCCCCCCCCCCACCCCCCAATTATATATATAAAATATACTATATTATATATATATTATATATACAGGGTGTATATTATGTCTGGAAACACCCAAATATATCCTTTAATAATTTAAATATAAATTTGAAACCTCTTACAATCGTGATAGAGATTGGGCATTTACTTTTTGGAACAATGTTTTGTTATGTCACACCAAACGGGGGACGTCCTGCCGAGGGCATCGTGAATATTCTTAATGGAAGCCTATACCTTGTGATACATAATTTTAAAGGTAATAGCTTTACTGAATTGAATGCCACAAACCGCATCTCAAAGGAATTATTCTATCAGAAAATAGAGCATTTTTTAGTATTGAAAATTTACTGATGTTCAACAATGTAATTTTAACATGGTTCTTGCCACAAAATGTGTTACACTAATATTTTAGCATTTTTTAAATGTTCAATTAAAATAAAATAAACAATTTATTTTTAGAAAGCTGGTTTCATTAGTACAAATTTACCAGTTTTTTATTACAATGAATAAAACTTATGAGTCACTTTCTCTGATTACTTATGAATCTGTACTTGGTGTTTTCCAGTCAGCAGGAAGGTTTAAAGAGACAAAGGTCACTTGCCTATGAGAAACATTATTGTGTTATTAATCATCTGGTTTCTACAGGTTTCAGTTTTTTGAGCATGGAGCTTTCACTAGACAGGTCTAAGCTTGGGAATTACAAATGGACAAAGGTCATATCATTCCTGTCAAGTTAATCAGTGTCTCTGAAGCATTGCTGTCAACAAGTTATCTAATTACAGTAGTTCAGTTTTATTTGGCATTTTAATGGAATTGTCTGAAAGAGAACGAATTACTCTGATTGATGATGCGAGGATATGGCGATCGTCAAAGATCTTATCGGGAAGTTTGTAATTTGTTTAATGACACTTTCCCAGAAAGGAATCCCATAAGTGTTTCAACAATATCAAAAACTATTGAGCGTTTTAAAATGGAGTGTACGTAATCGGCCAAACCTAACCTAACCTAACCTAACCTAACCTAACCTAACCTAACCTAACCTAACCTGTAGACCAGATGATTAATAACACACATAATGTTTCTCATAGGCTAGTGACCTTGTCTCTTTAAACCTTCCTGCTGACTGGAAAAACACCAAGTACAGATTCATAAGTAATCAGAGAAAGTGACTCATAAGTTTTATTCATTGTAATAAAAAACTGGTAAATTTGTACTAATGAAACCAGCTTAAAAATAAAATTGTTTATTTTATTTTAATTGAATATTTAAAAAATGCTAAAAAAATTAGTGTAACACATTTTGTGGCAAGAACCATGTTAAAATTACATTGTTGAACATCAGTAAATTTTCCAATACTAAAAATGCTCTATTTTTCTGATAGAATAATTCCTTTGAGATTGCGGTTTGTGGCATTCAATTCAGTAAGCTATTTACCTTTAAAATTATGTATCACAAGGTATAGGGCTTCCATTAAGAATATTCACGATACCCTCAGCAGGACGTCCCCCGTTGGTGTGACATAACAAAACAATTGTTCCAAAAAGTAGATGCCCAATCTCTATCACGATTGTAAGAGGTTTCAAATTTATATTTAAATTATTAAAGGATATATTTGGGTGTTTCCAGACACAATATACACCCTGTATATATATATAATATATATATATATATATATATATATATATATATATATATATATATATATATTTATTTAGAAGTTTGTATTTGCATGATCAAAATATCCTCTGTCCTATGCTGCGAGTTGGTTATGACAGTAGTGTTGTATTACTGTTACTACAAGTGGTAGCAGTAACGAATTAAAACCACTCAGATCATTTTGGATACTTGAAATTAGTTTCTTTTAACATTGTGGGGGCGGAATATTTACAGTAGCTAAAGGAGCAAGAAAGGAGTTCTGTGAACATACAGGATACAGGCACTAATATAACTCAACGAACCATTCGTTCTGCGACTACAATTTGAGAAATAAAAACTAGTGCAATTAGCTCTTGACCATTGCAAAAGGACTCACAAAGCAATCAATGCACCAGACACAAAGAGCAATGTTTTATAACAGAAAACTATCGAAGAAGAAGCAGTAGGCCATTTTGTACTGATGAGATATACGATACTAACTAGATAGCCTATATAAAAATTAATGTAATTCATACTCTAAACCAAGAAAATAAAAAGGTAGTTATAGCGACCAAAGAAAGCAAGGGCATACAGTGTACTGTGTCAGGTCTACATACAATTCATAGCTTTGAAGAACTAACACCTAAGGTAAAAACGGGAATAATATTAACTCGATATAAGAATACTTCCGTTTTAAAATGATCAGTTAGGGCTACATAATATAACATTATAAATGTGGAAGATGGAGCTTGAATTGGCTATTCTTAATTCAATCACTGCATTAAAATTACAAGAACCAATATTTATAACTTTTTCTTTTGCTTTCGAAAGGCCTCACAAAATAACAAAGTTATAAATATTGATTCTTGTAATTTAAACATGTAGTGATTAAAACATTATAAATGTTTTACTGATAAGCCTGCAGTAGCCGACTTTATTATTCCTTCGCATTGACCTAAAATATTTCAAGTGGTATAATTGAAATAAAATTGATATAATTAGAGGCATTCTTTTTATAGAATGTTGCAGAGACATTCGATATGTTTCATTGGCACTTATAAAAACTGTTTCAATCTCTTACTTAGAGTCTCAAAATACTGTTCTTTAGACTTAAAGTCCAATCAGTTGAAAATGGAACAGCAGATTGGAATATCATCCAGTGAGTATCACAGGAGTGTTGGTTGTTTAGAAGGAAACTGCGTGCGAAGCCGCGAGTAAATGCTAGTAGTAGTTAGTAACTCTTGGTTTTCAAGAACAATACGTTGAAGTACAAAGATCAAAGATCTAGAATTTAGAATGGTAAGAGACATTAAAGAGGCAAGCAAGTATTTTTATGAAAAAGATAGTTACGTTTACTAACTGAGATCTGTTAGTAAGCGTTTTTTTTCATAATTAGATGCGAGTACCGTAAGATGATACATTATGCACTTCATCGTTAATATTATTGTGTATAACTGTCAAAAATTGTATAAAATTTGTCAACAGTTTGTGACCTTGTACAAGAGCATACAATTATGAAGAATAACATATTTTTCTGATGGGAAAACTCTCCAGATTACATATTTGAGACAGAAAGAACCGGCTCTATGAAACAAGTTTGGCATGAAAGCATCGAATCGTAAAACAGGAACTGAAATGTCAGTGCATAGCATGTTCATTCCTTATCACAGTTCGACACTATCGACACTTTATCGGTGTGGTCATGGCCACATTTAATTTATCTTGACCTATAATTGCCCTCATTTGTATGTTTATGAAACGGTAAAATCTGGGGATTCCAAGATAATGTTTATAATGTTGAAGGTTACAGGCGTTTTTATCTGAAACATGATTATTTTGTTTAGAAAAGAAAACTTTTGTTAAATTAAACGTTTCTCTGATTAAAATATTTCCCTGCATAATTGGAACGTACTGTTAAATAGGTTAGAATTACTCAATATTGCAGGAAGAAAGTGTGTTTTTTAGAGAGACAATAATTTTAAAACAAGCAAACCGAAATAGCTGTTGTTGAGGAATAGGACCTATTACTTCATATCCGCGTTTACATCGTTAACACTAAACTGTAAAATTTTGTTGCAATTTAAACTGTTTTATATATCTATATTTTTACAATAGAGTTTTAGATTCTGTCATAAAGAATATTACATTTTTACTTTTTCACAGGCCATAATGTTTACAAATAATTTAACAATACACTTATGTCTTTTAACCATTTTTCTTCAGGTGCAGCCTTATTATTCTCTTAAAGAATTATACAAATATACAATTCAGAAAATAACAATAATAATAATTACATCTTCTTTTTACAAGTTATTTTCAATACATATAACGTCCTATTCATGTTTAACTAAACAATTTAAAAACATACCACGTTAAAAATAAAAGCTGCCAATTACGGTACTTTTGTAAAACATCAACGATCTGATTTAGGTTTGATTAGAAGTTCCTTTTATGATGTTAAACAAGTAAATATAACTATTAGAATTATCCAGATTAAGACAATAACACAAAAACGTTAAAATATTATTAGGTTAGGTTTGCACACAGTCAACTTGATCAGTATAGCCACAATCAAGTTTATTAAAATTAATATCCAAATCAGTAGAATGATTCCGCGATTTAACGATATTTGAGATTTTGTTATTGTCAGTCTTGTAGGTGTCTAAAGTGACGTACACGTCAAGTTTTGAGTAGTTTCATGGAGTATTTTGGTGTTATGACAGTTTTAAAGATTATCATATATATGTCTTACGGGAGATGATGTTTTGAGCTCCAAAAAGTGGCCTTCAAACATAAATATGGATATTTTAGGCATCTCTAGGTAGGTATCTATATGTAAGTTGTAAATTGTGTAAAATTTCAAATCCGTAAACTCACCTGAAGTGGAAGAACAATTCGAGCAGCCATATACATATAGGAGTAACAAACTTCTTTTTTACTGCCTACGATTTAAACCGATGTAGATATGCAGTTTGTTACAAAAATATACTGTAATAATACAATATTAGTCTCAGCTCCTGGTAAAGAGTAGAGAAAGGGCGACTCGCCTTCGAATGATGACGGTTGAGTCACGTTTTGATGTCATGATCATACCGTCCTGTCTCTTCCTACCCTAATCGTGTTTTCTGTACAAAAATATACTGTAATAATACAATATTAGTCTCAGCTCCTGGTAAAGAGTAGAGAAAGGGCGACTCGCCTTGGAATAATGATGGTTGAGTCACGTTCTGATGTCATGATCATACCGTCCTGTCTCTTCCTACCCTAATCGTGTCTTCTGTACAAAAATATACTGTAATAATACAATATTAGTCTCAGCTCCTGGTAAAGAGCAGAGAAAGGGCGACTCGCCTTGGAATAATGATGGTTGAGTCACGTTCTGATGTCATGATCATACCGTCCTGTCTCTTCCTACCCTAATCGTGTTTTCTGTACAAAAATATACTGTAATAATTCAATATTAGTCTCAGCTCCTGGTAAAGAGCAGAGAAAGGCGACTCGCCTTCGAATAATGATGGTTGAGTCACGTTTTGATGTCATGATCATACCGTCCTGTCTCTTCCTACCCTAATCGTGTTTTCTGTACAAAAATATACTGTAATAATTCAATATTAGTCTCAGCTCCTGGTAAAGAGCAGAGAAAGGCGACTCGCCTTGGAATAATGATGGTTGAGTCACGTTCTGATGTCATGATCATACCGTCCTGTCTCTTCCTACCCTAATCGTGTCTTCTGTACAAAAATATACTGTAATAATTCAATATTAGTCTCAGCTCCTGGTAAAGAGCAGAGAAAGGCGACTCGCCTTGGAATAATGATGGTTGAGTCACGTTCTGATGTCATGATCATACCGCCCTGTCTCTTCCTACCCTAATCGTGTCTTCTGTACAAAAAAAATACTGTAATAATACAATACTAGTCTCAGCTCCTGGTAAAGAGCAGAGAAAGGCGACTCGCCTTGGAATAATGATGGTTGAGTCACGTTCTGATGTCATGATCATACCGTCCTGTCTCTTCCTACCCTAATCGTGTCTTCTGTACAAAAATATACTGTAATAATACAATATTAGTCTCAGCTCCTGGTAAAGAGCAGAGAAAGGCGACTCGCCTTGGAATAATGATGGTTGAGTCACGTTCTGATGTCATGATCATACCGTCCTGTCTCTTCCTACCCTAATCGTGTCTTCTGTACAAAAAATATACTGTAATAATACAATATTAGTCTCAGCTCCTGGTAAAGAGCAGAGAAAGGCGACTCGCCTTGTAATAATTATGGTTGAGTCACGTTCTGATGTCATGATCATACCGTCCTGTCTCTTCCTACCCTAATCGTGTCTTCTGTACAAAAATATACTGTAATAATTCAATATTAGTCTCAGCTCCTGGTAAAGAGCAGAGAAAGGCGACTCGCCTTGTAATAATTATGGTTGAGTCACGTTCTGATGTCATGATCATACCGTCCTGTCTCTTCCTACCCTAATCGTGTCTTCTGTACAAAAATATACTGTAATAATTCAATATTAGTCTCAGCTCCTGGTAAAGAGCAGAGAAAGGCGACTCACCTTGTAATAATTATGGTTGAGTCACGTTCTGATGTCATGATCATACCGCCCTGTCTCTTCCTACCCTAATCGTGTCTTCTGTACAAAAAAATACTGTAATAATTCAGTATTATTATCAAATCCTGGAAAAGAACAGCAAAATGCGACTCGTCTTGGAATAATGGTGACTGAGTCATGTTCTGATATCATGATCATGACAGTCCTGTCTCTTCCTACCTGTACAAAAAACTGTGATAACTTTGGATTCATGAACTCCTAATCTGGAATATGTGACTACTACCTTATAAATTTCTTCATACCCGTGGTAGTGTATTATTATTTTTAGTTTTAGACGTTCACATTATTACTAGGGTTTTCTAGCGTTTGTTGTTGGTAAATGTTTTAGAGAATCATTCTGTTTGCCTTTGAAAGACATGCTAATTGTATCTCTCGATTGAATAGCTAGAGATTTCTAATGCAAAATAATTACTATACATTTTTGGCGATATTTGTGGTTGTGTGAAGTGTGTACCTTGGGAACATAAAATGAAAATGCTTTTTCAAGCTATACAATTTGGAATATGCGTTTCATATTTACCATTTGGCTCTAGTCTTCAAAGTTCACTTTTTTTGAAGTCATATTTTCTGGCTCCATAAATTCTATACAAGATATTTTAGGAAATATACAACAATGTATTTTAACAATGTTTATTTTTGTATTAAAATGATTTTGAATAATATAAAGTAAAAATAAAACTTTGTTTGATTAAAAATGAAAAGTATTGTACCAATACAAAAAACAAAACAAAAAACAAAATTGAATTGTATAAAATATTAAATTCTTCTGTTGGTTTAACCTCAAGCTAATACGTGACGAGGAGTGTGAGCTGAGTGTAAGAGATGTATCAGCTTAGTTTGATCAAACTGTAGTCAGTCCTATAATTATCGAGTATGATGTAACTTTGTATTGTTACGAGTGCATGAATAATGAATACTAGCTAAAATGACTAAGAAAGAGACTTGTTTTTGACACAAGTTTGTTTCATTGGTCTCAAGTACAGTAGAACAACAAAACATACTTGTTTTAAGACAAGTATGTTTCGTTTGTATATAAAATACAGTGGAACAAACAGACTTGTTTCTAACACAAGTTTGTTTAGTTAGTCTAAAGTGCAATATAACAAATATACTTGTTTCTAAAAAAGTTTGTGTCGTTTGTATAAAATACAGTAGAACAAACAGACTTGTTTCTAACACAAGTTTGTTTAGTTAGTCTAAAGTGCAATATAACAAATATACTTGTTTCTAAAAAAGTTTGTTTCGTTGGTAAAAAAGTACAGTAAAACAAACAGACTTGTTTCTAACACAAGTTTGTTTAGTTAGTCTAAAGTGCAATATAACAAATATACTTGTTTCTAAAAAAGTTTGTGTCGTTTGTATAAAATACAGTAGAACAAACAGACTTGTTTCTAAGACAAGTTTGTTTAGTTAGTCTGAAGTGCAATATAACAAATATACTTGTTTCTAAAAAAGTTTGTGTCGTTGGTAAAAAAGTACAGTAAAACAAACAGACTTGTTTCTAACACAAGTTTGTTTAGTTAGTCTAAAGTGCAATATAACAAATATACTTGTTTCTAAAAAAGTTTGTGTCGTTTGTATAAAATACAGTAGAACAAAACAGACTTGTTTCTAACACAAGTTTGTTTAGTTAGTCTAAAGTGCAATATAACAAATATACTTGTTTCTAAAAAAGTTTGTGTCGTTTGTATAAAATACAGTAGAACAAACAGACTTGTTTCTAACACAAGTTTGTTTAGTTAGTCTAAAGTGCAATATAACAAATATACTTGTTTCTCTAAAAAAAGTTTGTGTCGTTTGTATAAAATACAGTAAAACAAACAGACTTGTTTCTAACACAAGTTTGTTTAGTTAGTCTAAAGTGCAATATAACAAATATACTTGTTTCTAAAAAAGTTTGTGTCGTTTGTATAAAATACAGTAGAACAAACAGACTTGTTTCTAACACAAGTTTGTTTAGTTAGTCTAAAGTGCAATATAACAAATATACTTGTTTCTAAAAAAGTTTGTTTCGTTGGTCAAAAAGTAGAGTAGAACAAACAGACATGTTTCGTTGGTCCAATGTACAATAATGCTAGGACCGATTTTATTTACACAAGCGTGTTTCCACGTTTTTCTCGAGGTGCCTCTTCGACGAGAAACAATTTTCGTAACAGCTTTATTCTTCTATCAGGCATGTTATACAACCGGAGGAAAGCTTCACTGTTGACCTCTATTTTCAGCCTCTTACAGGAAAATGGTAATTAAAATTGTTTAACTTCAAAACAGTAACACATTATTTTTTCTAGGTCGATGCTGTTTATCGACCAGAGTATTAATCCACCTCTATAATTCTCTGTAAGTTGAGGTCCTGCCTATCTTTTGAGAGTAGATCTGAGGACAGAGAAGTATATATAACAGCTGTGTATACAACGTCAAACTTATCCAATCACCTCTTCTAACATTTGTAATCAACAAAAGGTTGAGCAATTTTTTATTAGTAAATATATATTTATATCGAAATTTGCAAAGGATTCAGCAACAAAATATTGTTAATGAAATATAGCCTAACTCAAATAAAGTAGCCTTGCCGTAGTAAAACCGAGAGCAAATTGTTCAGAAACATTAATGTTTTTTAATTATTAGTATTTATAAAATGCTATACAAAGAATTCAATTTCTTGTTAGGCTAACATACTAAACTGCATGGTGACCGAGTTGATCTAGATCGATGCAGTTTACCATTGTCATTATGGCTTTTAAATTCTTTACTCTAAAACTTCAACTTTGTAATAATAGTATTCCTCTTGTAGATGATATTTTCTTCAATTTTCCTGTTTTTTATCCGGGGAATAATTTACGCCAGATTCTCTCATTTTTAAAGTTAAAAGTATGCGTTCTTTCAAGGCAACAAAAAATAACAGTTCTGTATAAATCTATATCAAAGCAGCTATAGTGTTGGAGGGCATCATTCGTTTTGCAGGAGATTGTTTTGTGTTGATGTTGTTGTGTTATAACACTATAAACGAGAGTAGACCTACACTTTTAACTAGAATAAAAAAGTTGAATTTTAATTTTTGCCGGAATCGGACCCGTAAGTAGATAAAATCTTATTTAAAACCATAATAAATATTCTTTTTAGTGTTTAAATGTTTTTGAAATAGTCTCTTAACACTTACAGTACCACAGCCACATTGTAAACTGAGAGGAAAACATAAATCAAATTGTGTCATGTAGCATGAGATGTTGGCTCTACAATTCCAAAGAATGTAATTGTATTTAAAGATGTTAATTCACAAAACAAGATGTTTGGCTAAACGGAGTACAGTTTCTAGCAAATGTATTTTCTTACTATCTCCATCCTGTCCTAAAGCAGAAGTGTGTTTCAGCTTTAAATGTGATGATGCTAGAGAAACTCCTTAGCCGAAGAGGTAAATCAATGGTGAACCATGGCAGTTTATGTTGCGACGTTTCTTATTTTGACTTCTATTTGTTTCTTCAGCTTAGGAGTTAGCGAAGTAGCACATTTAAGCTGAAACACACTTCTACCTTAGGACAGAATACTCCGGCTCACACCTGTAGTAATCTCCGGTGCAAGGTCTAGACGTGCAGCGTCCACATTCACCGAACCTGATCTCTGAACAGCTGGACTGGGCGGCACGAGCTCAGAGCAGCGCCAGCCCCAGAGGAATGCAGGTAAGGCGTGTAACCAGGAAGGGAAGGGATAACTTCTCTGTAAACGTGACGATGTTACCGATACTCCGGCTCACACCTTTAGTAATCTCCGGTGCAAGGTCTAGACGTGCAGCGTCCATATTCACCGAACCTGATCTCTGAACAGCTGGACTGGGCGGCACGAGCTCAGAGCAGCGCCAGCCCACAGAGGAATGCAGGTAAGGCGTGTAACCAGGAAGGGAAGGGATAACTTCTCTGTAAACGTGACGATGTTACCGATACTCCGGCTAACACCTGTAGGAATCTCCGGTGCAAGGCCTAGAAGTGCAGCCTCTCTTGTCAAGTTACATACCTCCTCAGGTTACCCGCTGACTCAACACCGAAAACAGATACTATGTGATGGCAGTTTCCACAACACTCATCAGAGGTGTTTATTCCATGATTATAGAAACATTTGTGGAGGACCCTTATAGTTCTTTATAATTTTGTTTCTTTAATTTACGCAAAGTGGCCTTCCCCAATTTTGGCCTAATCTGTAGATGTTCCAACGCGTTTAATGATGCTGAAAAATGTTGCTGTCGACTACTACAATGCTTTTTGATATCTATATCGAATGTATCACCAAAGGAACTGGAAAAAGGAGGGTTAACTTCTTCGACAACCTGAATTGCGTGTGGGTGATTGAGCCGTATGGATCTACCTACGACAAATGAAAGGACAATCATACCTTGTTTTAGTTTATTATATACGATGGATGATTTTAAAGAATACTACGGAGTCGAAAGGCTCATGATGGCTTAGACCCAAAAAGTGAGGTGTGGGTCTGAATCACTCTACCTAGTTTTTCAAGGTCAAAAAATGAGGTAGCAGTACGTTTTTACTCGCTGGTTCTTTGATATTTTTCGAATGAGTAGCGGACTGTATACTGGCGCAGTGTAGTGGGAAAGGCTAATATCGCGACATAACCGAATTAAGCAACGTCGAGCGAGGATGCTGTTTGGATAGGTCACTGGTGAGCGATCCTGTCCTTGCAAGCAGCGCGCCTGCCTGGCCATTGGTGATGGTTCGGAAGTGCCTTTAAGTCGTTGGTCAACATGTTAAGTGTTAGAAGATAACTTATTAGCCCACACTTCACCTGATAAGACAAGACATACATCAGACATTGTAATTGCGTAGTTCACTTGAAGTAGAGCGTTTAACAACAACCTTGTTAAAGTTCCGTCGAGCTATTCATATCCAGTAGCCACAGTTTTTATACGGAATCATTCTAGTGGACAGCATGGCTGCAGATATAAGAAAAGTCACCATCTTCCTATCAGGTGTTACTGATGTTGTTGCTAAGTGAAATCGGTAACAAGAACACATTTATTGTTGATTTAAGAAACTTTCCAGAACTGTTAACACAAGCGTCGTGAATTATTATTATAATAATCGATACAGAGCGGTTAGTGTAAGCTAATACTGTGTTACAGCTAAAACACGTACTTAGTTTCCTAAGTTTTAGTTCTGAAGTTAAACACCAGAAAGTGGTCAAACATTGACAAAAGATCAAAGGAGAATAACACACAATATTCTCTAAGGTAAGGAATGTTCCCTCAGTATCCTTATCGGTGGTTTCAGCCTCACCAATATCTTGGTTTCATCAATTTTAGATCAAGCCACAAAACATCGTGCTGTATTAACAATTTGAGCCGTTGCGTCGTTGAATGAAATATTAACTCATTTATGTCTAAAAAAGTCTAAAAGTATGTCGAAATAATGTCTAATTTATAGTTAATTATAAATGTTTATACCGAAATTAAAATAATATAGTCCTATGTAATAATATACACTCATGTAGTAACGGTAATTTTAAATACTAATAACCGTATAAATCAATTTAAACGTTGTGTCTTTAAACATCAAATCTAATTTGTCATTTATGAAAGAAAATATTACTAATTTTGAATTAGTATTTTTTACTAATTAGACTACATCACGACAAAGCAAATATTTAGATTACTCTTATTCAGTAAAATTTAGATTACTGAATAAAATTCATCAGTTATTTGTAATGGCATTTGTTTAATATTAGCTGGGCCACGACGTTTTTGTAAATGGAATGTCATATTTCCGTCCATTTCAATAAATACACTAATGGTACAAACCAACAGAAACATTTTTACAGAATGCCTTATATTAAAATGTGTTTATATCTAAGTTAAATATATTTTAGAGAATTAAATGTGCACTTTACCATATTTAATGATCATGGCAATAATTGATACCCTTTCATTTCAATATTACAATTAGTAATTTATCTTTGTTTTACGAAGCGGAAATATGCACAAATTCCGATTATGGAAAAACGCCTTCAATACTTCCGCTGAAATACTTGCAGTACTTGCTAGTAACTAAATTGCTGCTTGCTATATTTACAGGAACTCATCATTGTTCAGTATGTCTGAAGTTTAGAGCACTATTGATAATAATAATTATTAAATTTGTATTTAGAAAATGTTCGATTTTATAATAAAATAGGACACCATATTTCAGTGTCCTTTGGAATACATTCGTAATCTAAAATGAAATGTAACACATTGATATTAAAATATTATTTATAAACACAGATTAAGTGTTATTATGTTTATGAATAAGCATTAAGTGTTATTAAGTTAGGGTTGACTGTAAATGAAACAACAAAAATAACAAGGCAATAGGTTGCTTGAAACAAACAAATAATTAAAGCGATCAATTTAACTTTTACAATGTTTTGAATATTCATCATTCGAACACGAAGTGGTTATACACAAAGTGTATACTTAACTGCGAAAACATTGTGCACTATGTATTCGTAAGAAATGAAAAATGTCAACATAATAATGACTGTCTTCTAATCGTCGTTAATGGAAACTGATCATTTCACATTTGTTCATAATATAGCATATCATAGTGAATGATATGATATAAACGAAAAGTATAAGCAAGTTCAATCTACATTATTAACAATGGATATTTTCAAATGATACCTGTATTTCGGCCATTGGTCGTAGTTATGTTACAACTGTCAGATCACTTCGAGAATTGACACCTAACTGATTCACTTGGCGCGTTCATCGCAATGGTTTTAGGTTTGTTAACCTAAAAATAAGTTCAGATGGTCAGAATAAATTTGAGTTTGCCATCTAAAGAAAACAGCACCACCAGTTCTCGAAACGTCTTGTTTAAGTTCTTGTAACATTAGTAATGGGAAATGTTATTATGTGGATAGTTTTAACTTTTATTTGGTAAATAGGCTATCCGACAGATAATTTGTGAACACTGAGTCTACAAGCTTTCCTTCTGAATCGATAATTTTATTCGTAAATATTCTGCTCTAACAAGACATTCTTAAGCAAAGTTCTCTATTTTAGAATGAAGAAATGATTCATTAAAAAAGTACTAATTAGTGTAAAGGTTGAATGACTGTGTTCTACACTTTTTTTTTTTTTTTTTTTTTTTTTTTTTTTTTTTACGGTAGGAAAATGCATTATGCACCGTCAGGGACAGGTGTTCGCCCTGGTGTGTGGGACTCTCACCCACTAAAAACCTACCGGTCCAGGCATTGGAAACCCTCTCGGGAACGCATCTCTGCAACTACTTCAAGAGGGTGCCATCGTTCGCCCAATGGGCATTACTTCATTCTAAAATCCACCAGCATGAGCTATTCTGGTGCTTTATAGCTGCTCTCTTCTTTTTTGCCTTAGCACCCTCTTGCAGAACGCAGCGACAGCGTTCCACGATTCGGGACTGGACAACATCTCTTCTATAAGAGTCTCCGGCGAAACATAAGTATACTACTTAGTATACTAGCTAACCGTCGATGTAGTTTTTTCCCACTGAGGTCTAGTACCGAGTACCGAGTACCGAGTAGTTCAGTACGTTTACTGTGACCGCGTTTCATAGAGCGTTAATGTTAAATTCAGATTTTTTTTAAAATCAATTATTATTATTATTGAAGTTTTTGAAGCCATCGAAAAAACTCCGAGAAAATTCAGATGTTGCTGAGTACACTTGCTCATAAAACTGAGGAGCCATGATCAATGACATGACTCACTCTGCCTTTTCTCCAATAGCTGTACGAGTATAATGTTTCTACATAGACTGCTCGATCATATTATACAAAATTAAGAAGTGACAAACAGTTCTAATACAAACTTGTTATGATTAAGTTTTGGAATAATCCACTGTATTCTGGAGTACCTAAGTAAAATTAAATCCTCTAAGGAGTCAGAAGAGAGTAGATTACCTTCATAACTGTTTAGCTGGCAAATAAACCGTATAATGATCAAATAAGCATTTTTTGTTGTTTTGAAAAGAAATGTATTCATTAAAATAGCAAATTCTTTTTAATCATACAATTTATTAACAAAAAATTATAGTCTGTCTTGAGCCCTTATCTTTAATATTATAATTAATAAATCAACGTTCTTGTAACTATAGTTTTGTTTACATTATAATCATTTCTTGAATGTAACCATCAGAAATTAAATTTGCGTGTATGGACTGGTACCTATAAAACATTTTCTCTTGCAAATTATATTTATCATGACTTGGTTTAATAAGGAATTCTGCCGTTTTCCATCTCTATTATTACAATCTATATCATTTTTTATATACAACTGTGCTACTAGTTTTCTTAGCTTGACTGTTAGATGTAATAACAGTATTTAGAAGAATTCAGTATTTATAGAGTTTTAAAATGGACACCATAAGACATATGAGAGGTTTGAACTTACCTTAAGTAGCTATCACAGGAATTAGTAATTTTACTTACTACTACTCTTTGAGTCAGAAGAACATAAAGCGTTATAGATAGACGAGAGCTGTGTATTGTGTATGAAGTTTATCTTGCTGTTTATCTAAGAAAATAAATCAAAGTAACTAGATCCTGTGGAGGAAACCTGTTGAAGGAGACATAAATCCTCCAATCCAACATACTTTTGAAAATAGTTACTGACCAATTCACCCTTAGTGGAATTCACAGCTGACTAGAATGGTGTTATGTTTAGTGAGCTCTAAGAGAATGGTGACCTTCAGATGAAATCATGTATGAGTGAGACAATAAAGACAAAAAAGAGTAATTGAACGAATTTATATTTTAAATGTTTTATTAGGTACAGTGAGAAGGAGATTTCAGGTGTACATAATATCATTAATTTAAGTAGAGTATAATCTTTATCTGGACTTGAAAAGTAGCCAAGGAAACAATAAATTGTTCAAATGAGAACGACCAAACTTATATTGCGTGACGAACTTGCGAAACCCAGAGCAAATATTAGTAATATTCCCATATCAGGAGTACTTTTCGTAAATGAAAAAAATATTCCAGTGATCTCATTAAGTCATGTAACTGATATGTTATTGCATATTTATCACAAATTTGTACACTCCCCATTATGGAACTTCTTGAAATATCGAGAAATGAACATGCATGAAACTTTGAGACTGCATAGAAAGAATATACATTGGTGTAAAAGACGCTAAAGTACTTTCTGTTGTTAATCTGCACTCATCTAATTTGCATTGGTGTGTCTTTCGTTGGTGGTTTGTTGGCTCCTTAAACGATTTCCGCGGTACCGCATTCGAATTCTCGGCATTCATGAGCACCTAAAGGTTCGTATCTTAGTCTTAGGCTAGGAATCTTGTTACTGTCAATTTATTTTACCTTCAAGACCTAAGCTGATACAGTAATAATACCCATGGGGTCGTCATGAGTAGTTTCAGTTGAAAGTTAGTATCTGTTAGAGACGTTACTTAAATTTGCCAAATGATAAACTTCGGTGTGACAGTATTATTAATGATCAAATTTAACACTGCGTAACCATGTAAAAATAAATAAGTCAGATTGCGTTACAAGGCTTAACGGATGTTATACCCATTAAAGAAAGTTTGGGCAATTTTAAACAATTCAGGTGTTTCATGGATTGGAAGGAATCAGGAACAGCACAACTTCGTATTTTTGCCAGATGCCATCAGATAGTCATGTCTGTCAAAATTCGCGATATACAAAATCTTGTTTTACAATACGAGGACTCTGTATTTTACATCAATGCAATGTTATTATTAATACAGTAAAAAACTATAACATCAACATTTGACTTGGTTTTATACGAGTATTAGGACGATGAGCAGTTGCGTGAGGATCCATTCTGTCTGAACGTGGATGACTATCTTACGTCTACGTTCCCTTATATAGATCTCATAGTTGTAGGACTAGTGACAGAAATTCTTGGAAACAGAATAGTACACCAAATATATATTAATGGCAATATTGTTTGAGTACTATTCTGTCCACAAGACAATCTACCATTATGTATATCAAGACAAACACGAGCTCAGAAAACGCCTCAATGATTGTCCAGGTAATTAATTTCTCACACTAGGCTAATAAATAGCATTAGGAACAAATATAAATGTTTTTTTGAGAACGGTTATTTATACATTTATTGGTTGCATTAGTCGTTATAACATGTAAGATAAGATATAAAGAGTTTGAAAAACGATATTATATGTTTACATGTATTGTTAAAAAGTTATTTATCTGCTGCTTGGTAACCAAAAACTTCACAGATAAAATGTTATCTGGAATTTCAACCATTTACGTTGTCTAATAAAATGAACATCATCCTGACTCCGTCGGAGCATACGGGTCGAATTATGTCTAAACTGATTTCGCATTAGTAAAAAGCTTTATAGAAGTTTCTTATCCGTCTAGTTGAGTAAATCTGGAAGTTTACAATGAACAATCACTGTGACAGAATGATGCCCTTTCAATGTTAAATATGTATAGCTAATCTAAACTCGCTAACCAAGTAATGGCTACCGTAAGTATTTTAGAGGAGGAGACGACTGATTTTCTTTTGACTTTTGGATTTTTCTACAATATAAAATAATACTTTGAAAATTATAACCCCTCATTTACATTCAAATTTTTTTAAGAAAGTGGAGTTATAAACCGTTATCATATATTGTGAGAGTTACGTGAGTTTTCATGGGACTATTACACGTTTTGGTTGATGCAATTACTAGAGGTGTCTTAATCTACGAGTGTACTAGACGTTTTCTTTATTATATACGTGCATAAGTAAATAATAAGTAATATAATAAAGTACATAGTATTAGAATATTCTATAAATGTATGTGTTCTATTTAAAATATATATGTTAAGAGCGTAAAGTGGTTTCACTCTGTTCTTGGTAGTGTACTCGTACAGTGATTGTAATGTTGCTGAGAGTAGACACACGGTCAGGATGTATCTAAACGGATCCATGCTAAGCATTCTTTTCCATTCTAAATGTATTGCAGTATTTTTTTATTGAGGCATTTGATTATTATTGTGATTTCTTTTAAGAACACAATAGCAAAAAAATGTTAGCCAGCACATTATAAAATAGCCATTATAATGGTTTATCACATCTCATGCCGCGGTTGGCCGGATGAAGTTGGTTATACAACCACACGTTTCAATTTAACCTTCGCTATCGGTACTGCCAACCTAACAATATAAAATGTCCCTCCCATGGAACATGTCAACAGATATGAGTGAATTGAGAGACAACCATCAAACATACAAACTAAACCTTTTTCACCTTTTTCGAAAGGCCACAGCATCTATGAACGATACAAAGTGTTATGATGCTATCTTTGTTGGTACAGGATTTGGACTTGAAAGCAAAACAAGATGAACGTGTTATTTATCATCTCGTTTCGTGTAGCGACTTGTCTATTTGATTTGGAATTTATTACTTCTGAATTAAAATTATGTAAATTGTAGGATTATTAAATTCAAATTGACCCTTGAAAATGACAACATTAGACTCCTCCTATCATAGTGGTAAGGAGGTGCAATTACTTTTTCCGTTGGAATAATAATTTTTAATTTTATTATCACATATATTTAAAATCCTTTTTCTGATTTAAGACAAAACATTACTGTATAAACGTTAAACGTGATTGAAGGGAACGAATTTCTTTGATAACTTCAACTATTCTTAAACAGTATTCTTCTTGAAAATTCCATTTCCTGTAACCAACTATATTTCACTAAGAAACGTACAGTTCTTAGTAATTATTTCGTACATACTTAAAATATTGATATTGATATCTTAAAAACTGACCAATATTTATGAATCTTAGATGATTGATCAAAACTATTAACTTTTTCGGATGTAACATTGAAATTAAAACCATTGTCCAGCCAAAATTAGATCGTACCATCTAATAATATTATTGAGATTTAGATTTACCAATTTTAAATTAATTCAAAATTAGTTTATAAACTTAACAAAAAATAGCAGTTGCCATTATTTCATAAAGCCAAATTATTAATTGTTGCACAACCAACAGAAAAAACTTTGACATGTGCAGTTTTTTGCTTAATTAAAATAAAATATTTAACTCTTCCAATAGTCCGAGGCAAATGCCACACGATTTACGTTGTACGCTATTTAACTTAAGGAAAAAATATATTAATAAGGATTGTGAATATTTGCCGTAAAGAAATGGTACTTATTTATTAAAATTGAACATGGGCTGTTTAGGGATTAAATATAAAGTTAATCCTTTTTTTTTAGTATTCGTAAGAAAAATGTGACATAACTTAAATTCTATTTATAAAATCAAGTGAATTAAACACTTTTTAACTCATAATTCAGACCTCCTGTCTTTCACCAGTGTTCCGCCTTAGACATTGTTAGCAGTATGTATTATTTTCTATAGATAGGCCTCCATCGATTTGCAACATGTCCACAACTAGTGTTAATGCTAGGTTTACTAATACGGAATTTCGGTTAACGAATTAGGAGACCAAAAGCTGAGCAAGCTAAAAATGAGACTCGCATGATTATAAATAACTTACACTTGTATCATTAATACTTTAGTCGTTTCTGAAATTCCAACTACAGCCACTTTGTTGCCATAAATCTCCAATGTTATTAATAATTAAGTAATATCCGCGAGACACGTAGACCTCAGGCAATAAATGGCACGTGTCTTGGGTCTTGACTACGAGTTGCAACTGTAGTGATAACTTTTATGTTACGTTCGCGATGTCCGGCTAACAACGTAGAATAAAGTCTTGCATGGTTAATTTGGTATTTCTAACTTAAAATTCACAATGAAAGGTCTGCTTGTGATGACACCAAACACATTATTGTATCACTAAGCTGCTACACACATCTCGAAATGCGAACAAGAAATGTAACAAAAATATTAACACATGAAACCGGAGGACTAGAAATACTATTTACAATAAAATGGGTCTCGGCTGAAAATAAAACTGTATGGAGGAAATAACCGATTTAAAATGCATTTTAATGTGTGTGATAGATAATACAAACAAGAAATGTAACAAAAATATTAACACATGAAACCGGAGGACTAGAAATACTATTTACAATAAAATGGGTCTCGGCTGAAAATAAAACTGTATGGAGGAAATAACCAATTTAAAATGCATTTTAATGTGTGTGATAGATAATACAAACAAGAAATGTAACAAAAATATTAACACATGAAACCGGAGGACTAGAAATACTATTTACAATAAAATGGGTCTCGGCTGAAAATAAAACTGTATGGAGGAAATAACCAATTTAAAATGCATTTTAATGTGTGTGATAGATAATACAAACAAGAAATGTAACAAAAATATTAACACATGAAACCGGAGGACTAGAAATACTATTTACAATAAAATGGGTCTCGGCTGAAAATAAAACTGTATGGAGGAAATAACCAATTTAAAATGCATTTTAATGTGTGTGATAGATAATACAAACAAGAAATGTAACAAAAATATTAACACATGAAACCGGAGGACTAGAAATACTATTTACAATAAAATGGGTCTCGGCTGAAAATAAAACTGTATGGAGGAAATAACCAATTTAAAATGCATTTTAATGTGTGTGATAGATAATACAAACAAGAAATGTAACAAAAATATTAACACATGAAACCGGAGGACTAGAAATACTATTTACAATAAAATGGGTCTCGGCTGAAAATAAAACTGTATGGAGGAAATAACCAATTTAAAATGCATTTTAATGTGTGTGATAGATAATACAAACAAGAAATGTAACAAAAATATTAACACATGAAACCGGAGGACTAGAAATACTATTTACAATAAAATGGGTCTCGGCTGAAAATAAAACTGTATGGAGGAAATAACCAATTTAAAATGCATTTTAATGTGTGTGATAGATAATACAAACAAGAAATGTAACAAAAATATTAACACATGAAACCGGAGGACTAGAAATACTATTTACAATAAAATGGGTCTCGGCTGAAAATAAAACTGTATGGAGGAAATAACCAATTTAAAATGCATTTTAATGTAATAATAATAATAATAATTTCTTTATTTCTCTTTCTTTCTTCTCACATTTTACATATATATGTATACACAATTCATTCATAATACCAGTCTGTCCTTGATTACAAACTTAAGACTATAGTTTAAAAATTAGACAAATAACAAATAAAATAGATACACTATGTACATTAACCAATAGTTTTGTATGAAAGAGAAAGAGAAATCTCCAAGCTTTAGCCTGATTGGAGAATTACACATTCAATTTACATTGTAAAAGCGGTAGCAGAAAGTTATTACAAAATAATCAAAGAAACAAAATTTATTAAATAATCTAAACTCAGATACAGTTGGTACACCACAAGCTTAAAATTACATCTTGTTATAGGCTAAATTGGTTACAGAATTAAAGATCTATTTGTAGAGAATAATAAACAGGAATAGAAAAGGAACAATGTTTAATTTCGAAAGTACAAAATAAAAGCTTTGTGTGAACATAAATTATAGTTCTTCTACGTAACTTCAATAAGATTTGTTCCCTCCCCATCTTTCCCTGACCATACTGAGAAATCAGCAGCTGATAGATAAGATAATTATTTTGGAACCGTCAACCTCAAACTGTTCACAACCTGTCCTGAGTAGATAATGCATAATAACCTAAAATTATGTGATACATTATATGATTATGTGATGTGTTTTGAGTGTTATAGTGTGTCGTGATTAGTTAAAATTTGGATGTTTGATAAGTGCAGTGGTTGTGCTGTGAGAATTTAGTCTACGGTAAGACGAAGTTTTTCTTATTTCATAGTACATACAATTAGTCAATCAATATACAATACAATATACTACTTTATAAACAATCATGATAGGGCTTTAAATAAAATCTCACATACATCATGACTAAGTGACAATATTGAACAAGAGAGACTCAATACTCTCTATTTCCAAAACCCAGTTTTTTGACTAGTTTATGAAATAAATTCAAACTATTTACTTCTTTAATATTGTTAGGTAACTTATTATAAAACTTTGGAGCAAAAAAGCAAAATGTTTTAGTGAAAAAGGTCGTTTTCGGCTTCGGAACATAGAGATCATTTGAGCTTCGTAATTTCTGTTTACATACAACCATTGAATTACAGTTTCGGCTTTTAACAAAAAACAATTTCAATACTTTGGAAAACATATAACTGCCTCAAATTGAAAATTCTTTGATGACAGAATAAAGGAGATGATGGGTGGTCAGGTGGTTTTTTTACATACTATCCTTAAAAACTTTTTTTGCAATACTATCAATGGTTTTAAGTTTGTGACATAAGTCCCACCCAGCTTATTAATCCATATTGTAGTCCTGCTATGCACTAAAGAAAAATACAACATTCTCAAAAGTAGCCCCATTGCACAGATTTTTTAACAAAATAAAATATTCTCAATATGTTATTTATTTTATTTTTGAGGGTCATAATGTGGGTTTTCCAACTGAGATCAGAGTCAAGAATAATTCCAAGATATTTTATTGACTGACTTCCACATATTTCTTTACAGTACAATGCACACTCATTAGCCTCAGTTAAGCAATCAGGGCACTTATAAGTAATTCCATTGATAAATTCTTCGTTTCCTCTTAGGCCAAAGTTGACGTATTTAGTTTTTTCAGCACTCAGTAATCATATGATTTTCAAATGAACCAACCATCCAAGGACAGTCTAAATCAGATTTAATTTGATACTCTATTATATTAATGTCATTAGAAATGTAGGTTAGGGCTGTATCATCGGCAAAAGATATAATTTGCCCTTTTGAATTTACCATTGCAGAGATCATTTATATATATTAGAAACAATATTGCACCGAGCACCGAACCCTGAGGAACACCAAAATGTATAATTCCAAAACCACTTAAATGGCCATTTACCCTAACACTCTGCCTTCTATTTTTCAGATAGCTTTCAAATAATTTATAGACGATTCCTCTTATACCACAATCATGTAACTTTTTTCATTAAAATAATCGTGATTAACTGTATCGAATGCCTTTTGCAATATCTAAAAACAACCCTGTAACCTTTTCATTATTATTTATACCATGTGAAACTTTTTCCATAAAGTCAACGATTGCTACTTCAGTACTGATTCCTTTCCTAAAACCATATTGATTTTTGCTAAAGAACTGGATTAGGTCTAAATACGAAATAAGCCTCTCTTTAATTGCTTTCTCATATACTTTAGACATTGTGGATAGAAGGGATATTTGGTCTATAATTGCTGCACATTGACCTTGAATCTTTCTTATGGATTGGAATTAACGACCGCTTCTTTCAGTTTTATCTGGAAATACTCCTGTTTCAAAAGTTAGGTTAATAATGTAAACTAGCACATGTACATATTTTTTATAAGTTTCTTTCAACAATTTAGAACTCATTCCAATCAATGCCAGGTGCAGTGTTACTCTTTAATGATTGAATGATTTTTGAAAGGTCATTTTCAGTTACAGGCGTCAAAAACATGGAATGAGTCATTCTTGTTTGCTCAAAACTATTCTTCAAAGGACTTTTACTGAAATTATCGGGCTTATTAATATCATTACACATATTTTTTCGCCACTGAGAGAAAGTAGTTATTAAATTAATTTGCAACCTCCTGCGGATCACTTATCTTTAGGTTGGGCAGTTCCAATATAATGGGAGATGGATATTTAGTCCATCTGGCCAGTAATTTCGTTTAAAACCCTCCAAGTCCCCTTGGAATTTCCCTGATTTTCTTCAAACAAATTTTTATAATATCTAATCCTTAAGATCTCTTATTTCTATTTGTAAATTATTTCTAAATTCTTTATAAGTGGTTGCAGTATTGTTTCATTATTTGGATTGTTTTTTAAATTTTTTCCAGAGACGATTTCTAGTGTTGATCTTTTTACATATTTCTGTACTAATCCAAGGTTTTAATCTCTTGATTTGTTTCTTATAAACAACAGAATATTTACTTTGTTCAATTATAGTATTAAAGGTTTCATGAAAATGGTTGTAGGCCACATTGGCATCTCTCGTATCAAAAACATTGCTCCAATCAGCATTATCTAATAATCTAAGTAGCTCATCATTGTTGATGCGATAGGTGGGAGTGTCATTGATCTTGGACTTATCTGCAGCTGGGTGCACTGCTAAGTAAACAAACACCTGTCATACAATGATCTGTTATGCCGTTTTTTTCTATAACTTACTGTTGCAATTTTCAATATTTTTTCTATTATGTATGCGTATATAAATGTGGTCAATACATGTTTGAGACCGCTCAGTTATGCGAGTTGGTTCGTTAATAAAAAGATTCCATTCCGTTCTCCGATAATACTGTTCTGTACTCATCTATGACTAAATTGTTCTTATCCAATAAATTAATATTCAGTGTCTCCTATCAGCATTAAGTTTTTTGCAAGCTCTAATATGGGTTTTTTCGTAGGTTAAGTTTGCAGCTCATTGACAAATACATTAGCAGTATGACTGTGTAGTCTGTACACAGCAATAATATGAAAATTTATCCCCATAACATCAATAGAAAAATCAATTACATCAGCTGACACAAATCTCACCGGATATCTTACAAAATTTGATATGCTATCATTAATAAATACAGCTATGCCACCAGACTTAGAATTTTTCATTTGCTTGCAAAATTAAACTATAATTAGGAATTGAATACAATGTTTTTTCTGTCTCAGAAATCCAAACTTCCGACAGGATAATTATTTTCGGTAAATACGAAAACAAGGACATCTCAACCAAAAACGAATCAAAATTTGCTCTAAGGCTACGAATATTTAGGTGCAAAACAACTAACCCATTTTTTTGGTCTAAATTAACCCAGAACCTAAAAAATAAAACAAACAATAAAAACTAAACTCAATTATTTTCCTATATACTATTTACATAAATACTGTACTTACAAGCTATCAAGGTCAGACTGGCATTTCACATTTATTACTGGTCCGTTGTCTTCTTTTCTCATCAGGATTTTGCCTCCTCTCACCCAGAGCCACTTGTATCCGTTGGTCCGTCGAAAGTCTCGTGCCTTTTTTCAAGAGCATTTGGATGTGTGTGATAGATAATACAAACAAGAAATGTAACAAAAATATTAAAAAAAAACACATGAAACCGGAGGACTAGAAATACTATTTACAATAAAATGGGTCTCGGCTGAAAATAAAACTGTATGGAGGAAATAACCGATTTAAAATGCATTGTAATATGTGTGATAGGTAATACAATAAGGAATAATAAAATAATCTAGCATGGATATCGGAATATCTACATTATAATATGAATAAACTTCTCTAGGATTTAGATACCTAAGAAAATACGAGTGAAATTTCCTTGGTCAAAAAATATAGTAATACATCTTTGGGTTTGGTGTTTATTTCCAAATTTGGAAATATAAATTTAGAATAAATAATTCAGCTTTTTTATTATAACCCGAGGTTTTTACATATAACCTAGCTATGGTGGGTTGCCTGTTAAGCTTTGCTCCAGTAGACCTTCATTTAGTGTAGCGTCTGGAATCTGACGCTCTCACAGACGACTCCTGGAATCTGGAGTCATATTCACCTGAAAAAAACCGGCAACGAAGAAGCTCGAAACGAACTTTTCACGTCGTTTCGACATTGACATTGTTGCTTCGCCGTGCTTATGGATCGTATTAGAAACATCGTAGTGCACTTAATTGTGCTCCTGATGAAACCATGAGAATGCTTCTTCACCTAGATTACACTAAATTTTTATATTTCGTACTCAAAAGACAGTAATTATTATGTTGACATTTATCCTTTCGTATGAATAAATAGGTTACAAGTTTTTTCAGTTAAGCATACACTTCATTTATAACCACTTCGTGTTGGAAGGAAGAATATTCTAAATATTACAACAGTTAAATTGAGTGATTTAATTAATTACTAGTTTCAAGCAATTTATTGACCGTATTTCCAGTTTCTCATTTAAGTCAACTGTAACTTAATAACTCTTAATGATCTGTGTGTTTATGTTTACAGTTTACAGTCAACAGTTTAACATTTTAGGTTATGAATGTATCCTTAAGTAGTATGAGATTTGTACTACAATACCGAACATTTTCGAAATAGAAATTAAATACTAAATTGTAATAGTGTGCAAAACTTCAGACACAGAGAACCGATTAGTTCCTGTAAAAATTGCAAGCAGCAATTTAGTATATTAAAGTAATGCCTGAATTTCAGCGAAATTTTTGAAGGAGTTTTTCATAATCTGAATTTATTTCTTCTTGTTAGAACAAACATTAACGATTGCAATATGTATTGTAATATCCATCGTGGTTAAAGATCGTGTCAAAAAAATCGCAGTACACTCAATTCTACATCTAATAAAACAACGAAAATACTTTTTCATCTACATTACACTATACAGATGAAGATTTCAAGAGCCAAGTCTATGGCAGCATCAGATTCCAGACACTGCACTAAGCAAGAGAAGGGTAAACTAATGATAAACCAGGGGTTGTAGTTACTTTTCTTACCAATGGTTAGATATAATTTTGAAAAGATTGACAAGTTACGGTTGACTTTGAAACGGTGTGCTCCCAATACGGCCATGAGGCTGGCGGTGGGATTTCCTTAAGCGCCGCATTATGGTCAATGTCTGTGTATGGTGAGAT
Organism: Homalodisca vitripennis; assembly: GCF_021130785.1. NCBI lineage: Eukaryota > Metazoa > Arthropoda > Insecta > Hemiptera > Cicadellidae > Homalodisca > Homalodisca vitripennis. The sequence continues at coordinate 144,015,294 of NC_060207.1, forward strand.
AGGGTTGCTGTTGATGTGTATTGCTTTCTAATCCTTTCTTGAGGTTTACGTGATAATATGAAGATAAAGATAAAGAGTTTTGTAGGTAAATCTTGTCTGCTCCCAATACGACTTCGAGATGGGCGAAATGGGATTGCCGAAAACGTCGCAGTATTGCAATTGTTGTTATGACGGTGAGTTAGGGTTGTTGTGATGTGTGTTACCTTCTGATCCTATAAATGAGGTTGACGAGACAGTGTTGTTGGGAAATATGGGGTGCTGCCAATACGGCCATGAGGTGGGCGAAATGGGATTGCCTTAAACCTCTCAATATTGCCAATGTTTTTATGACTGGTGAGATAGGGTTGCTGTTGGTAGGTATTATTGCCTTCCATGAACGAGGCAGTGTGTTTGTGTATCCCTATCAGTGGGCTTTCAGTGGGAATAGTAGGCTACAACAATTATTTCTTCTAATTAAAATATTGCTCTAAACAATTTAATATTGTTCTGTGGTATTGCACAATCAATGGAAGGCGTTTTCTGCCATCGATTATTCACATAAATAATACGAATATAAGTAGGAAAAGTTTTATTTGTTAGTATTTCGGTTCACTAGTAATTATTCAATTGTTTTTCAGAATTGAGAATTAATTATTTTTATTAAAGCAACGTACCTTTGATTTTGTTTAACGCAGATACATTTGGCACGGTTGAGGTACAAAAAAATGTTACTCTTATAAATGAGTATAGTTATAACTAAGTAGTAAATGTTACTAAATGTTTAAAACCTCTTCCTTGTAAGCATCCGATTCACTTTCGATTGAAAACCTTTCTTTATTTTATGCAGAAAAGACCTTGGAACATCTACAAGCCAAGGTTACTAAAATAGATTTTTAATATGAAAAGCAACAGTTTTGTTCAACAGAAATAGTTTGGACACAATAAAAAAACATAATTATACAAAAACAAGCAAACTTAGAATTTTATGATTGGTCAATATTTTATTCAATTGGCATAGCAATATAAGCGAAATACAGCAATTTGTCCGACAGGGTTGAGAGAAGATTTGGATTTAGTCAACGTGTTTTGAAACACAGGGCCTGAATTATTTAACATAGTTAAAATACACAGAACGAAGATTAAGTATAAGTCTACGATGTTGACCGGTGTGTCCCCTAGTCATTTATTGAACGAAATAACTCTGCTCTAGTTGACTGGTATACGTAATGATGAAATACTTCGAGCATCATTGTTTTGTATAGTTTATATAACAAAGACTGAAAGTAAAATACAGGAATTAGGTTAAGAAATGCTGAGTTCAACAGACAGTAATGAATTTGTTTACAGTCCAATAAATATAACGCCCCTGGCGTTTTAAAGAGATTTTCAAGCTGAGTGAGGTCAGTAAAGTTAAAACTGGTGCGACAGATTTAAGTTCCGTTTATTAAACTAAATCGGATATTGTAAAATAATTCGTTTTGCAATAGTAACCTTGATAAGAAAATATAAATACAATTATATTATATTACGTTTCGGTCTGCAAGCCCGACTTTCTAATCACGCGAAGCATGAGAACATCAAGTTTTATTCTTAAGCATTTTACTCGAAAAAGGTGAATGTCATCCAAGAAATCTTCTGCAAGAAATATTATATAGGGCATTTAGAAGTACTCGTAGATTATTAGCAGATCGTGAAGTTGTTAGCTTTCATAAAATCTCAATGTCACTTATTTACTCAGCCACTCAGTCACACAAGGATCGTATCTATGGAACATGATCGCGGAAATTTCAATTAATAGCGTTTTTAGTTCTTACCAAACTTGGAGACACTGTCATCCAAGGATGTTAGATAACATGTATAAAACGTACGCTTACTAACTTAACCCAAGCGAAGGCATCGAATATTGGTGAGAACAGCGATATAAACAAAACTCACAATAATACAATAATTTTCAATCAAGAAAGTACATTCAAATCTAAAGGTGCTGTCTATAGGATGTTTTTTCTGTCATCCAAACAGAAAACCTTTAACAATTTTTGTGTACTCTCGACGGTTTTATCAATGAAATAAGTTTACTTAGTTTTAGACCTAGTTTAATTTGACCGGGAAATCACCTGATAGTAATCTGAACCCAGCGGGCAGGAGCCTAGGTAATTATTGTCATATCTAGTATTTTCCTCGCCATCCTTGACACTCAAGCTTTAAAATGGATCTCGTAATACTATCTTATTTCTTCACAGCTTGAGAAATTTCTTGGAGACCGATTCGTTTGCGGAATTAAATATGTAGATATTTCGTGTCTTTAGATCTCACCTCCAACTCAGTGACATACAACTTGTAAGGGGAAAGAAAGGTCAGGGTCAGAGGAATGTAAAGGGTCGAGGGCGGGGGACAGCCAGCAATTAATGACGCCAAGTGAGCTCTCCAGCGGTGGCTGTTCAGACTCTGCCATTCACTGAGCAACCCCTGCTCTGGAGTAAGCTCTGCCGATACCGGTAATGGGGGAGACACCACCACGTCACTCATTACACTGAGCTCTCACCCTGAAAGTCTCAAGAGGAGGTTATCATAGGATCTCTTTTTGTCAAACAAACAGACTGTTCTTCTGTTACAGCGGTCATCCAGAAAGTACGTTTCAGTAAATTATATCCGCTTACTTTATCTCTTTGCTTATAATTGACCTGAATCCTTTGTGTTTATCTTCTACGTTACTAAAACTTCCTTACCAGAAACTGCAACTAGAAAGGGCGCTTGTAATAAAGAAGTAATGTAGTGCAAATAGTGTTAACTTTTAATATATACCAGTCGCTCAAGAAAAATGTTGTAATGAGATTTTAGTTACATCGTTTCCTAGAATTTAAAAATCAATGTATAATTTTAATACATGTTTTACTGACAACCAAACAATAACTGGTATATTTAATAATACCGTACTCATGTATTTACAAACAATATTTCACTACAGCTCATTTGGAATCTATTTAAAGTTCATCGATTCCTAAAATCTAGATGGATAAAGATACGTGTTTTACTCGATATTTCGTATAATTTACTACTAGATTAAAATCAGCTTAGGAAAACTTATTTTATAACCGTCTGTTAAAACAGATGGTAATTCATGAACAAGAACCCTTTACACATGCTTATTTGGAAGTCGCGTTTCTTTGGTTCACTGACAAGATTTATATTTAAGGTATGAGAAAGTGTTAGTTATGCTCTCACAAAATCAACAAACCATCCTCTCCCCACGAAAGTCATCAAGGAGGTTCAATTTTTTTTCTGTTCATTATCACGCAATTAGGTGGATTTGAATTTTGTAAATTTATTTCACCACCAAACCCAGTTATTGTGTAGCATCCTACCGAGGGCGTTGGATCTCCTTATTGTATGTTACGGGGTTAATATTTCAGAGATATTCGTGGTGTGGGTGAGATTCGTTGCTGGTTTGTTATTGGCTTATTCACGTATTCCAATCTTACTTTTCTGGTGAAATAATTTCTTATACGCACAAGAGATCAAAACATGGGATTGCATTTCCTATATGCAATACAAAAAAACTAGTAATTTTTAGAAAGAAAAGTTATAAGAAACTTCTGGATAACCACTGGACTGTTTGTAAGTAGGAATAACACAAACAAGACGTAACTGCTTTTACAATCTTTATTTCCTAACAAATATAGTGGATTATTATTTCAGCTGCTTAACAAAATATACCTTATAATATAATTAAAGGAATCTGAAAATCTCTATAACTGTCTAGGGCTTAAACAGTACCCAAACAATAAAGATAATATCTCATCTAGATGGAAATCACTCAGGATTTCTTAGTACAGGTTGCAATTATTGGAAGGTCTCCTGAGGGCCTGCATGGAAAATATTACTTTCAATTAGTCAGAGTCTTGTTATACAGGGTGATTCATGAAGTTCTCCCCCCACTTCTACAGCACATTGTACTAGTAAAAATAATGAAAAAATGTTATATAAACATAGGTCCGAAAACGCCTCGTTAGCGAGTTACAGCTAGCGAAAGATTTCGCCTGAATTCCTGGGTAAAGAGTAAAATAAAGCCATACTGAACTTTTTGGAAAGGTTAATTAAGTAAGAAATATCGTGGATTCTTATGTATTTTTACCTGATAAAGCTAATAAAATAGGTTTCAGAACTGTACCTGTAGTAGTTTTTGAGGGATTCAGAGTTAAATGCAAAAAATTGGGGCACGAAACAATGTTTTTTTTAAGTATGATGTACAATGACTTTGTTAAAATTGGTAATAAATACATAAAAAAATCAACAACATTAATTGTAGAGAATTTAATTATGAGAAAATTGATATAATCAAAGTCTAAAATAAAACAGAAATAAGTACAGAAAAAATCGATTTTATGCAGTATAATACATTACTAGCTGTAAAGAAATACCGTTACGGTATTTAGTTAAAATAAAACAAAAACAAAATGTTTGTTCCTTAATGATGAGATAAATTGAGAAAACAAGATTAACTGTTAAATAAATTTGTTTGTAAATAAAAATATCATGTTTTATTACGTTGTATTTTTTTTTAAATAAAAATTTACATCAAATGTTCTAAAATAAATGAAGCAAACATTTTCCCATTATTGTTTACTAATCATCGAAATGCAGTTTTTTTGTTTTATTAATTTCTAAGTTGGTAACGCACGAATAACAGCTGATCAACAATGGTATTTCTGTACTGTTACGTTTAGAACTGTGTATTAGTGGGTGTTTTGCAAGCTACAGCAGGAGATCGGGTTCTGTGAATCGTGTTATAAATGCAATTTTTCTGTGAGTTATAATTCGATTGTTTATTCAGCGAAAAAATGCCTTACTTATTTGCATCAGAGGAATACGCTGATATGGTTTTTATTTTGGGTTACTGTAATGGTAATGCTAGAGCTGCTGTAGAAGAATATGAACTACGTTACCCTAATAGGAGGATTCCAGATACCAAAACAATTTCAGGAACTTTTCGTACTCTTCGGGAAACAGGATCACTACCAAGTACTAGAACCAATTATGAACGAGCTGTCCAACTTGATGATGATATTGTTATTAATGCTGTTCATCGCAGTCCAGGTGTAAGTACACGACGTATTTCTAGGCGGATAGGAGTTTTCGCAGTCAACGGTGTGGAGGTCACTTAATCGAAACAAATTTTATCCGTTTCATAAACAAAAGGTTCAACATCTACAGCTAGGGGATGGTCCGCTTCGCTTGGAGTTTTTGCAACTTTTAGAATATTAATAATCAACTCTACAAGCGTATTTTGTTTACGGATGAGGCACAATTCACTCGGGGATGGTGTCAATAACTTGCACAATGAACACTCATGGGCAGAAGAAAAGGAAAAGCCACATGAGGCAGTGGAACAGAACTTTCAACACCGATTTAGCGTCAATGTCTGGTGTGGCCTTTTGCACAATCGGCTGAATTGGACCTTTCATATTACCTGGACGCCTAAATGCTGAGTTCTATTTGCATTTCCTTCAAGAAGAGTTGCCGCAGCTGTTAGAGAATGTTCCTTTACATCTCAGACAAAATTTGTACTTCCAGCATGACGGAGCACCTCCCCACTTTTTCACGTGCCGTTTCCTGCTTACTTAAATCCATCAATTTCCTGGACACTGGATTGGTCGTGGAGGGCCTCACCCTTGGCCACCAAGATCACCAGATCTATCTCCATTGGATTATTGCATCTGGGGTTGGATTGATGAAAGACATTGTATACAAGACAAAAGTGAATTCTCGTGATGAATTAATTGCCCGTATTATGGATTCGGCTGTGCAGATACAGGGAAGTCCTGAAAAATATAAGAAACGCAACAAAAGCAATACACAAAAGTGCTGCAAAATGTATTGATAATGATGGCCTCATTTTCGAACATCTATTATAAAAAGGTGCGTACGGTTTGGCCCAACCTGATTAATTTTGCTTAAAACTAGTAATGTATTATACTGCATAAAATCGATTTTTTTGTACTTATTTTCTGTTTTATTTTTAGACTTTGATTTATATCAATTTTCTCATAATTAAATTCTCTACAATTAATGTTTGTTGATTTTATGTATTTATTACCAATTTAACAAAGTCATTGTACATCAAACTTAAAAAAAACATTGTTTCGTGCCCCAATTTTTTTGCATTTAACTCTGAATCCGCCCTCAAAAACTACTACAGGTACAGTTCTGAAACCTATTTTATTAGCTTTATCAGGTAAAAATACATAAGAATCCACGATATTTCTTACTTAATTAACCTTTCCAAAAGTTCAGTATGGCTTTATTTTACTCTTTACCCAGGAATTCAGGCGAAATCTTTCGCTAGCTGTAACTTCGCTAACGAGGCGTTTTCGGACCTATGTTTATATAACATTTTTTCATTATTTTTACTAGTACAATGTGCTGTAGAAGTGGGGGGAGAACTTCATGAATCACCCTGTAGAATAATATTTTTCGCCTTGTTACAAATTGCAGTTATTAATTAATTGAAAAGAAACCAATGATTTTTATATATGAAACGAATCCTTGACCTTCTGTAATTGGGCATTATTTTAAAGAATGTTTGTATTTTAACTGTATTGAGTGAGTAAAAAGGTTCATGTGTTCAAGACAGCCGACAGGTGATTATTCTAATAATACTATAAATGCAAAAGTGTTTTTGTTTGTTTGTTTTCAAGCGTAAACTATTTAACCGAGTGTACGGAAATGTTAGATGGCCATTCTTACAGTTGATGGGATGAATATAGTCGTATTGTTATTTCAAAATTCCTTTCGAGCTACGCCCTACTGGTCTTTACAGCAGCTAAAATCCCATCTTAGTCTCTAAAGTTGTGTGATATTAATTTAATGAGCCTGTCAATGTAATCAACTATTCTGTGTAAACATAGTTTATTATCTTCATTTTGTTTACATTTATTGTGAGTAAATGGTTTAAAGAGTAGCTATACGTTTTCCACAGTGTGTTAGATTTCAGCGATTAGGTTAGTACTAATCTACCGTAGAAAATGTTGGTACTAATCTACCAAGATAATATGGTCAGACTCCCTTTCAAGCAGACGACAAGAATTACGCTAGATGAAAACTTTGCTGGACTCTTCTTCTTTGGAACTATTCTACCAATTCCAGCTCTGAATGTTTTACAATAATTAAAACACTTTAACTATACATTTAAAGACTGAGATAAAATCCATCTTAGTTCTCTTTTGACAGAAGTAGGCTTCTGATCTATGAACAAACCAAAAGCAGCAATGGAACTAAACATACCAGCAGTAGTCATGCACGTGTAACGCCTACTAAATTGCATGTAAAGGGGCGGGTAACTGTTAGCAGTGCAGATATAAGAGACAATGTAGTATAACTTTTACTGTAAATTCAAAGACTGTTATTAAACCTATCTAAGTTGTCTTTTGCCAAAAGCAGCTTTCTCGGAGCTGTGTAAGTGTACACCTTTTTTTGATCGGGAGAGAGGCAAAATTAGCTTTGGAAAAAAAAAAAAAAAAAAAAAAAAACAAAACACTAAGACTGGAGTAAATTAAAATGGCTATAGATATACACTTTTAACATTAATCGTGATAACAAGGTATACTCAACATTGGCGTCAGAAATATAATTCCCTCGAACCAGAAATGCTTATACAGGTGCAATACCATGGTCTCTCTTGGTCGGTTTGGTTTTAGACATAAGGAATTGATGCAAACTGTTCTACCGTATAGAGCTGATGTTTACTTGCACATTATACTGTTGTGAAATACCTGATCTGATAAGTTTAAGATCATTTATTGTATTCAATCAAATTTAGAAGAAGATTATGAAGATCCCATGAAGGGAGCACGTCACAAGTAAGATGAAGTGATGACGTACTCAGCTCAAGTAACCTCGTGATCACTATTCACGTACTTATACAGAATATGAGCCCGTGGGAGTATAACAGACCCAAAGGCGAGTTTTAAACAGTGAAAAAATCAGGCATTTTATGGCGTGGATGAGTTCATGTATCATACAATTTCTATTCTTGAAGGATGCCAGCAGCTAGTCACGTCCCTCTGCAGTCTGTTGATATATTATTGTATGATCTTACGTTGTATACAGAATATAACAGATGCTCTTATTCATACTAATAATGGAGTATTATCGATGCATATATAGAGAGAGGCTAAAGATTATTTTTATAAATTAGGAGGTTATTACTTAGTAGTATTATCTTAGAACGACGAGTCTGTACGTTGCGTGAGGCTGAACGCTGCTGTCTATCAAACGTCGACGTTCCCTTATATCGACCGTTGCTGTTCCTATTCAGTTTGCCATAAAGAAACCGGAGACTTGATTAACATGCGATATTTTCAGTATTCTTTGCTCTGTTATTAATGGTATTTCTAATATTATAACCTCCAGTACATTGTATTTTCATTGATGAAAAAGTTTCTTCCATTCATAAGGAAGTCACCTTGAGTCCAAAACGTTCCTTACGTATGTGTGTCTTCAGAGAAATATGTATTATTACTGATCTGCAGCTAATGAGATTGTTTTCAGTTCTGGTTAATAAAGTTATAACCACCATGTATTCCAACATACACATAAACGCTTCATGAAACGTAATTTTACTTATTTCCAAAGTACACTCGCAAACCTACTTGCCATACTGCAAAGAAGTAGTGTTTATTTTTAACTAAGGAGGTTGAATAACATTTTAGCTTCAAGGAACACATCAGTGGCAATTGTTAGCTGACAATAAAATAGTCAGTCACATTTGGCTTATCACCATCTCATGCCGCGGTTGGCTGGCTACTGTTGGTTATTCAATCACACGTTTCAATTTAAAACAGTCCATATCAGTACCGCCAACCTAACAATATGAATGTCCCTGGCATTGTATGCGGCATCAACAGATACGAATTGATTGAGAGTCAACCATCAGGTTACGCGTCCAGTAAGCCTTTACCATGTTTTCGAAAGGCGACACCTTCGATGAACGATAAAATGAGATATGTTGATAAGCATTTGGACTTGGCCATAAATACAAATATGAACGCCGTTTTTATTATACGAGTACGGATGCTGGAAGTATCAAATTTTCCACCCCCCCCCCCCCCCACCCCCCCCCCCCCCCACCCCCCCCCCCCCCCACCCCCCCCCCCCCCCACCCCCCCCCCCCCCCACCCCCCCCCCCCCCCAATAACTCACTTATGTTATGTAACCAGTGAAATGGTTAAATTTAAATGATTATAAAGATTGTATTCTGCTTTCTCTGAAAGTTATTAAAAGTCGTAATAATTTCTATCTGTATTGATAAAAAAACTGACGTTTTAAAATAAAACGTAGTACACTGGCAGTATACCCCATAACTGGCTAGATGTACACTGCAGTGTGTTGCCACCGTTCTCCGACTTGCCCGGGTTGTTCAGCAACTTGAGCTCTGTGCTCGGTTTTTTATTATTAACGTAGCTTTCTTATATATCAGTGGGCGTATAATACATACCCCCGCAACCCCCGCAATGCGGGGGGCGGGGCGCGGCGTGTCAAGGGGCGGCCACACGAAGGAGATGAAAAAAATAAAAAAAATTATACCGGATTTTACCAAATTTTCTTTAAGGTTGAATATCACTGATTTTCATTGTAATTCCTTATAATTTTTTTTGTATACAATGAGCTAAGCGAGGAATATCTTTAGGCCTATTATCATTTCTTGTTTTAGTTTAAACGCCTTCAAAACTAAAAGCAGGCAAACTATTTGCTGAAACCGCCACGGGAAGTGTATTTTAAGGCGCGCTTTAGGGACCGTGTAGTGAGCGTGGGGGGGGTGCTTGTGCCGTTGTTACTGGGCCTTGTTTCATGTTGCGACTTGGAATACTCCCCTTCCCTCCCTCCACACTACCAAGTACCAATTATTGTTAGGTAGTTCACTTCAACAGTAATACTGTGGTTCCTTGTCACTCAGTCATATATTCATTACTCGTTACGTTTACTGCATTTTCGAAAGTTGTGATTTATTCAGTAGCCTACAAACTGTGGTGGGCGGATGAAAAGAGCCATGTCTTGTATTGTTTGCAAAACTACACCTCTTACAGGAAACTTATATTATGAGGACGATTGTACTAGAAAACTAAAATCAATAATTAAACTCTAAAAAAATGTCTAAAAAACCTAGTGGTGCAGAATACCGAAAGCGGAAAGGAAGGAGGAAGGAAGAAAAAAGCAAAAAAAAACACCAAAAAATTGATCTATTTTTTTACAATCTGACTATTCTCTTAGTTAAAAACAATGACAGTGTTAAGGAAAAACAAATAACTTCCGGTTTAATTTTGTGAGTGTAAGGTGATGAAAATAATGTTCTGAACCTACCTACCATCGAGACAGGAAATGGAACATCTACTCAGACCCCACCTGGAATTCACAAAATAAAACGAACCAGACGTGAGTCTAGACGTTAAGATAACATAATGATAGCTGTAGCTGTACCGTAGACATTGATAAAAAACTGTGTTTTGCATATTGATACTAATGAAATTCAGTCAACGAACGTCGGTGTTTTTAAAACTGGGACATTGGGCTCTACACTAGATGGACGGGAGTATCCTCTTAAAAGAAGAAGATAAAACTTTCATTTTTGAATTCTGAACCATGTAGGTAGGGCCCACAGGGCCTTTTTCCTAAAGACGTCGACAAAAACAATAGATCTTTTATTTTAGCAGTGATTTTTATTACAAAAACTTGCCAAAACGGGCCAAAAAACTAGAACGGTTTTGGCTTTGTTATTCACCTTTATTAAATGGCGTTTTATTACTGTGAACCTCTGTTTGGTTTGTTTCGCTGACAGAACTGACCCTAAATTTAAAGATGCTTGGTGTAAAAGGTTCTAATAAATGGATTGGCCAAGGTTTAATGCAAAAAAAAATTAAAGAACCATGAAAACATCTCAGTTATACACTTTAAATTCATGTTTAGCATATAGTACCTGTATAAAAAAATAGCCAAGATGCAAAAATCACTTATTCAAAAGTATGAACCTGAGTATTGTGAGATTCTTCAAAAGACTTTTAGATGTAGTAATAAAACTTATGGCTACTTGTAAACTTAGCGTTCAGAGGGCCATCCGGAATGAAAAATATTGAAACAAGTGGACCTACTACTTCATGGAAACTTTTTGAATATTATAGATTTGTTGTCACGATACTGATCCTCTTCTAAAAAGTCACTTAGAAAACGATCAAAGCAAAGTTAAAGTATTTGTCTCCCAAATCCAAAATGAAATGATCATGTTTTTGCGTCACAGCATGTTCTGGATGAAGTGGTTGTAAAGTGAAAATCCACAAGGCAGCTCCTTTCCTTCTCTCTTGGTATTAGACACCACTCATAGGACGTTCAAAAACTGATTCAAACTTATCGATAGTTAATACGACCATTGTGGCAGTCCAAAACTACGAGAAAGAAACTTGAAATTAAAGGAATCATTCTTAGGGTTCATAGCTTTACAGGCCCAATAAATTCGGAGGAAAAAACTATTACTAACGAGGTTTGTAATTTTTTGGAGAAGAAAAACAACATTAAAAATTGAAAGTCGTACGAGGCCAGGGTTATGACGGGCAGCAGCCCGTAAATGAGTGTGAAAACTATTCTGGAATCCAATCTAGAATAAAAGCAAAAGTCGCCAAATGCAGAGTACGTGCATTGTGTGCCTCGCAATTAATTTAAAATTTGGTACTCAATGGACTCAAGTTACTGACATAACAGAAATGATTTTATTTTACGATTTGGTTCAATCAAATTTACGTGTTTTTTCGGGCGAAAGCCTGCCAGAGATGGGCAAGCTTTGAGGAGAGAAAATCTATGGAGCAAAGGGGGTCTATACTTAGCAAGACACTCAAAAGATGTGTGTCCGGACCCGTTGGTCATCTAGGTACGATTGTTTTACTGGCCATAAAGTGTAACTTTGTTTCTGGTCTTAAGCTGTTTGACGGAATATTATTCTTGACTTTCTAAAAAGAAATAACAGAGGGTTTTAGAGGCAACTGGACTCCAAAAAAAACTCAAATGACGTGTTTTCAATTTGTATTGAATTGATGCTTACTTTCCAAAGTAAGGTTTTAGTCGAAGTGGGGGAGAATTTAATATTACATCTAAAAACCACTAACAAATAAAGAGGATGTATCAATTGACGAAGCTACAAGCCCTTCTTGGGGAGAAGAGATCATGAATGAAACTTAAAGAGAGACAAGAAATGAGTTTGAAGGTGTTGTTAAAGAAGCTGAAAACGCTAGCCAGGGGGATGCGAAATATTGAGTCTTCTCTGCCGACTAAACGATGTAAAAAAAGTAAAAAAAACTTTTTTTTGACGAATCTGACTCAAATCGATGTTTGAATTTTCTAATCCATTGCAAGAATTCAAAGTAAAAGTATTTTACAGGAGCTTGGATATAAGTTACTTGCCTCAAATCTCCAGGACGTTTTGAGAGCATGGGTCAGGATTAACGATCAGTTTTCATCTTTTTAACACTCCAAAGTACCTCACAGAGAGAAAAAGTGCATTGATTGAACTAATATTTTTCAGCCAGGAAAGTTTTGTGAGAAAGTATTGAGGAAGGATGTTTCAACACCACTGGGTTGGAGACACAAATAGTGTGTTTCCAGAAACATTCGTTTTCGGAATGAAATTAAAAACAAGAGGATTGAAAAAAGTTAAAGGGGATTTAGCCTCATATTTAATGATAGAATAACGTGGACTTTTGTCAAGCAAGGCCTTCCTGATGTCCTGGTGCACAGCGATGATGAATGTTTCTTTGACTTCTCCCAGTTTACGTCAGCGGTTCAGCGGAAAGGTTCTGTTTAATCACCAAAATATCAATAAAAAACCCGTAACTAACTGAAAATTAATTTTTTGTGTTAAGAAGAGTTTTAGTTTATTATACCCTTTAATTACTCTATACTTGTATTATAACCTGAAAATGGCATATATGTTTAACAACCAATAGTTTTTTTAATCTTATATAAATTTTCAGGTTCATCTTTTCTAAACTCAAAGCTCATAAAGGAATTATATTGAGAAACTACTATGAGACCTAATACCTAGGCTGAGCGCTTTGGGAGTCTTGAGCATAGAACATGAACGGAGCCTCGTAGGATCAACCTTGAGAGATGTTAGCTGAAAAATATTTCAGTTTTTTAAAAGAAGAGTGAGAGGGTGTTAAATAAATGGAAATAATTGTTAACATGTCTACAAATTTTTTTCTATTTTTATTTTAAATTGTTTTTGAGGATAAGTTTTCATTAATAAATAATTATGATGAATTAATTCATTTTTAAAGTTTTCTTTTCCATTTTTGATCTTTTTACAAAATGTTATAATAACATAAAAACATTGCACACAGCACGGGGACTATCAAAACTTATTTACACAAATTTAAAGTCCACCTCTTAAAAAGTAACAATAGGTTTGTTGTTCTATTACCAAATTTTTACCGTTAGTAGTAGAGTGGAACATCATTGAGAATATAAAGGTAGACCAGGGGAAGTAGGGCTATAATTGATAATACGATGGCGTGGTATGGTCAGTAAGGGAGGAAGGGGGGGGTGGAGGGGTGGCGGTGTTTTCAGGAGCCGACAGGAGGGGACGCATTTCAGTACGCTTGCCGGGGGGGGCTGCGACTCTGTCTAGTTACGCCACTGATATATATATATATATATATATATATATATATATATATATATATATATAGAGAGAGAGAGAGAGAGAGAGAGAGAGAGAGCGAAATATTATACTCTTTTTAAAGTCGATATATTATTGCTTCATACTACTCAGTAAAATAAAAATTGTCTTTCTTTGAAAGCGTTATTTTAACAAAAAAAATCCGGTACTTTTCTAAGTATAAAAAAATATTTTAAATGTCTGTGAGTTCCTGTTTTGTAACCAAGGTGGATACGGATATTTCCCTTGGTACTTATTAGACAGAAAAAACTTTGTAACATGTCCTTATTAGTGTATAACTAAAATACCAGTGGATTATCATATCCATTTATTTTGAACTAAACTGCAATTTGTTTGCTTGACAATTTCAGTAAAGTAATTAATTCACAACGCTTAATGTTACTAGAAATTACGTTTTTTATTTATTAAATATTTTCCCCAATTAAAAAATAACCTAACTGTTTTTTACAGGCTTGTAGCTTGTAGAATGTAAATGGTATTAATCGACTGAAGCTTTCTAATGATTCAAGAAAAATAACATCTTTTTATACGTAATGATCGAGTTATAAACTGTTAACAAACTAGGAAACAACTGCAGTATTCTATTACAAAATAATTCACTCTGCATAAAAAAGCCAAGAAGTAACAATGTATTACTCATTAGCCTATTATGACTTACAAATCATCAGTTACTAACCCACATTCTTTTGGAATTATCGACAATAAAGAAACTCCTTTCCGCCATCCTGTCTCGTAAAGGTGCTCTTGGAATACAGAGTCGAAATGACTCACGCTCCCTCCCCCCTCCACCAATGACTGAATTGTTTATCCTCACGTCCTAGCGATCGATAGTTTTCCCTCGTGCTCCAAGCCCTAGAGGTGGGGGTGAGGATGTCCCTGACCTCCCCTTCATGACTAGAAAATAGTTTCTCCTCCTACCCAATAATACAATATAACGCAAGCGTGACTCAAAATTTCTAACAAAAGAAGGGTCCGTCCCTCGTCTGCAAAATGTCTAGTTTACACCTCTGCATTAGCGAGCAATGGCGGACATTTCAGTTGTATAGCAGCTATAGAACTAAACAAAAGTGTAAATTTCATACTAGCTGAAATATAATTGTTGCTAATAATTATTTCAAATTCTGAGATTTACGAGTAATCGACCAATCAACATTACGGGGGTAGTAATGTTTATATGATGAAAGAAAAAATATAATTTCAAACCGTTAAATAATAATATAAAAATATACACGACGTAATGTAAAACGTCTATTATGTCATTGTCTGAAATGAAATATTCACAAGGCGATATGTGTGATCAATTTTATACTGTCATTGTTTGAAATGACATTCATAACGCGATGTAATGAACAATAGACTACCTGTCACCACCAAAGTTAATCTTTAAACAGCCTGGTTGTGTAACTACAAAACATTGTCATCAACAGTATCATTAATCAATCTAGTAAACTGTATAAGGAGATTCTGTGATGACACAATTTAACTATTTTGAAACAATTTGACGATCCTTTATATGAAAATTAAAGTTTATTGGTAGTGCATAAAGCACACTTATTATTTATTTAATACAAATTAATAAGTAATACTTCAACTTCCAATAAAAGATATTTAAAATAATAACAAATTAAGTTTCTCGTTATAAACAATAACTTATATAGCCATAGAAAATAGCCTACATTGGTCTTGGGGACAGAAATAACGCACTTGCGACAGTAATTTTGGATGTCACTAAAAATATCCTCACATTATGTTATTACGTCTTCTCAAAGAAAGTTTCAAAAGTATCGAAATGTACAAAATTTACGGTGAGGGATGGGACTTTTGAGACAATCTGTAAGTTTACAGTTACGACAAATTAATATGTCGCTGTGCACGAGTAACAATTACTGTAACAATATAGCCTATTTCTGTTTAGTTCTCGTGTTCGGTAGTATTTAACAATACTAGGTACAAAAGTCTATGTTCTGATACACAACACTTCATATTGCTAAGTGTAGGTGTTATTATATAATATAAAGTTATTCAGCTTAGAGTAATTTATTCATTCAAAAATTCATATAACTTATAACTAAGCGCATAATCATAAATACAGTATTTCTATATAAAAAATCAATAAAGTAGGTAGTTCTTGACTTTAGTGTGCAGTGGTCGTGATTATAAGCTTCACAATATTGTAGCGGCATGTTTATAATGATAAGGAAAGCCGTTTACACCAATAATACAGTTTTGATAAGTGTATACAATTTTAGCAATAATATAGTTTTGATAATAGTATATAATTTTAGTAACAGGAATAGTATGGTGAGGAAAACATCATTTACAGCAATGATATAGTTTTGATATCGAGTATATAACTTTAGTAGCAAGAATAATATGATGAAGAAAACATCGTTTACAATAATGAGAGGGTTTTGATATTAAATAACAATTTAACCAGTAAAGGCAGTATAGTGAAGAACCGCCGTTTACAACAATGTTTACAGTTTTCATATTAAGTAAAAATTTTACCAGCAAACGATAGATTGATCGGGGAATTCCGTTTAAAACGATGAAGAGTGTTGATGTCGAGTATACAGTTTTACCAGCGAGGGTAGTATGACGCCGTTTACAATAATGACAGAATGTTGTTATTGAGTACCTAATGTTAGCAGGAAGGGTAGTACGATGGCAGTACACTGCCTCCACAGGACGTAGTTAAATTCTACGTCGAAAGTACGTTGTGTACTGTACATGCACTCCTCTGGGCAGTTTACCTTGTATGTCTGATAACAGTTCAATCGTAATTATGTGTTAGCAAACAAGCGGTCAGAACTTACTCACTTGGATATATCATTACTCTTTTTATCTAGTATAATTGATACTTTTTGTAATATTAATGGGCATATACACGAAACAGATTCATATCATTTTCATGATAATATATTACAGGCGGACATAAAAATAATGTCGAAATAGATTTCTAATTTTATGTTATTTATTTCAATAGTACGTTTTGGATTATTGCATACTTTTACCAGAAATCTATTAAAGATTATCGAATTATTATCGAATCACTTCTCGTATATAAATGGAGTAAATAAGAATATATTATAATATGCAATCAAGTATACCATGTAAGAAAGTAAACGTCTACTGAAGATTGAAGAAGGATTAAGCGGTCCCTTCTAGGGCCAAGAATAATTTTAAAAATCTCAAAATTGTCCAGACGAAGGCAACAAATATCGTCATGGATTTATTGAAATTTAACTCCTCACATTGTAGACAACACACAACATAAAGTTACACTATTTACTAAAGGAGCGGTGTGATGGATGGAACATGCATTTGCTCAAGGAATTATTGCTGACTAAATAGATTGTTATTCAATATGTAATACATTTCTATTATACTCCAAATCTACTAGTAAAAGTTCGTAAACTACCAAGAGCAAATGTCCTTGGAACCTCTGTTACACATTTCAATACTGCACTGTAGCAAATACATTGTAAAGAAATGATGTATTAGTACATTCATGTCGGTTTAAAGTTCGAAATTAAGTATATAATTTAATACATTGTAACATTACAGAGTAAAGAAGTAATACAATTTATAAAACAATGTATATTGATTGGAATTTGTTTAAACTATAAAAAACCATACTATGCTCTATTACCCTAAACGTTTATATTTAATTAAATTAAATTAACGAGATTAATATTATAATAATAATAATAACAAGAATCATATAGAATTTATGCTGTTTTACACTGTTCTTCAACCTGTAAATAATTTCAATACCCATTTTCAATATTCAAATGGTTCACAGTTTAGGATGCTCGTATGTGTAAACAACATTTTTCAGTACCCATTGATTTTTGAACGCCTTAAAATAAAATCGTCAGTGGCGCAGTCAGTCAAGCACTTTAATTGCATCAGTCTGTTGGCAGGCGCTCTACACATTGTCACTGTAAAAAGTAAAGGGGTGTCATGATCAATTTTAGCCAGTTAGATTTTTTTTAATTAAGAGTTACAGTTTTTGCATGTGATAAATAAATTCCTCGAAGGAAGCTACAGACAGGTGTATGTTTCTTGAAAAACAGGAAGGCCTAACATATAAAATCTTATTAATCATTCTATAAGAAATGATTAGCTTGTAAAGAAGCATTTTGAAACTTTTTGAACGCAGGCGTAAGAAATATGTTAACGATAAGAATTTGATTTACATTATGTAAATTAAATTCTTAAGAACTCTTAAGAAAGTTCTCTTAGTAGACATTTTAAATACAATTTTACTTAAGGAAATTACATTGTTATATATAAAAACACACCACTCCCCTCAGTATTATTTCTGTATTTATTTATTTCATACACACGAGTAAATAACATTCATAATTTATCTTCAGCCATTTTTCTATGGATCTCATTGCAAGATGGCCCCAATTACAAGTTCTGTGGAGTCACCAAATAAATTTCCTACCTATCCTGTTTGCACAGTGGAGGTATCTTAAGGTGCTACGACTAAAAAATCTTTTTCAAAATTTCAAAAAAGTAACCCTTTTTTAAAACCGATATTGCCACCTTAACCAGCAAAATGTGTCTAAATCCGTGATCTCTGCTTAATTATTACGATAACGGCAACCATTTCACGCAGTATACAATACGTTATTTTCTGAGCGGATTAATTACTTTTACAATTTACATTACCTTTCCAATATAACTATTTTGACAGATTACTGTACTGCGCAAAGTAAAATATTGGACTTAGACAAGTTACTTTCATTTCAAAACCACAGCTGCAAAAAGGGAAAATTATCTGAGAAGATTATAGAGAGTTTGAGTTACATAGTTATAAATCAAATAATAGATTACGTGCATTTCTGGTCTCAAATTTCATTAGGAAAAATAGATTTTGAGGTGATTCATTTGTATTAATGGCTAATCACGAATGCTAAAAATAAATATGCTTCATAGTTTACGTTACACATCACAGCGAAGTAGATTTTGAAACATCTCGTTCAACAACTCATTCTCGTTAATAAGTCAATGGCAATAACTTTTTTGTTTAATCAAATACATTAAACATTGAGTTTTGGTCCCCATTTTCTGAAAACAAGAGTCAATCTACATCCCCGCAGAATATATTGTAATTTTTAGTTCCCTTAAACTCGAATCCTGGATACGCCAATGGAGCCACACATCGCATTCTACATTCAGATTTCGCGCCTAATCTTTCCTGGGACCAGTCAAAGTCCACCGAGATAAAGAAGACCATTGTATGGTCTGTTGATCTCGCGTGGTTCGGGCTAGCCGGCTTCAAATCGTGTAAGAAATTAATAGCGTGTCGTGCAAAAAAATCGCTCTCTTATTCCGTGCGGTCACCTGGTCGCTCATAAATAGCCTAGCCAGCTCAATCTGCAAAAAAACCTGTGCATTTCTTGGTTAGGTTTTTACACTTTATGCTGCATTGCTCGTCCAGTGCGCATTTTACATGTTTATGTTTGCAAAGCATTTTAAAATTCTGCTTGCAGACCCACTTAGTGGTCTTTGATCGTCCTTTGCGATAGTGACGCTTATAAAACATAAGATGTGCTCTGATTGGATATCAGTTCAGTAGCAAGGCCAGACATATAGGTTCACCGGCAGCCATTTTCAGCTATTGAGTAAAAAGTTTTGAAATTGTAGTACTATTAATGACAATAAGTTGCTTTCTATCACGAGTCATTTAAGGCCACATTACTTATAATAAGTATTAAAATAAGCACTCTGTATTCATTTAACATGGCTATGCTAGATGTTGTACAATATTAAGTGTGGTTTAGTAACTGCATAAATTGTTTGCCAAAATCTTTTTTTGGTCTTCCGATACTAAAAATTGAATTGAAAAAATATTAAAATATACGTATTAGAACGTATTAGATAATTTTAGATATCTAAAATATTGTTAAAATTGAATAATCACACTAACCATTCTCTGTGGATGACGTACAGCAGAAATCAATGCTAATTGGCTACATCGCTATAGCGGTTATAGCTGTGGGAAATCCTCCTCTTGCTGGAGGCTTTAAGTTAATGTGTATCCATATAATTAAGCGTTTTGAGATGGTCGTAGTCCAAAGGAGTTGATGTCCAAAAGTTAACCACAACTTTCCTGAACTTCCTGTAAATCAAATAATTACAGAATTAGTTAAGTTTAAAATCCAAGAGTAAAATAGTAAGATATAAAACTTTCATGAAAAACCAAGGTAAAAGTAAAAACTACTGTAGATTAAATGTAGCTTATTCCTTTTTCAAAACTCTGGTTTCTACAGAAACTCGTTAACTTCTGTTTCATTGATAGTCTTATGGTAAAAAATGCTTGTAGCACCAATTTAATCAATAAATAGGCAACACACGAGTATTTCAAATAATTAAATTAATTGTAATTCTAGTTTTTGTATTTTCCTCTTAAAAACAATTTTGTAATTAACGTAAAGAAATGCTTATGGTTATTTCATGCAATTATTTATCTGATCACCTTTTATGTCATGAACCACAACTTCATAACGATTTAAAGTAAAGTAAGTGGTTGGGTCCTGCCAAGGATAAACTACCAGCTTAGCATTATCGATAAATTAATATACTTCTATCGTCTCATTGTCACGTATTATATATCTACTTGTTGATAATTTTTGTCAAGAGCTGAATAAATACGTTCTGAATAAATTGAATTCACTACAAAAATTTTGCTAATATGCCTTTTTAATCATACAATATAAAAACATGAGGTCGCAAGTATTTTAAAAATTTGTATGCCCTCTGGACCTGCTATGGGGTAACCCCAAGCTTCCATAGTCACATTTTTTAAGTGCGTATAAGTTAAAACCCCGTCAACAGTAGCGTATATACGTACCCTGATTAATTACGGTTGTTATTTAACATTTGAATAGTCGTAATACAAGTTTAGCTGTAATAATATTGTTAAGTTTGTATTTTTATGGTTTATGTTGTTTTCTAAATTAGAACTTTGTTCTAATTTAATGGCGAAACGGCCCATACCTTTAGGTTAGTAAAACACTACAGAATACACAGAAGAGAGAGGATAGTTGTACGTTTCAAATACATACAACCTAGGTAGCGACACAAAATCTCCAATTCTCTAAAAACATCAAGAATTTTACATAACACTGTACTACAGCTAGAATAGTATTGTTATATAAAAAATTCACTAACAGAGGTTACAGTTATAGTGCTCAGTGACACTCTCAATATATAACGCCGCGTGGTAGCCACAGTGTTAACATTGAATACTAGAGCTAGTGTAGTACTGGTAAATAACACATTCGCTACAGTAATAGTGATTAGCGACATTCCCAATATATAACGCCGCTTGGTAGCCACAGTGTTATCACTTTATACTAGAGCTAGAGTAGTACTGGTAAATAACACATTCGCTACAGTAATAGTGATTAGCGACATTCCCAATATATAACGCCGCTTGGTAGCCACAGTGTTATCACTTTATACTAGAGCTAGAGTAGTACTGGTAAATAACACATTCGCTACAGTAATAGTGATTAGCGACATTCCCAATATATGACACCGCTTTGTAGCCAAAGTCTTTATATATAAGGTGTGAATTCGTCTTACGTATAACCATTCGGTTGGTTCAGTAGAGTTTTGTACTTAATTGATTTTAACATTATAAAAATATTTGTATATAATAACTGTAATGTTCTCAAATAATTATTTGGTATTAATAATTAAATAGTAGATTTCAGATGTAATGGACGGATTAAGATTAAGAAAGAATATGATTTTGAAAATGTCTTACGTGCCCTGTTGTGGAATGAAATGAAATATTCCAGTGTGTGGAGTACGCGAGAGCAATCATAGCGCATGCGCCGGCCACCGGGAAACTGTAGTGACAGGCTGCGCGTGCAGGTACTCCAGAATGCCACTTCTCGCCCAGAATTGGCACTGGTTCAAAATTATCAGCCATCAATTAAATTTAATTACAGGCACTTTCAAGCTTTTATCTTTTCCGTTTATTTATTCTTTACCACATTATATGTTTTATTTTAAAGAAGACAAATTAAACAAACGTTAACAAATGTTTTAAAGCAAAGCCAAACATGGTTCTCAATTCTGAATATGTTAGTGTAGGCTACTTCTTCCCAAATCTTTACTTAAATAATTTAAACCACCTTCTCGTTAACCAATAAAATTTATACCAAAACTATTAACGGTCGAGCAGTTGTCTTTCGGATAGATTAATTGTAATTAATTTTACTAAATTGTTAGTCCCAACAGTTTATCACACCTTATCTGAAGTCAAGGAAAATGTTTGGCATGGCGCTTCAAAATCAGGCCCACGGAAAATTATGTTTGCCGACAACGTTGTAAATCTTTTACAGAACAAGTACATAATGGTTGTATTTAAAATTAATTTAATTTTCTTTGCTATTAATTATGTTAGTTATATTTCTCTAAATTTCATCGTAATTACATTTTTCTAATTATCCATTAAAACATGTTATTTCCTTAATATATAATTCATATACTCGTACACAGCAAACACCCATATTACTATCTTCAGTAGTTTTTCCTTGGGCGTGGTGATGAAATTGCCCAAAGCATCTACAATTCCTGGCAAAGTGATCACAAGATTTTCTTATTTTTCCTGGCTTCAAGACACTTAGCTTTAAAGACAATGCTTAAAAAATGACAGAAGATGACCTAACAAAAACCTATTACGCAACATATAGTACGTGAAGAACTTATTAAATGTACAGAAATAAAATTAATTTTGGTATCCAAACTCATTTAAAATGTAAAAAAAGCGATGCATCAGAGAATGATTTTTTTTTAACCCGACATATACCTGTTGCAAAACAAATAATAATATTAAACAATGTATGCAAAAACGAAAACCCATGAACCTGCTCCGTTGTCGTTCGCGTCTCCATCGTTTCCAAACTTCCAATCTTAACGATCTGAAACTGCGCGTGGCGTCTTAGAGCTTGAAAGTTTTAACGGTCGTTAGTAAGACTACCCTTCGTTTGTAATATGGCAGAGATTGAAACCAAATTGAATAAATTCTTATAAAGGTTGTATGATACGTGTGTTCTTTAGTTTTTGAAAACCTCTTGAAAAATACAAAATGTTTAGCACACGCGATAGACTTCTGCAACGTCTGTTCTTTGAGTCAAAAGTTAAAAGAGGTTCACTTCAGTATATACACCAATCCAGAGCCCAGCAAAGTGGGATAATTAATGTCATCTTTAAACCTCAGAGATTCTGGTTCCGAAGTCTAGGACACATTCTAAGAGTGAACACAAATTACAGGTGTATTATTTTCACCCTTAGAATGTGTCCCAGACATGTCACGTGATTCATATTCACCCTGATTATCAAGGATTAAAAGTGTTAATCAAGTGCTGATGACAAGAAAAGTGATGTTGAACAAACTAAGTCATTGTTTCGTTTTATCTATTTTTTCTCTATCACATTTTTCATTATGTGGGTGGGGTAGAGGCTCCAAAAAAAACAAAACTACCACAGTTTGAAAGAATGTGTTAGCGCTTATTTAACAAAATGCGGGCTTGTGGACACGATAACACTACAGATGTGGTGACACATAACAACTAAACTTGGTATAAAGTTAGCATTTGTATGTCTTGGACAAGTTCGTAAGCAAGTCTCAATCAGTAAATGTTTCAAGAAGGCGACTATTCCAATTTGTGCAAAGTACTTATTTCAACTATTGAAATAACCATTAACCCGACATAGAGCCAAAACATTTTTTTTTTTTATTATTATGCAATTTTTAATAACTTTTATTCTTGTACAATTGATACATATCTTCAAAGTTAGGAAAAGGAATGGCCGTATGTTATAGAAGAGCATTATAGAGCGAAACGGAAGTGTGTTAGAACTATTGAAATAACCATTAACCCGACATAGAGCCAAAACATTTTTTTTTTTATTATTATGCAATTTTTAATAACTTTTATTCTTGTACAATTGATACATATCTTCAAAGTTAGGAAAAGGAATGGCCGTATGTTATAGAAGAGCATTATAGAGCGAAACGGAAGTGTGTTAGAACTATTGAAATAACCATTAACCCGACATAGAGCCAAAACATTTTTTTTTTTTTTATTATTATGCAATTTTTAATAACTTTTTATTCTTGTACAATTGATACATATCTTCAAAGTTAGGAAAAGGAATGGCCGTATGTTATAGAAGAGCATTATAGAGCGAAACGGAAGTGTGTTAGAACTATCACCTAATTTACAAAAATGTCCAATTTTAAATACTCGTATGTTTGATATATCGTAATATTTCAAGATAGGTAGTGGTAATAAAAATTTTGAGAAATATAAAATAACATGGCGGATATACAGGCGTATTCATAGATTACGATAACATATCATTCATTATTACAAGTGAATAATGTGTTTAGAAATATAGTTTCTATCTGTTGCAACCAAACCTAGTCCACTTACTAAGAAACGTACTTATATGTTTGTAACTGTCGATATCTAATAAGGTATCAAGATGATTAATTTTCGAGTAACTTATATTAACATGCCAACTGGTAAAGAGTCGTTATACCATACAATACAATTGTATATACGTTATTCTATGGTTATACCACCAGTGTTGTAAACATTCATAACAAACAATCCCTCTTCCGTTTGACAATACAAGATGTCAACCTAACGTCCATCTTTTTCCATTTGTGTTGGAAGAAATATTACTGTTTCGTCGCCCTGCTTTAGGATATTTGTTTTGTTCTTATTACCTCGAATTACTTTTTAGAATGATTTTATATGAACTAAAGATTTTATTTTAAAATAGCGAATTATGGTTATATTAACATTAAAACACTGAGTACTATGAATTATGCGTAAAAGCATATTGATTGTCAGCTATATTCTACCATGCCAACGACCAAAGGAAATGGTTAAAAGCCGTCTGAAATGGTGACCATCTTGTTTGATAAGATCATGCAAACTTAAACACCTTCTTGTAGTCGCAGAGTTATAGGAGACGTCTCTTTTTAAAGATATATCTAATGTACATACAACCCTCTTTACTTTTTTGGATACATCTTTATTGGTTATTTAAGTTAGCAAATTCAAACTGTTTTATACATTATCGATTAAATACACAAAAGCTGTATGATTTAAAAGTAAACGTAAAACACGTTTGTATGTGTATTAACATCCTTATTTCACAATTTTATGAGATGTCTTTAATAAGAGACACATCTCGTAATCCAAAAATATAGTGTACAGTTTTGTAAAGTTTAACGTTATTCTTAGGTAAAAAGCCCAAGTTCACATGCCCAATTATTACAGAAATTGTTATCGAGATCGGCACAGTTTGTTTTAAAACCACACAAGACATGGGGTTGTCAGTATAAATGCAGATACCAACAAAGAATGTGGGGAGGTTATTAAATGATTTCGGGTAATTAATGAACACTCGATTAAGATCAAATATTTCAGTAGTGGTGTTGGCTAATCGAACTCGAAATTACTCAAATATTATATGTAAGTTAACTCGTGAACATTGCCGCAACTCACGCTTTTTGTTTTAAGGAAACATTTTGTGTAGATTTGGTAGAAATTCGTTCACTCCAGAAAATGTGATAAAACTGTTATTGAGCGTTATTTTTTTTCTTTTCGATATAGTAATCTAGAAATCTGTAATAAAAGCACACTGCCCCGACGATCGCCCAGGAAAGATGTGCACACAGAGCCCGTTACCGTGTAGCGCTGCTCGACGCGGTCGGGTACAAATAATGTCTGATTCACCCGCTCACGCATTCGCCACTTTTTGGTTTCATTAAAAACGTTAACACCGAATTCCGATGGGTATAGCGCGGTTGCGCTGGACGAGGCTTTCTCAGAAAAGAGTCGTTTTTGTCGACTGCTACTGTCCAGAAAAACCCTGTAGACAGCTCGAGATAGCTGTGCCAGTTTTTCTCGGCAGCACATTTCTTTCCTCAGTCCGCAAATGGCCCCCTTCCCGCCCGCTTCCTCGCGTCACGCCGCACTCTGCTGGCTGAATATCATCTCCACAACATTTTTATAACGATTACCCGCCACTGCATTATTCAGCCAATACAATTTTGATATAGGCCGATATTTTACAGCTGTTGGTGTCATCAATGTGAGCGTTACCTCTGGTGTTGGTCTAAAATAAATGGAAAAGCACTATAAATCGTTACGGCTACGGCAACGATCAATTTGTTAAAAAAAACGTAATGGCTGAAGACAGCGATTAGTGACGTCAGGTTTTTTACCTCGATTATAAAAAGCTCGAGTTACATTGCTCCAAGCTCGATTCAATACATATATTACGTACATGTCGCCGCGTAAAAAACACGTTAGTGAGTTGTTGGCAGAAAAGAGAGACTTCGTATTGGTCAACAGAAACGCCATTGTAAGGTTTATTAAGATCATCTTTATTCATTTAATGGCACTGGACGCCCTTCGTCTATATACGGTACAAAGAGTACTTCATGTGCAAGGATTGAGAGGTATTTATTTATTTTGTTTGTTTCGCGTTTGTGATCTGTCTTGTTTATCTCGTGGTTTGCTCTAACCAGGGTTGTTCGAACACACGACTAGTGCGGGAAATAGGACAGGGATACATATCATCTTCAAACGCATATTATCAAGACATTTGATAGTTTTTAAAATAGGACTTTTCGAACTAAATGGAAGTTTAGCAATTATGTGTGTTATTTTAGAATTGAATAATTAATGGACAAGAACGTAACCAGGAAAAAAATTTGAGGGTGGAGGTCCAGACAACTGAAATTTTCCCGTAGTGCACAGCGAGTAAAGTCCCATTTTCTTCCTTAAAATGTTCTTGACACGTTCAGCGTATCAACTCCAATTCAAATAACTCTCTCATTAAGTTCTAATGCACTAATAAAATACGTTGCCCAAAAATCATGTGCACAAATCCTATAGTTTATACTACATTGAATTGTTAGACTAATTGAAATTTCTTCCAATCATTCTGGGTCCCAGAAATGTGTGGCCATTGAGTGCAAAAGGTGGCTTCCCATCGACGCTCCTGTTGGATACCACAATCCTCTAGTCTTGTCCAGCAAGTCGGGTTTCACTGCCCAACTTTGGTCTCAGGGATGCTTGGAATTATGTCCCAGAAGGATTCCCTATTACGTTTCCTGTTATGCTACGATTAGAGCTATGAGAAAAGGCAAGCTCTTTGAAAATGTTAGTGTTTCACTACATTATATCTTGTTCATAAATTGCAATTCGAAAATGGGAGGAACAAAAATCAACGAAACTAGTTTTGAGTGTGCTCTTGACTATGAGTCAATCAACTTCACTCTATTTTAGGCTAGACCTTTGATGAAGAATACAGGCTACTAGTAATAGTAGCTATAGTTGCATAATGTTTTGCGTAATATACTTCCTAAAATAATTTGTTAGATGCAGATTTGGTGAGTTCCATTAATTTTATATTTTTAAAGACAGATTGGTATTAAGTATCAAATGTTAAACACACACAAATACAATATAACATATATTTTGTTGGTTTAATACGTTGTGTTAGGTATACGTTTTATAACCTATACGATGACAAATGTCTGAAATCCTAGTATCCTTTAACACAAAGGTTAGGACTAAGTATTTCTTGCCTATTGCCATTCACTCGATAAACAAATCCAAGGTTATAGACTTGGAACTCTTTACATTTATTAAATCATCTAGTTCTTGCAATCTAATGATTTAATGTAGTAATGAAAACTATACTTTTTATCTGCAGTCTGATGAGAGTTTATGTTATTTTTACTAAGTAAATAGTTACTATAAGTAATATTGTTGCTTATTGGCCAAGGGTATATGTTTTTATATTATAACTAAAAATTATTACTATAAAGAGTCAATAAAATCTATACAATAAATTTTTGTCTTTGGTTATTAGCCCAATTTGAATAACACAATGAAAATATAATTCAATTATGGCTATAGAATATTATTAAAGAAAATAGCTATGTATTTTATTTTACTCTCCGAAATAATAAAATGCAGTCATTATGTTTGCCGTTTATACAAAATTATCGTCATTAGGGTTGATGCAGTCTTGAATAGATATTTTATTTAAACACTTCTGGTAATCCATACGTTTTGTAATTTATGTGTAACCTTGGCTTTTGACAGCCATGTTCCAGACTCCATTGCTGCCAGGAGGGTTCTCCTCCCGAGTGGTCCCCCCAGGGCCCTCCTGTGTGCCGCCCCTGAGTAGTCCTGGTCCTCCACCTCTCAGACATGACACTGTCCCCACCACCACACTGTGTGCCCAGTCTCCATCCCCCAACACCACTCAGGTAATTTTCTACTTATTGTCGATGATTTTATATGTTTAATATGTAATTTGTGTCCTGATGTATAGCTGTAAGATTGACCTATTGTATGATGTGAAGCTTTAAAAAGGAGTTATGAAATTTTAAGTACAATCTTCCTTTTTCTAATTTGAATGATTACATGCAACTGGTTACAGATGTGAGAGAAGTTGAAAAATTCTCTATTAGCTGTTGTACTCATGTTGCATGTAACCTGCTGAATATTAAGAACAGTTTGAGTTTGGCAGAAACAAATATCTTGTCATATACTCATATTCAAACTAATTTTGCAAAATGGATACCTTTGATCCAGTGGACTTTGCCCATACCTTTGGAATAAAGTCGATTAGAGTTATCTTTCACCCCAGAAAAAACACATGATTGTTATAATTATAAAACTAATTGGAACATTGGGATTACCATACTGTCAATGAGAAAAATATAAATACAGAATCAATGAAGACAGTATAACATAAATAGTGTATACTGCATTAGTAAATTTAAAGGTAAGAGATGCCACTGTGAAAACAATGGAAATACTAAGACTGCTGTGCAATCATATGTAGATAGTTGTTCATAGTGTGCTACCTCCATATGTATGGTTACTTTGTTAGATTCATTAGTGTATGTTATATGGCCATGTATTATTTTACTATCAAAGAATATGTTGTCAAGTCAAAACAAAAATACATTTTGTTTAGTCTCCAAATTGTAAACATTACTTTGTATACTTTCACATTACTTTGGTTTCCCAAGTAAAACAGTTGGACAACAAGAATTCCAATTGTGTAATATGGATGGCAATGGATATAGGTCCACTGTCTCTTTTACCGACAAAATTAGGCTCAACGGCGTCTTTCTTCAGAGTTGAACAATCTAACCTATCAGATAAAGCTGCAGTCATCATGTTACATGTAGTATCTTTTTTGAATGAGGGTACTATAAAGTCCAACTCATGGATTTGAGTAAGAACTAACTGTTTTTCAAATTTAAAATATAAATTAATTTGAATAACATTTATGTGTAATTTTATAGTTACGGTAGCAATCAATTTAGATAGCATTATACTATCTGACTGATATTTTGAATGTAATGGAATATAAACTCTCCCCAAGTTCTATAAGAACTTTTGTCACCTTATTATCTGCTCATTAGAATTTATTGGAGTTCGTGCTCAGAGGAACATTATCAAAGTAGATATTCAACTATAAGTGATCAATGAAAGATTTTTAAACACCAAATAATTTTACTTCTTTGACTTACAAAAATATAAGTTTGTTTGAATGATTTTGAAACCCATTGTGTGTTGG
The DNA here is from genome assembly GCF_021130785.1 of Homalodisca vitripennis. Classification (NCBI taxonomy): domain Eukaryota; kingdom Metazoa; phylum Arthropoda; class Insecta; order Hemiptera; family Cicadellidae; genus Homalodisca; species Homalodisca vitripennis. The sequence continues at coordinate 144,044,653 of NC_060207.1, forward strand.
TAGAGTCTAAGTGAGGTACCCACCAGTGCAGGGAGTCCTGGTAGAGGTCCCGCCTCTAGCACCAGTCCTGGCCCTAGTCCTGGGTCCCCACTGCAGCTGACCCCGGTACTAGTACCCTCGCAGATCTCCCGACTCGCTGAAGCTGCTCAAAATCTCATCCGCAGCCTACCTCATCTCGAACCTAAAGCAAACAACACCAAAAGGAAAGCTTGCAAGGATCTGGAGGTAGTTAACTGGCCTCACCATTATTCAACTTTTATATGTGCATGAATGTATATAGATATACATTACAGGTAATTGTTATTTGAAGTGCTTTATGTTCCTCAAACTGAAAAAATTGGTTTTCAAATGACATAAACAGTCCAGATATGAAATTTTTAAAATTAATTATACATTTTTCTATTTAAAAGTTGAACAGTGTAATTAAATACATAATTTACTCTTGCCTTAAAGACAAAGTATTTTTTTTTTAATATGTGTAATTAGATTTTATCTCTAAGTTTCAGTTCAATTATAGAAAAATATAAAACACTTTTTTCAAACTAAAATTATTTTATTGTTTCTATTAGTAGTATATTTATTACTAATAATACTGCTATTTTAGCCTTATCATCCAAGCATTAATCATGTTTTTCTTTTAAACTTTTCCACTTATTTATATGATAGCTGAAGTTATGACTAATGTCTTGTATCTCAATTGTTTGACATTTTATAGGTGTCTTATTTTATTTGCATCAGACACTTTTTATGATTTTACAATTATTTATAATAACTCTTTATTCAACAAAGTTTTTTTGGGTAAACTTGTGTGAGAAATAAATTTTAAATCACCCAAGTAACCAAGATACCATTTAAAATCACAGTATGGCCAAAAATTAAGACTCAAAGACAGTAATAAACAATAATTATTAGCATGTAAATATTGATACAGTACCAATTTTTTTACTGTAAAAAATTACTCTTTCTGCTGTTTTTCCTTTCAATATCCCAAAATTGAGATTTTTTCTATATGAAGGATAATGTGTATAGAAAAATGGAATTAAGGACAGTGGAATATTTACTCTCCCATAAACTTCCATTTTAGTTGACTGTTGTAAACATTTGCTGCAGACTGTCTTATCCATGGCTGAAGATGACCCATTGAGGATGGACCAGATCAGAAAGTATGCTGCTATTTACGGACGCTTCGACTGTAAAAGGAAACCCGAAAAACCTCTTACACTCCACGAGGTAAACACTCACAACCTAGTAACTTAAATGGTGTAGAGCACTTTACAATTTTGTAAACACTATATTTTTGTCACATTGAGTGATATATGTATTTAGAAAATATTTCCATTTTTTATCATTTCAAGTTGTTATATAATTTCATTGTTCTGTGATTTCTCTTGTACTATTGTTATTTTTTGATAAAATTGTACTCAACGCAAGCAAGCAAAAGAGATTGTTATTATGTACTCTTTCTAAAAATAATGTCTTTCCCTCTTTTTATTCATTTTCCCTCTATCCTCATTTAAGTTGTTGGCAATATAAAATTATTAAACTGATGCAGAGGCTGCATTAGGTCAGATTCATCCTTATTTTACCACAAGGGGATGTCAGATTAATTGAAATTAGATAACTATTATGGGTACTAGTACTAATCATGTCATTTCTTCCCTCTGTTATTCCTTGTTTGTATTACTGGCAATTTAAAAATTATTATTTAGTAATAAAAAAGAGAATTACAGAAAACAAACATTAAACTTCTTCTCAGCCTTGATTTCATATATTGAAAATGAGTAAACAAATTAAGGAATTTACTATAAGGTCTCAGCCTTAACTACTCTTAGAGCTGTGTAGATCCTTCTCTTGTGATAAATTATCAAAACTCTGGTTATCATTACCCCAATGTTGCAGGTGTCAGTAAATGAAGCAGCTGCCCAGATCTGCCGCCTAGTGCCCGCATTGCTGACACGCAGAGATGAGTTGTTCCCCCTTGCACGCCAAGTTGTCAGAGACTCTGGCTATCATTATTCCAAGGGCCATTCTAAGTGAGTAAGCTCATTTATTTTCATTTCTGATAGGTACTGTAGTTTTTTTTTTTTTTTTTTTTTTTTTTTTTTTTAAACAGAGTATACGATAGCATAACAGTGTTTAAATTGAGTATCTCAAAACTGTATCAGTAAAAGGACTTCAAGAAAACTGTTTAGCACGTATATTGTTTGTCTAATGCTTATTGCCTTTAGCTCACTAACCTCAGATGACAAATTTCTATTTATCACTTATAATACAAATTGATACTGACTGATATTATATATCAATGAAGTCAGAGAGGAATTATTACCTACTGGAAGAGGAGCATATTATTACTCATTAAGCTCTTGTTTTCATATAAACTGTTATTTAAATATCTGCAATTCTGCTACTTGTCATCTTACTTTTAGGGTAAACTCCACTACAAAGATTGTTTGAACCCTAATTCTCTGAAAGGTTTAACATTAGTTTAAAATGCCTGTTCCCATTTACTTTCATTCAGAAGATTTGATAAATCAGTGTTACAATGCTACAAGTTTGTTACATTATTGTTCCTCTATTCCAGATCTTACTCAGTCAGTCATGGGGCTCGGTCTCTGTACACAAATGGTGACCATGGGGCAAAAAGACCGAGGCTTGACTTGTCACAGTCACTTTCAGATCTTGGTGACGATTCCATTAGGCACCGAAGACAGGTATAATCATGCAGAGCTAATAAAAACTGTTATAACGTTTTTAGATATAAGATAAATTAAATGTTTTATAAAATGCTAACCTAACGTCTTGTCATGAAGATAATGTGATTGATTTCTTTGAGTACTCATACCAGATGTGATTTTTTCTTACTGGATTCTACATTAAGTATTTAATTGTTTGTTGAAAAAGTTTGATTTTCGACTTTTTTTAATTATTAGAGATGAAAACATTACTGGATAAGAGCTTTTCCCTGATATTCTTATACATTTTGTAACTGTATAAACACACTAATGTATTGAAATCTGTTAGAAGAATGAGACATGTGCTAGAATAAAAGTTATCAAATGATGTATAGAAGTCTACTGATCTTAAAACTTATATTGTAGCTTATATAAAAACTCAGATATTTTTAAAGTTTAAATGAAATTGGGATGGTTTTTGTGAACTTGGATTCTGTTTCCAGGAGAGGTTGGAGCAGATAGCAGAGGAGTTACGAGGTATGAGTGAGCGGACCGAGGAGTTGTTGGGGATGTCAGTGCGAGAGCCGGGAGATCTCCCAGCCATCCACTTCCAGCTGGAGGCCCTCCAGGCCAGGCAGGCCCAGCTTCTGCTGGAACAGGGCGAGCTTGTAAAACAGAACCAGCAGGCTCACCCTTCTCTGTTAGTCTCTTCTAGTTATTATAAACATAAATGAATAAACTATTATAGATAGTTATATTTAAACAACCAATAAACTGGCATAATTACTTTATGTATATAAAACCAGTTATTTGAGCAGTTACTAATAGATGTAATGCATACATTGATGAGATATCTGACTATCAAATTCAGTATGCTGACTATTTACATTTTCTAATATAAAACTAACTTGCTCTGCTTTCTAATGGATGTCCATGAAATTTTAAAAAACCGTCATGATTTTGCAACTATCCTGTAATACTGCTTGTAATAATGTTAACTTTGACAAAAACAACCGTACTTGAATGCACTTTTGTATTGATGTTGGGCCTTAATATAAGCCACTGTTATTAGATTTGTGTTATTAATTTCAATAAATTTAAAATTAATAATTTGTAATAACATATGTAATTACATTTCAAACAAGTAAGCTCTTATATTATCACTGTATATCAGTGGTTGACATGGTCCGATTACATAAATACTGGACTGCAGTATGTTTATTTTATAGCAAAATTCAATAGTTTTTCCACAGCAAATGTAAATATTTTATAATTAATGTGACTTATACAGTGGATAAAATTAAGCTTTAATTACAGTGGCTTAGTTATGAATTCTCATAAATTCTTCTTTTGAAAATTGTAATTGTTCAATCCAAACATAAAGAAATACACATGCCTTCATTGGTTTAATGTATAATAAATGGCATATCAAAATCTATGTTTGTTTAAAAAAATAATCCAAATCCTAAACATTATTCTTTTTTCCGTTTTTATGAGGTTCTATGATATTCTTAGTTGTTTGCTTGTTTCCTATACTTTTATTTACTCACAAAAACATAATTTTCTTGTGATGCTAGAAATAAAACTTCTTTAATCACGCATTCATTCCTATACAAAAATACATTTAGAACATGATTCATTTATATGGTTTGAAAAATGTTTATATTTTAAAAAGTTTTTTCTTATTATCTTACATCTTAATTTCTTCTGCCCCACACACACAATTTTCTCACAAACTTCACCATTCAATGTCTTCCTAAAATCAACACATTTACAATATACATTACAATTTTATAAAATTTACACAACAAATATAATTAGATCGGTAGCAGTTCAATTCACCTGCTAATTACTAATTACTTAATTACTATGTACCACAATGCGATTCAAGTGTTAAAACACTCAATAAAATAAATTCTTTCTTAGTTCCTAAGTTTGAGCAGTTGGTAAAACTAGTCCAACAAAACAAAATTTAGAAGATGGTTAAGATAAGACATGAAAATAACAAATGAGACAAGAAAAACACTTATGATAGTGTAAAATCTCATCCCAAAAATAAGGAAATATCCTGCAATTATTATAAACCCAGTCCTATAAGGGTCGGCATATGTTTTAAGTGATTATAAAAGATTTGTTTTAACACAGTCAAGTGATATTACTTTTTGAATCTGAATTTACAATTTTTTCTCAGGAACCGAAATTAAATTTACATCCTCTCTTAGTAAAATATTAACTCACTGGATAAACAAAATTCAATGTTTAGGTATTATTTAATCGAGTGAGGTGACCCAAAACTATAGGAACAGCTGTGACTGTGACAGTGAGAAGTGCATCCAACTTGTAATCCCAGTTCGACCTACACCCCCCCCCCCACCCCCCCCCCCCCCCACCCCCCCCCCCCCCCACCCCCCCCCCCCCCCACCCCCCCCCCCCCCCACCCCCCCCCCCCCCCACCCCCCCCATGCATAATTCGTATACTACTCATTTTTCTGCGATGGACTTGAAATATAAATCCTAATACATAAAGCCTTTATTAGGGAGTATTGGTTTGTTGTGTATTTGCAATGTGGGGAGCATGTTAGGCCATGTTTACCTACCACTGTATAGTTTTATACAATAATTATTTACATTTACTTGCAAAACACAGTTTTTCACAAATATGCAATGACCTTAGAAAACTGGATGCCAATTAAGTTTTTGTAACAAACCCTATAAAAACTATATATTTTTCTGAAATTAGATATTTTTTCTATCTTTTCGCTATTTAGGAATTATCAGTTTCCAACTTTATATTAGTTTGCTGTGCATGGTCCTCCTATGATTACATAAATTAAATTTTTTTATTTCAAGTTTCATCTAATGTGAATAATATGTACATCAGTTAACCCATTCACCTACTTCGACGAAGCCATTCAGCCGCGGGCCCTGCCATACTTCGACGGAGCGCTTCCGCGGCAGTAATAGTTCACTTTAAACTCGACAGATAGCTGCACTAATCAAACTATGTTTCGTTTCTATGGTTACTTGTTTTTTTAGAACAATATTTTTTTCATTAGTTGGCTAAACTGACGTAAGCAAAGAATAACAGATGAATTTACTCCATATGATACCTGTTGTTGTTAGTGTCCGTAAACATGGCTGGTAATAGGTTATGTGACAGTGAAATAGATCGTTTTATGAACGATTATAATAATTGTAGTGAAGAATTCAGTACCGGTAGTGATCAATCAGATGTGGAATGGGATCGTGTGACACGGGAACAGTTTGAAAACTCCGATATTTTCGATTCAGAAGAGGAATTACCAACTCCTGACATTGGACCGGCAACTGACGACGTAGGCCTAGTCAATGCAGATCAATTCTTGAAGGATGTTGATCCAGAAAATCAAGGTAGGCCTATAAATGACATCCAAATTTTGGAAGATCAAGTACAGTTGCAGTTGCAGACAGAAAATCAGGTCAGGCCTACAGTTGATAACGATAATATTCAAAACATTATTGATTTAGATGCATCAGGAGAGCTAGGGGAACTAGGCAACCAATATATTTGGATTGATTAACAAAATCTACCCCATAATTTTATTTTTCAAGGTCTAGGAACTAGATGGTCTTTTTACAATTTTTCCAATAATGATTTATTTGATAAGTTGGCTACTGAAACTAACACATATGCTCAAAAATGTTTCTCTGATCCTAAAAGGAGGAAACTAAAGGATGACTCTAACTGGGTTGAAGTTACACGAGATGAAATAAAGTCATTCTTAGCTCTTACTATTCTTATGAGTCTAGTAAGAAAACCCACACTTCAATCTTACAGGACAAAACGAAAGATAATGGAAACTAAGATTTTTACAGAGGTTATGTCCCTAAAAACGATTTCAAGCCATCATGAGATTTTTGCACTTTAGCAATGATGGCAACACAGATGTTTCTGACAAGCTAAAAAAGATCAGGCCAATAATTACTTATTATGAAAATAAGTTTATGAATAATTATACCCCAGATCAAAACATGTCAGTTGATGAGAGCCTTATGAAATTTCGGGGTAGGCTATCATATGTTCAGTACAACAGATGCAAGCGAGCCCGATTTGGAATAAAAAGTTTTTAAACTATGTGAATCCAAATCAGGTTATTGTTCTGCTTTTGAAATTTACACTGGAAAAACCAATACTCTAAGGGGTGTGTTAGTAAGTGAAGAAATCGTTCTAAGATTATTGGACCCTTTTTTGGGGTATACCTTGCATGTTGACAACTGGTATTCCTCGCCATTATTATACTCTAAATTGTTAGAGAGGTTGACTTACGCTGTAGGAACAGTCAAGATGAACAGAAAGCACATGCCTACACACCTTACTAATTCTCAGTTAGCAAAAGGAGAAGCACTTCGTTGTAGTGCCAATGGAATATTGGCTGTGAGATGGATGGATCGCAAGGCTGTCAATGTCATCAGTACAAAGCACTGTGACATTGATTTTCAGCCAACCGGGAAACGTTCCAGACCTTCCAAAACAGCTCCTGGCTTTGAGATTTGTAAACCTCAGGCAATAATAGATTACAACAATGGAATGCTTGCTGTAGACCGACAGGACCAAGTCCTAGCTTATAACCCAATCATGAGGCGTTATTGTAAGGGTTACAAGAAAATATTTTTCTATTTATTTGAAATGGCAATATTCAATTCTTTTGTAGTATTTATAAATCTAAATGAAAAAAATCAAGTCAAAGCCATGCAGTTCTCAGATTTCAAAGCGAATCTTGCAGAACAAATGCTAGAAACAGTAGTACTACCTAACAAAATTGGAAAAGGCCGACCTTCACTTTCTAATCCTATGCGTCTCCAGGGAAGGCACTTCCCTATGACAATTCCTGCTACAGAAAAAAAGGAATTTCCAAGCAAACGATGTGTAGTGTGTCAAAAAACATGGCTTGAGAAAATAGGTCAGAGTGCAATGCAAACAATGTTCAGTGCCGCTTCACATGGACGTATGCTTTGAAGCATATCACACTGTTGTGAACTACTAAGGTGTTGTGAGAATTCTATATAATGTGTATGTGTGTGTGTGTGTGTGTATGTGTAAATATGGTATATAATATAAAAACGATATAATTGTGTGTAAATATACAAAACTCTTTTGGTGTGTGACTTCTAAGGGACAAATAAGGTAGGCTACACAATAATAATTTCTAATTTTAGGAATGATATGTTGGTGGTGGCCAACATTATTAATTATTTGTTTTATTTGTAAAAAACTTTATTGTTTCTAAATAAATTTATGTTATTACTGGTATATTTATAGGTAATATCTCGTAATACCTTCATTTTTTTGTTTTTATTGTTTTTTTTTTTATGCAGAGAGTTTTAAATGGTAGGTAAGCTCAAGAAAAACACTGCAACAAAATCTTTTTTGAAAACAATGATTTACTAGAAAGTTACACCTAAATATCTGCACACCTAAATAATAGGCAAAAATAATGGAATTCCTTGACCCTACTGTGTGCTCAAATATTAGTAGGTGGATGGGTTAATTATATTTATTAGTATGTTTTATTATTCTATTATTCTACAAATATTACTCAATAAAACAACATATAGCATCATTACAAAAACACAGTATTTAAAGTGTAGAGACAATTTACAATAAATGCTTGTAAACCGGCCAAAAATAGCCACTACAGGATTTTTAGCTGCAAACTCCAGGATTAAATAAAACTCAAAAACAAAATTGCAAGGCTTTTAAAAAATCAGTTTTTTATGACCGTGCCAGATTTTTAACCACTATATTGCGTTGAGTCGATATCTCATTATTACTCCCTGAATGCTGGGGTTACCTGTAAACTTACCTGGGGGTTGTCCTCTGCTCTGAGACAGGTTATGTGTTGAATGGCGAGGGTGAATAGTGTGTGATGGCAGGATTGCCTGGTTGAATGGTACCTGAACAAAAAGCTCTTCTTTAAGATTGATATTATTGCAAAATAGATAAATATAAGTACAATTTTCTATTACATACTTACCAAACTACAAATACTGTTTGAAAACAAGATTGAGTTCAGCCTTTATCTTTACTAAATTCAAACAAGATAGGAGTACACAAGACCAAGGGTCACCTAACAAGCTTCACTGAAGTTTCGTGGACAATTTTAAAAAGTAGCTCATTTCATTGTCAAGATATTTTGTAAATAGGAAGGGAGACAGACAAATAAATAGAAGATAAATTTTGCCAGCTCCAAGAGACAAGCTTCACTGGCACTCTGAAGGAATTGGTGGAAGGACATGTACCAATTTCAAATTTGATCTTACCTATGTATAATTTAAATTACAGGCTAAATTTCAAATATATAACTTAATTCTGTATGAGGATATCCTGCAAACAGACAATGTACAGTCATATAAACAGAGAGAAGAATAATTTTGCCAGTTCCTTAAATGATAGTATGAAATTTAAAGTATATAGCTCAATTTATTCTCAAGACATCCTGCCGAAGACAAAGACAGTAGAAGAATTTTGCCAGTCTCTGAGTGATAGGTTTCGCTCATGCTCTGTCAATTAACTTATAAGTTATACTGATAGATAATTTTCAATGTCAATCTTCAAAGAATGTTGGAGTATATTGGATAAAACATTTTTGTTACAATTTATCATTTTTTTAATAAATTTAAAATATTGTATATTTTTTTATATTGATTATGCTTTGGTATAGTTTGGTAGATGACAGGAGTAATCTGAAGGTTGAAGTGTTCACAAACTATATATGAATAAACATCTATAATTTTGGCTATCGAGTACATTGAATAAAAATATTGCTTGGAAAAGGGTTTTAAATATAGTGTTTAGATACTATTTAAATAGTAAAATAATACCCATCTTTACTGAAGATAAAATAACATATTTCTCTTAAGGTCTATTTAGGTGATAAATCAGAGACTCTTCTTCTGTCTTCCTGGTATCCTTTATTTTAAAATGGAATTGAATTTGTAAAGCGTTTCCACGAAATTTGGAATGACTGTACTTTATAAGTTATGAATGTTAATTATTTTGTTATACAGTTTTATAAAATGTTATAACTGTAAATTATGCAAATCAAACAGAAATAGGGTCCAAAGTTAGTAAGTATATTTCTTACTCAAAACAATGTTTAGTACAAGTATTGCCTAATAAATAGAATAAGGCAAAATTGGACCTTCCTTCATTTTCTGCATTGTATCCTTGATGAAAGTGGTATGGTTATAGTACAAAAGAAATTTGTATTACTTCCACAATATAAATTTAATATTAAAAGCGCTTTCCCCGGTTAAGGCATCTTCAGTTAATGTACAATTTGTTTGCTATTGACAATGATATGGTCAAAGAAACATGCAAAACATTAACTATTTGTCTTGTTCATTGTGAAAACAGATGAAAAACCAAGTCTGGCAGTTCAATAAAAAGATACTGGAACTGTGAAAATAGGCCACTAAATTTTGAAAACATACCTCCATTAAAAAGGTCAAGAATATTTATCTATTCAAATAAGTTTAATCTAAGATTTCTCAATTTTTTATAACACAAGGATGAATTAAGAATAATTAAACAGTAACAGAAAGTGTTACATCACTTTGCGTATTTTGTCTTACTGCCGCAACAGGGTACGGTAGCACCACTAATATTTGAGTTATTAAAACTGAGAAAGGGTTGATGATAACAAAGATAAAGGTTTACATTTACAACAACTGACTACTTCATTGTCAAGTCTTCTTCCATTGTCGGTACAGCTCACAACTGTTAAAAAAAACACACACACACACACACACACACACACACAGCTCACAGCTGTTAACTGTTTAAGTTGAACATTTGGGAGAAATTCTGAATTTCTAGGGAATTTAATTCAGTGTAAGAATTGATTGTGTTTCACTATGTGATACCTTTCGTTCAAGGGACTAAACAGGTAAAACATATTTCACTCTATAAATAATTTATCTCATTTCGAGTTTAAACCCTTTTAGTGCCAGACAAAAAAATCAAAAGTTGGTCTGAGAAATGCCAGTGATTTTTCACATAATACTACTGAAGGATGTCAGGCCTATATTTCAGCCGTTTTGCAGTGTTTTATTAAAAAAATTGTAAAAATTACAAATATTGAGATATTTTTCCTAATTTTTTCATTGTTTTGGAGTAAAATAAATTCCCTTATAAAAAACTATAAAGCAAATTATATTTCTAAATGTAATTAACTTAAAAAATTTTAAAAAATTAGACATTTTACTTACAGTTTTTATATTTTTACAGTTTCACATGCAAAATAGTACTTTAAAAAAATTATTTTACTATAACACATACTTATCACTTGAAAGAGAAATTAAAACTGAATACACACATAAAAAGTTTTGATTAATATTTCAAAAACCAAAAAAAATCATGTTAATTTTTTTAGAAAGTTACATTTTCACTTTTTTGTGTTATTTACACTATTTAGCTTCTTTATAAAACTTATAATATTTTTCCACTATGAAACCATTAAAAACTGTCTGAAACTACTTTCTACTTAAAAAATAATGTACACTTTGTAAAATACGAGGATCTTCCAGAAAGTAAAGAACGATTGCGCATCACGGGCGGCGCAGTTCCCCCACCACCGCGGTAGATAGCTTGTTCGTTAGCCACACCTTCTGCCTCAGTGTGAGCTGAGTAGCAGTACCGTGAGGTCACGTTTGCGTCTCCTGTGAAAGTTTAAAATGGCGGCCGTTAATTGAAAATCCCGCCAAGTGTGAACTGCGTAGTGTGATACGGTTTCTGAATGCACAGAATGTTCGACCTATTGAAATTTATAGGCAAATTAAGGCAGTTTACGGTGACAATGCGATGAACGAGTCATCAGTGAGAAAATGGTGCATTCAATTTAAGTAGGAAGGTCGAACTAATGTGCACGACGAGGAACGAAGTGGAAGGCCGTCACTCGTTACTGACGAGTTGGCAGCGAAAGTTGATGGAAAAATTCAACAAAACCGGTCGTTTCACTTTGAGTGGTCTAGTGGAATTTTTTCCACAAATTTCAAGGTCGCTTTTGCACGAAATAGTGACTGAACGTCTTGGTTATCAGAAAATGTGTGCTCGTTGGGTGCCTAAGATTCTTACTGATGTCCACAAGACTAAACGGATGGGAGCAGGCTCTTGAGTTTTTGACTCAGTATGACGAAGAAGGTGATGCGTTTCTTGACCGCATCTTAACGGGTGACGAAACTTGGGTTTCCTATCGAACCCCGGAAACAAAGCTCCAGTCAATGGAATGGCATCACTCGAATTCACCAACAAAAAACAGGAAAAGAAAAAACCAAATTTGAACACCAGGAAATTGATGGCAACAGTTTTTTGGGACCGAAAAGGCCTAATCCATGTGGAGTTCATGCCGAGAGGCGAAACAATCAACTCAGAGGCCTACATCGAGACCTTGCATCGGCTTCGCCGCGCTATTCAGAACAAACGACGCGGAATGCTGTCGTCGAAAGTGGTGCTGATCCACGACAATGCTCGGCCTCATTGCAGTGCACGAACCAAAGCAGAACTCAATTCTTTCAAATGGCAAATCTTTGGACACCCTCCGTATAGTCCAGATCTGGCTCCGAGTGACTATCACTTGTTTCCAAAGTTGAAAGTATTTTTAGGCGGAAAAAACTTTTTGGGTGACGAAGACCTCAAAGAAGGAGTAAAAACGTGGCTTCATTCCTTGGCGGCAGAACAGTATAACGTCGGTATAGAAAAACTGGTGCCACGCTACAACAAGTGCCTTGACAGTTCCGGCAATTTTGTAGAAAAATAGAGTAAGTTTATAAGTATTTATAAATAAATTTTCATGCTCTTATCTTTTGTTTTTATTGACTTATAACAAAACGTTCTTTACTTTCTGGAAGACCCTCGTATCAACAAAAAAATCTACACACTTTTGTACATAGGTATTATAGTTAGGCGGTAACACGAATATGGTGAGGCAAACATAAGGGATGCAATCCTTTTTTACAGCCAAGAACTGTATTCTCGCTAAGTGGAGATCGAGAGCGTTTCATTTTATTGAAGTTTACTTTTTATGTTAGTAAAACATTGTTAGTAAACTATTTATCAACAAACAAACACTGTGGAAGCAGCAACACAAACAACCAAACACAGAGGTTAGACGTGAACTATCAGCTGACACAACTTTGTCTGATGCAACAACCACGGCCATTTCTATCATGGCTAAACACCTGACTAACCTTACGATATTACTATTATTATTTTTTGTATGTAGATTGGTTCATTCTGATTGTTTGTATACCAACAAATTTATAACAAGTTAAAAAATGATTGCGGTATGACTTTTACTCCGAACGTCCGTATATACGGACGTTGGCACTAAAAGGGTTAATCCTTTTTAGAACTACAATATTTGAAGAAAAGCATCCTAATACCTTATCCCACTACAAAATTTGTTTTTCAACACACTTATTTGATAAAATTTATAAAGGAAAGGCTTTCAAAATTTGAAGAGAATCGGTTTATAAATCCAGTTTATAAAGTACCCACTTCATGTATAAAACACTCATTACATAATTAAAATGTTGAAAATCACTGAAAAGTGTCTCAGAGGCTGGGGTTAGTAGAAAGTTCACTCTCAAATTTCGGTGTTACGAGAAATAAGACCACAGTAACTAATTTTTCCTGAGGTAATTACACTAAAAATAACAGTAAAATATAATTAATGACTTAGATACCGGTTGGTAAGTGGTGATGTGGTAGTCATCAACATGGTGGGGGTGGTATGCTGGGGCTTCACTGTAGCGGAGTGGGTGGTGGTGGGGAGGCAACTCGGTAGGCACTGAAATGTACCCTGGACTGAGCTGCGGACCTGCCTACATCACAGACTGTCTTAGCTTGCTATGAACAGATACTGGCACTTTTAAGTGAAAACTCCATCAGAGGAAATTTATGTTATTAAATACTAAAATTTACAATAAAAAATATGTAAGGACCTTTATTTTTCTCTTATATAGATGGATCTTAGAATCACATGTATACATTAGACAATCTAAGATATTTAAAACACAATTTTAACGATGAAATATTAATTTTTTTACATAAAATAAATGCTTAAAACAAATTTAAAAAAGGATTTATGATTAATCATAGTTATAATATACAAGGGACATTTTTAGAGTAAGAATCTATTGCTCATTGGGTCTGCTCAAGCTTTTACTTGATGGTTCTCAAGGTTTAGATAGCCAAGTTCTACTCTTGGCCACCATTACATTTCACACATCTGCTGGTGTATGGTTTTATCAATATTCTTCTCGCCATAATTATCCCGCCCAATGTAAAATCTGCTCTGTTATTTGATCTTTAAATGTAGATAAAATTTTTGCTGCTGAGTTTCACTGACCTCAACTAGTTGAAGTTGATGGTGAAGTTGTGATGGAATGATATACAGGTATATATAAATTATGGAAATATGTGTAAATGGTGTAGGTTTTGAAATAAGACAGATTAATGTTCATGATGAAGAAATATGTGGGAAATCTACTTTCATGATCAGTCTATGTCTGTGCACTGTAGCAATTTTGTTTTATATATTTATTTTGTAAATTGGTGTTGTAGTTAATATATAAATGAAGACGACACCACGCTTATGAAGAGATTAGCCAAAAACAAGTATTTCACTGTTGATGAGCTTTATTTAAAGTTTCAAGATCAGTAGTTTATCAAATTTTTGCAAATTACTACAAACAATTAATATGAAATGGTGTGCAAAAAATGTTGACACAAAACATATCTTTGGCACATTCATTATCATTTTTCAAGCATTACAATTAGGATGATGAGTCTTGAGTCACTTTGTGACCTCCAGTAATGAAACATGGTTTGTGTACTACACTTCATAGACCAAATGTCAATCTAGTGAATGGCATCATTCAAACTTCCTGTAAAACCCACAAAGTTCAAGGAAGAAACTTTAACATGGAAAACTATGGCCACCAAATTCTGGGACCAGAAAGGTGTTCTAGATTTACTGTCAAGAGGAACAATGAATGCTGAGAGGTTTTGTGAAATCTTACTAAAGCTAGCTTAGATGGCCATTTAAAACAACTGGCAGGACTACTCTTTCTCTAGCAGTGTCATTCAGATTCACAATTATGCTCAGCCTCAAATTGAATCGAAAACCAAAATGCAACTGAACAACTATAAATGAAAACTATTATCATCCACCATACAGCCCTAACTTAACAACATCAGATTTTTATTTTTTTCTGAAACTTAAGGAAATTCTTGGCGGAAAGTGATAACATGTTGAAAGAAACTGTTACTAACTGATGTAACAGTCAGATAGTAGGCCTTTGATCAAGGGATCCAAAAGCTGTGCCACAACTTCACAAAGGTTTAGATATTTATGGTAACTATTTTAAAATGTACAGTTTACATATTTTAGTTTCTGATAAAATTTAAATTAAAAAAATAATGTTACTCTTACTCTGTTACAAAATGGTTCTTACTTAAAAAAATTAACCTTGTAAGCAAATGAGTTCAAATTCTGTATCAAGAAAATAAACTTATAATCTTACTTGAGGTTTATCCAAATTGAACTCTGAGCCTGTGTATTGGTTGATGTAAGTGTGGCTCATTGTGGGCAAAATTCCAGCCCCATACACAGGGTGAGTCATCCTCAGATTCTGTTCTGAACTCCCTAGCGACATGCTGGCAAACCTAGAACAATTCATATTACCACCAGTGGAAAACACATTTCATAAATCATTTTAAGCTTTTTTCTAACTAAATAGATTTTTTGCCAAAAAGTTGCACCCTCAATTCCAGAAGTGCTTCAAGGCTGCAATTTTTACTTACTGTTTTTTATGATCTTTTTTAATTACTTAACATCTATTCTATTCTCTGACGTCCAGCTTTATTCTGGTGTTATACAATCTATCTACTGACTGAAGGGGTGACAGACTGTTAAGGTGAAGGTCAGTCCGTAAAGTATCCAACCTACGTTCATATCTTCATCCTGGTGCTATTCTTTGTCATCGGGGGCACGACATTCTTCAAAGTAGTTCCTATTTTATTGAACCTCACGCTCCTAGCGGTGCTTCCACATCTTAAAGTAGTCCTCGAGCACTAATTTAAGATGGATTTTGGATTGGCCTTCAGTTCGGGCGTCACATTACTTTGAACCATCTCGATGTCGTCAAACCGCTTTTCTTTGAGCACCATTTTCAATTTTGGAAACATTAAAGTCGCATGGTTCTATTCAGGATTGTACAAAGACTGACAAAGCTGTGCAATCTTGTGTTTGGTCAAAAATTGCTGCACAAGATTCAATGAGTGTCCTGGCGCGTTGTCGTGGTGAAGAAGCTAGACACCGCTTGACCAGAAACACAATCATTTTCTTGTCATGACAGTTCTCCTTGAAGCCAGTTTCTACAGTTCTCCATGGTGAAGAATTTACAGGAAAAAGAGTATAATAGTTCCAGTAATGTACTAATTGCATGAGACTTATTAGTCTCTACTCTCAATTATGTGACCTAATAAATAAACGTACTGGGTTTCACAAAAGCTTTTAATAATTTATATTTAAAAAAAAAAAAAAAAACTTGGACAAAGTGTTTCATGTTGGGCTTCAGTACTGTTTTGGACACAATATTTCGATAGTTCAGCTGGTCAAGAGCCATTTGCCAGTAGAAGGGGTAGTGAGGTATAGGTGTGAATGAATTACTCATCAAAATATTATTTACTACATACTTTATTATTATTACTTTTAATAAATTGTCATCCTATTGTAACATCTATTTATTTATATTGTATAGTAAAATAACAACTGATATAAAACGTTCATTGAAACTTTTGAGTTACAATAATACAACATACAAAATTAAATTTTCATATTACCCAAAAGATTAACCTTCGAACTGGTAGCCATCCATAAAATTTGACACCATGTCTATTAAAACAAAGTATCAAATAAAAAATAAAGCTCAATTAAGAGAAATTTTGAGTTATCTGAAATGTTGGTTTATGTAGAAATGTTCATACCATTTAAAATTATAATGTTTAGGTATAAGTAAATGTATAATTAATACTATGTTAGAATAGTTAATATAAGATCTATTAGCCTGAGTTACTGCCTTTAACTTATTTCAAGTATATTATTTTTATTCCTGCTACTTCACACAGTGGATACTATATTAAAATACATTTTTTGGAGTATTTAATAAATTGATATTAAGTAAACTTGAAAAATGTTTCTAATAAAGGTCTTTTGACTGGTGTCAATGTCTATTTTCCTGTTTTTTTAATTCACTGATACAATAGGATAGAAGCAATAAGAAATAGTTAATACTTTACTCATTTTTACAATAAATTTATTTGAGAAAATAATTAAGCAATCCTCATCACTAATCATGGATTCAAAACCGAAATTGATTTGTGAAGTGTGAAGCAAGAAAATTGTTGTAATTAATTGTATTAATTTGTAACGCCATTTCAGGTCTTTGTGATTTTGAAATAAAGCTCTCTCTCTCTCTCTCTCTCTCTCTCTCTCTCTCTCTCTCTTCTCTCTCTCTCTCTCTCTCTCTCTCTCTCTCTCTCTCTCTCTCTCTCCTCCGCTCTCTCTCTCTCTCTCTCTCTCTCTCTCTCTCTCTCTCTCTCTCTGTCTCTCTCTCTCTCGTCTCTCTCTCTCGCTCCTCTCTCTCTCTCTCTCTCTCTCTCTCTCTCTCTCTCTCTCTCTCTCTCTCTCTCTCTCTCTCTCTCTCTCTCTCTCTCTCTCTCTCTCTCTCTCTCGCTCTCTCTCTCTGCTCTCTCTCTCTCTCTCTTCTCTCTCTCTCTCTCTCTCTCTCTCTCTCTCTCTCTCTTCTCTCTCTCTCTCTCTCTCTCTCTCTCTCTCTCTCTCTCTCTCTCTCTCTCCTCTCTCTCTCTCTCTCTCTCTCTCTCTCTCTCTCTCTCTCTCTCTCTCTCTCTCTCTCACTCTCTCTCTCTCTCTCTCTCTCTCTCTCTCCTCTCTCTCTCTCTCTCTCTCTCTCTCTCTCTCTCTCTCACTCCCTCTCTCTCTCTCTCTCTCTCTCTCTCTCTCTCCTCTCTCTCTCTCTCTCTCTCTCTCTCTCTCTCTCTCTCTCTCTCTCTCTCTCTCTCTCTCTCTCTCTCTCTCTCTCTCTCTCTCTCTCTCTCTCTCTCTCTCTATCTCTCTCTCTCTCTCTCTCTCTCTCTCTCTCTCTCTCTTCTCTCTCTCTCTCTCTCTCTCTCTCTCTCTCTCTCTCTATCTCTCTCCTCTCTCCTCTTCTCCTCTCTCTCTCTCTCTCTCTCTCTACTCTCTCTCTCTCCTCTCTCTCTCTCTCAAAAGTTCCACCTCTGATGTTACAAGACGAGACCCACCTTTGAGCCAAATCAGGGACAGAACTGCTCGGGGTGTACTTGCCCTCATGACCCAGCAGTGTAGTGTGAGATCCTGGGACTCTGCTATTGCTGAACTTCTGATTTGCAATGCTCGGTTGTGTGGACACTTGCTGAAACAATTATTCTTTGAGCACAAATTCATAGGTGTCTCTACAAACTTCGGATATTGTAGCCTATTCGTAATTTACAATTAAATCTATGTCACATAGTTTATTATCTCACGGTTTTAAATATAATTTATTCAAATTTTTTATGAACCTGATATAGGTTCAGATTCAACAAAATAATTAAACAAAATTTGGCCAATATTTACTTTAAACCATAGAATTCCAAGGATTTTCTGGTAGATGGTGGACACGATATTTATACCCCTTCATGCACTGTAAATCTGATTGCTCCCACCATTCCAATACCTTCAATTACTGCCTCAATGGGATTGTGTGTAGAATATGACTCTATTCTATATGTATTTTGCTGCAAAAACAGTGACTTCGTAGTCTCATAACCTCCTAGGTGAAGGTTGGGAGTGGCAATAGTTTTAAATATATATTGCCTCATCTCTTATATAAAGGTGAGCTTCTATGCTATTTATGTGGCTTATATGATGTCTATTGGCAATAAAATCACACTGACACGGTTTTGCCATAGGAATTTATATGGAACTAATACAACGCCACTTGGTGTACCATTTCTGGTACAATTTCAGTGTCAGTGTATTGCCGAATTCTTCAATGAGGTGTTTCCATAGATCAATCTTAGGGGAGAATAATTGTGGATTCCACCCATCCAAGAAGCGTTGCATGATAAAATTCATCTATGAGTGCTGCTCAAAAGCAATATGTAGCGACGATCAAGGGTAGTGGTGCTATGTGTTGGTGAATGTGTTCAACAAGAATAAACCAGCTCAAACCACGTTAATTAACATGCATTGTATGTCTACTATATTGTAAAAGGCTAATTAAATAGCTTATATTCTTCTTTGTAAGTATTTATTACTTTACTTACCAGTAGTCTCATAGACAAAGCATTGGGATTTATGTAAGTTGTACAAGCGCTTGGTTTTTAGGATGCTATTAACTGATTTCTCATGTATTATTTCCTTCAGAAGTTATTGTTACTTTTGGCATTAAAAAGTAGATTTTTTTTTAAGTCCTGTACATAATGGTTCTTCAACTTAATAAGTGAAGTTCTGCAAGCCTGCTAAAAAATAACTTGTTAATCATCTATAATATTAATCTACTGACCAGTGCTGGGGACTCAGGGCGTTGGTTCCTTCTAGTTGTCTTCTTAATTGGTTCTGTTGACCAAACATTTATAACTGGAACAAGTAATGTAAAATTTTAACACAAGATGAAAAGTTGCTAAACGCTACTGACTATACATGGTTGTAATTAATATAACATCAAAAAGCATATTTGTCTACACCTTAAATAAAAAATATTCAGATTGTTCAGGCTTAAAATATACAAAATAGACATAAATCATTCTGATTTCACTAGCTTTTATGATAAAATAATGATTTTGATCTCAATTTTGTTGTTAATAGAACAATGCCATGTAATGGAATTTATGAAATGTTGATCCTTAAAATTGTATACCTGTAAAAGTAGATTTTTCATTTTATTTTTATTTTGTAGATTTTGAGCTTCATAAATACCTGAAAATTTGTTAATTAACAAATCTTCAGATTGTAACATATATATTGAGAAATACCTGTGTAAACTTGGTAAAATAATACTAAACATTTTTCAGATTTATGTATTTGTTAGTAAATAAAGTACAAAACTAACTGTTACCATAAAAATACAAATCCTTTAAAGTTTGTTTTTGATAATGGAAGGATTGTGAATGAAACAGGATTTTTCCGGACATTTGGCATCGTTCAGTGATACAAAAAATTAGTAACAATACGTTTTGAGATCTACAATCTGATCTCCTCTTCAGGTAAATAACTAACCTAACACATAATTAATTACAAACTAGATTAAAATAAACAAATCATACCAGAGCGATGTAACACGTGCAAGTCAGGAATAACAACCACCATGTTGTGTGTCAACTTCACTAACTCTAAAACAAGCACTTAATAAAAAACTAAACACAACACTAATTATTAAAACTGAACTCCAGAATACAAGTCATAATAGGTCTACATTTGCCAACCAACCACCTACGACTATTGTAAAATAACGTAGTGTTACTGATTTTTTGTATCACTGAACGATAGCAAATATTCGGAAAAATCCTGTTTCCTTCACAAAATACAAATGTTGTTAGATAAAACATTTTAGTGTGTATTGTTATTTTGTAGCCTATATGTAGGCTCTAGGGGTTTCACCACAGGTGCAGTATAATAAGCGGCCAACACTCGAGTAATCGATACTATTGAATCATCTATTAGAACGATTTAAATGCTGCCACCTTGTTTACCTTGTTAATTAATTGTAACTGGCCGAAATTAGTATAAAGAAAGTTGTATTATTTTATATAATCTAAAATGCATATTTCTTTGACATATAAAACTATAACTTCACTATAATATAATCTTAAAAGTCTATAACGTAATTCAGTTCGACATTATGGTTACAAAGTAATTGAAACAGAGTTAAACCATGTGTGTGGTATTTGAGTAATGGCCGCTAGGGACAGTATATATTGTTATTTGTCAATACCTATAGCAAAATAACGTGTTGAGTTATTACGTTCCTGTGACCTGTTACCATGGTAGCATGTTAGTATACAAAAATTTAACTAATTCACTACAATGTAAAATAGACTAATAAATTTATAAACGGATTAATTCAAATTTGACTATACAACACAATTACTAGGTACCAAGAAGTCCTTATCTACTATTTGTTATTAGGCTATACATATAGTCATATAGTACTTATTATAAATATAAAAAGTTAAAGATAACCTTAACAAGCACTCAAGTAATCTGAGCTTGAATTTGTGCACTACCTTGAGGGATTTTTTCTTGTTTTGCTAAAAGTGTGGGGTGGCGCCACACCACCAAAGCCCACAATGATTGCCAGGTACACTTACTCAATAGTCAATAGTCAAGTATTTATTGCGGAGACAAAAAGTACATTTGTATAGCAAACGTCAAGTATCTAATAATTTTGAGACCCATGCTACATCGAACTCTCATTTATACATACATTTTGACACTCACTCTGCTCCATTCATCGGCAATTTTTTTCCACCTCAATTTGAGAGTAAGTCTTCTGATTGTGCGGTCTCCCAGTTATACGCCATAAACTTGTTCACGCTATAAAACGTATTCGACACTAAACAGCATTTTAAACGAGTTTATTTTTAATTTCATTTGGCAAGCTGTTGATGAGATGAACTCCTGTCTGTGAGGACAAACGTTCATTAACTACCGTCCAGTGTCTCCTGGTTTGGTAGTTTCTCTGCCTTTTGTCTCGTACGAGTGAACATCCTGTCTGTTGGTCAAGGTGAATTTAAGCATACAGTTGTTGTTTCTAAAATGTAGAGACTTGGCAGAGTCAACAGTTGCAATCTTTTGAAAACTGGCCTGCGCGACTCTCTTAATTTTAATTCTGCAATGATGCGTATCGCTCGTTTTTTGAAGCTTGAATGCTCTTAAAAATTGGTTACTTGCACATGCACCCCACAGCACTAGTACATAGGTGAGATGTGGATAGATCAAGCCATAATAAGACGTCATTCATAACCTGAATAAGGCAGTATTTAGCTAGAGACATAACACATAAATGCCTAAGGCTAATTTGGAGCAAACGTAATCGATATGAACATTCCATGTCAGACCTTGATCAAGGTAAATTACAAGGAATTTCGAGGAACAGACCTCTTCTAATATGGCCTCATCCAACACGATGGCAGGGGCCATATTCGCAGTCTGTCGAGAGCAAAGAAAAATTTAGAACATTGGATTTTGAAGAATTTGTTCTTAGATTGAGGCTGTGAAAATGTTGGACACAACTGTTTACTGTAACAAAGGTTTTTTGTTCTAAAACTTGATTTTGTTTTTTCATTAAAACAGTCATATCATCCGCATACTATATGATTCTTCTGTGTGGTAGTGATGATTCTATGTCATTGACATAGAGCAGGAAGAGAATAGGGCTGATAAATGATCCTTGAGGGACTCCATAAATAATTTTCATTGGATTAAAAACATGGATTTTAAATTTGGATAACTTAAGATCTGTGACTTAAAAATGAACTAAGCCACAAAAAAGGCACGCCTCGGATGCCATTGGCCCCCACTTTGTCAAGCAGCGTAAGATGGTCAACACAATTGAATGCTTTAGATAAATCGAGAAACACACTTAATATGTGATTTCGGCCTTCTAGCTCCTCTACAATCATCTCAACAAGACCACAGTTGTGGTTGTGGTGTTGTGTCTATTGTTGATTTGCCCTTTCTGAATACAAATTGTTCGTTTGAGAGCTGATTGTATTTGTTAAGAAACTGAAGCATTCATAATAAAAAAAGCTTTTAGAATATTTTGCTTATTACAGGCAAAATCGAGACAGGCTGAATTACCTGTTATTGACACTAGGCTAATACTACAGATCTGTAATGACAGCAAGTGCCATTGGTTATGCATATGTGTTATTTATGTCACATGTTCATCCTTCAAAATAGTAAAAAGTAAGTAAATGTTATACTGTTTTGTTTGTTACATTTTATATAAGTATACATATCATAGATTGTTTTTTATTCGACAAAACCCCCCCCCCCACCCCCCCCCCCCCCCACCCCCCCCCCCCCCCACCCCCCCCCCCCCCCACCCCCCCCCCCCCCCACCCCCCCCCCCCCCCACCCCCCCCCAATTATGCAGGATTTATTCTAATAAAAGAAAAGTACACTAATTTGTGTCTTAACTTTTTTATCTGACTCATACTAATGATATATTTACAAAAGAATAAACAAAAGAAGTTATTATACTTGTAGCTATAGAAACATTACACAAAAGTAGTTGAGTAACTAAATGCACATCTGTCAATTCTCATCACTGTCCTCTGATCTCTTTCTCTTTTGTTTGGTAGCTCTCCGTTCATGTGTCATTTTTAGGAAACACTCCTTATGTAAAGCTGAACTGCAACCAGGACACCACCAAGATGATCTTATCTTTATCTCGGCAGAACAAACACATCAAACCCTTGTTTTTTCTCTGGAAGATGTTTGTGTGTGATTACCACCTGGAGAAAGGAGCAAATGTTGAAGACCAACTGAAGCTCCAGTGCCTGCTGAGGAGTGAACAATCTGTAAAATATACTTTCTTCTTGGCATTGGAGATTCTGGAGTGCATTGGAAATAATATACTAAATAGAGATTGTGTATACACAAGTCCAAAATATTGAAAAAAAGTTATTTCCAATAACTTCTAGTAGGCCTAATGCATGAAAGGTGATAAATGGTCTTGTCTTAATTCTGAACTCCTCCCATCAGCTTGTTGTAGTTGTCAATGAGGGTAGATTTTTTAGCTACAATGCCACTTAAACTAATAATGTCTCTGTCTTCAGTATGATAACCAGTCGAAAGTAAATATACTAGTGTTCTGGTGGGCCTTTGCTTATACCCAGTCAAAAGCACTGGTCCCTTTCTGAAATACACAGATTCTTGTGCCCCAAGCTTTGTGTTGAGGTACATTTTTTTATGAGTCTTTTTTCATTTGTTGTGCCTATCATAAAAGTGTTGTGTTCTAACAAGGTTTGTGCTATAGGCTTGAAGCCTGGAATGCTCTTTCATTTTCCCAGATAACTGTTTTTTTTTTTTTTCAATTTATTTGCAGCATATTTGTTGGATTCTCTGGCCATAACAATGATCATGCTTACTCCTACAAATAGTTTTAAGTACTCAATTGGTTCGTGGCTTATAGGACAATCCATGCCTCCGTGATTGTAAATTGTAAATTTTTCTTCGAAGTTTTGTATGGGTTCAGGAGTATAAACTCTTACCCATACATCATTTACAGGTTGAATAACTTGTTCAACTTGTGATGAGGTGGGGGCTGTTCTATAGGCAGGTCTGGTGAATAATTTTCATGGGGTAAGAAATTAGGTAAAGGTAGGCCTATATCACCTTGTGATTCAGATCCAGGAATCATTTGTATAGACCTATTGTTTGACCTGGAGTCATCTAAATCTAACTCAAATGCAGGAGAACGGTTATCTTCACTACCCGAAGAAAAGTTTGAGACCTGAAGGCCTCATCAGATGGCAGATGACAACCAACACTCAATATTACTGTCTGAATCTAATTAATTGTCACTAACTGGGTGAAGTATATCTCGTAATTCACTTGACCTGTCTAAAGTTTTCCATCATGCAGTAAATAACTACAAAAAGTAAAAAGTAATAGGCATGCTTTGAAGAAGAAACTACTTGCACAAACCTAGGCCTATTTCAAAATGGGTTAGGTTAAACAATTCTTTCATGTGCTTACTGGGAAAACACCAACACTTACATTGGTTAAAGTTGAAACAAAAATAAACAATGACACAATAATATTTTATCACTCACACAATCAGGCAACTATGTTTATCATTCTTCACTTAATAAATCAAATTCAACCATTGAAATAAATGTTTTATGAACAAAAACAAGGACACAGTAACTGTACTCTCGGTTAGCAGACGACAACGGCAACTGGCTGTGGTAACTACAAACAACAACGAATGATCACAAAGAACAGCTGTTTAGGATGAATAAGAATAAAAAGATGATTGTACTGAGAAAGCAACTCTTCGTCGTTTCAGTAGTACCTAAATATCGTCGCTAAACTTGATTTTAAATATTATAACAAAGGAATCATTTGACAATGTCATGTTCAATTTGGACGACTGCCAACTCCAGGGTTAAAACTGTTCATAGCCCTACTTGTTATAAAATTAAAAAATATGTTTGAAAAGTTAACAAAGTTTTAATACAAAAGCAAAAGTTCGTACAGAAGTATATTTATAGAAACAACCTCTTAAACAACATGATTACATTGTTTCTACCATTATGGATGCATTTATCATAGTGGATAGCTTTTGAAAATCTTCAATTATAAATTTATAATAGTTAAGATAGTTATTGGTTCATTACGGTTTTGACATTGTCATAAGTGAATGTGGCTGAGAAATTCATCCCTTTACTTTTGTATTTCAAGGAAATTTTAAATAAAACCAAGTCATTTTGTTTTTATACTTTCCCCAATAATTTTAACCCTGAAATTAGGATGATCTAATGAGCACCCATAATTGTTTATAGAATAAACATTACGCGTTTGAGGAAACACATTATTAAAAAAATTATAAAATTACAATGTTGCAGATTTTTTTTAAATCTTACATTTGAATCCCTGATTTGTGAAATTAATATGCAATTAATTGTGGTTATTTTGTCATTGTTCCATTTGGTCAAATTTTGTAAATAATTTTGGTCCTACTTCATCATTATTCTATTTTTTCTATAGCATCCTTATCTCACTTCTCCAATTTGACAGCTTAATTTAAAAATTAATATTTTTATTTTTATCTTTATAGCCTCACATTAATGGCATCAGTTCTGCTACAGATTGGTATTTTGACACTATTAAAATATCTTTGATTTTGTTTAACCCAAGTACAGCTAGTAATATTGCATGTATGCCTAGTATCATGTATGCTTCAGTCTCTGTGATTTTAGAAAATTAAATATATTCTCAGTAGTCTAGAAAAAGTTGGAGACAGTGTATTGCCAATAGGCAATACTATTTAGAAGTGTACACTGCTTATGTACAATGAGCACGAAAGATGTGTTAGCAACAGTTTAGTTTCTTTATAATGTACGCCATGGCGTAGGATTTTGTATCGTGGGGCCTTCACAAAGTATTTGTCTTTTATTTATTTTTTTTCTCTTAGGACAAGCTTAGAAAACTGCACCTAGTCCTATAAGGACCTTTGCGCTGCTTCCGGAATGATAGAATATTCTGGATGGGTAATGTTGGGGGTTGGGACCGCCTCCTGTCAAGATCCATGAGGAAGAATTTAGGGCAATAATCTCAAGTCATCTTCCCTCGGAAGAAGGGAAAGCAAGTTTTAAACCAGCCTCTCCAGCCAAAGCAGGCAGGAGGTTGCTCACCCTTGTGTCTAGGCTGGCAAGAACCTTTCACTCCTAGGGAACGAACTGTACCAACTCGAACAGTCGTCTCCCGCAGTAGACTAGACCTGTCGAATTACCCTTGCGCCCCAGAATTTCGACATTTGCGGTTAGTGATGTGCCGCTCTTGGACATCCATAAGGTTGCCCAGATTAAAGTGACACATAGGTTTTTGTTGTACCCAGTGTGGATTCAACTGGAAGGTATAACAGCCAGAAGTGATCCCTCTGGAGATGGTATTTGTCTTAGTGTTGATACCATGTTTTTGTCTTATAATTGTATGTCATGTTGACATTAATATGTGCTCTAACTCCTATCCAGATCAACATTCTACTTATAATAAAAATAAACCTACAAAGCCAATGTTTAAACTGCAATGTTCTTGAAAATAAGGTACTTTTTATCTTTTTTTAAGGGATATCCCAAATAATCAGTGGTAATGAACAGACATACTAATATATTTACATAAATTGCAGATTATATCAATAACTGTAAGACAAACTGAACAAGATAAACAGTTGTACAGCTGTGTGTATGTTTCTTAGACAGATTTCAGATCACTTTAGGTGACAATCAGTATAAGTAAAAATAGCTCAACATAAAATATATGTCATCCCTACACTTACAATTGACAAATCGAAAATATCAGCTTATCTAAAATATAATGACAGAAAGTGGTATAAGATGTTAGTGACAGAGTAAATTTTTAATTAATAGATTTGTGGGCAGCGAATTCATAGCAGACCAATATTTTAACCATTAACCAGGAGAGATGTGCAGGTGGAGGCCAGCAAGAGATGCCACTGCCACCTGGATGGTCTATAGACTTCACACTACGAGGTCGCAAATACTACATTGACCACAACACCAAAACTACACACTGGAGTCACCCCTTGGAGAAGGAGGGGCTGCCCACCGGCTGGGAACGGATAGAGTCTCCAGAGTATGGAGTCTATTATGTTAAGTAAGTTTTCACTCAGCTATAAAGAATATCAATCTTACTGTTTACGGTTTGATCAGAAAATTAAAGGTGTGAGAGCTGCTTACTTCAATGTGGCTTCTGATGACCTGTCAATTAGCTACTATTCCTGATTTAGTCTTAAGTATTTATGAGTTTTATGAACTTTGCACTGTGCAAATTTATTTTTATTTCATTTCGTTAATTTTTTAAGAGCGCTTAATAGGTCTGACATACTTTTCTTCAAGAAAAATTACCAACATTGTTTGAAGATGTTCCTCTTGCAATGTGATGCCAGCTGTACTTCTAACATGATAATGCATTGCTACATTTTTCAAATATTGTTTCCACCAACTTTAATCAAAAGTTTCCAAATAAATAGATCGGTTATGGAGGTTCTATATACTGGCCACTCAGATCATCAGATCATACGCTGAATTTTTACATATAGGGATGGATGACAGAGAAAGTTTACAAGGTCAACGTTAACTCCCTTGAGGCGCTACTTAGACATATTGATGAAGCTTTTACGCAGTTAAAAAAGCCCTTTTAAGTTACACGGAAAGCAACAAGGTCAACGTTAACTCCCTTGAGGTGCTACTTAGACATATTGATGAAGCTTTTACGCAGTTAAAAAAAGCCCTTTTAACCCTTTCCGGGCCAGGCGGCAATATATAGTCGCCTTGATATTCGTCGTTTTCTTAAATAAATACGACGTCAAATGATTAAAGTTTTATGTTTTTTTATTCCCTGGTATATTTGTAGATAATTAATATGAATATAATTTTTATTTTGGAGGTCTATGCATTTTTATTTCGTAATAATTGTCACGTGACATTATCAGCTGACTCGATCTATTGTTGTTAATTCTTTATGCTTTAGTGTAATCGTACTATTGTATGCTGGATTCTTCTTCATTATTTTATTTTGTGGTTGTAAATATTAGTAGTGTTAGTAGTTACGTGCTTAGCTATTGTGTGTAGTAGTTACAATGACTGACAATTTGTGATCTCACGGGAGTGAAATTGTAAGTAGCATATTTGTAAATAGAAAAAGTGTAAATAAATTTCAAATAAAATTGTGTAAATATTTCATGGTAAATAGTGTTTTTAACTATATTGAAACTGTTTATGGATCCTACAATCATCTGTTTACCGGTACATCCATAATGTGAATATTTATTTTAAGTTTCTTGCAGTGTAAGAGTCAGTTGCTTTATCACTTGTTGCGAAGTACAATTATGCGTATTTATACAAAATGTGTCATAAAAAATTTATTTATGAGAGAATTAACCCAAATTTTTTTATGGTTGTTCCTTTCTAAATGTAAAATATAATAAAATAGCTTCCCACAGTAAAATTATTTTTCCTTTTTTAGTTATTTACAATCAAAATAAAAAATAAATTTTTTAATGTAATCTATTAAAACATTATTTTTTTAAATTTTAAATTACTTATATATATTACATATATATATATATATATATATACATAATATATATATTACATATATATATATATATTTTTTGTTGATAGTATATATCTATACGAGTAATTTGGTGCAACTTTTGGGTCATTCTCTAATTTTTATGAAAAGTTATAAATTTTAATCTAAGAGACTGCAAAATCGCCAATTTTAGCCTGGCACTTTTGACTAGTCACAAGCGGATATGATATGTGAAAAAATTTTGCAACATCTCATATTTGGTCCTGGCCCTGAAAGGGTTAAGTTACACGGAAAGCAACAAGAGCCATCCTTAAATGAGCAGAAAAATGCATTGAAGTCGAAGACACTTGAAAATATACTGTAATTTGATTGAATCGGTTTAGATTGATGTTAATTTTAATTTGTACTGTTATGAATAAAATGTTATTTAATCAAACATCTAATCGCTTTCTGTGAACTTTATTTACACCGTTTTATTAAAACATTTTGTGTTTCTTGTTGAAATAAAACAATTGCCCAAAGATGAAAAAATGTGTCTTCACTCCATTTTTGCATTTTACATTGGTTTTCTCAAACCAAAAACTACTTAACTAACAGTTCTGGTACCTATTTAATTCCATTTATCAGTTCAAAAACCATAAGAAAAGATTGAATTCACCTCTTAATCTGTTTTACCAGAATTTTAGGAAGACCTTGTTTTACATGGTGAGCTGAAATTCGGGTGAAATCTTTTGCTAACTGTAACTCACTAATGAAGCATTTCCAGACCCATGTTTATAAAAACTTTTTCATTATTTTTGTATGTAGAATGAGCATATCTTCTTGAATCACCCTCTAGAATGTCTTAAAACATATTCCAGCATTTACTACTTTATAATAAACTAAAAAATTTGTGTGACAGTGTCAATCAGTGCTGTGTGGATTTCCAAACTTAAAAATAAGTACAATAACTTCAACTTTAAAAGTATCAAGGTGTACACTGTCTAATGATGCTGAAAATATGTAGTACAAAACAAACAACTTTTTTACATTTTTATAGTTATTATATCGGATGTCCGAAATAGAATTACCTAGTTTTGAAAATTTCTAAGGATGGTACTCGCTGAAATGGAAGAGTAATAATTCTTTGGTGCTGTTGAAAAGATACATGACATTGACCAGAGAATCTTAGCTACAGTAGCATCAGTCACACCTGATAAACTAACTAATAGCTCGAGGGAAATCAAATATGAGTTTGATATCTGTATGGCTATAAATAGATCACATATCATGATGTACTAGTGTTAAAAAAAACCTGATGTATCCCCTTTCATTTCATGTAATAGTCACAGAAATATGTTTATTCTACAATATGTAACAATTATTCTAAACTAGCGAGTTCTTTTTTTGGACACCCGGTATAAATGCCATCTATACCTAAACTTATATTACTCTTATATTTAATTCCACTTATTATTTCTCAGATAAAATTCTCTGTTATTTAAAATTGTCCTAAATAAGAAAATTTAACTCACAGAAGTCACAGGCAAACGTTTCTTCTTAACTTTCCACTTTCATTAATAAGTTGTTCATTAAGTTGATTGCTCAACATTAGTAACTTAATTCCCTTCCACCTGGGTATCAATCCCATTACAAAGAACTTTTATTTATTAATAACTTTTTTGATGTGTTATACTTTTTATAATTTTCCAATACTTTTTGGTATTACCTTTCGTAATATGTAAATCAGCTAACGTAATGAAACAACAACATG
The DNA here is from genome assembly GCF_021130785.1 of Homalodisca vitripennis. NCBI lineage: Eukaryota > Metazoa > Arthropoda > Insecta > Hemiptera > Cicadellidae > Homalodisca > Homalodisca vitripennis. The sequence continues at coordinate 144,074,994 of NC_060207.1, forward strand.
TGTATTTCATTAACACAGAATATTAAAACTGCTAATGTTGTCAGCCACATAACGCGGGCGGCCCAGTACGAGCATCCTTGTGCTCCTCATTACATCTACCAGCCAGAGGTGAGGATACAGTTGGAGGTGGGAGCTCCTCGCCTGCTAGCCCCACCACCTCGCCACACACACTTCCACCCCCACAGTGTGTTGGTACCTGCAAACCCTTACCTCAACCAGGGTAAGAGTAACCATTACTTAAAAAATTTTAATAGCATAATCTTTTAGCTAGACTTCTTTTAAAGATATTTTTAACTGTAATTTACATAATGAGTGCCATATGCAAATGTGAAGACATGGTTCAAGTATCAAAAACATCAAGTATTTATTTCAATAATAAAAAAAAATAGCTACAACAATGTCTTGACAACCTCTTTTCAACACGCTAGCATTCTTGGGAAAATGCAGTTAGTTGAGATAAAATAACTGCTGGTTTCTACAGTGCATTGTTGTTGATTGTAATGAGTTAATATTAATTAATAAAGAGTGAGAGATCAGTCTTGTATAGTGAAGTAATTAAGCCTTGAATTGAACATACTTTAAGGCCTAAGATTATTGAATAATCTTTATAAAAAGTCTTGATATCTCAGTGATTCTTGAAATTTAGAATTAAAAACTCAAGAATATATTGAATGTTTAAGATTATTTTTACCTGGTTATTTCAATGCTATACCCATGAAAATACATTTTTTTTATAAATACCTAAACAACCATATATAATGTCAATGTTTAATAATTTATCACATAGATGTGGAATACCATCAGTAGTTGACTTAAAGCACTAATCACTGTAAACTCCTGATTGCAGACCAGAAATAAATTGGCTAGGTTATGGGTTGATCATGAGTTTTAATGAATTGATAGTTAATACAAATCCTAAGAATTGTACAAGAAACTTTAAAATACTGTACATGGAACAAGAAATTATGTTAAGTTCAAACTTTTAAAAGTTAGGTAATAAAACTGAAATTAATGACTCTTCCTTCTTTCAAGAGCCAGCTGTAGTACAACGACCTTCAATTTTATGTATTTATTTGACACATTCTGTTACATGAACCATTTATATATACAATATAACATGCAAGATGGCAGTGACAAAAAAGAAATTATACAAAGAGCAAACAGTACTGCTGTTACTGTCACCCAAATTACAAAGAACAACTATGAAAAATACTAAATAATAATAATGACATGCAATCAGTCTAATATGCATTAGTGTGCTAGTTTTGCAACAAAACTTTACTAACAATCTACAAAGAAAAATACAACTAAGTTATCATGTTTGTGAGCTATAAATTAGGTATCATGCAGTTGCACAGGTACATAAAATGTGAGCAATATCAAGAATAAAACACAATAACAATAAACAACAATAAATGCACTTAATATATAACAATACAATACAGCAAGACAGCCTTTCACTATAATATGGTAACAGAATCATCAACATAACATAACAGTTAGTGCAGTACAAAAGTATAAAAAATTACACGATAAACCCAAACTTGTGAAAATAATACTATTATGAAACAAGACAATGACCAAAATAATAACACATGCTTTGAACTGCGAACGTATTCAACACTGCATGCACTAAACTTCACTCTCATGCAACCGTTAAACAATGAGCCTATTTGTGATGGAAAGTGAATCCAAAAAAAGGGAAAGCTGAGCCTAACACCAACAAGTCTATTGCATCCACGCTGAATTGTCTCCAATCTTTCACAATGAAACTGAGGTAAGGTGTCCACACTACAATATTCTAGGCGTTTCCGTAGAAGGGAGTTGTAAATCAGAAGCAGAGTTCTGATGCTAAAAGGATCACACCCAAGCCGGAATTAGAACCCTATTGATCTGTTGGCGTTATTGGTTATTGGTTCAGAATCAATGAAGTAAGTGTGTATGTGACAGGTCAAATTACGAGATGAATTATAGGCTAATTTAAAATTTACTTTTATATAAACTTTCTAATACTAAGATAAGCATGAATTTAGGAAATATAAATCTTACATTAATATTGTTAACAAATGTAAGAAAATAAATGTCATTACAGTTCTTTGTTTTATTACTATATACACAGTCGCAACTATTTTACAATTTTCTTAGTCTTTAAATTTTTTTACGGAATGACATTTTTCAAAACATCCACCGATGTGTAGTCCGGGTTGGCTAGCACAAGTCTTGCAGTAAAATTTACTACGTTTTCTTTCTTTGCCAGCCCTTCTGTCACTGCGTACCGCGCAGTCTTTCGTACATAACCTTACTGCCTGCACTGAGCTTTGGCGCTAAAACGATTGAAATGAAGGTTTGGTTGTTTAATTCAAAAGCTGCTCGATAGGTTTCAGCACTCACCATTCATTATAAAACAAATAGAATATTAGAAAATAACTGCTATGTTTAGTGGCCAGTGGTGCTGGCCTTACGAGCTATGGACGTATTATATATTGGCCAGTACAGCTGGACATACGAGCTGAGATAACATTACAGCAAAAAATAATCCGCGCTCCCGACAAAATGGCGGCGGCCAGTAGAGCTGGCCATACAAGCTCCAAGGACAAATAACAAATACTACCTTCGAGCGCAAAGGGTTAAAAACTGATCGTATTCAAATGGCGCACCAACTGGAGGGCAAGAACTTTCACAATTAATTTTAAGTAGGTTAGTAGTAGCCTATTTTAGACTAAGTGAAGATCACTGTTTTTTATATAATTGTATTTTCAGGTGTGTGTCTAGAATAAGTATGATAAATTATTATTAGCCTATAAGTTTGATAACTTTGAACATAGCTTAGTTATAATATAAATTTATAAAATTTTCCTGGTAGGCTAGTAAAACAAATATTAGTAGGCCTAAATTAATATAACAGAAATTTTCAAATTAAACTAAAAAATAAATCCTTTTAAAGACATATTAAACATAGGCTATAAAAATGGAAGGCGAACAAAACAATGAAGGGTCCGCACCAATATTTGGACCAGTAGAAGTAGATCTTCATAGCTCAGGAGATACAGGGTTTTTAGGTTGGTCATCCCCTAATACAGTAGAACATGAGGCGTCGACAACAGATGGCAGAAATTTATTAGAGAATGAGAATGAGGTTAGCAGAGTCAGTAGTCCAGTAGGAGTTGATAGGGATGAAGGTCTTATTGCATTCATGAGGACTATGATGAATAGTCTAAATGAAAAAAATGGATAAAAATAATGAGCAGTTAAATGATAAAATGGATAAAAATGATGAGGAATTGAGGGATCTAAATCATAAAATAGATCAGAATAGTGAGGAATTAAAAAGGGAGTTAAAACACAATTATGAGGAACTAAGAACGGAAATGCAAAGAAATAACGAGCAGCTAAAACGAGACATGGAACAGATGAGAGGTGAGTTAAATAATAAAATAGTAGAGACTACAGAGGTTATGAGAGTAGAGATAAATAAAGACTTAAATACTTTAGATGAAGGGTTAAAGAAATTGGAGGAGGGGGTCAGACTTGAACTAAGCGAACAAGCTGAGATAAACAAAGGTGAGAGGAGTAAACTTAAAAGTCAGGTTAGAGGAGAGGTTACTACGGAGATAAAAAAAATAAAAGAGAGGAAGATATGAGGGAAATTGAAAAAAAGGTTTGTACACATTGAGGATGATATAAAGAAAATAGATCAAAGATTAGAGAAGCTAAATAAGAGATAAAAAACAAAATTAGATGGATTAAATGGTTGGGTAGATAGGGACAGAGCTAACTTAGACCTAGACCAGGATGGAGAAAATGGTAAAGCGAGTAAGGACATAGAGAACAAGTCAATAACGGGCAGTAGTTTACAAGAAATAGAGGACATGGGAAATAGAGTAGAAAAATCCCTGAATAAGAGATTGGATAAAACTTTAGGGAAATTAGAAAATAAACAAACAGAACTAGAGAATATGATGAGAAATCAAAGTATGGTGGGTATGAGAATAAGCCAACCAGCAAACACAGAAATATTCTTATTGGAATTTGATCCAATAAAAAATAATGTACATCCCATGGAATTTTTGGAAGCTTGTAAAAAATATATAGAGAAAAATGGAGAAGGATGGGACTTCCAGGTATTGATAATTTTAAAATATATGAAAAATGAAGCAGGAAAGTGGGGACGACAGCACATAAATAATTGGAAACACTTTGAACAGTTTTATAGGAGTTTTAAAGGGAAATATTGGTCCATAGGGGAACAAAATAAATTTGAGAAAGAACTAATGGGTAACGGTACATATAGGGTTGGATCTGATAATCTAGTAACCTATGTATTGGAATTTTATAATAAAAGCCAGTATTTAGAAACTAGAATTGACATGGGGACATTCCTAGCATACATAAGCGAACATGTTCCTAGAACCATAAGTAGTGCAATTGCTGCAGCTCAAAATGTTGAAAGATCGGAAGATCTAGAAAACCTGTTGAATCGACTTAATATACTGAATAGTGACACAAATAGAAGTTATGACAGATCACTTGATATGAGAAATGAGAGAACACTTAATAGAAATGTAAATCAATATATGAATTTAAGACCTAGAGATACACCATATAGAGGAACACAAGTTAGAGGGAATATATGAGGAAATAATTTGACTAGAGTAGGCCCATACTACAATAGGGACACATATAATAGGGAGAGAGTAGAGTTTGATGATAGGAGAAGACAAAATGATAATAGAGGTAGAGGCACAAATGATTATGGAAAGGAGAAAGAAAGGTATGAAAACATCGAAACGAGGTATCAGAGAGATCAATATGAATATACAAGGGGAAGAGGAAGCATGAGAGGTAATAGGCGACTAGAGGAAAATCGGATGGAAAACAAATGGGTAGGACAGGCTAGAATTAAGGAAACGATTGAGAAAAAAGAACCTAATTTTGAGGGATACCAAATGATAGGAGACTCAACTTAGGAGATTTGGAGAGAAAGTAATGAATTTAAGAGGTGAATATAAAGAGAAAGGAGGAAAGAGAATTAACTTATGCATAGGAGGTCAGACAATTGACCAGTTGACCAGAGAGCTAAAACATGCAAATAATTTAGAAAGACAGCTAATAGTAATGATAGGTACAAATGATTTATTAAGGGATAAAGAAGTAAGAAGCATTTGTGATGATTATGAGAAACTGGTAGAGGTTTTACTGGAGAAAGGTGAAAAAATAATCTTGGTAACAATTCCACCCATACCAAAGTTAAGTGAGAATGACAGGTATCATTTAAATAAACTTGAGAGAATAAATGAACATATAAAAAGTAAATAAAATAATGAAAAAATTACAGTTTTGGAAGTGGCAGAGAAGTATTATGATAACTATGATAATACAGACTGTAATGTGAAATTATATGAAAAAGAAATATTTTATAAAGGAAAATGGTGTGAAGATTTAATACATCTGAATAAAGAGGGTCTAAAAATTCTAGCAAATGAGCTTAGAAATTTGATAAGATCGGATAAGAAAAAATCCTGACTAAGGCTAGGGGTGAATACAGCTTTTATTCCAGAGAATGACGTGTTTGATGAATTGACCAATGAAGATAATTATAATAAAATTCCCATAAAACCAGTAGCAGAAGCACTACCTGAGATAGTTGGAAAAATAAATAAAGAGGAGTATCACATGATAATAGATTCAGAAAGACAAATAACTGACAATAATAGTCAGGTTAGTATAAGGTTTGTTTAAAATAAGATGTGACAAGTGTAATGTAATATAGTATATAGTGTGTGTAATATGTTTCCAGTAGGAGATGACAATATAAAGATGTTATAATATTGTTTATCAATAAGACTATGTTTAAGTTTAGGATTTTTTACAAGGTATTTATGTATTATCATAACTTGTGTGTGTAAAATCTAGTATAATCTAATAGTGTTAACCTGTATTGAACATTACATTGTGTCAAATGGACATATTAAACATTGTAATCAAAACATGTAAAGGTTACATAAAATGATATGTGTTTGAACATTTTGAAAGAAATGTGCATAAACTTGATATGGAAAATAAGTAATATGTATTATGTTTAAAAACTTTAGTACTATTCTTGTGTTACATTGTAATTTGTGTAGCTGATTCAATATTCATTGTAATTTGTGTATTTGATTTATATATTCATTGAAATTTGTGATTGATTTATATATTCATTGTAATTTGTGAAGTTGATTCAATATTCATTGTAATTTGTGTAGTTGATTTATATGTTCATTGAAATTTGTGGTTGATTTATATATTCATTGTAATTTGTGTAGTTGATTTATATATTCATTGAAATTTGTGTAGTTGATTTATATATACATTGTAATTTGTGTAGTTAATTCAATATTCATTGTAATTTGTGTAGTTGATTTCTATATTCATTGTAATTTTGTGTTATATGATTGTAAACATTTTGCTTTGCTTTGACATTTTACTTTGTTTTTATATGAATACTCTTACATGTATTCACAAATTTATTAAGAAATTTAAATAAAACACTTTAATTGAACAAAAAATTGAAAGATTTAATTACTTGGAGGAGAAAAATAAATTGACAACAAATATGTGATCAATTTATATTTGGGGGTTGTGTGACAGGTCAAATTACGACATTTAACCCTTCCCGCACTACAATTTAGGACGCACCATACCCAAACGCTACATATACCTCAAATTTTTTTTTTCAATAAAGTCATCGCTAACGTTGTATTTGAGTTTGTTACCATATAAAAAGTCTTTTGGGAACGAAAAAAGTATAATTTTTTTAATACGTTTATTTAAATTATAAAACAATATAAATACACCAAATTTAACGAAATGTTGAACGAAATTTTACTATCGTGTATAATATTATATTATAGTATATTATATGTATAGTATGTATATAATACAATTAAAATAAAACATTAATGGGTATAAAAAGATCTAAAATTAGCCATCACGGTGTTCAAGATAACGTCAACGTGTGGTACGTCTTGAAATCCGTATCCGGGTGCAGATTCGGCCGGGCGGTGCATGTCTCGCACACGTAAATGGTCTCCTTGCGCAAACCGTTGCGTGTACACACAACACATCTTCCCAATATGTCAATAACCAATTTGACAACGTAAACACAACAGTTCCACTCGCAGTCCGCGAACGAACTAAACCGGCGAGTTATTTCGTCAGTAGCGCTAGTGTCTGGCAAAACAGGCAGTGGCATGGGTAGTGCGCCGCCATTTTGCAGCTTGGAGAAAAACCGGGAGGCGGGGACAACTATTACTGTGCTTTTCTATTGAGGGATATATGCTCCAGCAGTTGCTGCACTCCACCGGCAAAACTGGGAACTACTTACTCCCAATAATAACCTCAATGTTTAAAAGCGAATATATTTGTCAACAGCATTTTTAGCAAAGTAAATATTGGCGGTTATATTTGTCAACAGCGCGCGAAGGGTTAAATATTCGCGGGGAATTAGCAGACCGTGATGCAAGTAAATCACATGTTATTGGAATTGAGATTTATTTAATTAATAATGGAGAAATATGTTAAACTTTATACGGGAACAAATTCAAATAATTAAAATGAGTTAAACATAACCAAAATTCGTTTTTACTAAAAGTACCAAATAAAATTACGCTAAAAAGCCAATTGTGGGATAAAATGACTTGCGTATTGATGACATCAGAAAGCACATGTTGCAAAAATTTAAATAAAAAGTGATAGAAATATAGTTAAAGAAAATAGAAAGACTTAAATTGATCAATTATAGTAAACGTGATAAAATTCGATAATTATGAGAAAAGAATTAAATTATATTCAATTGTGAAGACGCTAATTTGAACGGGGGAGGGGTTGAGCATTGTTTGAGCCAATACGCAAGGTTTTGTCCCGAGAATCTTTCTTCTGTCTCGAGAGCTGAAACAGGGAGGACGTGTACTCGTGTAGATCCACCTGGCAGTGATGCAATACGGAATTGTGCAATAATGTATTAAAAGTTATAACCAGGCGATGGGATATTGTTTTTAGTGAATAAATTAACAACAAAGCAAAGTGAGTACAATTAGTTGTTTGTATCACATCAAAATAAATTAACGTATCAAAGTGATTTGCTTTGTTTTAATATGATTGACTATCCCATCTGCGAAGAAGTGTGGTAAGTAAAGAAAATAAGCGTTAGCTCAGAGAACATTACATCTCAAAATTTATTAAAATCAAAGTGATTGATGAGAACCCAGTGAACATTTGTGAACTTTATCCTGATATAAATAACCATATTTATCAGAGCCTTCAATGCAGTGATATTTAGTTTGAACTATCATTTAACCTACTTAAAACCTGAGATGAATATAGACCTAGTCCTAGTGACATATAACGTATACTTTCAATAACAAAATTTTTTCTGTTCCCCTATGGACCAATATTTCCCTTTAAAACTCCTATAGTCTAAATAGACAACATCCATTTGCCTCCCCCCTCAAAAGCGGAAAAAAAACATAATTCTGCAGCGAGAGTAGGTTGATTGTAGTGGATTGTCCTGACCAGAATCCATGCTGCTCATCCATGAAAATCTGGTTGAATGCTGGAACAAGAAAGTCTAGCACAAGTGTTTTGAAGACCTTAGACAGAGATAAGAGGATGACAATTGGCCTGTGAGATGTTACATTGTCAATATCCTTAGACTTGGGAACAGGAACCACATATCCGGCTTTAAAGGAATCAGGGAGACTCCAGATCTAAGGGACTTATTGAAGAGGTAGGTGATGTGCGGAACAAGAAGATCGCTGCACGCCCTGAGAACTGAAGGCAATATTAATGATAGTGGAAACCAGGTTTGAGAAAGCATCATTCATTTTGCAGTTATTAGTGAACATAGAAAGGTCTGTTTCCAGCAATTTCCAGTGGATGGCCTCAAGATCACACCAGCTGTAGTCAGGAGTTTAGGTAGGTTTCCCACAAGCGCTGGATGGTCGCTGGACAAGAATGTCCAAGAACATAGGAAGATAAATGGCATCCTCCTGAAGGACATCTCTGGCTTATAGCACACAATGTTGGAATTAGACAAGAAGACCAAGTCAGAAATTGAATCTCTGGAGTTTAAGACTGAGTTTATCTGGTACAGGGAGAAAATTTCAATTAGGTCAACTAACAACTGCGATGAATTGCTAAGTATTACGATAAGCAATTTCAACAGCTTGGGAACTCGTCTTTATCTCTTCTCATATATTTCTTCACAACACCTTGACATCTGTTAGTCTTTTACTCAATTTGTTTTCAAAATAATAAAAATATTGTCTGCACCAAATTGACAAAGATTTGAATTTATGAGTACAATCACTCACTTATAATAAATTCAAGTTATATTTTAGCTTCTTTTATTAGAAACATTTTCTTTTGAAGTACAAGAAAATGTTGTATTTACATGCAGCAATTTGCTCACATTCAATCTCCTGCATAGTCTAAATTTTACACAAATTAATACTTGTTATATGTTTTTTATTGGCATAGTCTTATTTGCAGATGATTTAAAGCAGTGTATTCTAAGACACAATAGGTCAAACTAATCACACGATTTTTTTTAGAAGGTTCCCTATTGAAGGAAAATAAAAATAATAACAAGATGAGTGTGAGCAAATTGCCTTCACACAACCTCTTGCATGCAGGAGGTGTGGCTTTTTCATCTGTTAAAGATATGACTAATAAGCCTCCAAATGGTTAGGAAAAATTCCTCTGTCGATGTAGAAAAAAAGTATCTGTTCAGTTACTATTATTGTGATTAATTGTATGAATTAAATTTTTCTTAATATTTGTTATATTATAAAATATTCTTTAATATCATAAGATCCAAAGGACAAACTCATTTTTTCAATAATGTCTATCTATCATAAATTTCATGTAACAGTGATTGACTGTCTATACCAGCAAGTTTGTGATGTACAGAGATTCCGCACTGGTTGAGTGTCTATTCGCGTGCGTCTGCAGAACTTGACCACAAGTTACGTTGGGAGATGTTTCGTCTGCCAGAACTTGATTGCTTCAACGCGATGTTGACTCGACTGTACAAGCAAGAGCTTGAGGAAATTGTCATGCGCTATGAGGCCTACAGGTATTGTAAACAATTATAATAATATAGTTTACATCTATAATACTGTATTAAATGGTGTTCAAAACGGAAATTGTGACACAATGTTGAGAATTAAAATAATTATTCTTCAACTTTTTAGAAATATAATTACTCATCTTTTTAGGGCAATAAAAAAAGAAAGAGGAAATTGAGTGCTTTATCTTTTTCAACAATATTACAAATCACCACCAAGACAGTCTTAAAATAATAAAAACGTAATATGGAAATGCATAGCAATATGTACCCCATCGGGCCCACGACAAGCTTTAGTAAAGCCCAGTATATACTCGAGTTAACCGACGGCAGTTGTGAAAGGTCGCATGTACCAGATGGGGTAAACGTCATCGTGAACGTGTTAAAAAGAATTCTTTTCCAATATTGGACAATGCGTGACAAAGTGATGTGTCTTCATTTTCCTGAAGGTGGGATACAGAACACAAAAATATTGCCCAGCTATCCATGACTTAAAATTTAAATGAATTAATTCAGAGCATAACTTTAAAACCCAACAGATTGTAAATATATCCTAATTGTTTTATAAAAATAATGTATGGCCAAGTTCAAGGTCTAATAAGGCATACAGCCTGTGATACTGAGCAACTTTAGCCCTCTGTAACCACCCCTTCTTTCCTTCTGTCTTTATCGCTTAGATAACTGATATCATCTGATTAAAAATCCATTCTATTGTATCCCTGTCAAAGGCACTTATCAATCGTAATTCTATTCTGTGCCACCACCCCTAACTCTGTCCATTCTTTACACCAATAAATATTGTTCTCAATAACTAATTTTGATAAAATATGTATTAATCTGTCATTAGTTAAAGGCATTAACAGATCAGATTGCAGATCTCGAAACACAGTGTTACTGATTTGTTGTATCATTGAACAATTGCAAATGTCCAGAAAAATCCTGTTTCCTTCAAAAACGCATTAAATGTGATAAATGAACTTTTCAAGTTTAAAGTTTGTTGTTGATAATGGAAGGTTTGACAGGATAACAGGATTTCTTTCAATTGCCATCATTATGGTTACAAAAGGTATAACAAAATGTTTCGAGGATTGGAATATATCCTCTTCGTCATGTGGGGGAGGTATTAGTACATACAAAAGTAAAGAACAGAAAGAAGAAAAAAGGGAAAGAACAGAGTCTAATATACCCTAGAGCGGCTTGGAGTCTAATCCAATCATTGTCACTACAAGAGAATGACACGATGCGGTGCCAAAGAGGCAACGTTGATTTTCATGTTAGTATCCAACTTTCATCCATGCTGGTGTGATATGTGATTTTTTCTCATACTCGTGACTTGGGTTCGGGACTTGCTAACCGGTCTCACACCGTCTCCCCCAGGAGCTTTATAGGGACTAATCGAATGAATTGCTCACTCGATCCTTCTGAATGTTATTACATGGTACACCAACCTTCATTGTAAATTAATGGCGCACCACGTAGGCCTCCTTCCACAGCCAAGTGATTGATCCTTGTCATAAACAATACAGTCCAGAAAGTGTGTACCATCATGACTTTTAGAACTCCCTCTGGTTTTGTAATATATATACCTTGATCGTCCCTGAGACCACTAAGTGGCAAGATGGGATTTTTTGCTAGTAGTTTCTGAAGCCTTGCACAGCCCTGCACACTGTTGATGTCAGTGTAGAGTTTCTTCCAGACTAATCTCCTTCCAGGTCTCCCAAGTTGTAACATGGTTGCTCTAATAAATATGTACATTATTAGTTATGCACTGTATCCTCTGGTGGAGATACTCCATGACAAATAATTATAACCAGATTATTTGTTTTGTATCATAAATAATAATATTTAAATGGAGTTTGTGTTCTGCCAAATGAAATTGTAGTCTTGTCATGTTAACAATTTTTTTTATTTATCTTGTTAAGTCAAAGTCAAAGTCAAAATATCTTTATTTAAATTATGTACATGGGTACAATAAATAGTGTCACTACAACTAAGTTACATAATTGGATGATTATAGTAGATCATGTTGTTGAATAAAATTCTTCAAATGAATAAAATGCTTTTCTAATTAAATAATCTTTTAACATTGATTTTAAATTTCTTAATATCTTCAACTCTTGTTATTGTTTTTGGAATTGACTTAAAAAATTTTATTCCTGCATAAGAAGTTTTTTTTGTATAAAATTCTAAATTGTGTCGTGGTATTACTAATTCCTTCTTGTTCCTAGTATTGTAAGTATGGGTTTCACAATGAATTTTAAATTTAGATTGATAGGTCCTAACATACATAACACATTCTAAAATATAAAGGCTATGCACTGTTAAAATATTTAGTTCAGTGAAATTATTTTTCACTGACTCATCCTTCTTCATTTTCAACATTATTCGTAGTGCTTTTTTTTTGCAAAATTAGAATTTTATTTAGGTTTTGGTTTGTGGTTCCTCCATACACTCCTATCCCATATGCAATGTGGGATTGAATATGTGCATGAAAAACCATTTTTAGTACTGACAATAAAATGCTTGCTCTAAAGATTGTTCCAATCTTCAATTGACAATTAATTTGATGTTTTGTACATTTTTACATTTCTTAATATAATTTTAGTAAGAGCACATTTCATTATAAATTTTCAACAGTTAAACCATTTTAGATTCCTGACTTTAGCTTGAATTGTTATATCCAACAAAAATAAAATACTTCTTCTTATTATATACTGAACTAAAACACTTACACCTTTTATTTGGTTTCTTGTCCGGTTCACCGAAAACCCTAATAAGAAACAAATTACAAATCTTATTAGAATTTTAATGTAGTTTAGATTTTATTACTTTGTTAAAACAATTTACTTCTTAGTTATTTAAAACATTTTAGTGAAATTTTATTGATATTTAAAATTTTTTACACAGAAAAGATATGTATGAATTTTTATTTAAATTAAAACAATTAGTTGATTGGTTCAAAGTTCTTATAAAATGTACATACCCGTAAACTGGGGTCTTCTTTCAATCCGGACTACTAACTATGTGCCTACAAGGCTAAACTACACAAGATAATGACCAGAGCTCTCCAGTAGTTTTGTTCTAACATTACAAGACAAGTAACCAACTACGTTTGCTATTGGTCAGCAAGTTTTAGACCTCTGAACCAATCAAAAAATTCAGTTTCTTACAATGGAGTACTATTGTTTTAAATGTACAGAACTGAACTTGTCCAATTCAAGCTATTTCAGGGATGCCTTATTTTAACATTATACCAATCTTAGGTTTTATTGTTTTTTTTTTATTAAACTAAGCATATTACATATAAAAATATTTGGTTCAATTTTCCATTTTTTTTTATTAAGCAATGTATTATTGTAACTATTTGCATATATGGTACAAAGTACTCTAATTTTTAGTTCTCCTGAATAAATCCCTGACTCTCTTCCTCAAAGTGGCCAGTTCAGAACTCCATTAGGCTGCTAAGGATTTTCTCCTATTAATAACAGGATAGCTGGGATCAAAAGAGCCCTCAATTGCAGAAATCAAAATGTTGGCATATTTGTCCAGTTGCACACCGACCCCCAGCCATGGAGCCATACCCCGTAGCCAATCCCTAGTTCCGTCATTGGCACACAACATGACAAGAGATCCCCTTTTAGGAAAGCACCTCTTGAACTGCAGACACACACACCCTCTTCTGAGAGAACCCTGTCAAGAATGCGCCCCCGCAGCTCTGAGGTCTCCTCCTCTGAAAAGTGCCTTTCAGGAAAGTTCTCGGGAACCAAAGCAAGTTTGTATCACGTCAGAAGTTTCTTAAATGTATCTCCCACACCCTCCTCCATTGAGGGAGTGGTTTGATTGCCCCTGTCTGCTCTGGAGATGCACTCTTCAGCAGGGGCTTTTTGGCCGAAGAACCACCCAAGCGCCCTCCTCTCTTCCCACTCAGAGTAGAGTCAGCGCCTACGATTCTACCCGTGCTAACTCCCTCTGCTTAGTCAGTCTTTTCCTTTCGTTGGCTAATTTCTTGTCCTTTTGTCTCCTGCATTCGTTATTCGGAAGCCAGGTGCCATCAGCCTTCTTTTGCTCCATCGTCCACTGCTTGTGCACTTTGAAGGGGAGCTTGAGGTTGTAATCCAGTTCACATGTTTCAGAGTCATAGCCCCACATGACCAGGTAAGGCTATTTACACTTGGGGGTCGCCCAACCCCCAGTCAAACAGAATGTGTGTGTGGTACGATTCCGGACAGACCAGTCGAGACTGGTCATACCCGGACCTGGCACCATTACTGTGCAGCGTCGAGTGCCACCACTGTGCAGATTGCACAATCGGAGCACTAGTCTAGATCCTGGGGTTCAGTCAACAGCAGGGCCACCTCTAGCTGGACGATTGACAAGCGTTTATCCGAGCCCAACCGTTGTTTGGATTCGGATCCCCCATTGGTCTTGAGTGGCACCCCTGGAAGAGGTATTTTCCCAGTTCATTGGAGATCACCCGTACTAAGGTCAGCCCATCCCCTAGACTCCTTATTTAAATGACACATTGGTACTTCCTGTACCCAGTGTAAGTTTAAGTGGGAAGTATAAACCAGCCAGAAGTGAACCCTCTTGGGGAATCACAGTCAACTTGGTTAAGACTATATTAAAGTATGTCAAAAACTTTCATTACATTCTATTGAATCCATCAATACTCCGTTGTAGTTCCAAACAGGGTTTTAAAGTACTTGATAAGCTTCTGTGTTATAACTTCTGTTGTATGAAGTGACAGACAAGAGGTTGCACATTGTTTTGCAATTCGGGTGAAATAAAATTGCTCTACAATGTAGATACTAGTAATTTTCCCATTTCTATTTAAAACCATTATCCCTCCCTATATTAAAAAAATGACATAACATAATCCTTCATTGATTCATTAATGTGATAATACATTTTAATAATTATTGCAAACTTTAAAATAGCAGTGATATCACATATCAAAGAAATTGATGTCTTCAAATCTAGCCTTAAAACTAATTAGGTATAAAATACATAAATGTATTGTGCTGATGATCCACAGGGCGTCATTACTGTGTGAGATGGAACAGCGGATGGCTGCCACGAACATAGACACAAACATGAAACTGGTGGAGATAACCTCCGATATACTGAAGGAGACTGCCCTCTCGCATCAGTCTGAGACCAAAGTGTAGCAGCTTTTTACACATTTCCTACGACTCCTTTACATTAGCTTTACTTAGGCTAAATTAAAATTAGTGATTTTGTAAGTTTTGATGAAAACAGACCATTAGGTTTGTCATTAAACAGACCAATTACATAAAGCAGCTATTATTTAATTTTAATATAATACTATGGCCTATTATTATTTGTACCATTATTTGCCATTAAAAGGACGCCCAGTTTAAACTGTTATAGCAAGCAGGTTGGTTACACTGTATGTAATGATCTACGGCTTCCTAAGCCATGTTATCTTTACTCGTGTTTCCAAATAATATTAAATCAAAGATCTACTTAATTAAGTATCGAATTCGATACATTCTTAATTGATGGTATCAATTATATTATCGGGTCAAGAATTTATTTTAAGTTGACTGTTTTAACATATTGAGCTTACTTCTATACTTACAGAAGATAGTAATAATCTTTGTTCATCGTATAATTATTTACATATATTTAAGAATTCAAGCACGAAAACAAGTCAAATAACATAAACCACTGAAATAAAAAGGTAGCCTTATGGAATTAAAATTAGTACATTTACTAATATTGACATTCATATTAGTTTATTTATAATGAACATGATTGTATGCATATTGCAAGTAATATTGACTATGGGTGTAATATGTATAATATGTGTATTAGAACATTGTTTTGACTTTGTCAATGCTTCCTGTAGAATGGCAATAAAATGTTATAATGCTTTTGTTGATACAAACACACTTTTGTTTTGGATTAGATTGCATAAACCCACACTATTTATCAACACTATTAAAAAGTTTTGGAAAAGTATATAGTCTGTATAGAATAATATACGGTATTCCAAGAAATATCAAGACAGGTTCTAAAAAACATATAAAATTAAATCTAATAAAATTAAAAAACGGAATTACTAATTTCAAATTGTTTATAATGCTCAGGTGGATAAATTACACTAAACCTAAGGTCCAGTATATTTAAAATTACATAATTTTTATGGTCTTTGTAAGCAGTCTGATCGTTGGCATTGCAATCTTAATATCTAAAATATACTTGGTAACAGTATGTTTTTGGTTGAGACCTATCCTTACAAGCTTCTTGAAAATGTTTTTTAGGAATGATTTTGCCTTTGTTTAAACCATATTACCCCACAAGGTCAGTTTCTACTCACTGCCTGTACAACAATAAACTTTCATAATGTGTTGTGTTGTTAAAGTTATGGGTAGACAAAAGTTCAAAAACTAATATTGAGGAAATGTTCTTGCAACCTTAGGATAGCTAATGAATTTAGGATAATAGGAAGGAATATTTTCTAGGGATCGACCAAAACTGGCTTCTGAAAATGGTCTTAAGAAATGGCTTCGCTTATGACTTAGGAATTGTCAGACCAATTGCTGACAAAATTTCTTTTAAAATCTGACAGAATTCATATTGGCAAAAGCTAGTATTTTTATTTAAATTTCAACTTTTGCTGACACCTCTTAAAATGAACATTCAAAGTGCTGACAGTTTTGCATGGTTTTTGGTCTCCTTTGTGTGTTTAGAACTTCTGAGATTTAAACCTATAACCATGGATTACTAGCAACATCTCTTATGTTTAGAATGGTGGAAGAATATACGAATTGATTACCGAATCTTGATACCAGTAATTTAGAAGATTGATACCAATCTTCTAAATAAAATATCCTGAAATTTATGTTAATTTGGTAGCTATGATAATTAATGAGCGATGAGTTTTATTAGTGAGGTTTTTACCTTTATGTCAACAAACTGTACTAGTTTGTTTTTCTTTCACTGACAACTTCTTTATATGATACTTAGAACTTTTCTTCTGTAGTAAATGGTAACACTTTAGCTGCAGGTACAGAATTATCTAATTATTTGTTAGTAATCTATTTTCACAGTCTCAAATGGACATTAAGTTAGTTCTTTATATTTCAGACTGACAGAAAACAAGTTTTCCCTCTATTCAATATTGATTTTAATTAGGTATTCTTATTTAAAGAAAAAGTAAAAATTACTGAACCATATGTGATTTTAGCTGAATATTGAGCTATCAAAACTGCATTGTGATAAAGTTGCTTATAGTTCTAAAATATTTTGGTAAAAACGTACAGTATATCAATTTAGTACTGATTATTACTAGAAAATAGTCGCATTGGCAACAATTATTGAAGTAATCAAGTATTAAAAACCTGCATAAATTTATTTAAATTTTAAAACTTTAAGAAGGACAACTGGATCAATCATTTTATCAAGACTCTTTTAATACAATTTGGCATCTTGTGCCCAATTCTGTATTGCTAAATATTGATATTTAAATTTACATTGATCACAGTTAATGAGATAAAGAGTGAGTAAGTTTCCAATCCAGACTTCTGGTCAACAAGTTTAGTTCGTAGTAAAGTATACACTCTGCCAATGATATTTTCTTTTCATTCATGCCAATGAAACTTAATTGTTTATTCACCAAAAAAATAATAATACAAATTTCGGATGGTTCTTTGACAACGCTCCTTGTCATCCCAATTTCTCGTTGAAAATTGGTTTTACTAAAGACATAAAATATTTTATCCTGTATGTTGTTGTTCTGTTGCTTTTATCTTTAAACCTCAGAAGTTTTGACAACTGATGAGTGTTAGTGAGTGTTTTTGTTGATGTTTCTATATATTTTATTTAATCATCATTAATAGTAATGAAATAAAATACTGTATTGGAGTAACCTTTAAAATTATATTTCTTGCTATAGCTGGAATTAGCATAAAGTATTTGTATTTTTAAGATTCAGACGTAAAAATATCTACATTTTAAATTTTAATATAAAAAATGTAAGTTTGTTGCTTCTGTGTAATATTTTTAAATGTATTTGATTATAATGAAAATTACTATGAATATAATTATTATATTATGATAAATATTGTGCTATTTTATGTAGATAAAATATATTGACATAATAGTTAAAGACAGTTTCTTTTCAACATTTTTGACTATTAGAAATTCCTTCCTACTAAATTATTAGACTTTTCCAATTAAATAAACCTAGTTGATGCCTATTTTGAATGTATCCTAAAAGTGATCATCCAATAATTTATACTTATATTTAGTGTCATAAGTTGTTGTATTTTCAGTAAAATAATTCCACTCTATGATGCGCTTACTAAGTAATAGGCTTATAAATTAAGTGCTCTTACCATTACATTATTACTAATAATGTTTTGTACAGTTTTTAGGGTATGTTAAAAAAACTTTTGTTTTTCACCGTAAATGGACATTGTTAGAATTGTTATTGCTAGTTAATAAATAATTTATTTTATCATATCAATAGTTGTTGTTACTTATTCCAACCAATAATCAAGATGACGTTTTAATTTCCATGTAATGAAATGATTGAAGATGGATCTTATATTGGCTACTGTTAACTTAATTACACTTAAACACATAAAACCAATATTTAATTTTTTTATTTTTGTGAGGCCTTTCGATAGCAAGGCTATCTTCAGTATTTAAAAAAAGAACTTCAGTATATAAAAGATGTTGCCGTTTTTAATGGATATAAAACAAATTTAGTCGAACATATATTTAAAAAAAGCTAAAAAGAAACATGACAAAAAGTCAAAGACAACACTTTTATCTATTAAAGACGCAAACACAAATTGGATTAGCACTACATGGACAAATATATCAAAAGATGTACAAAAATCATTCAAGAAACAAACAAAAACGTCCCTTATAAAACAAATCACTTGAAGAATAAATTGAAAAATCCAAAAGATGAAGAATAAATTATTGATAAATCAGGTATATACCAAATTAAATGTGATGACTGCAACGAAAAATACATTGGACAGACAAGAAGAAAAATTCATACACGATATAAAGAACATTGCTCCTACATTAAATTCAACAGAAAAGAAAAATCGGCCAGCGCACACCACTGTATCAATACTGGACACACTATATCACAAGAAAACCTAAAACTATTAAAACACGTTAACACTCCAAGATATTTAAATGCATGGGAGTCATATTACATTAATCAAACAAACACAGAAGATTTATTAAATCAAGTAGATGGACCAGTACAAAATTCAATACTACTTAAACGAAGATTACAAAAATAACATTCAAAATTTATATAGTATAATACCAGTAATAATTTAATTGTATTTATACACTACGCCACACAGGACAAATTAATATTAAATCACATATGTTCAACTATTATTAAAAATCAAATTTACTTTTTGTATTCACTTTTGTGATGTGTCTGACGAAGATAGCCTTGCTATCGAAAGGCCTCACAAAAATAAAAGTATTAAATATTGGTTTTATTGTTTAAATATAATTAAGTTAATGAAATGATGCAAACATTTTCTTCCATATACAGAGAAAAATCTAACTATTGTTCAACTCCTATTTTCCACTAAGCATTTACTTAGTGGACTGTGATCATGAAAATAATTTTTAGATCTGGTCCGAAACACTGACCAGCCAACATTACAGTGCCTTTTCAATTATTTATCAGTATGGGTTAACTCCAACACTTTATACTGATTTAGAGGTATTGTTGAATCTCTATATGATAGCTCTCTGCTCAATTCTGATACCAATACTGTCAAAGATCTGAGAGAAAACAGTGAATAACATCAGCAAATGTGCATACATATAATATGTTTGGTAAGTTACAATATTTTATACATACACACACACCACTTGCACAAGGTGCATTCACAAAGTTCTAAGTGATTTTTACATGAGTAGAGGAGGGTGTGCAGATCCATTCCACTGACCAGGTGAAGTAGTAGAGGTGTAAGCTAACTGACCACATCAGTAGGAATTGCCTCTGATATGCTGGAGTGAATGGATTGTTAGCGAGTGATTTTTACATGAGTAGAGGAGGGTGTGCAGATCCATTCCACTGACCAGGTGAAGTAGTAGAGGTGTAAGCTAACTGACCACGCCAGCAGGAATTGCCTCTGATATGCTGGAGTGAATGGATTGTTAGCGTGTGATTTTTACATGAGTAGAGGAGGGTGTACAGATCCATTCCACTGACCAGGTGAAGTAGTAGAGGTGTAAGCTAACTGACCACATCAGTAGGAATTGCCTCTGATATACTGGAGTGAATGGATTGTTAGCGAGTGATTTTTACATGAGTAGAGGAGGGTGTGCAGATCTATTCCACTGACCAGGTGAAGTAGTAGAGGTGTAAGCTAACTGACCACGCCAGCAGGAATTGCCTCTGATATGCTGGAGTGAATGGATTGTTAGCGTGTGATTTTTACATGAGTAGAGGAGGGTGTGCAGATCCATTCCACTGACCAGGTGAAGTAGTAGAGGTGTAAGCTAACTGACCACATCAGTAGGAATTGCCTCTGATATGCTGGAGTGAATGGATTGTTAGCAAGTGATTTTTACATGAGTAGAGGAGGGTGTGCAGATCCATTCCACTGACCAGGTGAAGTAGTAGAGGTGTAAGCTAACTGACCACGCCAGCAGGAATTGCCTCTGATATGCTGGAGTGAATGGATTGTTAGCGTGTGATTTTTACATGAGTAGAGGAGGGTGTGCAGATCCATTCCATATATGCTGATGTAAACGGATTGTTAGTGAGTGATTCCTGTTGAAATCTCATTTGAAAATGCAATTGGGAGCAGCATTATTCTATAAAGTTCTGTGGGAAATTGAATTAAACGTTACAGGTTTTGGTATGATTCAAGTGGGTTACAAAGAAGCCATGTCATGTGTAATTGATTTTCATGTGGTTCAAGAAAATCAAAGTGACGACAAAGCCATTTAAGACGCCTTTGCTGGGAGACATTCAACAAGCCAAACTGATGAACATCTAGTGAAAGTGCATGAACTTTAAGACACCAACCATTTTCTTATTGTTATATTGAAATCACATTTTAATTTTGTACTAAACTTAAACTGCTGGCTGCATTGTAGCCCAGAATCACAATTTTCATGTAAAACTTCTAAATCAAAAAAAAAATAGATTCTAAATCCAATGGGATTCCTAAAAAAGTGGAAATTTTTTTTAGCTGCGACCAACGGTTCGGCCGCTATCGAGCCCGGAAGGTAAATGTTTAAGTGAAAATTTTCAACATAATTGCGTTTTGTGGCCAAACCAATAGAGATAGAGCAAAATCCCACTAGAATGTTTTTGTAGGTGACTTCATTCCCGACTACGAATTTTTTGTCAGATACGAGCTAGCTCTAACGGTTCGCCCACAATCGGGCTTCAAAGAAAAGCCTGCAAGGACTAAAAAGGGCCAACTTCGCGAATGTTTTTGAGGGGTTCAAAAGTAAAAAAAATCCTGTTTTCAGACTTTTCCCGCTGGTTTGAAGGTAAAAGCTACGTGCGTACAAAATTTCGTGTTTCCAGCACATTGTTTTATGGCCTGCATGTTTACGAGTATTTAAACAATACTTTTCCAAATCACTGGATAGGCAGAAGAGGAAGTATAAAGTGGGGGGGACTACTTTGTGTGGGGTCACATTAAAAATAACGCCTATAAAACGAAACGTCAGTGCATTAATGACCTTAGGGACAGAATAGTAGCAGAAATTCAAAACATCTTCAACCAATAAGCTAATATAGTAATATGTATTATTATTACCTGGGGGTATAGGAACATGTAACCCTTGGTGCTTTGCAAACAAAACTGTTCACATAGAATCTGAGGAGTCAACCCATTTTCCTCAGTTTGATGATTGTCAGCTGATATATCAAGAATTTTATTTTCCATTAAGTAAGCCAGTTACAATGGGCATTGTCATACTCGTATATAAAACAAAGTTAGATTACAAGTTCCACCATATTACAGTTCATAAACTCTACAACAGTATATAATGCTCTACTCTTAAGCCACTTAGCTACTAGAACTGTATATTTTACTTACAAGTGATCAGTTGTTGCCAACAGAAATTGGCAGTTTATTGTAAATCACAACTACCTGTTGATATTAACTAATGAAATGTTTATTCAATCTAATACTAGGTTTAATACGATTTTGTTTTTGTCTTGTGTTATGTTATGTATATAATTATGATCATTAAATTTTTCAATATTTTCTTTTACATAGTCATAAATTAAGTTGTTAAACAAATTGTTTTACATGAATCAGATTTATATAGGCCACGTATTAGCCATTCTATAATTGTTTTCATAGAAATATCAATTTTACAGCTTTCCTCCAAATTATTCTCACTAGAATGATTATTATTGCAGGTACATATGATTCATCATTACTTCAATAATTACTAGATCAAAATCTAGCTTGTTCTAGGATATTAGCAATACAAATAAAGGGTAAAAAATAGAGTGAACAGAAAGTTCTGTATTTAATTTGTTATTGTAAATTATACACTATACAAACTATTTACAAATTTATTATATACATAAATTATTCACTTTTCTGGTTCAGCTACATATTCTGTTTTATCTATGATCTTGAAGCCTTCAGCTCGAAAAATTGTTGCTTTTTTAACGCCAAGTGTTTCAGCCCAGTAGACCCCTGCGGCAAATAATTAACTATGATTATTCGTTCCTGGCTTAAGATATACATAACCATATATAGTAGGTTATGATATACATAATATGTTAACAGGAGATACATTAAGATCATGACAATACTGTATGATTGAACTACTGTCACTAAGTCAAGGGAAAGGTCTGCCTGGCTCAATGGGGCAGGTACTAAGCTGTGTTTTGCTCACTAAAATCTTGTATATGCCAAATTAATTTTGTTAAAAATTATAAATCCAACAAATTAATAAATTGTAAAACTTTTCAGAAAATCCAAGGTCTTTAAAATGTTGGTTACATTAGAAATTTAACAGAATGAAAATTCTTATTTAATTACATAAAAATACTGTAGTAAAATGATATATTCA
This sequence comes from Homalodisca vitripennis, assembly GCF_021130785.1. NCBI lineage: Eukaryota > Metazoa > Arthropoda > Insecta > Hemiptera > Cicadellidae > Homalodisca > Homalodisca vitripennis. The sequence goes on from NC_060207.1 coordinate 144,098,173, forward strand.
CATTTTGTTCATTAAGTTAGATTTAATATCAATGTTTAGAAATAAAAGCTAGGGTGAAGTAGTAATGGTACTTCAACATAAAGAGTTTGCTGAAATCATATCTTGTCACCAACCTTTAACATTGACATTCTTTCTATTATTTTTTTTCTTTCTGCCATATGAATAATCTACATGGATTAATATGTCACATGGTAAAATCGCATAAGATTGTACTCTGCTTGTTTACAAATTTATTATTCTACTATTTTCTTGTTGTCACCATGGTTACCCATAAGCCCAATGTAAAAATATTTGCTTACGCTCAGCAACATCCCATGGAGTGGCATGTACCATAATAAACCCAGTGATGTCTATATATCAATGAAGCTTAATAAAAAATTCAAATCTATAGGACATTTACTTACCGCTTCTTTGTGTAAAAGCTTTAACCTCTTAACGCCCACTGTGCCAAATTTGTCACATACCCATTTTATGCATGTAGTATAGTGTCAGAATGAAAATTACAACCTTAAATGCCCATTGTGTGACACATATGGAACTATTTTCAATAATTTACTGTACTGTGCTGTTGCCTGGTGGCAGTTATGTGAACTACAGCCAGTGAGCAGATCTACCATACACAGTAAACACCAATTCTTCATAACCTCTAAGTCTTCATACCTGTATTTAGCAGAAAAAAAGTAAGTACCCTTTTTATAAAATATGGTCTAGTTTACATAGTTAACTGAAAGTGTGTTACAGTAGTTTTAGTTCATAAAATATGTCTAGTTTATGTTTTATGATGCTTTTTTAGGTTTGTGCCAAATTTGTCACATTGGGCACAACTGTAAAACTGCAGTTTTTCAGTTCGTCCCAAAAATTGGCACATTGGGCATTAAAGTCAACCTACAAGCTTTTTGTACAACAATGTTTATTTTTGTCAGATGTCACATTGTCGACTAAGAAGACATAACAACACAACTTCGCTTTTACCCCCCCGATGACAGTGAAGACAGTTTGGTGGATGACTCAGATGAGGATCCAGATTACACCCCTGGCCGTGACAAAAAGAACAAGTTAGCCTTATTTTGTAAGTTTATTTATACCATTAATTCCATAATTAACTTAGTTAGGCTCATACTTACTAATCTAAATTTATATTCAATACTAATAGGCTATGTTCTGTTTATTATATGTCTTTTCTTGTTATGACAGCACCATTTTTAATGCACACGGTTAGGATAATTCAGATTATGTTACAACTAGGCTGTATAGAAAATGTTTCAGCGGTGCTGTTATATACTAGTAAAGACCTCAATATGTTATTTATTTTAGTGTGAAATACATACTTTTTTTGTGGTTTGAAAAAAAGCAAGGCAACAGCGAGTTTGTTTTGTTTCAGTGAACAATGCAGCGAGCTCCAGTGATGTCACAGATGAAGACGAAGAGAACATCCCATCAACGTCTACAGCCACAAAAAAGAAGATTCCAAAAAAAACCAGCACCTGCTTGGAATGAAGTGAATCCAGATAACAGTGAGAAACCTTCTCCGCCAATGCTAGAATTAAGTAACGAACATGTACTTCAGTCTCCAGTTGACTACTTCAAAGATTTTTTTTTGACAATGACCTTTTAACTTTGATTGCTACTCAGTCAAACTTGTATAGTGTCCAAAAAAAAAAAATCCGAATAAACCCTTGAATACCTCAGAGAAGGAAGTAGAGCAGTTTATAGGCATTTGCATCTACATGAGCATTTATGGTCTACCTAGGAGTAGGATGTATTGGAATGGAAATACACGAGTAGAAAAGGTTGCACATGTTATGTCACGTAACAGATGGGAGGAACTGAAGGCCAACTTGCACTTCAATAACAATGATCACATGCCATTACAGAATGATCCAAACAAAGATAGGCTATTTAAAATCCGCCCACTAGTTGATGCTCTTCAAAACAAATTCAAAAACATTCCTATTGAGGAACAAATGCTCTGTGTTGATGAACAGATTGTGCCCTTCAAAGGCACATCTTTACTAAAAACAGTACAACCCGATGAAACCCCACAAGTGGGGATACAAACTGTTTGTACTTTGTGACAGCAAGGGTTGATTCACAATTTTGAGATCTACACTGGTCGCATACTACCTGCTTACTTCCCTACCTGACATTGGAGCTAGTTCAAATGTTGTTTTTTACGACTGCGTTGAAACACTTTGCCTCGTAATGAAAACAAATTCTTAATCTATTTTGATAACTGGTACTCATCACCCAGCTCTCTTAGTGACTCTAGCAAATATTGGTTTCCAATCCCTCGGGGGACCATTCGACTAGGACGATTTCCAGGCTTGTTGTTTTCATCTGACCAAGAAATGAAAAAGAAAGGCCGTGGGTCTTATGAGGAAAAAAGAGGCAACAATTGATGGGGTAAAAAATTAGGGCTGTAAAATGGTTAGAACAATCGAGGGTGTCTCTTTGCGTCAACTTTTGAGTCTGCTTGCCCTATCAACACTGTGCAACGCTTTGACTCTAAAGGTCGTGAGCAGATTGATGTCACTTGCCCTAAAATCGTTACAACATACAATTAAGTTCATGGGGGGAGTGGACCTTCTAGATGGGACTTATCAGCTACTACCGAATTAATCTAAGATCTCGGAAGTTTTATTTGAGGTTTTTCTTCCACTTTGTTGACGTAAGTATTGTCAATGGATGGCTTCTCTTCAGACGAGACTGTCAACATAATGGAATTGCTAAGCAGGGAGTAATGGATTTGCTAGCTTTCCGGTGTGAGGTGGCCGAGTCTCTTTGTAACTTAGGAGCTGACCCAATAAAAAGAGGAAGGCCATCAACAGACAGGGTAGAGAACGAATTTTCAAAGAAAAAGAAGAAAGGTCCATGTGTCAATATCCCTATACCAGATGTTAGAAAAGATGGAGTTGGACATTGGCCATCTGTTTGTCGAAGATAGGCAGAGATGCAAGCATCCCTTCTGCAAGCAGAAATCATCCATTATGTGTGAAAAGTGTAAAGTTTCACCTCTGCCTAAACAAAGGAAAGAACTGTTTTGTGGATTTCCACTTGTAAGGTGCTCCTTATACTGGTGTAGTAATGTGTTTTACTTATAATTCTAAATATACTGTAATTATGAAGCAATATACTATTAGTTTTTTTTTATGTCCTGTTTACTTTCTCTAAAGTGCACTATTTTCTCTATTGCCCAATGTGCCAGATTTGGCACTTACCCAAAATTTGGTTAAATAGTAAATTTAAAAATCTGAAAAAAATTACAGGTCATCTAAGTACCATTTAAAGTAACTTTTAGCATAAAATAATTTTTTTTATATACTGCATCATGTAGTGGGCATTAAGAGGTTAAATCACTTTATAAATTAATTGCGTATAAATTAATTGTCAATAAATCACTTGTACAATATTAAATAGCTCCCTAAAGAGAGGGGATCCTTATCATATTAAATATATCATTGTTTCTAATCAATACAAAAAATTACAAAGTTTGAATTTAGCTTCCTTCTTTATTGTGTTTTAAGGTATTTAAAAGTTAAAAGAGGTGCTCAAATATTTGGTTCCCCACTTTAATACATCACTCTAAACGGTTGTACAGTGAAATTCTCACATGACGAAAAGCATTTCCTATTAAATAAAGGCTAAAACTTTAAAAATTCTTACTAATAATTCCTCTTCTTTCTTAACATAAGTACTGTACAAAATTATCTTCATCTCTCACAAGGAAAAAGATCCAAAGGAGTAGTATGCAATTTCGCAATCTTGGGAGGGCCAAGCTATAGGACTGCTATGAAACAAACCAATGCTGCCCATAGATATAGTTCCAATAATTGTGTATAATGTAGCCATAATGATATGGTACCCATTAATTTAAATCTAAAAGCCCTGTTTTATTTTTAAGCTTACATCTTGTAAAAGATATGGAAGATTATTTCCCAAAAACATTATATCAGAATTTATAAGATCAGTAGTATACATAATCTTGTGTATTTGTTACCCAGCTCAAACTTTTAGCGTACATCTTGAAAAAGATCTGGAAGACTTTTTCCCAAAAATACTGTCACAGAATTTATGAGATCAGTAGTATACAGGGTGTAAATTAAGTCCTAATACATCTCGATATATTCCAAACAGATTGAGATATTGATTGATCTTCACCATACCTATTAAATCATTTTATGGATTTTTTTGAGAATAAATAAATTTCCCTCTCCTTTTAAAAGGTGATAACTTTCAATTTTCAAATTCCAACCCCTATCTTATGACATGTTCTTTTAACGCTAAATCAAAAAGGAACACAATGACACTAAGAAAACATCTCCACAGTGTTTCTAGCAAGTTTAGTTGTTATATATCCAGGTGTATCAGGACTTAATTTACACCCTGAGATGTAAGGGGTTATTAGCTCATAACTTTTGGTACGAACATCATAGAGATATTTTATTCATATTATTGTGTTTATATTGAATAGACTTTAAAATGACATATCACAAGATAAAGGTTACAATTTGAAAATTTAAAGTTACCCCCATCTAACCTCCTTTGAAAAGGGGAGACAATTTTTTTTATCCTCCAAAAATCCAAAAAAAGTATTTTAATAAGTACGGTGAAGATTGTAAATGTATATCAGTTTGGAATGTATCCAGGTATATCTATTGATCTACCCTTGTAGCATAATATCTTGACATTTGAGGTTAGTGATGAGCCACCCCTGGACATCCATAAGATTGTGTAGATTTAAGTGACACATTGGTTTTTGCTGTACCCAGTGTAGGTTCAACTGGAAAGTATAAACCAGCCAGAAGTGAACCCTCCTGGGGATTTTTAATACCTTACAGTGTACTATTGACTTACCAGGACGTTGTTCAGCTTCTTCTTCTAGTTTAAGTCCATAATATCTAGCCCAATCATGTTTTTTATTATAAGTATAATAAATCACCACTCCAAGAGCATTCCACGCAAAAAAAGCGTACACAAAAGCTAATCTTTTTCTCCATTCCATTGCATCTAATTCATGCATGGGTCTCATATTTCTTCGTATTAACCGCCTTAACCACCTCATGGTTAATATTTAACTGCAAAAAAATATTAACATGAAAATCATTCTCAGACAATGTGATTCAGAAAATACCATATTCCTCAATATTAGATGCATTAACAATTTTACATTGTTGTTTTCATTTAACCCAATGATATATCATTCTGAGAATGTCGGTCAAGAAATAAACTACAATAATACATATATATATATATATATATATATATATATATATATATATATATATATATATATATATATTATTGTACTAATATATAAATATTAGTTTAAAAATATTGTTCAATGATATAGCTTTCTTCTATAAATTTATGAAAAGAGCTGTTGATATTTTCATTGCATCCAAGATTTTTGTGTTTCTATAAAATAAACAGGTCTTCAACATTTTATAAAGTTCACACACACACACTGATTGTTTTTATAACATATATGGATTAAATCTCCAAAATCCTATTATGTTTTTAAAAAGAATTATTTCTAGGTACTTAAAAATTACCAGAAAACAATTCAATAAGTATATTTAGAGCAACAAATTAAATTAAACTTCATATTTTTAGGAAACCATGTCCACAAATTAGGACAAGCCTTTTCTGTGAAAAGTAACCAACAACAGTTGAAAAGTTATTTGTAACTTAAAACTAACAATTAAATTAAATTTGAAAACTACACGAAAATTACACCTAATATGCTATTTTATGATTTAATAAAAAAATAGTCATATAATAGTTTCTCACAGCTTATTGTTATCATTTTTCCATATTATACAAAAATCCTAATCCTTAATTCTAGTGGTGTTGGAAATAGGTCAACTTGAATAAGGGGTAGGCCAGATCCACAGAAAGGACACGAGATACACACAAAAAACATTTAACTATTTAATGTTCAAGGCTAAATGCTACCTGCCAAAACATATCATTAATTCATTAGTATAGAAGTACCACACTATATAGCTTCTTTACAGGCATAAAACCAGTCTAAGCAAAAAACTATGAAATAAAGATGTACCATACCCAGGGACGGGTAGGGTACGATAAGCAGACCTGGTTTTTGATATCGAAGAATGTAATCATCGATACCTAATATTTACATCTCAAATCCTAGACTATCAATCGATAAAAAAGTATCTATAGTCCTCAATAAGAATCATATTCTTTGTTTGAAGGTTATTTTTGACGATGGAAGGATTGTGAAGGAAACAGGATTTTTCCGGACATTTGCCATCGTTAAGTGAAACAAGAAAACAGTAACACTACGTTTCGAGATCTGCAATCTGATCTCTTCTTCAGGTAAAGAACTAACCTAATACATAATTACAAACTAGGTTAAAATAAACAAATCTTACTAAAGCGTTGTGGCACGCCTGAGTCAGGAATCACAACCTACATGTTGTATGTCAACTTCACTAACACTAAAGACATGCACTTAATAAAAAAACTATACAAAACACCAATAATTAAACTAAACTACGGAATACAGGTCACAATATGTCTTCACTCGTCTACTAACCATTTACGACTGACCAGAGGGGGTAGCCAATGGTAATCGTGACGGCCGGCTAAAACAAGATGGCGGAAATACAAGGGAAGGAGAACAGGAATGGGCCCTTTCGTTATTATTGGTTCATGCGAGATGAACTTCTTAAAACCATATTGTGACTCCGCATTGGTTTATTGCAAATATCCGATCCGTTTGATACTTTTGGTATTCTCTTTAGTTCATTTTTTAGAATTGGCAACCAAAGCGGCCTAATCTCGACTGATGGTTGACTGATTGGTTGGTCTGCCAATTTAATGTATGTTGCCTCAATTAATTTCCTTTTGAAGAAATGTGGTTCCCGATGTATTATGTGGGCTTCATCCCAATTCATATGATGGTCTTCGGACCAACAATGGTGTGCAATTTTTGACTTTTCTGTGAAACCCTTTCTCGTGTTTTCTTTGTGTTCTTTTATCCTTATGTTTAGTGGTCTTTTTGTCTCGCCTATGTATTCCCTATTGCAGCTACATTTTATACTGTAAACACAGTTTTTGGAATCCTGTGTGCCATTTTTTGGTTTTGTTTTTACGAGACTTTGTCTAAGAGTGTTGTGTGTTTTAAACGCGGTTCTAATGTTAATTATTGGTGTTTTGTATAGTTTTTTTATTAAGTGCATGTCTTTAGTGTTAGTGAAGTTGACATACAACATGTAGGTTGTGATTCCTGACTCAGGCGTGCCACAACGCTTTAGTAAGATTTGTTTATTTTAACCTAGTTTGTAATTATGTATTAGGTTAGTTCTTTACCTGAAGAAGAGATCAGATTGCAGATCTCGAAACGTAGTGTTACTGTTTTCTTGTTTCACTTAACGATGGCAAATGTCCGGAAAAATCCTGTTTCCTTCAAGAATCATATGTTTTAAATTAAAATATGAATTTAATATTTACAGTGATCAAACAAATTATTATACCCAAAATTAGGAAACCTGAAGACGACCATATTTGTTCCTCTCACAGTTACAGTTTTTTTCTAACAAATGTCACATAATGGGTTTTTCGGTACGAGTCCAACATGAAGCCACGAAAAACGTCTTATCATCTTTCAAAGCAATGTAGTTTTCTAAAATTGACTGCCATTTTTAATAATCAAATGCTACTTATGTAAAATTGAAATATTACCTTACGTGTATTATTTGAAAGTGTTTACAGCTGTTGATATAGATTATTTAGGTTAATTGTTCAAAATCATTAATCAGTATCAATTGATTATATTGATGGTTATGATTAATTAATTTCATTTGCCAATTTCGATATAAAAAACCGGGTCCGCTTATCATACCCTGCCCCCCAGGGACAAGTAAGAGAAGTAGGTACAAGAGATGTAAAATAAAACCAATTATTGAAGTATATCCTTTAGAAGAATTTTTTTTCTAATGTGGCGACATAGTGTGTCAGATCAAAGAAGTTAGGCAAAAGAATTAAAACAAAAAAGAATACTTCAACACCTGAAGTCCTGAAGAACGACAACACAACCATCATACTCTAGACAAAAGGAATGTAGTGCAAAGATCTTATAAATATCTTGATTAAGTTCATCGGTCAGCTTGGTACACAATTTCCTTTAAATATGGCTAACTGAAAAAACTTGCAGGCATATCTTTAATTTTTAAAATACTGAGAAAACAAACAACATTTTTTTAACACGTCTCTGTTTTCCTTGTCTATGTTACTTCTTCTTGAATATGTATAAAAAGTGTTTTCAAAATAGTTTTGTACATTTTTGAGGCACGGCCATCCATATGTTTTTTTTAGTATTTCGCCTGTAAAATCAATTTATCTCCAAAAATTGGTGTGGCCTAAGAATAAGGGTTATATTGTAGTATAATAGCAGTCTGCATATTGAATGTGTATAGAAAGTTTCAGCAAAATCAGGTTGTAATTTCTGAGGTACGGCCATCCATAGGTGTTTCCAGTATTTGACCTGTGAAATCGATATAGCTCCGAAAATAGGCCCGGAATAAGAATTAGGGTTGTTTTGTAATATAGTAGACTGTGTCTTAATGTTTAAAGAGTTTTATCAAAATCGGCTTGTACGTTTTTGAGGTAAGGCCATTCATAATTTGTTTTTTCTGTATTTAGCCTGTAAATTTGACTAAACTTTGTTCATTTAAAAGCTGTATTTGAAATTTTGTAATGCCAATTAAGTAAATTCTAAAGATTTTGTTTTATATTTGTTTTGAAACAATAAAATTTATTCAATTTTATTTTAACGACTGGTCCAGGAACTATATTAGGAGTGGTTCACGAACAAGGTTAGGATTCGTGTCAGAAGATTAGTTATTTCTATGGATGGAATAGTGATGGGACTATTGACTACTTTTTACAATCGACTAGTGACTAGTGGACAACATTCAAACACCAACTAGACTAGTCGTGAAAACTAGTCAACTAGTCTTTCTTGTCTTGACATGAAAAGAAGTCTACTGTAATTGCTCTTATAGTTCAACGCTATTTAGTACTACCTTTATCTGATAAATAAAAAACCCCTTTCCCTTACTGTGATACATTAAAAAAAAGGTAATTTCAGATATTTATTACTTGCAAAAAAGTATGTATGTTTGCTAGCAACGTCAGTCTTTTCTAAACGACTTTTTCAATTTCCTAACAAGTAGGAAAATGATAGATGTAGTAGACATGTCCCAAAAAATGTTAATAAAATATTAGGCTATATTTACATTCTAATAAGAAATAAAAATAATATAATTCAAACCAATGATGTAGCCTACTGCAAAGTGAGTACAACAGAATTCTGTTGTTAATTATTCACAAAATAGTGTTACAAAACTTAAGCATTTTCTTTAAAATACATCATTTATACTTCTAATTACGAGAATTTTTAGGTAGGTAGAAAAACTAACTACTAGATGTATACTGAAATAAACTAGTTGATTAATTTATGGTCTACTGTAGTGATATCTGAAGGTTTTCATTATCAACAAATGAACATCTTTACTTTACTGTATAAATAACTAGTTGTCAGTCGACTAAATTTATTAGTCATTAATGTAGGCTAGCCTATCAAGTATAAGCTCTAGCAAAACGCTACAGTACATTCAAAACCCAATGCAACTTATATTACTAGTGGTTCAACTGCAACTAGTCAAATCCAGGCACTAGTCCCTAGTCGAATAAACAGGCAGTGTACTGGTCATTTAGCCCAACACTAGGATGAAATCTATGGACAGTTTCACAATGCTGCTGACACTTTAACTTAGAAATGGCTACTGCACTCAAAAGGTTAATGTAATCAGTTTTTTAACAAATTATAAATATCTATAATTCAGACTTTTCTGAATTGATACCCATTTTTTCTAATAAATAGCTTAGTTGGTTAGATGATTTAATTTATTTGGTTGCTGAATTATACTGCAGCCCAACTCAATACTAACTTGATTTATTTGATTTCTAAATAATCAAAATGCACATGACAAAATATACTCCAAAATTACAATAAGTTAACTTACCAATTACTATATAAAACTAATTTTAGAAATATAAAGACGATCTGGTGACTTTGTATTCAATAGAAAAATAAAATTAAACAATCTTAAGTTTTCTTTTATTATATTATACTCCGCATAAAAATTAAAAAAAAAAAAAATACTTTTCTAATAATGGTTATTTTCTACTATTAATACCAAATAGAAGTAGATTGTAGATAGCCTAGGTCAACCTCGTCAGTCTTCTGACATTTCATCAATTCTCTTCTAATACTCAGTCTCAAGCTCAACTGACTACTGACATCACTGACATCACTAAGAACTAAGCAAGCAAACAAACACACACAAAACTTAACCTCAACGTGCCTCATCTTTAATTTTTGTATTTGTTTATTTAAAGGTTTCGATTTTATACCATGTTGTTTCATTGTAAATCATGCTGTATTTTGCTATTACTTTATAATTTTATAAACCCCTTTTAAGTTGCTTGGCCAACTAATTAATTAATAATATTAATAATATTATAATAATATATTATATTAAATAATGTTTATATTTATATTTAGATAATTAGTTATGATGTTTAAATATGTTTATGTTATGTCGTGGATTAATAACGATGAAAATAGAAACTATACCTCTATTAATTTAATTTAATTTAATTATGGATTTTAAAGTGCAAATAGAAAAACTTATAGGAAATTCATCATGGCAAAGAAATAAGCATCTAATGACTCAAATGAAGCTGATTATACATCGTGTCGAATATGATATTGTTAAGGTTATCCTGCTGAAACAAATAAAGCTGCAGTGGAAGTGGAAAATAAAAATGTGCACGAAGCCGTTAAGGCTTATAAAAGGAGGATTCCTTGGCGCACGTAATCATTGCGAATGACCTTGTTGATGCACATGTAAAGTTGACTGCTACAAGTGAGTATGCTTGTATACTAGCATGCAATATTTGGTAGAAATTTTTAAGTGTTTATGAGCAATCATTTAGTCAGAGACTTCATAGGATAATGGAACAGTTTAAATTTTGCATGGATGCAAGTGAAGATATTGTTAAGTATATTTCAAGACCTCAATTTACATTTCGTGAAATAAATGAAGAATTGTCAAAACCTGGAGTATCAGCTTTACCTGAACTTGGGTTTATGTCAAGGATCATGAGCATCTTACCAAATGAATAGGTATTTTTAGTTTGTGAGTGTTTGGTAAAGTATTCCTTAAAGAAATCTCTGTTGACATGTTAATTGAACGTATTCGGCTGATTGAATCCTTTTTACCTGAAATCTACAAATGGACAAGCTTTAAATGCAAGTAAAAACTCTGTAAAGGCATTTAAGATGGTAAAACAACGGAGGATTGCTGTAAGAAACAATTCAAGATGCTACATTTCTACTGGTTTCCATTCTGCTGCACGGTGCCCGTAAAAACACCTTAAGCCTAAAAAGGAAAGCAAAGGTTTGAGTTGAAGAAGTTAATCAAATGGTCCGTTTATGTGTTATGTTGCCGGTGGAGTTTCAAGCTGACTCTGGAGTTACGCATTACACGTGCTACCGCAAAGATTTCTTTTACGCACAAATGACTCGTTTGCTGAACCAGTCGGTACTTTGGGGTATGGTGAGGTTATTAATGCCCTTGGGGAAGGAAACATATATGGTATAGTCACAATTGGACATCAAGAATCGAGTAGAGTTTTGAATAAAATTAGGTATATTCCTAGTATTATTAAGAATTTAGTGTCTGTGATTTGTTCAGTTGGAAGGCGTTACATTTTAAAAGCATGAATGGATAATAATTGTGTCTTCAAGAAAACCAGAAACCCTCCGTTGTTTTGTCAAAAACAAAATGGACTGTATGAGTTAGACATGGACGTTTTATTAGCAGTTATCAAGGCCTGAAGCAGCTGTTGTATCAATGTGAAGAAAATCATTCAGGATTACAATTAGTGCCTTGCCCATCATAACCAAATACATTGTGTCAATGTTTTTGAGAGACACATAGAAGTTGAGTTTTCCAAGGGACGTGGTCTTGGTAAACAACAACCTATTGCACTCATACTCTGAAGACTACTGAACCAGTTGAAATGATCAGTGCAATTCTCTGTGGTCACATGGTAAATGTATCTATTGGAGGAAACCTATATTGTTTGGTGCTTAAGGACAATTTCACATAATTTCGAAGAACAAAATTGAGGTGATAGAGTGTATAAATATTGTTTAATAAGTGTCAAATTGCAGGACACGTTGTGAAAACTTTTATGATTGATAGTGGGGCAGAATTTAGTAATATGAGAGTAAAGCATATGTCTTCTGATTGAGGAATCCTCATGAGAACTACCATGCCATACACGCCAGAGAAGACTTATTCCATAGAAAGGAAAATAAGAAGATGTTTCGAAGGTGCACGTAGTTTATTATATCCAAACAAAGACTTACCGATTTGCTTATGAGCAGAAACAATGAACACAATACGCCACATGATCAACCGCACTGGTCCTACAAGTGCAGAAAAAACATCACACGAGTTGTGATTGAAGAAAATACCGGCTCTAGTTAAATATTTTCGGCTATTCACTAGTGAGTGTATGTACATGTACGGAAGCAGAAGTGGTTAGTAAAGTCGTGTGATAGACTTGTTGGTTACCGTGACCAAAGAGATGAAAATCGAGTGATTGATGGTCAAAAGATTATAATATCCTTGTTTCTTTAATTCTTGCATTAGCACAAGAAACATCCAAAGAAAGTGTGTGCAAAGTACATGTGCAGGAGATGTCAGAGTAAAGGCATAGAAGACGAGCAAATTAACGCTCAGAAAGATGACGGGAAATGCAAAGAGACATTCGTGCTGAATATGTGGACGAAGGAACTGATACGACTGAGAGTGATACTCGTGCTGGGTTTGGAAAGCCAGTTCGACAATGCAAACCTCCAAACAGGCCCGTACTTAGACCGATTTTTTCAGACAATTATACTGGGATTCGGTATCAATATAATAACTGTATCTTACTACTGCACCTTACTATCATTGACACAATAATAAAATGTCAATGGGATAACGGATGGTGAGAGTGAAACGGTGTGTGACGGGGCTCGGCCGAATATTTTTTCCGGGACCCGCCAAAGCTGAGTAGGGCCCTGCTTCCAGAGTATCTTCAGTATTACATTTTGATTGTCGATACTGGTCCAATATCCGAAAAATTGTTATTGGTGGCACTGGCAAACGGCAATGAATGAGATGGCATCATTGCAAGAACATTGGGCTTTCGATCTGGCGATGTTGCCACCAATAAGGCTATTGGTATTAAAAGGGTATTAACGAGAACGCAGGACAAATACAATGCCAGACTTGTAGCTAAAGGATACGCCAAAAAAATACAGAATTGATTATAGAAAGACATAATCCCCCTTAGCTCTATGTCTAGGTTTGATACTGTGCGATGTCATTTGAATGTTATTACCCAGAAAATGTGTTAAGTAATTACACATAAAGATAGCTTTCTTATATTCAAAGCTGAAACAAAATATTTTCACCAGACGGCCAAAGGTACGACACTCAAAGTGGAAAAAGATGTAAACTGAAACATGGTTTATATGGGTTGAACCATAGTTCTAAGTCTTGATATGCAGAACTAACAAAAACTATACTAGTAAAAGTTTTTACTCAGAGTACAGCAGATCCACGTTTGTTCATACGGAACAGAAGTGGCGAAAAAGTTCTTATTCTTATTTATGTGGATGGTGGTCTAACAGCAGGTTCAAGTGAGCAAGTTGCTGATCTCATAGATTCTGATTGTTACTTGGGTGTTGAGTTTCTTTATTGATGTGAAATACATTGCCAGATTTTCAAATTAAATAAATTAGCTATTCATATTAACCTTAAAGTTGAATTATAACAGAGTAGAATCTTTGAGTTTCCATAGACCTTGCATCCACATGGAGATTGCGTGGCAGGAATTTGTTTTGGTAAATCTAGTTATGTTCTTTAAAACTTAGTTATCACTACTATACTATCCTTTGTTCAGAGTTTTAACCCATTTTATTTTTATAGTAATTACTTAATTTTTATGAATTAAATTCAAATTATAGAGTACGGTATATAACATGCGTTTAAAAGTTTTCTGTAATATATTTATAATATGTAGACAGAACACAACCACAACGTTTCAAGTAAAAGATTTTAGCGTTGGGTGAAATATTTTCCCGTAGACTTATACATGAACAACGGTAGTATGCACCGTGCTGTATCTTGAGATAATTGTATACATACATGAGTTTGAAAAGTCAAAGGCGTGACCGAATAATTTTTCTGCTATTAAAAGGCTAATGTTAAAGTGGCAATGTAAAAGAAGAAGGGTTACACAATGTTAGGTAGTCCGTTTTCAAGATTATGTTGATAAATGTAGTTTAAGACTTCTTCAGGGTTGAATACTGAGCCATGGAATTCATGAGAAATTGCTCTTAGTTCAAAACACAAGCCTATGGCCGCACCGCATGTTAAGATCGAGTCCGAGACTACTCACTGGTCGCGGTTCTCTAACCGATTGCCAACTACACCATATTATCAAGCCCTCCCCATCAAAAATTGATTCCGAACTTTACTACCACCAAACCTGTTACATTTCATATACAAAGTATAATATATTTTAAAAAAAGCAGCATTAACTTAATTACAAATTTTTATACGTTTCTTAATGTACAGTTCAAAAACCTTATGTTCTTTTTGTTCCGATTTAAAATTATGTGTTAGCTTATGTTACTTTATTGTTAGTTACCAATAAAACAAAAATGTTCCAATCTTGTTTTACTACTTATTTATTTTATTTTCAACGGTGTACCATTTTACAATGTGAGAAAAAAAGAAAGAAAAAACTTACTGTAGGCCTATATATTGTCCATACGATTTTATTTTATTAAATGATCAGGCGAGTTCATACGTAGCGGACCGCATGAGATTCGCTGCCAGTCGTGCCCGTGTATTGCTCCGGCCGAACCTGGCCAACCTTTTGGGCTTGTCACAAAATTGTTAGATAGGCCCGTCGCGTCGTTCACTGCACAGGACCCACGTCTGTCTAATCACAATCTGTTTTATGTTTTGGTTAACATTAAATTTATCTACAGTATTTTTAAGCATCATTAAACGGAATAACATGAATCCTACAAATACGCAGCACAAATTTAAAATCGTATTTGTTAGGTATGTAACAGGATATTATTAGATCACTTGTTGTTATTATTTAACGAGTTTGATGTTAAACTTGTTAATGCTCGTTATTTTGAGCTGATGTTAACCCTCATTAGATGAGAGAGCAACATACCCAGCACCCTGAAAAATTAAACGTTTGTCTTAGCATTGTCGGGGATAAGTTTATTGGTGGAAACCTTAATGCTGAGGTATACCAGAACATGTTACCAAATAAGGTTTATCCTGCTATCCAAGTAGTAACCAACAACTGTAATGAAGCTTGGTTCCAGCAGTATGGGGCACCTCCACACTATGGCCTGCATGTCCGCGAGTATTTAAAACAATATTTTTCCAAATCACTGGATAGGCAGAAGAGGAAGTATCAAGTGGCCACCAAATCTATCTCCACTCTTGACTACTTTTAGTGGAGTCACTTTAAAAATAACGTCTATAAAACGAAACCCCAGTGCATTAATGATCTTAGGGACAGAATATTAGTGTAAATTCAAAAAAATCCCATGTGAACCCATACAGAGTGCCGTTTCAAGTTTCTACTACAGGCCTGGACATTGTCAAAACTGTCCTGAGATAGCAGTATGAACATCTGATACCTATAAGAAACACAGGTTAGTAAGTTTTAGCCGTTTTATTGCTTAACATAATTATAATTATTAGTGATACTGTAACTTAACAATATAAAAATTTAAACTGTCTCCCTAAAAGTCCAAATTTCATAGAGGGGTGTCCTGAGTTTCATTTTTCTACCTTCGTCCATTAAAGGTTGAAAAGGATACATCCATGCTTTTAACTTAATTAATTTCAATGAGCTGCCATTTAGTACAAAATGGGTTGAGAAAGAAAGTTCTAGTTTCCACTATTCTTCTTCTTTTATCAGGACCTTTAAAATGAGGTGTAACTTAATGGGTTTTTACATTTATGTCATTTTGGGGGAAATGGGCAATGTTGTAACAATGACTAAAAAAAATCACAATTTCCTAAAAAGGGGTCCTGAGTTCCATCCCTCCATCTTTCTCTCAAAAATCAAAAATTAAACAGAGTGTAACCATACTTTTAACTCATGCTGTATATACAAAGTGCTCACAAAAGGATGTCACAAACTTCTGTGGCTGGTAGTATTCATTATTTCAAACAAAAAATGTAATATAAGCATAGGTTGAGAAATGTTTAGCCGGTAGCAGCCATTTTGTATAAACAATTATTATCTCCAAAACTAGTTAAGCTAAAGAAACCAAATTGGGCACACAGCTTTGTATAGATAAGAGAAAACTTCAAACAATAAAAATAGTGTGTAATTATAACAAATTGTCTAGACAACAACTATTTGAATAATTCCAACAGTACTTGCTTTAACAAAATCCGTCAACGCATAAGTGAGCACAACTAAGAATAAAGAATAAAGAATGATTTATTTTCTCATTTTCTTACAGGCTACATACATACATTAATACATAACGGTAAATTAATATAATGGAGTTATAATTTCCTAAATCTTGCCAGGTCTGACTGCACCATTACAAAAGACTGGAAATAAAAAATTACTTCTTCAAAATACCTATAAACTAAATTTATAGTTAAAATATAACCTACATCTAAATGCGCTTAGGCCTATACTTTACAATAAATGAGAAAATATAGGGCCTCCAAGGCTAAGCCTGTTTGGAGGTTCCTTATTATATTTTAACACATAAAAAAACATCAGCAAACAACTTAATTTAACAATTTAGATCTCTCTTGAGGATATAAATTAATATATTATTTAATCAAAACATAATATAATAATAGTTGTAATCAACCTGCTTATTTGAGTTAGATTAGATTTTTCAAATTATTTGAAAAAAAAATATAAAAAATATATATATATATATATATATATATATATATATGGGCCGTGAGGTATAAAACCAGTTACTATGTCTGAATATATAAAACTGAATTTATATCCTCTAGTTCAAACAACCACCTTCCCAATTTTTAAAAAAATACTAATTTGTTATTTGAGTTTTTTATATTGTTAGGTAATTTATTAAAAATCCACGGTGACTTAAAAATGAATGATTTAGTAAAAAAAGTATTGTTTGGTTTTGGAACTCTTATATGTCCTGAATTTCTTAGTTTTAAGCTGTATTCATTTGCTTCTAAGTTAGTAGTATTTATCAAATCATAGTATTGTTTTAATACTTTATATATAAATAACATCTTGATAGGGAAAATCTTAAGCTGATTAAATAATGGTCGTGAGTGTTCAAATATATGACTGTGGGTTATTAATCTGACAAAGTGCTTTTGCTGCATAAGTAATGAGTTTAAATTTGAATCATACGCACTTCCCCAAAGAAATATGCCGTATTCAATTCGACTTTGTACAAGCGCAAAATATAACATTGTAAGTATTTTTAAATTGCAAATGTTTCTTAAAAAGTAAAAAATTCTTATAATATTATTGAGTTTTTTTTGTAATTTTCGATATGTGAATTTTCCAATTAAATTCACTATCCATATGAATTCCCAAATATTTTATAATATCCGATTTTTGTATCGTTGAACAATCCATTGTTAAGCAATTATTGATTTGGCTTGATTTCAAAATACAGTCAGCACATCTATAGAAAACAGGTTCAAATATAATGTCATTTTTTCTGAGACTGAAATTGACATATTTTGTTTTTTCCGTACTTAAAAGCATATGGTTCATTGTGAACCACCACTGAATTATTTCTAGATCTTTGCTCATAGCAACGTGGATATCAGTCCAGCTATCTTTGACATAGCTAAGGGCTGTATCATCAGCAAATGATGTTAGTGTTCCTTGAAATCTGGCATCGCATAGATCATTTATATATATAATGAAAAGGATTGCTCCCAATACTGACCCTTGGGGCACGCCATATAAGATTTTACCCATTTCACTATATGTGGAGTGCATTCTGACACACTGATACCTATCTCGTAAATAACTTTCAAACCAAGAATAAGCTATTCCTCGAATACCACACCTATAAAGTTTTTTTAATAAAATTGTATGATCTACAGTGTCAAATGCTTTTTTTATATCTAAGAATAAACCACTTATACATTTACTTGAATTTAGGCCATTGTATACATTTTTGGTAAAATTAAATAGAGCGCTTTCGGTATTCATATTTTCTCTGAAGCCAAATTGATTTTTACTAAAAAAAATCGGTCTTATTTAAAAAATTAACAATTTTCTTTTTCATAAATTTTTGAGAAACAAGAAAGCAATGAGATTGGGCGATAGCTATTACACGTACTGCTTAGTCCACCTTTATATATAGGAATTACAACGGCTGTTTTTAATTGTGTTGGAAAAATTCCTTTTTGAAAACTAAAATTGATCAAATATGAGAGAATAGTGACTATTTCTGGTGCGACAGTTTTTATAATGTATGAACTAATTTCATCTATACCTGGAGAAGTATTATTTTTCAATAAATTAATTATACCAAGGATTTCTTCCTCACATACAGTTTCTAAAAATATAGTTCTTTGTTGGTGTTTATCTATAAAGTAATTTCTTATGTTTAATTTAGAAAAATCAGATGGAAAATTATCGGACAATTTTAATCCACTTACTACATTAAGAAAATACTGATTAAATTCATTTGCTACATACTCTGAATCATATTCAAGTTTGCCATTTACATCTAAGACTATGGTTTTGCTATTTTTTTGTTCTTTGGTTTGTAATGTCATTCAAAACTTTCCAAGTGTTTTTAGTATTGCCTTTTCATTTGCTACATACTCTGAATCATATTCAAGTTTGCCATTTACATCTAAGACTATGGTTTTGCTATTTTTTGTTCTTTGGTTTGTAATGTCATTCAAAACTTTCCAAGTGTTTTTAGTATTGCCTTTTCATTTGCTACATACTCTGAATCATATTCAAGTTTGCCATTTACATCTAAGACTATGGTTTTGCTATTTTTTGTTCTTTGGTTTGTAATGTCATTCAAAACTTTCCAAGTGTTTTTAGTATTGCCTTCACACCTTTCTAATTTATTTTTATAATAATCATTTTTCAATATCCTAATTTCCTCTAATAGCTTATTTCTAAAACGTATATAATGATTTTTCAATTGAATGTTTTGAGGATGATTTTTGACTAATTTGAATAATGAATTTCTTTTTTTAATCTTGTAACAGATTGTATCATTAATCCAAGGTTTTAGGTTCTTGAATTTATTTTTTTGTAATATTGATTCTCTGCTACAACTTATACAATTTTTAAATGTTTTAATAAACGAATCAAAAGCTGACGACGGATCAAGTTTATTGTAAACACAAGACCAATCCTCAGCGGCTAACAGCTGCTTTAGATTCACATAATTGATCCGCTGGCCGTCCCGGTGGGGCGGAGGAGGGGGCGGGTCTCCCCCTCCGCCACCCCACCAAGAGCAATGCATACCAAAGAGTGGTCTGTGATACCAGCGTGTATTGTTGTGACATCGATTGTTACCGAGCGCTTATCATATAAACGCGCATAGACATGATCAATGCATGTTGCTGAATCTACTGTAATTCTTGTAGGTTCATTAACAAGACTTTCTAAACCATTTACTGCCATTAACCTTTGATAATTATCTACAAGATAATGATTTTCCAAAATATTTATGTTAATGTCGCCTACAACTAAAAAACTTTTTTCCTTCTTAAAACCATCTAAAATATTAGTAAACTCTTTAATAAACGAATCTATTGTAT
Source organism: Homalodisca vitripennis (assembly GCF_021130785.1). Lineage (NCBI taxonomy): Eukaryota > Metazoa > Arthropoda > Insecta > Hemiptera > Cicadellidae > Homalodisca > Homalodisca vitripennis. Next base: position 144,118,131 of record NC_060207.1, read on the forward strand.
ATGAATATAATCTATATAGAGCCAAAATACAAAGGTCAAAGTTACATAATTTTAATGATATTTTTAATGCGTCAGCTGTTTGCATTTCTACTATTGTTGAATTTATAACAGTTATTGAATTTTTAACATAAATGATAACGCCACCAGCTCTGTAGGTATCATTACAGTTTGAATATAAAACATAATTTGGTATTTCATAAAAATTTATTTCTTTACTGTTGATCCATATTTCAGATAAAATAATTATATCGGGAAAAGTATTTCTCTGTTCAATTTCAAGTATAAAAAGATCAAAGTTTTTACGAAGGCTTCTTATGTTTTGATGGATTATTTTTACAGAATGTTGATTAGTCATAATTAAAGATTTTATGTTTATATTTACTTAATACTGAATACAAAATAACTAGTATTAACTACTTTAAAGGTACGCTTGCACAAGCTGTAAGCAGCAAACATTTTGTCTCTTGATAGGCATCAGTTGCATTACATCAATTATACCAAATTTACGAGGTACCAACTATTTTGAAATCTTTATAACATTTCCAACGGTATCCGTTTAAACAAAATCCACAAACGCATAAGTAAACATGACCACTTTAAAGATACACATGCACATGTTGGGGAGCATCAAACATATCAAAGTTGAGAGGTATCAGTTGTTTGTTGCTCCTGGCTTGTGCAAGCATTTCTTTAAAAAGGTCATGCTCGCTAATGCATCAACATATTTCGTTGCAACAAGTACCATTGGACTTTAATAAAATTATTAAAATAGTTGGTGTCTAGTACATTTTTCATAACTATTCTGAGTTTTTGTTATTTGTCTTTAAAACCTTTCAACAGATGCCATTATGTAAATATTAAAGAAAAGAACACCATTTTTTCTCTTATCTATTCAAACCTATGTGTAAAATTTTGTTACTACAACATGTAATTTTCTGTACAGAGGTTGTTTTAGACCTAAATTTTGTTGCTGTATTGTCTTCAGCAAACAAGTTAGTTATGTTATTATTTGTAACATCATGCAACCAGTTTTAAAACATTAATAGCAGATTCGGTGTATACATAATATTAATGTCTGTCCACATTACAATCTTATTTCATTAAACGTGTTAAACCTTAAAGCACCATATAGTTGCTGCCTAAATTTGGATTAGCACTCATTAATTATATAAAAATGAAAACTATATTTTCTCAATGCTTATTTTATTTTATTTTTCAATGTAGAAAAAGAAACATCTGCATGTAAATTTTTTTTTCATTTTCCCACAAATTTTTAATTCTTAGCGAACAGTAGTGGTATACATATGAATGCGCTTGCGGCGTTGAGTAGTACTACTAAACTGCTGTCTGTGAGGCTAAAACCGGTCTAACATCAATTGGTAAGCACAGGTCATGTGGTATGCAGCACACCTCTAAACTACTGAATCATACTTCCCACACACTCTAGCGGACTAACTCAGAACTAACAACACAAAACAAAGCAAACAATCATTTTGCACATATGAGCGCTTACAGCATTTGAAGCATGGTCAGCCCTCATACTTAAGGTACTGCAAGGGTTAAAAAGTAGAGGTAAACATGATTTGTATTAGTACACACTATATTACAAAATTTATTATAATGCTGTAAAAATGTAAAATTAAAAACAATAAAATTAATGGGTTTTGTGATAAAAATTAATGACAAGCAAGCCTAAATAACAATAATTTTATTTTTCATTTAATTTTTTAAGCAAAATTTTTGCGCCTGTTGTTTCTTGTTGCTGAAGGAATGCTTTCATTGTTTCAGTAATTTTTGACCTTAGTACTCTGCGAATCGTTTGGTTCTGTGACTCGAACAATCTGAAATCAATAATAAATATTAACATTACATCATTCAACACTTTTAGTTTTCAGTTAAAACATCTTTGGAGCTAATAAAGAATCTAATATCCATACAGGTCGTTGTTGATAAGATACAGCAATAAATGCATCACCCGGTTTTGGTAATGAAAATTTCTCTAAGAAGCTATTTTAAGGTTCTTATGCTATTTTCCATCAGTATTGGTAGGCAGTTATTGTCGAAGGGTTGTCCATGATCACATTAAAACAGTTTTTATCTCACTATAAACATAATCATTAGTAATTGTATGCCTCTCAGAAAAATTGTTGCAAGCGCCAACAATTACAAAGATTTCCATGGATTTTCCATGAAAAAAAGTTCATTCTGCTCTTCTCAATCTTGTAATGCGTTAGATTACTTGCTGTACAGCATCATGGCTGTGAACAACATGAACCCATACGCCTAGCGTATTAAAAAACTGAAAATAAAGGAAAAAAAAACTGCCTGTAAACTTCAGCAAATAGAAGATAATAAAGTTCAGGAGTAGTGACACAGACTTTAAAAACTAAAAAAATTAAACAGTGATGACACCCAACCAAGGTTAGAGGAAAATCGTTGCTTGAAATTTATAAAGGAGACAGGTTTTTTTCCGGACATTTGCCATCGTTCAGGGAAACAAAAAATCAGTAACACTACGTTTAGAGATCTGCAATCTAATCTCTTCTTCAGGTAAATAACTAACCTAACACATCATTACAAACTAGGTTAAAATAAACAAATAATACCAGAGCGCTGTGACATGCCTGTGTCATGAGTCACAACCACCATGTTGTGTGTCAACTTCAATAACTCTAAAACATGCACTTAATAAAAAAAACTAAACACTAATTAAAACTGAACTACAGAATACAGGTCACAATACGTTTGCATTCGTCGACCAACCACCTATGTCTGACCAGAGGCCAATAGTAAATGGCAATCGTTATGGCAGAAAACAAGATGGTGGCAATAGAAAGGAAGAGGGACAGGAATAGGCCCTTTTTTATTATTGGTTCATGCTAGATGAACTTCTTAAAACCATACAGTAGAACCCCTCATATCCGGCCTCGGTTTTACCGCACCTCGGTTTATCCGGCCACTTCCCGGAAGCCAATATTGAAATTTATTTACCACGGCTTGCAGACGCACAGTTGCACGCACTAGTCTCCCACGACTCTTGCGTTATTTTGGTGTATCTATTTGTTTACATTTTCCTGTGTTGTCCTCAGTTGAGCTAATAGGTTTAACCTGTAAACAGTTCGTTGATTATTTCCAGTGCGGTTAGTACAGTACAGTACAATTGTTTTGTTTCATCAAGTGCTGTGTACTGTAGGTTGGTTTATCCGGCCGAATCGTTATCCGGCCAGGGGCTCGGTCCCGTGGTGGCCGGATATGAGGGGTTCTACTATACTGTGACTCTGCATTGGTTTATAACAAATATCTAATCTGTTTGATACTTTTGGTTTTCTTTTTAGTTCATTTTTTAGAATTGCCAACCAAAGTGGCCTTATCTTGACTGATGGTTGATTGATTGGTTGGTCTGCGAGTGTATGTATTTAATATATGATGCCTCTATTAATTTCCTTTTTATGGTTGTATCACTAAACAATCTTATATTTTGGATTACCAAAAAGTATTTTATGTAGGGTAAATATAGTAAATTGCTTGCAATTTTGTAAAGATAATTTTATTTCTGTTCGTTCTTTTAAAAGATGTCAATCGTCCATGCCACCATGATGGATGCAAAAGTTCTAATAACCTGGATCAAAAGTAATCTAATTTGGTTAAAGTTTCTATTTTGTGATTTAAATAACATAATAATAATAAATTAATATAAAAAACTATAATAGGTTTATTACATTTCTGATAACTCAAATTATCAATAATTTATTTTTGAAATATGTAACACCTAATTTATGAAAGAAACTTAATTAATTAAATTAATTACAGTAAACTTGACAATAAATAAAAACTTTCTGCTCTGTGAAAATTATGACAAAGTTAGATAGAGTTGGCAGATGAAACAAACAACAAAATGCAAACACCATGAAATCAGCATAAACAATTATTATAATAAATCATAAAAAACACTGAACTGTTTACCTATTCAATAGTACCTAAGTTAATATTATTGTAACTCACAATATTCAAGGCCAAATACAAAAGTCACTGCAGCGATGTTCTCTGTTGTCAAAATTTTATGACTGACAGAATCAAAGCTAGAAGATTACTTTGTATTACAACATTATTTATATGAATCTTAGTCCCAAAACATTAAAATAAATCTTAATATGCATGTTTTATCTTCTAGATTTATTTGCTCATTGTTACTGTGGAGCATGAGAGTAAGTATTATGCGGAGGATCTATTTCCTCATTGTCCTTAATGTAAATATGAATATACTTACAGAACCAACAAGAAACAGCCACGATTGAACTGCATTATGTGATTCAAGCTTTCCTCCGTTAGTTTAGACACAAGTACTGCTGAGAATGTTTCTAGAAAAAAACAAATAATCTTATTAGAAATAACATACTACATATTATAATTTATAAGCTTGGATAGAGATAACAATACATGTTTTGTGATTTTGTTACTGTATTCTAGTATTCTTATTATTGTTACTAGTATTCTAATATTATTCAATCAAAACAGACTATTTGTGAAAAATGAGGGTCAAAACATGTATCATAATGTTTTTAAGCAATGAACTCATCTTCATCCCATACTTACACTTTACTATGTTATTTACAACAATATTAAGTATTCATGGACAAAATTTGAACATTTTAAAATTACGTACTTTATTAAACAAATTAAATCAAAATCTCCATATTTATTTTAACAAAACATTTTCATTATAAACCATAAACACATTATAAATGTTGCAAAATTATACGTCTCTGAGCTCTCATTTTAATAAAATCTAAAATGGTAACATACAATTTTTTTAATTACCCATAAACTTTTGAACAGAGGGCGGGTGTCTCTGGGAGTCACGTTCAGTGAAATTAAGCAGAAAATTTTGATAAGTAATGACAATGTCCATGATGAGTTTTCCAAAAAGAAGTGCCATTCAATGCAGAACTCCAAAGGATGTTAGAAAGTAATTAGACATTTGGGACTAACTTGGCAGTGGACGGGTCTAGAGCCGTTATCTTGGGATAAAAAAGTTTATTTCTACAGTCAGTATGCATCGAGCTATGGTAGCAGGCAGTCTGTATTTTCTTTCTTTTCTCACTGTGACTAGTTAAAATGAGCGCTGCAATTTAAAATCCTACCACTTGTAAAGTGCGACAGTGATTAGAATTTTGTTGGTTAAAAACTGCAAACTGATAGGAATCCATCATGACCTATGGGGAATGGAATAATGAGTGTAAGCAGAGTGAAGCAGTTGTTTATTAATTTTTAAAACGGCTCCACCATGTTCATGAAAGGATCGCAGTGGTCAATCTAGTTTGGCTACTGAAGACATGTTGACAAAAGTTGATTTGTGCAAATTGCAATTTTAAGATCACTGAACTTTGAGAACATTTAACCCAAATTTCATAAAGTTTATGAAATTGTTGTGAAAGCTTGAGTGCTACAAATTTTGTGGTGGATTCCAAAAATCCTTGACAAGACCACAAAACAGGTTAAGTGTTAGAGAGGGTTTCTTAGTCCTAACTTCATCTGGTAAAATAAGACTTCTTTACTTTACTTTTACTTTACAAAACAGGCTTGCTGCATCACTGAATTTCCTTGAAGATTATGATGAATAGGGTAATGAACTTCTCAATCGTATTGTACCTGGTGATCAACCATGGGTACGATTGTGATCAAGCATGTTAATTGTGAAATGAATAGGCAGTCTTTGGAATGGGAAATTATGTATACTCCTGAAAAACCAAGAAAATATATTCAAAATCTGCCAGCCAGAAAGATTATGGCAACTGTATTCTGGGATATCAAATAATTCAGATTGATTTCCTTGAACGAGGCTTGGCAATATATATATATATATATATATATATATATATATATATATATATATATATATATTATGATACAGTGAAGAAACTATGGCGGGTGATATAAAACAAACGTTGTGAAAAATAGCTAAAAAATGTTGTTTCTTCATGATAAGGCACTTCCAAACACAGTCAAGATTCATTCTTGACAGGTCTTGAATGATTTTTAAAGAAAGGTTTTCGATTATCCTCCATATAGCCCAGACCCAGCATCAAGTAAATATCACTTCTTTTCAATGATGAAGACCTGGCTTGCAAGCCAGCAGTTTGATAGTGATGGTTAACTTCACCCTGTGTTAACCATGAGTTTATTCAAACTAACCATACAACTGGTGATAACATACCATACCATATTAACCCTTTGAGTGCCACGGGTATTTTCTGAAGGCATATGCATAAAGTGCCACGATGTTTTTCGCATATTTGTAAGCTTTTGGGAAAAAAGCTGTTGTAAAATAACTACCTAACAGATTTCTATCATTTTGTTGTTGTTCTTTTTCTTATTAAATGCAGAATATGATACATATCGTTACAAATAAAATTTGATTTATAAAAATATAAAAATTTCAGTATTTATAAAAACATGTTTTTACTTTTGTATAAAAAGTTAAGTTTCGACCTAATTTGAGTGTATCTCAAATATTTTTAAGATTTTTTTCCTTTATATCATGATAAAGGCCATATAATTCTAAATAAAACCCATGTGTAATACGTTATTCTAGAATTTTAAAAACATGGCATTATATGTATTAACAAAATGCTGCCCGGTACCGACATTTTATAAACTGTACTTCATTTGTCAGAGTTTAGAAATTACTTAGTAATGATGTAGTTTACACAATAAATTTAATAAAACATCAATATAATACAAATAAATAAGATTAGTAAATGTAGAAACAAATACTTGTTAACACATTTACATAAAAGTTTACATTTATTACATAATAACCCTAATAATATTTACACTGAAAATTCATGTTTTTCGCTTGGACACAACTCAAATCACTACATTACTTTTGTAAAGAAATATAGTAAAATACTGTATAAGTTACTATTTTTTTTTATTTACTCAAATGCTTGGTTATCGGCACATAAACAACAAGAAAGGCCGTTACGCAACATGGTACTCGTCCGCTACGTCGCGTGACTGGAAGACAGAATCATCGCACAGGTACTTCGGTATTATCACAGCCCACTATTTTTGGACGAGTTTTCCTTATCAGAGATCAAAATAAACTTCATTATACGTTACTTCTTCCATAATGAATCGAAAAGATACTCGATGAGTCATACTTCCTATCTCCAAATCGGCTCCAAATAGACACACGAATGACCTGACATTTTCGAATGATGAAATGTTGTTCTTATAGTTTTTGATTTCATTGATTGTCGTAATTAACTTGTAAATTCCAAAATAGGTTAAATAAAGTTAGTTGTACTTCAATACTGTAATTTGTTGTGTTGTGTCCGATAACGAAAACTCGTCCAAAAACAGTGGCTTCTTGATAAGTACCCAAACAACATACGTTTCACAGATAAAATAGTAGAGAAACAACATAAAACTCGTATTTATTGATAATTTGGAACCTATTGAATACAGCTGTCCGGTTATTTGGCCAAAATAATCTTGTACTATATAAAATATTATAGAAATACGAAATGTCAAAATTGGCGACGCTGGCACTTTATGCACTTTTCGTACCGTCAAAATTAGCGACGCTGTGGCACTCAAAGGGTTAAGATACAGAGTTGCCCATGCAGACTAACATACAAATGTTTAATGTAATTTATACAAATTCTGTCCAAAATCTAACATGAAAAGTTGCCAAGTGTAGATTAAGAGTGAAAAACATTAACAAAAAATTGGATGTAACATTCAAAAATATTTAACAAATAAGTGTAAATGTTGATATAATTTTAAAACTAAAAAGATTTCACATTTCTCACTATAAAGGACAATAATGTTATACGACAATATTACACAATTATAAAAATACTGGAAACTGAAAAGATAAAACTTAAAAAAAATTATCATTTTTGCAGTGCACCTCTTTGCTTTCCCTCTCAACTCAAATCAACTCATATAGTATTATTTGTGTACACTGTGTATCACCTGGGGCTCTGTCAGGACTGGACTGGTCTAATTGTATCAGTTTCTTGAACACAAGGTGAGAAGCGCTGTGCTCGACAATATGGAACTTGCGCTGACCGACTTCCACCATGCTGGCGGGGTCCAACATGTAGGCTACAACCCCTGAAAACACCTGGTGTAGCAGTCGACCTGTTGACATACACAACACATGGGTAACTCCTCTTCTCAACTAGTAACAGAGTCTGAAAATTTCAAGGACAAAGAGGAGGAGACAGTAAGTAGAAATAGAAAAAAAAACATTTATTACAAGAAAGCACAATTAAGATCTGTATTGGTTCATATTTACATTTAACCACTTTAATAAACCTTTTGACTTTATGATAATAGTAACTAGGTTATGTGCAAATAGTTATATTGAGTAGAAATTAAATTATACGCCTTCAAATAGAATATAAAATAATTTAAAAATAAAATTGTTTTGAAAAGCATTTGGTTGGATGTATGAATTAAGACTTTTGAGTAGTATAATTTTTACATTTATATACACACTTTATTAACTTTGTCTAAAATAAATATCACATACTATATTAAAATATCACCAATTATTGACCTGTATTGATTTGACTTTAATAATAAAACTAGCTAAGTAAAAATAACAGTTTATTAATAAATGCATAATATGCTAGTTTGAAAAAGTACAATAAAACCATTATAATAAATTTATCAATAATTTTAATTATTGTGATATCTTTATTAGGCATATCAAAGTTAAATTTCGTTCATTGGCTATCTCCAATCCAAGTTTTAGAATAGTATATTGTAAAGATACTAGCATATTCAATAGACAATTATTCAACAATAGGTCATTTGACAGTTTTATATAGTTTAGACAGGGCAATGTAAAATGTTCTGTTTAGTTTCATCTTTATTCCATACACTCACTCTCAATTAAGAGAGATTATAGTTTAAAATATTTTAAAATTGGGCCAGTACAAAATTTTACTTATAACTAATCCAAGAGGTTATATAAGTAACATTTCTTTACACAGATATTAATTTGGTAAAATTAATAAATCACCTTTCCCAGATTTCATGATGGCCAGAGATACCATAGCTACGGAACTATTGCCTAACCAGGTAGCTGGGTTGTCTTTGATTTTCTGCAACAAGGGCTCACTGACTGCCTCCAATAGTTCCTGTTCTCGTACTGCTGGATCCTTCTTTCTGTAACATAACAATTGACAATTTTTAAAACAAATAATTTATCAAAGTAGCAAGGAAGTTACGGATATTTACCATTTTATTGTCTACTAATCCATTATCAAGGTAGTTTTGGATGAAAATTTTTTCAGGTGACTGGCAGTTTTTTGGGGTGGATGTCATGTAATGTTTAAAAAAAGCCCTCTTTGTGGCAGGAGGTTCAAGATTCAATATTCTTTATTCATACAAGTATATATACAGAATTGCGTCACACTTTGTTGCTTAAAACTATGTGTATAACCAATTTGAATCCTATATTTTTAATTAAATGACAAACTTGTATTTTCCATCATTACTGAGTTTAACCCACAGAAAAATAGACCATAGCAACCCTTAATTTTAACCACAGCAGACATAAAGTTTGGTTGAGGAAACTTACCAGCAGAAAACCTGGTGCTAAAATTGCACTATCACAACCCAAAAATTAAAGTGATATATTGAACAGATTTTTTGCTCCAGTGAAAACAAAATGTCAACTTACTGATTGACAGGAAGAGTCAGAAAGCTTCCATGGAAATTTACAGAAACTATACTTTGGAAGAGCTGGAGGCAGCAATAAAGCTCTATCAGGAGGAAAGGTGGACGGAATAGATAGTATCTTTCTAGGAGCTTTAAAGAACACTGACCCAAAGTAAGAACTTAACTCTTCACTATACAATGAAATCCTAGCAAGTAGCACGTTGCCTTTTAAAGTACTTGACGCTATACTTTCTCGAATGACCTTTCCATCCTCCAAGAATATTTTAAGAGGTGGAAACTAAATTCTAATCTTTCTAAAACCGAAGTATACTGCTTTCATCTCAGTAATAAGTTGGTAAAATACTCACTGAATAACAAAACTCCATTTTATACATGTTCAATTTAACCACAGAAGATTCTATGTTCCTAAGAGTTACAATTGATCGCTTGATAATGTTAAAAAGCCACCTTGAAAAGACTGCATGTAAAGTCAGAATCAGGACTGACATGCTGACTTGCTGAGATCTGGATAGCTAATGCACAAGTTCTGCATATCTCAGCTCTGCTGAATACTGTGTCTGGCTAAACAGTTTGCGTACGATTTACAACTTAACAGAGTCGTGAGGACAGTAAATGTTACATTGACTCCCGGTACTTAGGAACATCGCACCTTAGTTTATTAGAAATTAACTGATATTCAATAGAAGTTTTTTAAATTTAAAAATCAGGATAGTTTAACCAAATAAATTATGTATTTATCGGCAGAACTATATTAGCTGTGTAAATTATACGTAATTATGTAAATACTGTAAATGACTGTACTTAATTAAATAGTAGGTTGTGTACCTATTTTTATTTTAGATTTTCACCTTTTTGAAACAAGTTTGTCATTTAATTAAAAATATAGGAATCAAATTGGTTATACACATAGTTTTAAGCAACAAAATGTAACGCAATTCTGTATATATACTTGTATGAATAAAGAATATTTGAATCTTGAACCTCCTGCCACAAAGAGGGTTTTTTTTTTAAACATAACATGACATCCACCCCAAATAACTGCCAGTCACCTGAAAAGGTTTGAATTTTTATCCAAAACTACCTTGATAACGTATTGGGATACATTAAGTGGTAGAGTTAAGTTCTTAATCCCACTCCAAGAGCAATATTGAGTGGAGTGCAACTCCCTAAGAGAAAATGGACTTGGTTTCATTTTGAACTGATTTGGGTTACGAGTGAATCTTGGAATTCTAAGTTGGGTCAGACTCCCATTGAGTCCTGAGACTGCAGACCCAAAACTCAGAAAATGCATCATATAGGTATTGTTTTTGTGTCAATAATTTATTGATAATGCTGTACCAAAAATGGCAGTCCGAATATAAAAAACAATATTTACAACCTTGAATGCGTTAGATACACATTTATTGTATGGTTTCAGTTGCCATTTCCAACTAAATTCGAAAATAGTAAAGTGATAAATAAGAAGTATAAACCACCTATAGCACTTAAATTGTTTTTATTCATACTATGTACATTTTTAATAACCTAAAGATGAATTCTCAGAACTTGAATTGTATACAGTACAAATAAAAAACAATAAAAATATTACGGTATATGTGGTTTATACTTCTTACTTGTATTTAACATATCTGGAGGCTATTAGACAATTAGACAATTTCTTTATTAACATATTCTTTCAGAACAGTTACACGTCAAATGGTCAATAGATAAAATTATAATAAATTTCAGCAATTCACTGGAGCAAGTCCATAAACTCATTCTCTGAGTAGAACGGCCGTTCCAGAAGCCATGCTGTGAGTTGCCTCTTGAAGTTTTTTGGCTGTTCTCTCTTGAGGTGCTCTGGAAGGTTGTTGTAATAGAGGGCACCTTTGTAAGATGGTTTTTGCTCGAACAGGCTCAGGCGATGCTGTGGGATGGTGAAGTTTGCTGCGTGTCTGGTGTTGTGCTGATGTAGGTCTCGGTGTCTTGGCTGTGTTGTTGTAATTGTGTGAATGATGACTTCCCTTATATAAAGTGATACTATTGTGAGTATTTTTAGGTCCTTAAATGACTCCCTGCAGCTGTCCCTGTAGTTTAAGTTGGCTAGGCATCTAATTGCTCTTTTCTGCTTTACAAGTAATTTATCTAAATTGCCCTTTGACGCCCCTCCCCATGCTGCAATACCATATCTGAGGTGCGATTCGAAAAGGGCATAGTAAGCAACTCTGGCCACGTCTGGACTGCATACTTGCTTAATTCTTCTTATGGTGTACAGGCTAGTGGATAATTTCTTGTTAAGCTGATCGACGTGGGGTTTCCAGGATAGTTTGGAGTCAATTATGATGCCTAGGTATTTTGTAGAAGTTTGTGTCTGTAGTCCGGGTAGTGATACATTTGTGTTGTTGCGCTTAGTGGTGAATGTCATTTGTACGGTTTTGTTCTCATTTAGGACTAGATCGTTGGAGGAGCAGTAGAGTTTTGTTCTGTGGAAGTGCATGCTGGTTGTTAGTTCTAGCCTTTCTGTTGTTCTGTCGGCGAGAGTGAGTACTGTGTCATCAGCATACATTATATTGTGGCCTGCTTCACCTATCCATCCAGGCAGGTCATTAACAAAGAGGATGAATAGAACTGGCCCCAGTACTGACCCCTGCGGCACTCCTCTTCTTATACTGGTGGCTTTGGAAAGTGTCTTGTGTTTGGTGTTGTCCTTTGTGTAGGCTATTTCCACATGTTGTGTCCTATTGGAAAGGTAGCTCTTGAACCATTCCGCCGCCATTCCTCGTACACCCAGCCCTTGTAGTTTGGAGATAAGTTGTTCATGGTTCAGGCAGTCGAACGCCTTACTGAAGTCGAGGAAGAGGCTTGTGGCAGTGCATCCTTCTTCAAGTTGGTCTAAGATATATTCAGTAAGTTGGATTATGGCAGTGGTTGTCGATCTGCCTTTGCAGAAACCATGTTGCTGATTGTTGAGGAGGTTATGTTGTTGTAGATGGTGTATGAGTTGGGTGAGCGCTATTTTCTCTATTATTTTCGAGAATGTTGAAATTAAGGATATTGGCCTGTAACTGTTTCTTTCTGTGGTTGGTCCACTTTTATATTTCGGGTAGACTTTTGATATTTTTAATTTATCTGGAAAAATGCCTTGTGAGAGTGATTTATTTATCAGTTCTGTTAGGGGTGGTGATATTTCATTTTTACAATTTTTGACCATTTTAGCTGATATTTCGTCAATTCCGAATGAGGTTTTAGGCTTTAATGACTGGATGGTTGTTTGAACTTCGTCCAGTGTAACCCGCCTAAATTGAAAAACATGATTTGTTGCTGGTAGGAAATCTGGTATGTTGTTATTTATTGTGTTGTCAAAATCTTTAAGTGTCCTTTCAGCAATTGTTGAAAAAAAATCATTGAAATGGTTGGAAACTTCTGTTGGGTCGTCTATTATTTTATTGTCTATTTGGAGGTTGATGTGGTTTTCCTTGTTTGGTTTGGATTCTCTTTCTCGGTTTATTGTTTGCCACAGAGCTCTAGACTTGTTTTCTGCCCTGTTGATATAGGCAGTGGAGTGTTCTTTCCGGAGCTGCTTGAGATGTTGGTCATATTCCTTTTTACTTGCAGCTGTTTTAGCTTTGTCCTCAGGTTGCCCCGTTAGTTGTTCCTTTCCTAGGTCTTTAACATATACACTTCTCAGCCTAGTGGACTCTTGATCCCAGAACTGTGGCTTTCTCTGTTGTTTGGGTCTGGTTGTTTTCAGTGGACAGGTGAAGTTTAGGATTGACTGCAGTGTGGTGTTGAAGTTATTATAGGCTTCGTTTGTATCCTGAGTTGAGCTTACATTTTCCCAGTGTTGTTCCTGTAATTGTGTTCTGAAAAGGTCTATTGTTTGCTTGTTGATGGTTCCTTTGTTTTCTTTAATATTGCTATTGATAGGTTTTTTTATAGTTATTTTTGCTATTTGTGCAGTATGGTCTGATAGTCCTGATTGTGTTACTGAGGTTTCTATATGTTGGGGTTCTATGTTAGAGCATATCCAGTCTATTGATGTTGCTGTGTTATTAGTGATACGTGTGGGTGGTAGGTTAAGTCTTTTAATGTTAAATGGCATTAGTAGGTCTTCTATTTTTGACTTTTCGGTGTTGTCAGCAGCTAAGTTGTCCACGTTTATGTCACCCATTATGACTATTTGCCTGTCGGCAGCAAGTGCTCTCTCGAGTTGTTCCGAGATGATGGCTGTTGCTGTATCAAGGTTTGCACTCGGGGGCCTATAGACTCCTAGTACCAGTAACAATTTCTTGTTAAATTTTAGCTCAAAGAGGGCGGTTTCGCAAGTCATTTCGGATTCTTCTCCGCTTGTGCATAATAGCGATACTTGTTTTTCTGCGCTTTTTCTTACATATCCCGCCACGCCCCCTTTGACATGATTTTTTCTGCAGAACCCTCCGACAAGTAAGTAGCCTTCTATACATGTGTTTTGTAGATTTTGTTTTGACAGGCCATGTTCTGTTATTATCACGAAGTCAGGAGTTTCTTCTTGTAGGTAGTGCGCCAGTCTATCTATCTTACCTGACAACCAATTGATGTTTTGGTGAAGGATCTTAAGGTGTGTTTGGTGGTTTTTGGGTCTTGATTGGAGTTGTAGTTTTTGTGGGGATGGTGTGTGTATTCAAGTGATTTCTTGTGTCTTTCTTTTGGTTGGGATCTTCGTTCTAAAAAAGGTGTGTGAAGTACTATCTGCGGCTCTATATTGCTTTGGGTATTGGGCGTTTCTGTATTTATGTAGAATTCTGACAGCTCATGTGGGCTGAGTAGATTTATTTGTTTTATCCATTGCCCCAGTTGGTCGTTGCTATTCGGTGTTATGTATAAAAATGAGTTTGTGTGTCTTGAGACAGCAACAATGCAGTGGTGCAGTGATTCATAAATGTCTTCCTGTCTGGCGGATGTTCGAACGACAGCTATGTTTTTGGCTTGTCTGCCTTGGAATTCATGAATCGTGGATGCCTTAAATCCCAGCTTGTTTAATTCCCTTTTCTCTGACTGTTTAAATACTAGGTATTTATATTCCTTTTTTTCCGGGATGAGATTCAGACCCTCCAGTCCGTTGTACTGCCGTATCTCAAGCTCTTTTTCTATTTTGTTTGTTGTTTTAATTCCTTGTTCGTAGTACATTGATATTATGGCTGTAGTACTTTTTGTACATCTGTAGGTTGTGTTTAGTGTTTTCGTGGTCTTGGCTATCTCTGTTATGTCGTGGTATTTGACTTCTATGTTTTTTGTTCGATTTATATATGGTATTTGGTTGCAATCACCAATAAGCATCACTTCATCAGCTCCTGATAGGACAGCTGCAAAACAATATCTCTCCCGCGTGCAGCATTAGAGCATTAGAGCTATACTATTAACCCTTCAACGCGTTATTTTTTTTTTCATGGTCATACCCCCTCCTGCGTTGATTTTTCTGGCGGTTTTTTAGAGATTTTGTGTTTTATAAATAATATAAGCAAATTACCCAAGTTTATAATTATTTTGTTGTTATTATGTTGTTAGTGTTTAGAATTAGCCAAATTAAACAAAATTAACCTACTTTAGGTTAGTTTATTAACTTTACAATGATTCAAAAACCAGGTAAGCCTAGGCCTACATTTAGGTATGCATCACCTCCTCCTCTTTCAACAACATTGAACTCATTTTGTACTACAATGTTTTCACCTAGCCTATTTTCAATATCATCATCACTATTTTGTCCTAAGTCTAATACTTCAAACTCAGCTTGAGCAAAGTCATTGTCATATCCATCGTCGAAATCTTCATCTGATTCAAGGTTCAAAAGTCTGTCAATTTTACTGTCTCTTTCCACTAGGTGTCCTTCAAGATTACTCAATTTCGATTGATTTTAAAATATTTTACAAAACCGATAACAGTTTTAAAATAAATTCCCTAAAATATGCAAAAATATTTCCCTAAAAGCTAGCTAACCTACAAAACATTCCCGACTCATGTTTGTAAAACACAACAAATTGTTCCTGTCAAAACGGGATTTCCTTCTTCAAAACCATATAGTTAGCTTGTAAAACTAATACTAAGCATAACTAATAATAATAACTAAACAAAAAAAACATAAAACACACAAAAATATGTCAGTAGAACATAACCATCACACTAACAATGACTGTAAACAACAACAAACGTAAGCCGACAAACGATCGGGTGCACGGCAATGACGTCGTCTTGAATGCAGCTGATTTCTCAGATATTTTTTCTAAAGATCGATTTTTCGAGATATCGACTCAATTAATCGAAAGTTTGAATCTTCTACTTTCGATTGGTATACATTTTTCATTGAAAACATTCGATAGTTGTCTGTTACAGCTACAAAAATAACCGACTACTCCATGACGTACTCAGTACGGCAAAACGCGATCTCAAGTGAAAGTGTCATGACGTACCTAGTACGGCAAAAACGCGTTGAAGGGTTAATAAAGTGATCAAATTATTAATTAGCCAAAATATAGCTTGAGTGAAAGAGTGTAGAAAATAGATGAATATTAAAATCCATTCTTATTCATCCTAATTCTCCTTCGTCTGCCATATAAAGGTTCGCTAGCCCCTTCTGGAAATACTCACAAAGAAAATTCTTAACAATAATAAAATTATTGTATCAATAAAATTACGGATAGCATAATAATACCAATAATTTATTGATAAAATAATGAAGAGCTTGTGATGTACTTTCACAACAAAGAAGTTTATAGTCATGGATAGGACAGTTCTAATATGTCAACAAATCATACAATTTTAAGTTTTGGGGTTTACTTATATTTAAAATATCTTTCATTTTTTAAATCAGTAACTCCTGCTTGAAATGCAGTAAATACAAATTCACATGGCTCTAGTATATAACTAGTGCAAAGATCTGGATTTCTAATAATGAAAAGAAAATACAAGGTGACAAATAGTTATTTTTGGAGATAGCTCTATAAAATGTTTGTGCATAAAACGTAAACATATATTTATATAAATAGACTTTAACTAATCTTTGGAAGATAACAAAATACAATATAAGTATTGATTATTTAGTTTTATTTAACCATTCATTTGTTACACCAAAATTTTATAATAGATAAGAGCATATTAATATAAAAACGGGTTTAAAATATTTTAGTATAATGGTATTTCTCCCAAACAACTGTGTAGATTTAAAAATTTTCATTGCTCTTTATACATACATACTACAATGTCTGTAATGAAGAGAGTTAAATTCCTTTACTATTATTTTTGAAAGATAATGATAACGATGTATTTTTTACATTTGCTGTAAAAATTCACATAAAAAGAAGGGCCTATCCTATATAAGTACTAATTTATAGACATATAATTATACCATACCTTGTGCTAATAGCATCACCTTTGCTGAATATTTCCGTTTGCTGAGGGTGGAAGTATGAGGAATCCCTGTGTGCCACAAGGTAGAGGATAACTTTTCTTCCCCACTCATTTTTAGCCATTTCTTCTGCTTCTTCCAACAATTCAGGAATCAAAGCCTGGAGTAGAACAATTAGATTATAAATCAATTACACAACAAATATCCAGTTGATCTTTATCAGTGTTAATAATTAGTAATAAAATTACTATTAATCCTAGATCTGTAGCACTGTTACATAACAGAACGATTACGTTTCACGATATTATCAATATTCTGAGTATAAAGTAACCTATTTCACTATACTAATTGAAAGAAGAGATTTCATTCTAAAAGTTTACCCACCTGGATGCAATATAATGTTCTTAGTACTTTTTCTAGTTTTGTACTTTGGAAATGGTAGCTCGCATGGATAACTGGCATAAATGGTTGGTGATGGAGGGAGGGGGCGAATCATCTTAAAGGCATGTCATTAACCAGCCAGTTGCTACAGCAATGTGTCATGGATGCATGTAAACTATATTGCTTGGTTATTTATGTACACAATATCATTCACGGGACCATTTCAGTTAATCCGAGTTCAGTTAACAGGGTTTTACTGTACCAGCAGAATTTCTTGAATTTTGTACAGCGATTTTAGGTATCTACAACTATGTTTCTATATACATATTTGGTATCAAGTGAAAGCTTTTATGTTCTAGATGTACTTTTTGTAAACTTGAAATATATCTGACAATAGGACTCTGCCCTATGAGCTTCCAAAGTTTCCAACGTTAATCTTATTAAAGTGTGTCTGTTTAGTTTAACAGATGATTATTAATCAGGCATTAATTCTCAATCCACTAACCTATTTAATATCACCTGGTAGGTTATAACAATTAAATGCTATGTGAAATATGTATTTGTAACTATACTTGACTGATCTTACAGTAGAATAAACCTCAATAATAATGTGAGTTTGATACTTCATAAGTAAATATCAGTTGTATGTTGCAACCCATCGATTGTCGATTGTTCAGGTGCAACATCTATACTCTTACCACCTTCTCCGGATCAGTAGATTGGATATCCAGATGGATTACAGTCAGTTCTCTTGTAAATCATAAAGAACATTTCTTTAGCAGATTTACATAACTACATATCGTTTATTCCTTAATAAATTGGGGAAACTTTTGTATACATAAAACAGCTATAGTGAGAAGAGCTGACTCAATGTGGGTTGTGTCTGTGGGTATTTTAGCTTTATTACAACTTCCGATTAGTGTAGTATCTAATATCTGACACTGTCACAGACTTGAGACGCTGCACTAAGTGGAAGGTGAAATGGAGGTAAACTCAACATTCACTTTGAATCACCCCTTCCCACCATAACTGTGTTGTGTGTAGAAAACACGGTTGCTCCGCCGTGCTTTAGGCAATGCATTTAAAACACTGTAGCACACTCAATTGTGCACCTGATGAAACATTGAGAATACCTCTTTATTTAGATTACACTGCATAACTGCTGGGTAAACCAGACTGATCTCTTTTATAGTCTAGATGCCTCTGATGACAAAACAATACGATACAAAAATAACTAAAAACTCGTATTGCTAAGAGTATGTTTTGAATATCTTCTTTGCTGACTGGCTATGTTGTTTGCCAACCATCTGTTGGCTCTATCTCGATACCATAGCAATGTTGGTATGTTCAAGGACACTATTAAAATTATGCTGTATATTAAGTTGAATTGTCAAAGTACTCTCATATTCTGGTCTTGCTGGATTTCATGAAATGAACATGCGCTCCAGATTCCAGGAGTCAAGCCTGTGACAATGTCAGATTACAGACACTGCACGAAGCAGAAGCTTGAATGGAGGTAGACTCAACATCCACAACTTTAGAGTAATTTGGATTTTCCTCATAATATTTAAGATTATATCAAAATAATGCTTAAAAGTGGATTTTATGTAAAATAAACCATAAATCTTTATCTTGTGTAGTGCATTTATCCTTTGCAACTATTATTTATTAGTTTATTTCACATTAAATAATATACATTTTTTTGAGGATAAATGCAATTGTAACAGTGACGATTAGAGCATTGTAAATGCGATGATTATTTAAAAATAAACTTGTAAACAGCCGAAAAGAGGATAATCATTTTGAACATTTAGCAATCTACAGAACTAGGGTAAATAAACCAATCTTATATTGATAAATATTAAAAACAAGTGTTTACCTTTTTGAGGAGGACTGTGTCATCAATGCTATCAAACAGGGCTAACAAGAGTACATGGCCATTCTCAGATGTTGATATTTCTTTAACTTTTCCTTTTAACTTTTTTACAATAACTTTTTTCATCTGAAAACAAAGTTTTTAATTAAAATAAACACTTACGATATATAGGCTACATATGATCAAGTTTGACATATTCCGATCTTACACAGCAGGACCTTATATGTACGGACTGATATTACAAAAATAAAATTAATCTCATGATTATACAGGGTGGAAAAAAAGTATGGAAACGCTTTCACTAATTTTGTATGGCTTCACTTATACAAATTAAATTTTTGTACATCACCACTTGTATTAAGAACCTAGTTTTTTGAGACCAGTGGGGACATTTTATCTTTTCAGGGGGACGGCCCGTGAGGAGTCGGACGAAAATCTTAAATGTAAGCATAGGCCGAGTTTGGTATCAAATTAAAGGTCTAGTAAAGAGAAACTCATTACCGCAAACCGCACTTAAAATGGTTGACCCTTATCCAGAGAGTACGGACCGTAATGAATTTCATGACAAAGAAATTGAGTAATTTTGTCTTGTGAAGTAACTAATTTACTTTCAGTAGTATGTTTTATGTCGGTTATGTTAAATTTGAAAAAACAATTTCCAACAAAAAATAATTTTTTTTTACCTCTACATTTGTTGGGATAACACTAAAATTAGGGGTTTTTCCTGTCTTGTCTTCAAGAAACTGAGAGTATTCAATAATACCACCGTAAACTCTCCTTATCAACATGAGGTCAAGGTCCAGTCCTCCAGCCCTTTTATCTCAGGCAAACATAAACTGGTTTAGGCAATACAAACAGTACTGTCACATCAAAACTCCACAGTTTTATATTTTTAATATCAACTTGGTTTTTAGTCTACGTTATAATTTCGTCCACGTAAGTTAAAGTTTAAAGTCTTCACTAGAAAGGTACTGCGATAGTTATAAATTTTTTTACTTAAGTGTTTACATTTTATTCTACTAGTTTTAAAAGCAATGTCACTTAGTGAGTTTGAGAGAATCACGCTGCTTATGATGCGTGGGTATGGAAATCTAGTTCGTCCCTATGAAGAAACAGCGCATTTGTTTAATGACACGTTTCTTGATAGACCCCCAATTAGTAAGTCAACAGTGTTTAAGATAGTAAAAAGATTTGAAGAAACTAGAACAGTCAAAGATCGCGAAAGAAGTGGCAGGGCCTAAATCGGCAACAAATGAACAAAAATCTGTGGATGTACTCCAAACATTTGTTGAAAATCCCCAGCACCTCGGCCAGAGTGGCTGCAGAAGATCTTGATATGAGCCATAGCTCAGTGTTGAATGTTTTTACACAAAAACAAGTATCACCCTTTTAAAGTAACCCTAAACCCAAGAACTTGCAGAGGATGATTTTGATCGAAGGACTGAATTTTGCGAAATAATGATGAGAAAGTGTGACGAAATTCAAAATTTTTTAAGTTCGATATTGTTTTCAGATGAAGCTACATTCTTTGTTAATGGACAAGTTAATAGGCATAATTGCCGTTACTGGGCCGACCATAATCCACACTGGATGATAGAAGGCCACACACAAAGGCCTCAGAAAGTGAATATGTGGGCTGGAATAATAAACAATAACATTGTAGGACCGTTTGTGATTAGATGGAAATTAACAGGCGAAATTATTTCAATATGTTGACAAATAACATTTTGCCAGCAGTGCGTGCTCTTCTTGGGGCAAATTTTAATGCAGTATGGTTTCAGCAAGATGGAGCACCGCCCCATTACTATTTGCGGGTGCGCAATCTGTTACATGAAGTGTTTCCTAACCGTTGGATTGGTCGCAGGGGTACCGTTTGAGTGGCCGGCTAGGTCACGGATCTTAATCCACTAGATTTCTTTTTGTGGGGCTTCTTAAAAGATATGTGTATAAAACTAAACCAGCCAACATTGAGGAACTGACAAATCGTTTATTAGAAGAAGCAAGAAGAATTACACCCGAGATGCTTCAAAAATGTGACTGCAGTAGGTTTTTATAATAGACTAGCTCATTGTGCCAACAAGTGTTCGGAGAGCAGTTTGAGCACCTCATTTAAAAGGTATGGTTATTTTTTGTAATACATAGATAATTTTTAATTTAATTCTTTTGGATAATTGTGTTCCATAAAGTGTCATTTTCAGTCAGAACAGTTCACTTGAGACTGTGAAATTGCGGAAAAATAATAATTTAATCAAACGTTACTTCTGAAATTCAAACGGCCCGTACTCTGGATAGGGTCAACCATTTTAAGTGCGGTTTGCGGTAATGAGTTTCTCTTTACTAGACCGTTAATTTGATATCAAACTCGGCCTATGCTTACATTTAATATTTTCGTCCGACTCTCACGGGCCGTCCCCCCTGAAAAGATAAAATGTCCCCACTGGTCTCAAAAACTAGGGTTCTTAATACAAGTGGTGATGTACAAAATTTAATTTGTATAAGTGAAGCCATACAAAATTAGTGAAAGCGTTTCCATACTTTTTTCCACCCTGTATAATATGAACAATAACAATAATAATAGTAATGTATAGAAAGAATAAGTATAATCATAATTTAATTTGATTACATTATTAATTTAGGTATATTATTGAGGATAATCTTTTTCAAAATTTCTTTATTTTAACATGTAAGTATTTTATTTTCAATAATACATTTTTATCCATTTAAGTATTGTTCAAGGCTATAGTACTTTTCATCTTCTAATAAAGAAATGTTATTTATTTTTTTAAATATATGTAATTTATTTTAACTTTATTTCTTATTACTGTAACATTTCCATGATGAATATGTAAAATGATGCATTATGCATTCAATGTTATACACCTGTGGTTCTCAACCGCCAAAACTTGCAACAACTAGAAAGCCCACAATTTTATAGAATTGTAGATGGTTAATATAATGTTCCTAGTAGAGTTAAATTAAAATTCATAAACTAATTAATTAAAACCAATTTTTTTAATCTTCTGTTATGTAATTTGTTTTAATGTAAAAAATTATTATTTTAATTTTCCAATCAATATTTTACGCAAAACTAAATAGTTAACCTGGTTTACAATAAAAAAAAATAAATATCTGACTGATTTCTTTACGGAGTTATGTGGTATTACATTAGTATTGTTGCTATATGGGACTTTGGCTGCCTTTAACATTTTCTACAATGCATTAATACAACACAATATATTATTAGTCTGACATAATATTTAATCCAGAATTTAAAAATTTATCAATGAATTATTTGAAATAAAATTGTTTTAATTGTATAAAATTATACCTTAAAATGTTCGTGATTTTATTGGTTGTTTAATATGTCGCATATATTTGCACAATATATCAGAAAACCATAAAAATGTTTTTGCTTAAAAAGAAGTAAAAGCCATTCCAAAATGCTGTAAGATACATTTGATAGATTTATTTCAAATACGGCTGGGTTAAACTCACTATACAAATTAAATTAAGCTTTTGGTCATACAGGAATTGAAATGATATTTATATGCATCCACACAATCAATATACATTGTATCCTGAAAGAAACATGTAGAAAACAACAAACTAGTGTTTTACAACTTTACATTTTTTATTTATTTTCGGTTCTCAAAAATTGTATGAATGCATCTAAATTACTAAGATCGGGGCTTTTAAATAGGTTACTAAATAACTTTCAAGAATGAAACTGTCAAACCACTATAAGAGGACAAAATATAACAAGAAATATTTACAACACCAAATTACTTCTAAACCCACAAATGGTAAATCAAATAGGCTACCTGTTCTTGTTGAAAGTATTTCAAGGGCTAAGGGTTGAATATCTTCCACAAAAGTGAATGAAATCTAAGCAGATGATTTCAGACCAGAAAATTATGTGTACCATGTTTTGGAACAAACAGGAAGAGCATTTGCTTGTTGATATTTTTCCTTGTGGGGACACAATAAGTTCCTAAACATACTGTGAGACCTTACAAAAATTGTGCTGTGCAATTAACAACAAAAAAACAAAAGATGAATCATGTTAAATAAAAGAATCGTTACTGCATGATAATGCTTGTCCATATGTGGCACAACAAACTAGAATCTTATCGCATAATTTGGCTGGGAAAAATTTGATCATCCATCTTACAGCCCCTATTTCATCAGGTGAACTTCTACAATAAAGGTAGAACAACAAAAGCTTGTTGTTTGTTATAATAAGTATCTTAAATAAAGATGCTAATTATGTATATAAGTAGATAAAAGTGTGGGAATTCTTGTAAAAACAAAATTGTATTTCTTTTCTCTTAGTAAAACGATATTTACTTAAAAATTACATCCTATAGAAGTGATGGCTAGTAGACACTCAATCTCAACTCTACACCTATTCTTGTTGGTTCTTTGCACTCAGCAGACCGTTTAAATGCAGCCCATACTAATCTCTCGCTCAGCTCAGGTGGAATTACAAGTGGTGTCCTCTCAGCTCAGTAGGCCAGGAGCTAGTAGCCAGCTAGGTTCTGTGTTACCACTCAGTGCTTGCATAACCATATATGTCACCAATTATTTGGCCTTCGACTCTAAATGACTGTCATTTAAATGCTATTCTCAAACAATTTACAGTTTATTACCTTTAAGCTTAACATTTTTTCAATTGGTTACTTATTATTAGCTTTTAAACGGGCCAATTTTATGTAAGTTAAGTTATACGTTGACCTATTTTGCAAATAAAAATACAATTAGTCTCAAGTAGGTGTCTCTCCTATCAAAATAATATGAATTTGTTTCCATATTTTGAGGTTGGCTCCAACAAATGCAATAGTATTTTAATAAATTGATACGATACACAATTGGGTTATTACTGACACTCAGATAAAAAAAAAACTTTAAACAATGTTTAATATGGTATGTGCAACTAGGGAAATATTAATTTAGTTCCTTATTTGGCCAAGAGATTACAGCACTTTCCAGCCACAATTGGATAAGGTTTGAATTTTATAACTGCGCAATACAGTGGGGGCCACATGTATGGGTCTGACGAGATGAATGGGAAAACAGCAAAGGGCCATTAAGAATGACCCTGGGAAGCTGAGGAACAGGATGTGGTTACATATCCGACCTAACAGAGATAACACCTGAAGCCACCCATAATTGCTTAAGCTTATCAAAATATTCAATTAAAATCACTCACATTGTGACTACCAAATCTTACTTCCTTATCAAAATTTTAACTCCTACGTAACACACACAGGTACCAAATGTAGTAAGAAGATGAAGAGTGAAGATGAAATATCTTAACATATCTTAGGCAAGAGACAGTTAAAAAGTTTATAATTTTAACTAAAAGAAATTGATTCATCACAAAACATAACTTGCCTTGTTTGTTCCATGCCAGACTGCTTGACATGCCACTCTAGAACCCTCTTTTGTGTTGAGCAGGTCAAGAATGTCGTCTTGGATGATTTCCAATATATCATTGCAGTCTTGTTGCGAGCAGCTGGGCAGGAAATCGTTGAGTACCGTTTGGAGCAATGTGGTCTTTAACAGATGTTTCCTAAAACATTCAAATTTTAATTCCCTGAATGGTAATATGACAAAATATCTTATAGAACAATAGGTATTTTTCATTTGCAGTTATTTATGTACTATTTTTTATCTGAATGTTTACTCATTAATGATCAAAAAGTGTTATTAGATTCAAAACCACTATAGTAATCTCTTTTTGCCTATTTAAACATATTTCATGCTTGTTCATATATTAAACCATTGGCACGCAACAATAGTGAACTGCCAGTAATACGGGGAACACAATCAAAACAGTCTTACCATAAAACTTTGATAGTGCAGTTGTACTGCTGTCTGCTAGATAGCAGCTCTGAGCAGGCTCAATTTCTTACTAATCTTATCTATCATTAATGTTTTTGATTGGAATAGTTGTATATATAATAAAACACTTCCAATAAAAACAGCTGAGTGTAAAAATGTGACATTTTTACAGTATATACTGGAGTTATAGTTTTTAGGGAGTGGCATGTTTTTTATTGATATATGACTTAAGGAAATTATTTATAAAAAAAAAATAATTTAAGAAAATAACATTGTTTTTAATGAATCATCTGAAAAATATAACACATGTCATTCCTTCCAGCCAACTTACAATTATATACTATACAAATTCAATTATGTCTTCAATTATTATTCTTTGGGACTGATTGTAAGATGTCCCAAAACCATGTTCCAAATTTCTACCACTCCTCGTGGAATAACACATTTTTCCTGGCTTCAGAAATAATCTAAAATGATTGTGAATAAAATTCTTTAAAAACTCAAAAATACTATTCTAACAAAACCCAATTCCGCCACCATAAATGTCTATAACTCCTTGATGAGTGTTACAGGAAAAGAAGAACATTTATTTATTTTTCCTGCATACGTTCGTCATACTACCTTGGTGACAAGCTAGGCTGCATAAGCAATCTGTTTTTATTTAAATTTACCTCTTATAGTTAACCTCTGTTAGTTATAATAATGTAATAAACTGCATAAGCTTCACTAGTCTATTGAGTGTTTTTAACGCTCTCTTTCTTCACTCTTTACAAGAAAGTTTGTAAATATTCTATAGATCGCAATTGAAGATTGGCTGAATATACTATCTACTATATAGTACTACTGATCTATTTTTTCCTCCACTGTTTTTACAACAGCGACTATTTTTGCATTTTATGCTATCAGTTGCATATATTATGTTCTGTAAAGGATGGAAAATTTACGATTGTCCAAATTGGATGGGAATTATATTTAATATTGCTGGTGAGTGTAATTGAAATATTAAAATAGTTCATGAAATAATACATTATATATCTTTTTGAAGCATACAGATGTCTAACTTATACATGAGAACCCAGTACAAGTAATAACACTGGGTAGTTCAATGCTTTGAAACATTACTGTTCTGCTGCCGACTTGCAACTGCTGTTGGTAATTCATGCCTGCTGGGACAAGCACAGCCAAACAAATTAAACCATACAATATGTCTTTGAGAAATCCCACATTTGTTCTAGAACATATAAATAAATGCAAACTATGTGACACAACAAAACTGATTACAAAATTTACATTACTGCCAGAATTTATATTGATGAGACAGTTTGAATTGAATTCTACTCACTTTTCAAGCAGCTTAGTAAGGTTGGTCTTGGTGGAAGCCAGGATGGCTGGTCTCATGTCATCAGGCACCCCAGCAATGGTGGTAACCTCAGGCTGAAGCAGAACATGCATCTCACCGTACATCTCACGGTGGATCTGGCCACGTTGTGCAGCAGACGCAAACGTTGAGTACATCAGCTCCACGACAGGTCCTGAGAACTGTGACATTCACCACAAAATCCATTAGTCCTGATACAACCTATTGCTCATATAACTTTTAATGAAACAGTTATTGCATCATTAAAAGGAAACTCTATTCTTTGTTTAAAGTTTGTTTTTTCCAACCCAAGGATTATGAAGGAAACAAGATTTTTCTGGACATTTTCCATCATTCAATGATACAAAAAATAACTGAATGATGGGAAACTGTATTATGATTAAGATTTATCACTGGAACAAAACAGGCTAATTGCAAATCCTGGTCAAAATATAGAGAAATCCCTTAATATGGTTTAGAATTATTATTATTTAATTAATGATTTAATAACACTGTAATGATCTAATAGTCTTCTAATAATTTTAAAGAATCATGAACATTACATGTAATATATATATATATATATATATATATATATATATATATATATATATATATAATAATTATATTAGAAGATTATTGCCCTATTTTATTTTATGTAAACTTTGAAATTTTTTAAAGTATAAAAGCATGTTGCCCAATAACAAAGGACAATGAAACTTAAAACCTTATTTGGCTTATAGTTGATTATATTGAACCATGTCAGTTAAACAACATAGAAGTTATGTATTTCCATATTTATTAACTGGGCATGTATCAATTTAGTTATGTGTTTCTCTCCTAAGTGTGCCAACCATTTTCACAACTAAGTAGGATTTTAACTTCCAAAATGTGCCTTTAGCCCCTAAAACATCTCCTTTGGCCAAAGAGATTCACTCAGATTATGTTATCTAATGTACTTATACGAGAGTCAATATCATCAATGGTTGACTCGAATTTTAGTTGATACTAATGGTGTATTCATAAATAAATGTACAAAATTCGAAACAAACACTTGTTTAATTTTGAACTAACTTATTGAACTAAAGTAAAAATGTTATTAGGATTGATCTTGTCCTTTTTCAAATCTCAGTACACAAAAAATATTAATTTATTGGAAATAAACTTAAGCACTTTTTAATTACTTTTCCTGAAATAATTACATACAACTTGAAAAATATAGATACTGAATTTTATATAAAATTTGTTAAACCTAGCTGTTAAAAAAGTACTAAATATTAGCTTATCATCGGAGGGTAATACACCTATGTTAAGAAATGCAGTATCACAAATTACAAAATCTACTGTTCACCAAAGTATTATGCCATTGTAAAAAAAACCATGAAAACAGTCATGTGGCTTAAAATATTAAAATCAGATATCAAATAAATTAAAATATTTTGGTAGGAAAGCAAAATGTAACAGGAATAATATGGTATAAGAATAGTCTAATGAAGACATTGGGACAAACCAAGTAGTTGAAGAGGAAGGAGTCGATCACTCTGGCTACACCTCAGAAATCCAAACAATTGTACTAATTCTCAAACCGTTAGAATCCCATAGAATGAGCCTGATCTAATTAATTATTTTTTTTTTTATTTGAAAATACAATTATCACATTTCAAACATCATTACATTTTTTGACACACATAATTTTTGTACTACTGAAACTGACACAACATTGCTACAAAAACTTTGAAAAAAACTACTACTAGTTTTACTAGTCAAACAAAAACGCAAATTAACTTGTTCAAAGATAAATTTTTGCTTACAGTATGGCTGAAGAGTTTCAGAAAATGACCATTGCAGGATTCCATGAGGTGGTTGCGATCTGCCTTGGAGCCATAACGAAGAGCTCGGCTCACACAGAACCTGGAATACTTGGACTGTAGATAAAATGTGGTGTTGGCACACAGCTCCTCACAGATGGCAGTCCGGATAGTTGGTGACCCAAGTTTTAGCATCCACTGTACCACTCGAGCAAGATCATGTGATGGTACCACCTGTCAACAAGTTCAAAACTAGATTTTCCTTTGTGACAAGTTGCTCCAAAGAATGAGACTTTATTAATAAAAAAATAGCTCTTGTTTGTTGATTTTGTAATATTCAGGGAGTTTATATAAATATATTCTTCACAAGAAAGTTTGTATCTTAATATTTTTTTTTTTATTTAGTGAGTAAAGGTGATGTGAAAATTTTAAAAATTGCAAGTTTTCAATAAATATTATACATACATATTGTATTAATAGTAATACAAGTAAAAATATGTTCATAATTTTTTCAATTAAAAACATCTTGGAAGCCCATTTTTGTACTATATTAAATAAAAGAAGAAGGTACGGTAGAAGATATATGACTTGAACTTCTAAAAAGGTTTCCACCCCATTTCTCTGAACCTCTGCAAATCCCTTCAAAGTAGTGTATTCTTGGTTCTGTGTCTGTTGTTGAACGGTCTCCAAAGTTTAAAAATAGCAGGAATTCGTCTGGTAATATTTTAATTCAAAATCAAACACAGAAACTAAAAACCTATTAGGACTTAATTCCAAGAACTGGTTTATTAAGTTTCGGAATTGATTTGAGATTTGAACATTCTGGAATTCGACCATTGCTAAAATCCATATAATCTAATTTGGAAATTTAAGAATTTTTACTTACATTTGGAATCTGTCCCTTCAAAAGCATAAACAAATCATTAACTAATGCCTCTTTTTTTGTTGTGCTTTCATCTGTTCTCCGCCTGAGTTTCTCCCAAATGCTCTTTGCTTTCACAGACAACTGATACTGGTCTTGCCCAGTTCGGCGGACCTTTCTGTCCTCCCTCAGTTTCTTTTTTTCTGTCTTCACTTTATTCCATTCAGGTTTGCCATCTTTGCCTGGAAACATGTAAAATATATGCTTGTTTCAAATATTTTATAGACATATGAAGGATATTACCTTTATTATGTGGTCAAATGTATAAAGTTCAACTGTAGCTAGACTTTGTCCAACACTATGTACCACCTATGGTATATGAACAGTTACTTAACATTAAATAACAAATAAATTCAACAGTTAATAATTTACAAAGCTTAGCATAAAAGCCAAGTATCACTGCCTATTTTTAAAGATTATATTGATGATAGTTAAATCTAGTTTCTTTTGCGAGTACTAAAGTTTTGCAAATACTGATAGTGCTATTCAAGAAAGTCCATTCTTAGCAATTAACTAATTTTGTAGTGTTTTTAATGTGATAGTGTTAACACTATTAGGCCTACATAATGCTTAACACTTAGAGTGCTAATCCGTAATTTTACGGAACGGCGAAACTTCCGAAGAATGCTAATCCCGTAGTTTTACGTGGTTGTCATTTCAATTGGTATTATATTACATTGTCCGTATTTAAACGGGTTTTGCCTACTCTACAATGTTATTTGGGTTTTTAGTAACACAATTCACCGCTAGAAAGCGTCAGATGTATTGTATGAGCTTAATGACAAAGCAACTTCGGTCGCGCGTTGTTTACGTGACGTTCGTTGCAGCCGGCAGTCGATGTCGCAATCATGGCTTCTCGCAGCTTGAACGACGTTGCGATCAGTGATGTATTAGATAAAGATAATTTTATTGGAGTAGATAGTATTTTTGACGATTCTGACATTGATCCTGATTTAATGGAAGAAGATTAGACACATACTTCAGGTAAGAATAAGTAAGTCTATTTATCATATAAACATCAGTCTAAAAGTTTGGTTATGTTATTGTTTTCGTGAATCAAACTATAATTTGTGTTATAATAAATTAACTTTATACAACTAATATTTTATTCTTATGAATAAAATAAAAATATATTCATATTTTACATAGTATATTATTATGTTACAGATGCTGAAAACAGTGCTGACAGCGAAAGTGATGCCGACGCATCAATATGACGGCATAGTTTTTTGTCAAAAAACTAAAAAACATAAAAACATGATTTGTATTATTCAAAGGACAGTTTATATTTGTAAATGGGTAATTGTAAATAATTGTATGTATGCTTAGTTTAGTAAGTTAGATAAAAAAACTGTCTCAAAAAATAATTTTTTTCCCAAAAATATATGTTTTAAAAAAACATTTTTTATGTGTAGTTTTTAAAAAAACCACAAAAAATCTCACGTTAAAAGAAAGACGAAAGTAAGCTGAATTAAGGTATGTAAGTATTTTTCTCATACCTTAAATACTTTTTTTTAAATAAATTTTTGAAAACCACCAAAAACACCCAGCATTCTACAGAGTTACATGTCATTTAGGGCCAGCACTCAAAGTGTTAATATAATGTTGTGAGCATATTTCTAGAACTTTTATATATGTATTTTAGACATAGAAGGAGTATTTAATGGATGGAAATAAACCTTCTAAACTTCTTTAAGCTTCAAATCTTCATTTAATTATTCATTATGAAACTATATCATTAACAAAATAAAAGTGTCAATACTTACCTATGAGTTTACTTGGTAATTCAACAAAAACCTTTTTCCCCATTTTTTTCGTCTTTAAATTCTTCTCTTTCTTTTCAAACTTTTTGTTTACGTTCTTAATAACTTTAACATTTTTCTTTATTTTTGCTGGATTTTGATTATTAGCAACTCCAACTGAAAATCAACAGTACTATTAGTAAAAGCAATGCTGAACCAGAAACTAATTATAGTTTTATATAATATATTATAAAATAGTATTTCATATACACACTCACATGCCCACCGTGTGTACATGCACGAGTGCGCGCGCACACACACACACACAAAATAAGTACATATTACTCAACATTTATAATTTTATACATACATAACATAGCTGATAGTTATGTAATATATATGTAGATTAGAATATGAGGTTTCTACAAAACTTTCCGAGCCATTCAAAATTCAAATACAGTAGAAGCCCACTAATCCGGCACCCGATGGTTTGACACCAATCTTGCCAAAGTATGCCGCAATGGTACCTTTCCAGTATGGTCATTAAAAAGTATTTGGTCACAACTGACAGTGCTAATGCGTTCGGTATTAAAGTGAGTAAGAATGCTCGGATTAGTAAGTAAAAAGAGTTTGGATTCAATCAGGAGAGATCGTACCAAAGGTTACTGACGACGAGTGCCCACCATTTTATGTCAGTTTGATGTTTGCCTCAGTCCCTGCTAGACAGCTTCTTAATTGTGCATAAGTGGTGTAAAGTGTATGTACAGTACAAAACTGTACAACATTTTCGATCAGTTGATTTAATGTGTCGAACTTACTGGGCTGTTTTCTAAACCATGCGTTTCTACAAATTAATAAAGTGGCGAAAAAACATACACATGTTATGCTTAATATTCAGAAAAAGTTTGATACCATAAATAGTTTGGAAAAAGCTGAGAATAGGAATAAAATAATGGAAGAATATAATATTGGTTCTTCCAAAAACTTTTAAAAAACATAAGCTAGATGAGCTGGATGAAATTTTGCTCAAGTGATTTTCTGCTACAGGTCTTAAAGAGAAAACCAGACCCATGATCATGGGGAAAGGAAAATAGTTCTATAAGGATTTAGGAACAGCAGAAACTAAGACTTTTAAGACATATTTTTAATTTTTCTATGAATATTAAGAAATAGGGGATGATTTAACCATCAGTTAAGTATCTTTGTAGCTACTAGTTTTGAAAGATATACATTATAAATCTTAACAATTATTTTAGCATGTTGGTAGTACTACTTGTTATAAACATACTGCAATGTTTCAAAACTGAAATGTTGGTAATGTAGATTGTTAATCATTCTTACTGAATTGTTTGAAAAGTTGATCAGACTAAATAAATAATTGCAAGAAAAGAACACGAATATCTTAAATCTTTTTGACAAAAATGGAGGGCTTCAAAAAGAAACTCGATTTGTGGAAGGTTATCATTGCTAAAGGTGATTACATTAGATTTCCCACCTTGAAACAGTTCATTGAAGAAAATTATTTGAATAAGAAAGTCGGGCTTAGTGATATGTCTTTGCAGCATCTTTCCAAACTGAGTATTTTGATAAATATCTTCCTATTAACAATGTCAACTCCTTAATGTGGGTATCAGATCCATTTAATGAAAAAATGCAGTTAAATACATTGAAGAAAGTAACAATTGGTAGATATCCAAACGATATTTTTCTAACGACTGTACTCAAAAGGAATTATTTGCTAGAGTTTTGATGTAACATCGAAAAAGAATACCCGCAAATTGCCATGAAAGCGTTGCCTGTGTTGATTCCTTTTGCTAATTCCTACTTTTGTGAGGTGGGCTTCTCAGTTACGGCAGTCATCAAATCAAAATACAGACCAAACTTATAAATTGAAAAAGAAATGCATGGTGCAATTTTGAATATAAGCTCGGATTTTGACATAATAGTTAAAGAAAAAGAATCTCGTCCTTCGCCCTAAACTTTTAGCAAATACGCCCGATTGGCCTGTGTGATACAAGTATAATATAAATATTATGAAATGTGATGAATTTGAGTAGATATGATCTGATTATAGCAAAGTGTAATGTTTTTAAAACAACTATTTAATTATTAAAGCAATATTTAATAAAATTTAAAACATTTTTATACTTCATATGAATTGCCTCTATATAGGTCTAACAATAACATTATTATAGTGTTCATCTTTAAAAACCAATAATAGTAAATAGTACATAGTTTAATATAATTTATTTAGAAATATGTTTTACTTGAGATTTTTGTGATGGCCAATTTACAATAATATACATACAGGCAAATATGGTTATCAATTTGAATGAATTATTACACGAATTATAAAGTCACTATGGTTTATTATTTTTCTCCATCGACTATTGAGGTGAGCTGGGAGGGTGGGGTGCCGCGGAAAGTAGTACAATCTAGAGGGAGCCTTGAGTCCAAAAAGTTTGAGAAACACTGCTTTATTCTATTGTTACCACTCGCTCTCTATAGTCTGCATTAAAGATCCTAGCCTATAAAAGGCAGAAGTGATCATATCCGAGGCAAAAAAAGAGAGTATTTAAGCTCCCTCCATACATATTATAGGCTAAAATTGTGTTCTTTTGTGTTGGAAATTTTTTCTTAGGTACTCAGCTGGAAGGTCTTTTTTTGTACTTTGGGATTATACCGACCACACCAGTATGAGGAACACAAAAATATAAATTTATAGAAACAAACATTATAGAACAAAAAAACAACTCTTTAATTACAAAATTACAACGATTATCAATTGTTAATGGGTTTCCTGTGAAACCCAGAATGCAGGAATATCAAGGATGAGTGAGTGTAGTGGATTTCCGCCTTCAGCCGCAACTGCCAACCGCCACATTTATTCAGCTAGGTATGAGTCAAGATGGTGTCGTGCTGTTCGTCGTTGTTTTTTATTAAGCCATTTAGGTGAACCCGACATTCGCTCAACCTGTTAAAATTGTATCGATGGCACCAGCTGAACGGGCGGCAGGACTCTGCAGTCACGTTATCTACTAGACCGCTCGACTTTGACCTTTGTCTGAGAAGGAGGGGGTTTGCGATAAGACAATTCCTGCTTTATATTGACGAAATATTGTTCTACGCTAATCTTGTAATCAGTAGAGGCAAAATGTCAAATAACGATTCATGTCTGGGTGTGGTCGGTATAATCCCAAAGTACCCATTTTTTAACCTATCTGTCTGTAGGTTAGACTGATATCCAAGAATATAAAATTATAAAAATACATACCTTCAGGTTCTTTATTATTTTCTTTTTCTGTGTTTCTTCCAGGTGACTGTTTTTGACCAAATTTTTGTTTCACTTCTTTCTTTTTATTTGAAGTATTTTTTGAAACATCTGGCTTTGAAAAATTCTTGGTCTTTTTTGACACCACACCAGGTTCTGCAGACAATGATCTTTTCATGATGTTTTGAACTGTCCTATAACACAAAAGAATCAGTTTTATGAAGTTTAGATTACTGAACAGACTCACTAGTTTAATAGTTCCACCATTACAATATCTTTACTTTTCTTTACTTTTTCAATGTTTATAATTATTTCAATTTTCATTTCATAGTAAAGTCTTACACTACATTTAAGAAATTAATAATCTAGTAATTTAAGAAGATTACCATATCATTAAAAAAATAACGTTATTGATGATAAACTCTATGCATCTAAAAAATGTAGTCTTTTTTCTCATCACTATTTAACATTTTAAAGCTACTGTAAAAACTGTAAAATTATATGTAAGGTTTTAAAGAATAATAAAAGTTGCTAAATGTAAATACAAATATTTTGACTCCTAAATCATAAAAATTAGAAAGTAAATAAGTTAAAAACCTTATTGATGTTGTAATGCACAATTAAATTAATGGTGCCGTATACATGTAAACAATGACAATTTTTCTGTGCAAAAGTTTACATCTTCATTATTCCTTGGATGATTTTCATGTTTTAGGTATCAAAATATTGTAATTAAATTTATAACCTTATATTATTCTTCTCATATTTTTTCTAGTTGTAGGCCTATTACATTGTTATGTGTTACGTTATTAGCCTAAGCTTTAAACACTTACACTGTTTTCCACACCTTGTTACCAGAAATGTATTGTTATTGTAATCACATGTTGTTTTGTTTTGATTTTGTAATCTACTCACAATAAAATTAACCATAAATATATAACATTCAAAAATTATAAGTGTTCTATGTTTACATTAAGTAAATCAAAGTGGCGACGATGTTAAAACCGAACAGTTTAAACCAGGCTTTTATGTCCAGGAAAGCACTGGAATTACGACTTTCAAACCTCGAAGATATTTTACACCTAGAATTGACAGAGGAAAGTTTGAAAAGGTACAAAACACAACTAGAAACTATAAGGACAGAATTAAACACAATAGAGTCAGAAGTAGAATCTTCTGTTAATACTGATGATCTTCAGGGTGAGCTTCAGATTTGTTGGCAACTAGGAGAGATTTATGGACCCATACATGACTTCTTAGAATTGACACCTCAAATTCACGAACAACTTTATAATGTTTGTATTCCTGACAGTCCTCTAAGTAAAACCTAGACGAAATAATTGAAATACCGACACCTTGTATTGATCCTAAATTAAACTTATGGGCTAGACAACATAAACAACGTAAACTTTTATTACACGCAAACAACACCCCAATAATTGGTTCAAGCCTATGCAATAATCCTCAAGAAACTTACAGTAGATTGTGAATTTAATTGTAATAAATGTAAGGAACCTGTATCAGAAATTCTGTTATGCATGCACTTAATCAGAGTTGACTTAATGATACTAGTATTTGCACCAAGTTGCTTCAGGAACAACAGGTTTGACCATTTAAAGATGATGTAGGACAAGTAGCTACAATTGAACTTGCGAAAGGTGGGAATGCTGTAATTGAATGTAACACTGACATTCACTCAGTATTTGATTCAGCTAAGGACAACGAACAGATTAAAATTGCTGCTATGTTTAAGGTTGTCTCTGTGCCAGATGTGCAAACTCTGACCGCCAGGTAGCAGTGGCGTGGTTTTGTATGGTCACTATGTTGAAAAATAGTATTTTAGTGTCACTTTCAAATGTATATTTAATACATTTTTTCTCTTGTATTTCTGTGAACTTCTCTTGGTCTGCTTATCGTTGTCTACCTCACCCCTTTCCGAAAGCTAACCATCCTACTGACCGCATACTGCTATTCCCAGGAGCAAACCATCTTACCTGAGTGGCAATCACCCTATCTCAGTGCTTACCACCCAAGGAAGAATTCAACACCCAAAAAACTTTTCTTACTTAAATGCTCAAAACACTTGAAAGGTAATGGACTGTCTCAATATTTATCAAAAGCAGTGCACTTTGTGCTATATTTATCAAAATCAATCAAATGTAGAGATTAAAAGGGATAGGCTACTTGTTCAAGAATAGAAGGGTAGGGTACGATAAGCGGACCCGGTTTTTTATATCGAAATTGGCAAGCAATATTACTTAATCATAACCATCGATATAATCAATCGCTACTGATTAATTATTTTGAACAATTAACTGAAATAATCTATATAAAAATCAGCTGTAAACACTTTCAAATAATACTCGTAATGTAATATTTCAATTTTATAAGTAACATTTGATTATTACAAATGGCAGTCAATTTTAGAAAACTACACAACATTGCTTTGAAAGATATGTTTTTCGTGACTTCAACATGTTGGACTCGTACCGAAAAATCCATTATGTGAGATTTGTGGCAAAGAAATAACTGTAACTGTGAGAGGAGCAAATATTTAGCTGTAATAGGGTAGGGTACGATAAGCGGACCCGGTTTTTTATATCGAAATTGGCAAACGATATTACTTAATCATAACCATCGATATAATCAATCGATACTGATTAATTATTTTGAACTATTAACTTAAATAATCTATATCAACAGCTGTAAACACTCTGTAAGGTAATATTTCAATTTTACATAAGTAATTCTGATTATTAAAAATGGAAGTCAATTATAGAAATTTTTACGACGTTGCTTTTTCGTGGCTTCAACATGTTGGACTCTTACAGAAAAACCTATTATGTGAAATTTGTGGGAAAGAAACAACTGTAACTTCTGTGAGAGGAGTAAATATGGTCATCTTCAGTTTTCCTAATTTTGGTTATAATAATTTGTTTGATCACTGTAAATATTAAATTCATATTTTAATCATGATTGTTATTCAGGACTATATGTACTTGTATATCGATTGATAGTCTAGGATTTGAGATGTGAATATTAGGTATCGATGACTATATTCTTCGATATAAAAAACCGGGTCCGCTTATCGTACCCTACTCAAAGAAATAACTGTAACTGTGAGAGGAGCAAATATGGCCGTCTTCCGTTTTCCTAATTTTGGATATAATTTGTTTGATCACTAAATATTAAATTCATATTTTAATTTAAAACATATGATTGTTATTGAGGACTTTAGATACTTTATATCGATTGATAGTCTAGGATTTGAGATGCGAATATTAGGTATCGATGTTAACATTTTTCGATATAAAAAACAGGGTCCGCTTATCGTACCCTACCCGAATAGAACTAGGCCCTAGGCCTATATAATAAAAATACCTACACAATCAATAAATTATATATATAGAATAATCAGTAGTGAATTGTACTTAATAGTAAATGTAATAATGACTGATGATATTCGAAATTATTAAATGATCAAACTATAGAAACTGGACAGAGGTCCTGATGTAATAGTATATTACAGCTAAATTACAGTTTAATTAAAATGTTAGTGTTGACCTCCAAATTAGTTGCAAAAATAAACTTATTATGTATATATCTTACCTTATTTCACTATATTAATGTATTCTTAACAAAAATTCAACAAGAAACAACAAAAAATAACGTTTAAGTTTGTTATTTACACTTTAGGTTAATTCCCATGTGGTTGGACGGGAAAACAATGTGGTAATGTTTGAGATTGTCAGGGTAGCCAATGCAAACGCAAAATATTGCCCACAGCAAAGTTCATATACCTGCAAACTATACTGCAAAATTAAAATCTTATTGCTGTTGAAAATAATAGAAATATAATTTCTATAAACTTACGTTTAACTCAAAAGATATATAAATGAAATAATTAGGAATTAATGCCACAATATCATGATACTACATTTGATAACAGCTCAGAACTCAATAAAGTAAGTTAAAATAACATTTTTTTCTTCTGGGTTTGCTTAAAGATCAGGTTTCGTAATACCATGATCCCTCGTGGTTCCATAATTATATAGTTTAACTGAGTTTTTTTTACCCATTTAATGTTAGTGGAGTAGGATTTACATTAATGTTTTGTATTTGTTGGTTTAAGATGGTAAAAGAGGATTGTGGTGACTAAAGATGTGAATAATAAGGACAAGGTTTCTGTTTGGAATCTTCATAGCCAGTGGTCCATCAGGCCAACTTCCTAATCCGAAAAGGTTTGGACTTCAGTTTATATATATATATATATATATATATATATATATATATATATATATATATATATATATATATATATATATAAAACTCCCAGGTCTAGTATAAGTTGTGTAACAGAGTGGAAGAGACGATAGTGTTTATATTGACATGTCTTTTTCATTTTAACAAAAAGTTGTGCAAGTTCCGTACACGTATTCAAATCATTGGTTTTGTGAACATCCTTTATTTCATAGCGTAGATGTTTAGACCTACCTGATATTAGTTGAAAACATTCTTTTCTTGCATATTCATAAATTGGGTATTAGAGTACAGTCCGGCCGCCAAAAGAAGATAGCGACGTATGAGTGGAGCAGGGAAGTATTTCAAAGAATCAGGTCCGGCCGTCTTCCCCCCCCCTTCTCACCTTCTGATTCCCATACTCCACGCAATTCCTTTAGAAATCTGGCGAAAAACATTAGTCGTAAATTTTGAAGTGAGTCCTTCATTTCTTAAGAGATTTGTTCTCTAATAATTGTGATCTCCCCATTTTATGGACTTATACGCATGACACACGCAAATACGTACCACTGACAACATTAGTTTACTAACTAAAACCAATCTATGTTAATATTTGGGTTAAGTTTTAAGCTTTAAATCATTACATTAGAGTAGAATCTAGGGTAATTTAATCTTAGAGATAGTTTTATTTGGGAAAAGGCTATATTTCTACTTTTAATGTAATTATACTTTTCAATAAAGTAAAAAAAAGAGTCTCTTGCCCGGACCTGGACCTCCAGGCACGGGCCCTGGGGCCAGAGTACCACCCAGTCCCATCCTTGTGGAGGCCAAGCATAAATATATACTTTTGACGTATTTTCCTGATCGCGACAACAAGGCAAACTCAACATCGAAAATATAATTCACTCGAACCAGCAGTAGTCATACACTTGCAACGCTTACTACATTGCGCGCATAGCAGCGGCTAACTGCTAGCAGTGCAGATATAAAAGAGACAGTAGTTAAGCTTTTACTATACATTTAAAAACTGCTATGAAACCTTACTTGTCTTTTGACAGTAGTAGGCTTCTCAGAAGCTGTTTATGTATACATATTTTCTTGATGGGAAAAAGGCAAAATCAACTATAGAATAAACCATTATAAAACCAGAGTAAATTAAAATTTCCATGAATGTACACTTAGTGATTGATTTTCATGATCGTGGCAACAAGGCAAACTCAACATTAGCGTCGAAAAACATCTTGAAGCAGAAGTGCTCATATAGGTGCATAACCTACGAAATTGAGTGCGAAGCTGGCACACACACGCTCATAGTCTAATCATCATACTTTAATGTAGCTAAGGTACATTTTATTTTGTGAAGTTAACCTACCCACATTCAATCAGGAGTTCAAAATTATTAATATTGTTGAACAAACAGGACCTAACTTTCTGTATTTAAAAAAATGTGGCCAAGTTGACCAAGGAATCACACAGTAACACAGCTTGAGAGACGTCCACATCTTCTTTTCGCAACTTGGTCATTGTCTTCCGTATTGTGCAAAAATAGCATTCCATACTGTAGCCATAAATGCGGTATCAGGTTCTATAAGATGTTTCAAAAGTGATTTGGCTTGGTTCTTGTATATATCTTTCTGCCCGTTATCATTTATAAACTTTTTCCAGAGCCAAGCAGATTGCTTGCCAATTCAAGCTCAGGCTTTTACAAGCATTCTCCCGGGCATTCCAACGAGTTTTGCTCAATGTTTTCAAAGTTAAATTATCCTTATTAAAAAATTCAACAAAACGTTCCATCTTTCATTTGAACATAAGAAAAAGTTATACAAACTTTGAAGAAATTCAAAAAATCTGCAAGATTCATCAGAACTCGTTGCTGCTTTAAAGCCGCTTAAGTTTACTGAATGAGCAGCACAGGGTACAAAATACTCAAGTGGATTTGCACCTTTTACCATTGCTTGTAAGCCAGAGTATTTACCGATCATGTTTGACCCATTGCCATAAGACTGGCCCCTACAATTTTCAATGTCTAACCCAAACTTGCCCAGCGTTTGGAAAACAGCATCTGCCAGTTTTTCTCCAGTATGGCCTGGGGTTTTTATGAAGCACAGAAACCTCTCTTCGGCAGTACAATTATTTTCATTCACATAACGTAAAATAAAACTTAGTTGATCAGAATGCGTTATATCTGGGGAGAAATCAATAATCAAAGAGTAGCATTTAGACAATTTAACCTCCTCAACAATTTTTGATGAAACGGACTCTCTCATAACTTTAATTAACTCTTCGCAGACTGTTGATGACAAACATGAGGTCAAGGCACTGCTAGGGTTACCATGTCGAGCAATGTGTTCAGATAGAAATGGGTCATATTCTGCTATAAGCTCCAGACACATCATAAAATTCCCATTATGAATTGACCCGAACACTTCGTATTCACCTCTAAAAGCTAACCCTCTGGAGAATAATTTTTTAACAACAGAGACTACTCTTTGTAGGCCATTTCTCCAGTATTTTACATCTTCTTCGTGTTGGGAAAGAATTTGATGATCAATCGTACTCTTTTCTGCTCCTCTCACTTTAAACTTTAATAAACAATCCATATGAGATTTAGGGTTTTCATGTTCAGAAGTTCTCTGCCCTGCATGGGCCCAATCATTAAACCCTACTTCACTGGAAAATGTAGATGTACCTGTACTACTAAAAAATCTGCAATGTGCGCAGAATATGGAACCTTGGGATTGTGAATAAACTAAATACTTTCGCTCTACTGCCCTTCCATTCAATAACTGCCTGGAAAACATGCTCTTTGAGCAAGTTCGTTTTGAACCATCTGGGTAAAAACCGCAGTGACGTAGAAAAACCTACCTCAGTGTTTTGTACAATGTAATTTTTAACCAAAATAATTAATTTTTTCATAATTCATTTCCCTGTTATATGAACCATTACTTGGAATAAATAGAGAATCAGTTGGGTGGGTAGTGATAGATGATGACAAGGGCCTATCATCAATAAGTACGTTTGGAGTTGGTAATATTGTATCTTTATGTGATTCGTCTTCTTTGTGCTTAGTCTTAGTCTTCTTGCTACAGTCACTGATACATTCGTTTTCACTTACAACAGCAATATCAATATGTCCACCTTCACTTTCATCACCAATAGTACTACTAAGTTTGTCTAAGACTACTTTACTTCCAGTGGAAGTAAAGAAATTGTGAAGTTTTGGTACCTTTTTAAGTAATTAATTTTCCTTCTCTTTTTTTCGTCTGCTATTTCACGGTATGCCGGTCCACTTAGTCTTTTTCTTCCATCCATTTCCCCACTGAATTCAATTAAATCGTTTATTTGGTAATTATATGGAAAAACTTCCCCAACCTTCATACTTAATTTTCAAATAATTAGTAGCACAAAATATTTAAAAATGACATCCGAAACAGAAAAATCAGACAACTATGTTTGGAGACAATAAACCAAATCTGTTCTATTGATTTATCAAAACATACAGGAGTTGTAGTATCAAACACGCAGATGTTTTCACATTAAATAAAACCGAAACACATAGGCCTACTAGCAGTGAATTATATTCAACAATAACCAAAAAATCTTCTAGTGACAGCTATACAACAGACAGTAGTGACAGCGAGTAAAGAACTGATGGGACCGAGTCTGAAGCTTACATATAACTCATCCAACTGCGACGATACAACGCGACTGGCGGGCGCGGGACAGTGTGACAGGTAACAGGCGAGGCGCAGACGCGGCGGCAACAACTCGACTCAACTCTGTGTTGGCGTGGCAATACTCGTGTGCTTTGCGTTGCGTTGTTATGAGCGGGCGGTAGAGAGTAGCACAGACGCAGTGTACGCCTACCCTTTTCTACACTATCCGAGAAAAACGCCGCCTATTTATTTTCATTTGTAATAATACCGAAATAACATCACTCTATAGATAAAGCTAAAAACTTTATTTATAAAAACCGGTATATTTTGAGAAAATTTGCCGCCCTGTGCAGATGCACATACTGCACATGCGGAAATCCGGCCCTGCTCTTACTTATTCTTACACGTAAAAAACGTGTATAAATGTAATCATTAATAGGCAAAACGTTACTTTTTACATAGCACGGTTATGATGTCAAAGTGGAGTCATTAGGAAAAGAATTGTGAAAGTATTACTGTACGTCAAATAGATTTAGGATTGGTGGTGAAAATTATGTCTCTAGAAATATTTCACGTACGAAGTATTCATTGCGTAAAATATAAATATTGTTTTTTTTTTTATATATTGCTTAAAAATATCTGCTGAAGTCACTGTTTGGTAACTGAAAACCTTACCGATAATAATAGATTGTCGGGACGAATGAAATACCCATTGTTACAATTCACTGTTTTATAATAACTCTATAACACACAATTGGAATAAATTGAATTATAATGACTTCTGTAAAACACAATTTTAATACATTGAATACTAGGATATGTTGTTATTTACCAGAAGTTTACATATTTATTTATCTTGTACTGTGAAATTGAACAAAACAAGCGTCCACGCACAGACCTGGCTGTCCCGGACATTTTGTACAGTACTTGATCTTGTCTTTTCACTTTCCTTCTGACTGCATCTATTTTGTAGCATCTTTCCACTAGGAGCAACAGGCAACGTGGATGCAAATGCATTTCTGGCATTGGTTGGACGTCTACTCTCATTCCTCGATTAGGATAGCCTACACATAATCAGGTGACAGAGCCGCAGCTACATATTTTCCAGGGGGGCAAGCCCTAAATTTTCCGTCCTTTTCCACCACTCCAATTTGTTTTGCTGCTTCTATATCAGCATGTAAATAATCTAGAAGTACTTATTAATTATAATTCTATCTCTAATAGCAGTTACCCACAGCTTCGAATGCAATTTTCAAGATGCAAGAGCGTCCTTTTTAGTGATATCAATTATGATGGAATCTTATGACAATTTTTTCACTAAAATGTAGGCATATATCTGGCAATTATTATGTTAATGCCCGTGGTTAAGAGATTTAAAAGTTAAATAAACTGTTTACTGATATTATTTCAGATTTTGCGCGTCCCGAAGTATGCGAACCTATACTTTCGGCCCTTTTAATTTACATCCTTTGAAATACGGCGCCACAGTTAAGTTTGTTTTGTCCTTACAAAGAAAATATATACATATGTTGGTTTTCAAGCCCTGCTTTGGTCAAAACGTCTACTACTGACCCTTGTAATCTAATTCCGGTCTAAGATACCTCAAATGCCATAATTGGGTTTGCCTTTTTATTAAATGGCAAAGAAAATAAACATACTTACGTAAGACTGAAAAGTTACTGCGGTTTTAAATGTATCTATTCCAGCCGTTTAAATTCACTTCTTGTCTAATTTATTTACAGTTTCATAGTTGAGTTTGCGTTGTTGCACCGATCAAGAAAATTTGTACACAATATGTAGGTTTCGGAAGATAACTTATATGAAAAGCCATTATTTCCCGTCTACAATTATGCTGGTAGTATATTTGATGTTTTACCCCGAGCAAGAAAATATGCATACGAAAGACTACTTTTGTCACTTGTGTTCTTCTTCCGGTATAAGGGATACAATATACAACTGTTTCAACTATGTTCATTTCAAATTTCTAAATAATCATTTATAATAAGCTTTGCGAGATAGAATCTTTGTTCGTTTTCAGGTTTTAGTCAGGAAAAGAATGAGTCGTTGAGGCATATTTGTATTCATTCCTCTGTTTTTCCTGAAATCATTGTAAAAAAATATATAAGACAAAGGAACCAACCAGTTTCGAGTACGTTACGTGGAAACATTCACAGCTTTGTCCATTAATGTAGCATTTTTAATAACGTTTAAATAAATAGTATTTCCTATACATTAGATAGTTTAATTGGTCACAGGTGAAATCTCTAATAAAAATTAGATAGTAACTTTGTCTTCCCTATCTGCATAATACTATTGATTTAGT
Source organism: Homalodisca vitripennis (assembly GCF_021130785.1). Classification (NCBI taxonomy): domain Eukaryota; kingdom Metazoa; phylum Arthropoda; class Insecta; order Hemiptera; family Cicadellidae; genus Homalodisca; species Homalodisca vitripennis. The sequence goes on from NC_060207.1 coordinate 144,162,609, forward strand.
ATTTTCTAAAATGTAAGTGTAAACGAAATTTCTGTCTGTTTGTTAAGCTTCAGCTAAAGGTGTTTACTGTTAGTTAATTTTTGATTGTTTTTTCGTAAATATTATAATTACTATTTCAAATTCTAAAGTATTCCAGAAATCTTTTGCAATTTTCTCTCCGTAAAAACCTTTACGACCAACGAATATTGTAAAAAAGAATTAGCCGAATTGGCCCAGTCGTTTTCGAGATTAGCGCTTAGAAACACATTTATCGATTCATTTTTATTTATAAGATTAGAAATATGAAAACAAACGAAAAGTGGTCAAACGGCCTGTTGAGTTTTTATTGTAAATTTTTTTTATTTAAATTTCTTCCGTTATCCTGATATCCTCCCGCTACGACACTGTTTGAGAACCACTCAAATATAAAACTTACAATTTACATCTTTCGATGCATTAAAGCTGGTGTTAATATCGCTAAAAACTATATACAGTAATTATAAGGTAAGAGTACGTCATCCCAAATTTCACATAACATACTTGGCTAACATGATTTTAAATCTATATAGCTCATTACGTTTATATATGTCCTATGGACTGATAGACATAAAGTCATACAGTAAATTTGTTCATCTTCCATTCAGAGAAAGGAGAAATTGTGTCAGCCTACTGAGAGATAGACTTAATGACGCTTAGTCAAATCCTATGGATGGACATGCACTATCATAGAACCCATTCTTGTCTATGTAGAAATGAAGTGTAATTCAAAATTTTTAAGTCTAGAGATAAAATCTTTGTCGAGACATCTTGTCACATGATGCATTCACAATTTTTACTAGTAGGCCTACGACAGATTTTACAGCAGTGTTGAAATAATACAAGTTTGGGTGAGCAAGTGAGGGTAATACAACGCAAGAATGCGCTGAAGTGAAACACTGTTGCCGATTTTTGACATTACAGTCATTATATTTTCGTTTTAGTCTATGAGTACAAATACTAAAATCTCAAATTATTGTACAGAGTTATTTTGCAAATGTAATTATTCTGCAAATGTATTTATTCTGAAATTTTTTCATTGCCATCATGGTTACCCGTACGACCAATGTAAAATAATTGCTAATGCTCAGCCAAATCTTATGGAGTGACAGACACTATAATCGAACTCAAAATTGCTAATATTAAAATGAATTTTCATGTAAAATTTCAAGGGCATAGGTCAGTTAGTTTTCAAGACATCGTGCGGACAGATACACAGAGAGAGAATAAAGAGTCTCTGTGTATCAGGGTTACACAGGGGGTTACACATTTTCTAGCCCCTCGAGTGAGGCTTCACTAACGCTGAGCCATCAAATAACTTTTTTAATAAAAAGTACACAATATATCAACGTACATGTCTCCAGGAGGGTTCACTTCTGGTTGGTTTATACCTACCGACTGAACCCACACTGGGTTAAATACAGTCATAAGCTAGACTAGACAAAAGGGAGTGCTAGCTCTGCCCGCTTTGGCTACGAAGTCCGGTACATAGCTGGCCTCCTCTTACATATCCCGAATATCCTGTCACTGCGTAATCAAGCGTAAACATCCTGTTAGGACTATTGTAATGAGAGGTTTCTCAGCTTCTTGTGAAGAAAAAAATTTGAATGTTAAATCAAATTTAAAATATGTTCATATTTAAGGATAAAATTTTAAGGAACACATAGAGTTGCACATTAAAGATAATTCCTGTTCAACATCTATTTATTTACAAAGTCTTAAGAATATTTTATCTTAAAAGTGGAAACACTGGAACAACAAATTTAATGCACAATACAAGAAGTGGATCAAATAGAATATTCAAACTTCCAAAAGTTACAAAAAGTATTTTTAAACATTCTTTCCAATATATAGGGCCTAAGTACTTTAATCAATTACCACATGAGGTAAAAAGTTGTATAAACTTAAAAATATTTTCCGGAAAATTAAAAGAGTGGTTATTTTTAAAACAAGATGTAGACTTTATGAATGTTTGCTTGGTATAAATTCTGTACATATGTCGAAACTAATTTAAATTTTTTTTTCTCGTCTGTTGTTTTATTTTTCTTCTAAAAATTGTAAATATAAGTACGTATACTATGTGAGAAATGTTAAGTTGAACTGCAGTACCACCTATTATAGGAATATAATCTGTACATATATTAGTTATTTTATAAGTAAACCAAGCGCCACAGAGAGTGTCTTTGGATGTATCGAGACTGGACTCATTTATCATTTTTGTACTGTGTATTTATATAATTAGTTTAAGGATGTTGTAAATTTGTTTATATTTAATAATTCTCACTGGCCACACATACTTGTAACTGTGGTCAGTTATTTCCAAGGACATATTATGTTATATTCATGTAAATTAACGAATGGAAAATAAAATTATTATTATTATTATTATTAGTTAAATCCAAATTATTTTTTTATTTTATCCTTTAACTATAAATAAGTATAAAATATTTAAAGTGTCTTCAAACATCAACGTTTTGATATTTTACAATTACATTTACTAGCAACAATTTGCATGAACTTAAAGTATAACTTTTGAAACTTATCTTGACAGGATAGAGAATCAGTGAACTTTAAAAGGGATTTTTGTTGTCTAATTTTTATTGCCCAGGGCGGTGTTGCTGTGGTAGTCTGGTGGTTTCTACCTTCAAAATGAACAGGCACTGGCCGCGGTAAATTAACAAAACCTTGAAGTCTTTGTTAAAAATTCAACGTTTGAAATAGCGCTTTACAAAATTACAAACCCAGGGTAATAACTTTAAGAGCTCCATTTAACGTGATCAAAGTAGAATCTTTTGAAGCGCTCGGTCAAGTGTAAAAGTTAAGATGTACATTTGTACTTATCTTGTATGAATTTGGTCTTAATTTGGGGATCTCAAGTTTCCGAGTTATGCAATTTTGGTTATAATTTGGTTGGTAACTACCAAACACCATTTCTAACATAACTGGAATTTATTATTCGTAAATAATTTGTTTTATATGTATAAATTCAGAAATAAACAATTAAATTTAAATTAATTTCCGAAATAGTAGTTCTGCTAGTTATTTTTTGATTAACATTCAAACACGGGTATCTGTATTTTTGACCCGACAGTAAAGCAAATGCGTAAACAGTAGTTGCAATGCAACAACTCGACCTTCTATAATATTGCCGCCCCTACAATTTTGCCGCCTGGGGCAAACGACCCCCCTGCCCCCCCCCCCACAAACTTGCTGCGCCTGTCAGGTGATAGTAGGCATTACACCATACATAGGCGAAAGTCATAAAGAAAGAGTCGCTGTATTCCAGAAAAGCTTTTGAACAATATGTAAGAATTCACCATCTCAATTATGTGTTTTCCAAGTTTTTGTACCACGTGTAGACTTGCGTGTGACTAGGTATAATATGCCAACGTCTAATCTTGACGATCTACCCCTTTCATGTACTTGTACTCAACGATAGCAGTGGGCTTCATTGTTGTTTCACCTCGTTTATTCTTACTCGTCCATGTCAAAAACACGCTCTGTTGAAATAAAACGTACATCTCTTTTGTCATGTCATTTCAAAATAGCAACTCCATCAGCGTAGTAGGAAGTTACCTCTCCACATACAAGCTTGGTTTCTACAACATCGGAAGGTATATTTTTGCGTTTAGCTCTGAGGGTATATCTGCTTATAGTGTATGTCTTCTGGTCAAATAGCTCTTTGGACAGGTCAAAGCTATTATAATAGTTGTCCATGTATAACGCGTGACCTAAGTCAAGCTTGTCTCGCATAAGATACAAGACTACATATATGAATGACCAACACCGCTAAGGTCAAAATCATTGACTCCGGCATACAAAGCAACATGGTCAAAATCATTGACTCCGGCATACAAAGCAACATTTATGCCAAGTCCATTTGGTTCCGTCAGTACGTATAGCTTGATACCATACTCGTGTCTTTTGTTCTAGATCTACTGGCGTAAAATTCTTTCCCGCCAAACACCATAGACTCATCAATGCACATTTCCCGTCCTGGTTCATAAATAGTTTTCATAGTTTTGTTGGTGTTCTACGATTAGCCGAATTTTGTAAAGTTGGTCATCTGGTACTGACACTTCACCTAACGGATTTCGAGCAAAATGCAAACTACAAAGTAAAATAAGCAAAAACCGGTTTCGGCTTGTATACTGATTGAAACACGGAATATTGTAAAGTCTATTAGTCTCTCAATAGTCCCTCATTCTAGGGCACTGAATAGCAGTCATATGTAACAATAGGGCAAAAAAATGTTTAATTCCTCCTGGGTTACTTCACTCCAGAGGTTCACTGAAGAATGAGGTCCTTAATTGTCAGTTGTCTTTAATTACGTACTGAGCTTGAGCATTTATTTCAGTTCTAAGCAAATCAAAACACTCGTCATCTACAAACAGTTAAAAAACCTAAAAGTTATGCATTGTGTGGTATTTGTATTTTTAGTGCTGGCTTAGAAATAAAATCAAAGGTTGAGGAACTAACATTTGTCCATTAAAACATCAGGGGCAACCACGCGCCTAGAAGACCTACGTGGAATATTTTGTGATCTTAGCAAATCCTTTGACTGTGAAGCATCAGACTGTTCTATATTATTGAGTGGTGAAGTGGGAGGGGGGGGGGTTACACTATAACCCAGAATTAGAGGCAACAGTATATACTCAAGGCGTAGCGGACCTAGTTTGAAGCGATAGTGACCTTGAAGACTCAGACCCGGCGGCATCGCGGCGTCCGCCATCGGTGTAGAAGTACGAAACTGCTCTTCGGTAAAAAGTCTATGTCGAGGTGACACAATGTTTTCATCTTCAGTTCTGCGAGCTTAGGATACGATTCAACAAACAATAACAAACATTTTATTGATATTTAACAATAATAAGTTGTGTTTTCAAGGTCAATTGAATAAAAATGTTTTCTTTCTAAGAATGAACTGACGTGTTTACTTCTTACAAAATATCATATACGAATAAAATAAAATTAAAATAAGTACAGCCTGGGAAATATCCAAATAATTGAAGATAAAAATGTTTAACATTTTTTTAATGCCAATTTTATCTTTTGAATTTAGTTATTCACATGTTATGAATTATGTTCCATAAATTCATCCACTGTGTATAATGCCCTAACAACACAGATTTTGTCATGTTTCTTTTGAATGATTTGACATTGGTTTCTACATTAATATATTATGTGAGTTTATTTTAAAATCTGATTCCTGCTTGAGACGAAGTTATCCAAATAAATTTAGTTTGTTTTGCTAAGGTGTGGGGATTTGATTAAATCGTTTGTTATGATTGTGGCAATTACTTTCCTGAAGTTATTTATACTTACATTTTGAATGCAGTATTGTTTCTAAAACATATAAACAAGGCAAGGTCAGAAGTTAGAATTTTTTTAAATCAGATTTACATGACTCTATCAATTGCAGTTTTTCATTGATTCATATGGACTTTTTAGTAAGACAAACAGTGCCTGTAACTCATTTAAATTACAACGTTCCCAAATAGCAATACCGTATGATATACAGGGTGATAAGAGTGCGCATTTTTTCAGGATTGATAGAGAACGTGGATACAATCATTTTTGTGAATACATAACACCCGAATACACTTGGAGTCGCAAATGTTTCATTTCCGTGAAAATTGAGGATTTGTGAAACACCTCCTTGTAGGGTTCCCTTTGAGATTCGGCCAGAAAAGTGCAACGCTACTGAATCTAAATGTGTTTTTCTTTTTAATTACAAATAAAATAACAACTTCATGCAAACAACAATGTAAAAAAGTGTTATTAGACAGCAGAAGTGAGAGAAACCCCCAGTAATATAGTCGATGTTCCGAAGAGATGCTTATGATGTCACCTCAGAGAATGACTTAGTACACGTAGTGTACATAGGTAGGTACATATGTTTCAATACTTGTAAACAATGTGAAAAACGCGTTGTGAAAAACAAAGAGCTAGTTTATAGTAACAACGTATACAGTTCTTATTTACAGGTCACTGACAGGAGAAGTTTGAAGTACCCATAAGTATTTGTAGTTGTAAATATTTTAACTGATTGTCTTAAATTCTTGAAATTTGTTGTAAACGACAGATATGAAAAATATTTATAAAGTTAAAACAAAAGGGAAAAGTTTTTAGCAATTTAATGTTAGATCGCCTTAGTGACTCATACAATTTTCTATGTAAAACTTGTTCTGTTAGTTCTTTGGTGTATGTAAGAAAGTGAATAATTCTTAACTAATATTCTATTAAACAAATTTAGCAAAGAAAAAGGGTAAAGAATTGCAGAAAAGAAGCGTGGTATCATTAAAAAATTGACAAGCCAGGCCAAATTAATTAAATGTTTGTATAATATGACGAAGGAGTATATTTGCTAAAGGGATACCTTGAGATAGGATAATTACCTTTACCGGTTATGCTGAATCATTGAAATGTCACATCTGTCCCCGGGCACGATAAGAGCAGAACACCTGGGATTCTAGTGTGGCCTTGTGGCCTAGGAGTATATTTGCTAAAGGGATACCTTGAGATAGGATAATTACCTTTACCGGTTATGCTGAATCATTGAAATGTCACATCTGTCCCCGAGCACGATAAGAGCAGAACACCTGGGATTCTAGTGTGGCCTTGTGGCCTAGGAGTATATTTGCTAAAGGGGTCCCTTGAGATAGGATAATTACCTTTACCGGTTATGCTGAATCATTGAAGTGTCACATCTGTCCCCGAGCACGATAAGAGCAGAACACCTGGGATTCTAGTGTGGCCTTGTGGCCTAGGAGTATATTTGCTAAAGGGGTCCCTTGAGATAGGATAATTACCTTTACCGGTTATGCAGAAACATTGAAGTGTCACATCTATCCCCGTGCACGATAAGAGCAGAACACCTGGGATTCTAGTGTGGCCTTGTCTTAGCTGGCCACATTCGTAGAACGATTCATAATCAAGCTTGTAGTTACAACTTGTGACGTCACATGTGATTGGGTAAGCACTGTGCTTATTGCTACCGGACCACTCGCAGTGGGTATGCTACCGGATTGCATGTATTTCGACTTATCAAAAAGACCTACCCGGGCCGAGCTGGTCCGGTCGCAATGGGCGCCGCGGCACCATTCTGCTATAGGCACAACTATATGTCTTTCCACCATGGAGTAGGCCTATTGTAGATTGAAAATGTAAAGTATGTTGTTATTGGCCCAGTTAAACCAATGTTGTTATAAATTATTCTACAAATCTTAAGGCTTAGCCTAATAATTGTAATAGTAAATAGTTAGTAGCACAGCATTAACATCTGTAAACACAATAAGTACAGTAATATTAACCCTATATATATATATATATATATATATATATATATATATATATATATATATATACACCCTAAGTTCCTCTTTGAGGAAGTACGTGTGACACTTATTCAGAATTATTTATTATGTTTTGCACATTATGATGGCCCAAAAAGAGTCAACTTCATCCGATCAAAAAATAATCTTCAGACTGCGCAAACGGTATGCAAACCATTTATTTGTAAAAAGGGACATTTTGCGTATTTTTTAAAATGTATTTAAGAGTGGATAGCGTAAAATATTAGACCCGGAATATTATATTGTTATACTGCTCATTATTCTCGAGTATTCATTTTGTGTGTGAAAAGTTTAATTTTTTCACTAACTAGTAAATTTGTTGAAGACAAATGAACGCGTTAGTTGTCAAGGTTACACTAAAAGATTACTAAACCACCACATAAAATATTAGCTGTTATAAAAAAATTTTTGAGTGGTACAAATGTCATAACCTTTTGACAATTTCATTAAATTTCGAAAAAAAACACGGTCTTTTTTCATTCATTACTATTTTTCTTTTCTGTAAGTACTTATCAACCTTTAACATTGTGCAGCACTATACCTTTCAACCTTTGTCTGAGCATAAACTCTTTTCTATATCAAATAACGAGTAGGTTATTCCTCCTTTGACAGATTTTTGATAGTTCAAATATTTTCCTATGTGCGTTTAAGTTTAAAAACCCCGTAGTTTTAAGTATATGCATATCTCACACACATATAAAAAAGAAAGTTTATTTTGGACTTCTATCTCCATTGTGAGGCGTATGGAAGAAGAAATACTATTAATTCGATGCAAAAGTTTATTCAATTTAGTGTCTCCATGAGCAAAAGCGACAAAGGTATCATTCACACATTCCCATCAAATCTTCGGTTTGAAGAGAACCAAAACCATGGCTTATTGCTTAAATTATTCCTCTATAAATATATTTCCGAAATCATTCGTTACGTTCTGTAGAGTTCTTTGTATTGGGTTATTATATTTATATTACAACTAGTAAAATACTCTTAATAGGATTAAATGATACCTAGACTTCAAATAAATTGAAGTCAAATGTCATATGTAACTTTTTTATTGAGGGGTGAGTATAAATTATTAAATTAATAAAACATTTTAAACACGCTTTCCAAATAGACTAAAAGTTCAAGACTGTTTTGTCACCTTAGGTTTAAATTTTAAAAGAGTCTTACAATAATAGCCTAAAGTAGTATCTAGAGGACAAGTAACCAGTGATTTGTATCAGTGATTACCCTGCGATATGAAATAAGTTTTCTTTATGACATGTGATGGATCAGTCACTGTTGTTATCAACTTCCGCTGCCGGTTATAGTGTTAATGTTGATAATCTAGTTGCTACTTGCGCGGGATAAGTTTCGACTTACTCTCAGTAATTCCGGTCTATTTTTATTTAAAATTAGGTAAATTTTGAGACTAGATGGTGAAAATATGACGATGGTTGGTTTTAATTATGTCGTGTTTAGAGATATGATCCGAAAAACATTATTGATAGACTATTTGTTTGAGTCAATGCACGATATTGATAATTTCTATACTCTCCCTTGTCCCACCAAAACTAAGGAGCATTTCCTCCATCAATTTTACCTACAATTGTGTTGTATGCAAATTGGCTCTCGGGTCTTAGGCTGTAACGTAGACAAGAAGCTGGAGAGTCGTCTTAAATTGGTAAAATTAGTAGAAGAAAAGGTAAGTAGGAAAAGGGAAAAACATCTCTAACAGACATTCCGCATGATATTTTCTCATAGAAAAATTCTTACTATAAGTCTTAGAGAAAACATTACTGTTATCTCGATTCATGTTATTGTGTAACAAATTAGCTTTATCAGTGTTACTGTTACGGTGTTTATTTTCTTCAAATAAAACACACGAAATGTGATTTCCACGAAACTGAAATAAATAGTAATAATAATAAAAACACTGAAACAAACAGTTTGTCAGTTAACGGCAATGAAATAGTATCCATGGTATTATAGTTGGTTTATTTTAAGCTGTTACGAACATGATTTTTAATACTTGCCCAGAAAGTATGAAACCATCATACCAAGCTTAAATTCGTTAGTTATATTAAGCTTTTAATTGATTTCAACGCTACCATTGTTGTCAGTACAGACACAAACTATTTCAATTATTTCAGAGCGTATGAAGAATATTTGTGCCAAGTTTCATGGTCCAAAGCTTTACAAGTCAGTCAATAAGTCAAGGGCATTGTGTGTGTGTGTGTGAGACATCGTATATATATATATAAATATATATATATATATATATACAAATATATATATATATACAAATATATATATATATAAATATATACACACAAAATGCCCTTGACTATATATATATATAGTTCGTTATCTAAAAAATAATTAAGTGTATTTAAAATACAACATTTTGTTCAACTCAGAACAACACAAATACTTCAATAGTTGGAAATAATTTTTAAATTTGACATGTGCATTATAAATTGCAAAAATGTGTTGATAAAAAATAATCTTTAAATCAGAGAACAATACAGCTACCACATCATTTCCTCAGCGCAGTGAATGACAGTGCTGCTATCAGAGCTTATCTCTTTATACAATGGGCTGTCTGATAGTAAGTGGACCAGGACCAGTAGCGTAGCCAGAAATTTCGTTCGGGGGGGGGTCCGAAACCGGGGGATCCTGGGGACGTTTTGTGTGTTATTTGCCAATGAGTTCACTGGTAAAATGTAAATACCAAAAATATGGGCTTTAGTAACTACGCCTTATGGAAAGTGGAAAGATGTAATAGGCAAATTCAATTCTCACAGCAACTCTAGTACCACAAATTTTCTTGTATAGCTACAGAAACTTTACGAAGTTCGATTCTGGTCGAGTAGAAGGCACCAAAGTGATTCACTGGATGAGAAAGAAAAAGAACAAAACAGAGCTCTTCACTCAAACGTATAATTGGCACAACTATATTCTGTGGAGAAAATTAAATATACCCCTTCGGGGACATTGGGCCACTGACGGCCGAAAACCCTTTAGAAAAGGAGGGCAATTTTTGAGCGTTGCTCGGGTACAGATCAAACTAACGGTCGGAAAATGCACCGGAAAAACTACTGATTAGAAGTTCGGCTACTTTGGATTTCACTGATTGAGGTATTTATGAGTGAGTTATAATGACGATTTTTTGTATCATTAAACTGTAGACGAGTATATAATTATCGGGAAAAAAATTTAAAAAAATCACTTTCGGTTGGAAATAAAATACACCTGAAAAACTCTAATGATTAGAACTTCAACTACTTCGGACTTCAGTTATTGAGGTAAACGTGGTATTTTTGATTGAGTTAGGACGACGATTTTTGTTATCACTAAACAGTACTAGACTACCTATATACCTGTAATTATGGAGAAAAAAATCACTTCCGGTCGGTAAATACCGAAGAAAAGATCTCTACAGATTCAAGTTTTGACGATTTTGGATTTCACTGGTTGAATGGTTGAGGTAAAAGTGGTACTTATAATTTTGTTAGGACATTGATTTTAGGTGTTAATTCAACGTCGACTAATAAATATATAATTATCAAGAAAAAAACAAAAATAATCACCTCCGATCGGAATATGCTAGAGAAAATGAAATAATACCTCAGTCAGTGAAATCCAAAGTAGTCGGAACTTCTTATCAGTAGAGCTTTTCCTCGGTATTTTCTGACCGGAAGTGATTTTATTGTTTTGTTTCTCGATAATTATGTATGTATTAGTCGGCGTTGAATTAATACCTAAAATCAACGTCCTAACATAATTATAAGTACCACTTTTACCTCAACCACTCAACCAGTGAAATCCAAAATCGTCAAAACTTGAATCTGTAGAGAGCTTTTCTTCGGTATTTACCGAACGGAAGTGATTTTTTTTCTCGATAATTATTTAGTAGTCCAGTCATTTAAGGTTTTATCTGCGGAAAAATTCCTATTGAGCTGAATTTTGGTATACACCTTCATTACGGCGTTTTAATGAAAATGTGAAAAATCGACATGGATATCGTGCCGGCTAAAAAAGTTCTAAGGGTAAAAGTTTCACGGAAATCTGTTTTTTGCAAATATCTCGTGACCTATGACTTGGAGATCAATATAGGTTATTATCAAAATTATTCCTCATACGATTACCTACAAAAAATATTTCTTGTATTTTTCTGTAAAGTCAACCGTTTTCGGGGTAGAGCGCTGAGAAAGCGACTACATTATGATGATGCACTCGTATCCGCACCATCTTTGAGGAAGAATGCAAGGCGCGTTTTTTACATGGTTTCCTCCATAGGCAAAACCCATGATCTGTAATAAAAGCTTTTTTATTTTATTCTTAATAATTATTTATTTTTACATTGAAAAATAGGGGAAAATTTTGTTTTTATATAATTTTCTTTTATATTCATTCGTCGACGATATCCTCAATTTGAACTTCATCAAAAGTTGCTGACAAAAATTTGAGTAGACTTATTGCTGTATTTAAATTAACATCATCATTTTCTTTTGACTCTGCGTTTAAGCATGACTAACCACGACAATGTTTACAAGCTTTAGAACATCTCAATCCACTTTTTTACATCCAAATTTGCCGCCACAACCTTTTGTACAATTAACAGATTGTGTTTAGTAGATAATCGGGTGCTGGTGGCAATACATTTGTTATTGGCTGTAATATATTATTTTTCAACTCCCAACCTCACAGTTCTGGATCAATTTCTTTTCCTAGCCAAGTTTAAATTTGATAATAGACTCGATAAATATGCTGTTGAGCTGCTAAAGAAGTAGGTGGTAATAATTGAAATTTCACATCTGTGCTTTATCTTGTTAGTTTAGCAAAGCTGCAGTATCTGTGATTGTCAATTGAATTTTCTGATTTTGGAGCACCATAAATTGCTAGTAGAAAGTGTACTCCAGCAGTGACAACGGGATCTCGAGCGCAATTTTCTTGTCGGAATATTCCTGCAGAATTGTGTAAATCGGGTCTTTTTTCAAACATCTTCATGACTTTAATTTTTCCTTTCCCAAAAATTGTTGAAGTTGTGTCACATCCGGTCATGGCATGTAGAAAAAGAATATTTTTCTTGCAGTGTGGATACTTGTTGATGGTCTCAGTCGAGTATATTTTTGTTTCAACATTGTTTTCCTTGGTTTCTTAAAAAATGGATGTCAAATATTTGCTTTTCGTGGTAATTACAATATTACTTCCATATCGAGCAATCAATTTGTTTATACGCGTAATTGTCTTGTCAACTGGAACGTAACCTTGAATTATATCTTTCAACTCAGCCAATTTGAATTGACAATCGTCATGGTATTCAATGTAATGGAAAACATTGTCCATAGCAATTCTGATATTCTCATCCGATGGACGGCCTACATCACTCTTTCTACTAATTAACAAAAAATTGAGAAACACTTATCATGGTACTTAGCTTCGACAGAGACAAGGTCATGCTCAAAATTTACTCGCTCTTTTACATTTCTTCCATATTTATCACCACGCACCCCTGCAGCTTTTAATAGCCACTGTGGCTTTAAATGTAACAGTGCTCACTTCTCTTATAGCGCGTCTGTATTTTTTTCTCTTTTTCTTTCAATTTCTTCACTTGCTTCTTCTCCACAAAACAAACATTATTTTTTGAAATCAAAAGAATTGATTTTTGCCGGAGATGTTGATGACGTCATTTGAAGACGTCAAATTGTTCGTATAAATTTTACGATAATTACTGTGAACATTTACAAATGTTACAGTATTCAAATATTCAATGTTACCATCACTTCTAGTGACACTATCATTTTTTAATGTTTGTAGACCACGTCTAACTTCTACTAAGTCACCACTAGATAACGATTCATTACATATGAAACATTTATCACTCATTATGAAAACTGTTCAAGAGCACAAAACTACGAAAATAACGTCTAAAACACTCAAGAAATATTTGTCCACTGAGCTAAACTCAGTCCGAGAGGCAGTAGGGTCTCAAAACAATAAAGAACGTAACATCTGCCAGTGGAGGTCATTTATATTATATATAGTAGATTTTACTAAGTTCCAAACCCTCTATAATATAAGTAAATTCGTCACAAAACTCCCGACGAGTGTAAGTTAGAAGTGTAAAGAAAACTTAAATACATTGATAAAAAGCAATAGAGTTGACGCCTTATATGTATACGGTATAAAATACCCTATGTGAGTGCATTCTACTCGATTTCTCAGCACTCTAGTCCGAAAACGGTTGACTTTACAGAAAAATGTAAGAGACATTTTTTGTAGATAATCGTATGAGAAATAATTTTTAAATAATTTTTATTGACCTCCGAGCCATAGATCGCGAGATATTCGCGAAAAACTTATCTTCGTAACCTTTTGACCCTTATTACTTTTTTAGTCGGCACGATATCAATGTCGATTTTTCACATCTTCATTAAAACGCTATAATGAAGGTGTGTACCAAAATTCAGCTCAATAGGAATTTTTCCGCAGATTGAGGTTTAAAAAACCTAAAATGACTGGACTATAGGTACAGTGTACAGTTTAATGATAACAAAAATCGTCGTCCTAACTCAATCGAAATTACCACGTTTACCGCAATCACTGAAGTCCAAATTAGTTGAAGTTCTAATCAGTAGAGTTTTTCAAGTGTATTTTTAGACCGAAAGTGATTTTTTATATTTTTTCGATAATTATATACACGTCTACAGTTTAATGACACTAAAATCAACGTCGTAACTTTATTCTAAGCAGTTATTTTACGTCCCAAAGACGAATTTGAACGAAGTGATCGCTAATTTAAACTGTTCGCCGTGTTACGGTTCAGGTTACTTTGCAACGTCACGTGACCGCGCCCTATAGAAATACTGTGATTACACTACACTATCCGAAAGGCTGAGTACAAAAGTATTGTTTGATACTTTATGATTTAAACGAAAGGACAATTATATTTTTTAACAACGGTCACTTTAATCAATTAAATCAATCAATTTAATGTTCGTAGACAAGAGTAATGATAACTCTCCTTTTTTCTCCTGCTCCATGCTTTATTTTTTAATATGTCTTGAAATTTCGGGGGGGGGGTCCGGACCCCCTGGACCTCCCCTTCGCTACGCCACTGACCAGGACTGACTGTGTGGCATGATTTGTCTTGATCTTTGAATGAATTTCCGATTTTTTGGATTGCAGTTTTTACACAAGAAACATTAATTCCAGCTATGATCACTGATGTATATATATACATTGATATACCAGCCATATTTTCATGTTTATCTATAGAGTCAACTATAGACTCAATAAGCTGAGTCGCTGCTATGATTGTAGAGAGAGAACCCGTGACGGAATCCATGCTGACCACTAAAAATAATTTCATTTTGTTCCAAATTAGAAATAAATCTGTTGTATATAGCTCGTTCAATAATCTTTGACAAAATTGGGAGTAATGAGATTGGCCTAAAGTTTGAGACATGTTGTGAATCTCCTTTACTAAGAATTGAAAAAATCATATTTTTGACTTTAGAATCAGTGCAACCAGTTGACCTCCTTTTTTAGTAAATAATAAATTAGGATAAAGCAACCAAAACGTTCGCACTTATCTACATGCACAGGCTGGATTAGTTCTCTGTACTATAAGTTATGTTTTTTTAGCTTCAACATTGCGAGTATTTTGAAATAACATTTCCACAGCTGACCTTCTGGGGTTCTATATTCCCACAAGACTTAATATTTTTCCTGTAGAGATATTATCTTCAACGTTGTTATTATTATACTGAAAGACATGCACTGAATTATTTGACGTTTTCAAATAATTTGTCGCGTAGGTTTTCTTTACGTCGAAGCATCTGATTTGGAGTCGAACTCTTTGTCACAATTTAATGTACTGTACTTGTATATCATAAGTACATAAACTACGATTTATCGTCTGATGTACTGTTGTAAAAGAAAACCTAAGTTTACAACACATTTATAGTACCATTAATTCGAAACTTAATTCATTGTGGGATATTTAGTATTTATTATTAAGTTTCTAACAATATTTTGTTTATTGAATTTGTTTTAAGATGCTCATGAAAATTGGCGAATAGGTTATTAGTGTTATATTTTAAGATAACAATGAATACTACTGCTAAAGTATTATACCACGTTGTAAAATCTCTCTAAAACATCGTGATTTGACTTAACAAAATATATATATATATATATATCTTCTCATATCTGCGATTGGTAAGAGTATACCATGTAATTCTGACCAATAAATAAAAGAATACAGGAATTAAAGACCCAGAGTTACTATGGTTAAATCCTACTTAACGAACAGGAAACAGTATGTGGAAGTTCCCCCTTTGTCAAATCAGATTGGCTCTTAACCAAAAAATCTAAATTAAAACCTGGTTGCCCTGAGGTTTCTTAAAGACGCATCTTTGGTCCTATGGTGTTTGTGTGCTCTATAAATGCAGTTCTAAATGTTATGGATCAGGTGCCAAAAGAAAATATATGGTTGTATGGAGATAACAGCTTAAAATATCTGGACAATCATTGAAGGAAATTGAAGTAAAGGCAAGTGTAGATCTCTCTAACATTCAACAATTCACATCTATGAATAACTTACAGCCAAATCTCGAAAAAACAAATTTTATTTTTTTAAATGCTAATACTTTGTGTGATCAATGGACTTGGTTGATTGATATACCTTTGATATATCGTATGTAAGGTTATCCCCTTACAAATGTTTTAAATAAATTACTAAAACTTAAACAAATACATTGCTCGTCGAAAATAATTTATTTTTATGTAACAAGATAATTTAGATACCTAACCTATTAAGTTACCACTACTTTTAATAAAACCCAGGCTCCCTGCATCTCTCGTAGCTATACGATTACGGTTTTATTCTCAATCGGTACTTATGCAGTGAACGAAAGGAACGGCTGAACAATTTTGGGGACCTATAGTGTCTAACACATGTAATCTATACTTTTAGTTAGTTACATTATGATGTTAAGCTATTTTTATGTAAGTTATAAAGGTTTCAAAATGAACTTAATTCTAATATTCTGTTTTAAAGATTCTTAAAAATAATATATCTGATTTGAAAAAAACAATCTAATTTATTCAGTTGGCGGGAAAAAGTGAACGAAACGTTCGGGGTGAAAAGGTCTTTGAAACACTCTGATCACTTGTTCACCTGACTAACCCGTTCGAATTGAACGGGTCAAGACCTAACGACACATCTTTACTGACCACTACCACCACGCGGCTAACCTCACTACCAAACACAAGCTCTCTGGATACGCCTATGGCTACATTAATTAATAGTTCAATTAATATTTTACGCTTAGACTGTGATACTTGCGACACCTACACACAAAAATAAAATATAGTTATAGAACAGCTGCATTGTAAACAAAAATGTGAGAGCCACACAGGTGATAAACTGAGACAAGAAGATGGCTCGCTACAACCCCCTGACGGATGGGGAGCCCTCCTGCGTGGTGCTGCTTAGATATTTGCTTCTGCGCAGGTTTCTATGCAAGCGGTTTATCTATAGTCGACTAATCGACACTCTGCGTACTTAAATCAGTTAATGCGGCTGTTTATGTCGTTGGGGCAACGCCCGGTGGTGTAATCGGCCCTATTTTAAACATTGTATGATTTATTTCTTTTAGGTACGTTGGCCCAACGACCCACTTAAATTACTGTGGCTTAATGTTATTTCATGGTTCAATTACACCACTGATCGTTGGCCTAAAAAATCTATAGGTCGCTACCATTAAATTAAATATATAAGGCTTGTTGGGTCTACGACTATAGTGTGTACAATTTACAGAAATAAAACAATTAGAGTCGTTGGGCTAACGATCCAGTAGAATAATCGAATCTATGTATCGTTATAAGATGTAGGTCAACGACCCTCTGTGCAAATTATATTTCTTCTAATAGGGTCGTTGGGTCACGATCATTGGAGCAATCGAACCGTCCCCAATAAAAAAACCACGTATATCATTGATACAAATTAAAAACTGAGAACCCAAGTGTCATTGAATAATTTGAGGTATTTAAAGCATATTTGTATGATTTGGCGAGTTGGCTGACAGCTAAGAAAACAATCCATTTACAGGTTTATTGTTCTTTTAATTAATTAATTATTAAAATTAAAAATTTGTTTAAGGTGAGCAAAAGTTTAAACAGTTTTTAGAATCCGATACTCAAGTGGAGTATTAAATATCAAGACCTAATGATAGATTCCCGAACAAGGTCTATCTTCATTCCTGAATTGTGTTTTAATAGCCATGAATAACATTGTCAATAATAGCAAAGGGTTGACAGCGCAAAATTGGCGTTGATTGTAAAGGAAAGACAAAGCTAAAATCTAGCTACGCCGTGCCGCTGTTTCCATGCTGCTGCATCTTATGTCGAATCATGCTAAAAGAAGAACGATAAAGAAACATGACTGCAAAATTGGACACTGACAACAAATCTGCTATGATGGATGTTACTTAATAATATGTTTCTTATCATAATAATAATACAGTAACTTGTACTTATTTTATAACAATAAATAGTCTCGTTATTTAATTATTCAAACAAGTTTTATTTTTATGCTATGAGAGGACACAGTTTTACTGAAGTAGTATATTTAGTTTATTTATATTGTCGGTATTTATAAGAAGAAATCAGTATACGTTAGACTATATTATGTATTTTTGGAGGTCGCTTAACATGTGCGTGCATATGAACCAAATGTTAAATTTCATCGGTCAAATGTATGCGTATGCTGATTTTGTAGTGTTGAAGTATATTAGAATTAGGGGTTATTGGATTTGTGTCTGAAGTTATTACTACTATTCTCTTATATGATTATCTGCGTGAAAATAATTTTTTATCACTATGTCCTACTTTTTGACACCTAAACATCTAAATGTGGGATTTTGGATTTTGTTACTCCGTAAGTAATCGCAAATAGGTTTAGATTTATAAAGAACTAGCAGTTTCCCGTGTCTTCGCAAGCAATTCATTATGATGTGCACACGTACTGTATGTATGAACACTGCTGATACGAGTGTTGTATTTCCGACGTCAATGATGAGTTTGCCTTGATGCCATAAACAATAAAATCTGTCAAAAAGTCTATATTTATGGCCATTGCAATTTAATCCAGTTTTAGTATTACAACAGTCTTTAAATTTATAGTAACATTTAGATAGTAATTTGTCTTCTATGATATCTAATACTTAATACAAGAAACATCTAAACATGTACAGAAAATTAAAAGTTTTAGTAAAAATATACTTTTATAATTTGACTGAAACTTTTAATTTTATTACCTGTTTTTTTTACTTTATACTCAACTGCGATTGCAGGAAAGTCTGAAATGTCCTTACTATCAAGATTACTCTACTCTTTCATATTATAAATATAAACAAATAACTGGAAATAGTGGTAAAACTAATTAAAGATACGGTTGTGATGTCCTAATACAATGTTTACACAGAACAGTTCCTTACTTTAACAAGTTCTTACAGTTAATATTTCACAATTTTAGAGATGAAGATGAGATTTTTCACTAATTTACAAACCAATGGGCAAAGCCCGGAGAGATTCTCGAAACAAGAGTAGTCCTATATTCATACCAGGAGTTGTAAGAGTGTCCTTGTAAAACTTTCAGTAAAAAATATCTTTAATTAGAGAGGAAGAGAAGCAATAATTATTAACTCACAAATTTATTCCTCCTGCCACTAAATGCAGTTTTGCATTGCCATAGAGTTGTTTGATAAAATGATATAAATAACCATTTAAATCCCTCTAAGGGACTTGGACCGGACTGGAGATGGCTGCTTACCAAGTAATAGTACATAGTCGCACAAATTAAATACTTAGACGGATAATGATATGTATGAACAGGATTCATGTTTTCTTTTTTTTTAGTAATGTGTAATATTAGCAGCTGTTAGTTCTCTAAGAGTCCGCCAGATAATATACAGAAGCAGGCTCTAGGCTCTCAAATATCACTGTAGTAGTTTTTCTTTACTTTCCAGATAGGGTTAACTGATGTGTTATTTATACTCTACCTGCAGTTTCATGAAAGGTTATATGATCAATTATCAATTAGAATAAATAAGTAGTAAAACAATTTTATTCATAATTAAAATCTTACAAAAATATGTGAGTATGATATTATACTAGTGCAGTAAACATAAATTATTTTCAGTCCAAACAGAGGTTTTTACTCTAGAAGAATCTCTTTTTTCTATGGTCTGTTTAGTCAATTGGGAAATGCATACTCATAGTTTAGTTAATGCATTGCAAGTTTATTATGTTTTGAAAATTACTTGATGGGTGCATTCGCAAGAGCAGCGCACACAATATAGTGATAAATCTAATTTTCGATTGATTTGTAAATATTGGAAACAGTTCCTGTACTAAAATACCTGCTGTGCCGTCTATAAGCGAGTGAAAACTGTAAAATCCTATTTAAAATACTCAGAGTTGTAATGTTCTTTTAAAAGCTTGTTATTTTACGTTGTAAAGTTATTTTAAGGTAGTCATGGCCCAGCTGAGATATTGAACAATAACATGCGCTCATAAATTTAATTTAATTATAAAAAACAACATGTGTGAGACGACTCAGTTTTGTCTGGACTTCCCCATGTGTCCAGGATAGCAGTGCAATGGTGCCTAATTGACTGAAAATGTACCCGAGTAAGTAGTAAGATAAAAGTAATATAGGGTTGGGTTAGAATTTTCGAACTACCTACTTATACAACGTCCCTCTCGATTAATATCCAAGATCTCGTGTACACACAATACAGCGTGCAGTCAACACATTGAAAGGTACGTGCAGGAAAGGCAGCGGGATTGACATTGTTGCCGATATGCTAAACAAGTACATTGTTGTCGTTGTGCGCTTTTGCGGATTCGCTAGCAACTTGTTGCCTGAGCCTTCGACTTCTCTGCCTCACGCAGATCTTCATCGGCAAGCGCTGCGGAATGCAGTAGATAATGATCAGACACAGCTAGCTGCTTGGAATAAAATCCTCCCATGTTATTTTCGTTACAATCATCTGATTAGATTATTTCTAAAGACGATGACAAAGATAGTTAAAGCAAATATAAATCATTAGCAAAAGACAAATTTACCATAAATACAGATAAACCCAGAAGTGATAACCAATTAATTAGTCATTGAAATAAATATTCAAAGTATGCTTAGTACCATTTCGAACAAATATTCAACAAAAGCCATCTTAGATTTAATTCTTGAAATATATATATATATATATATATATATATATATATATATATATATATATATATATATATATATATATATATAAATGCGATTTTTTTTTAAAGTTACGGCAGACTAAATGCAATTGTTTATAGAATATGAAAATTACATTGACAGAGGTAAACCTAAGTGTTTCTTGGGCTTCTAAAACGTTAGACTGTCCACAAGCCTACTATTTTACACAAGTTGTAAAAGTATTTTAGGGTGGTCGTCGCCTTCACAGGCTAATGTTCTTTTTGTAAACCAGAATCCAGTTTAATTTAAAACGCCTTGTTACTTAAGGTGTTAAAAACTCGCCTCAAACGCTTTTTGGCGTGTAACGATTTTTATAGTCTGGCGAGTGTCTAGCATTCGACTGGGAAGACCCATTTAGAGAAGACTGACTCCAGCACTGGAAACGTATTGAAATTGGCAAAGATTACTGTAACACGAGTGTGCGAATAGATGTAGCTTGAATATGTCTCGATTTAGCATGTATATTTAAATTTCAAAATAAAAAATTGCGTTTGCTATGCATTGCGCATTGTTTACAGGAAATAAATGATTTGATTTGGTTTGATCTTTTTATTCGGTTAAATGCAGTAGTAGTGTAAATATGAGTTAAGGTCAAGGAATCAATCTCTACCAAAGAATAATTAAATGTAGTATTTAAAATTCGGAAGTATGTGTGTAAGTAAATAAACTGTTTTTGTAGAAATATGCCCCCAGATACCTCTTACAAGTACTACTGAGATCCATGGGGATATGATTGTTATTGGAGAAAGGATGTTTATCTCTCCTCCGACTTTAGGACGCGCCATTACTATTCCCTCTCAGACAAAGATACTATTTACTAACTAACGTGCTGATAATAATTGACACACACAACGTATACCTGTAGCTTTACGCTCGCTCCAGTAGGACATGAACAATGTGATGAGAAACCGATTATCCACCGCAGAGACGTATATGAATACTCGCAAATTGAGACAGAGATTCGTTCAAAATTCTCAACCCAAATTCTTTTATCAAATTCTGTAAATGTTATTGTTATAAGGAAGATGTTACCTATTGAATAACGAGGTATTATCTTTTTAATTAAATCACGAACCAGTTACACCCTGACACAATTTTAATTACCATACATTTTAAGTAAATATTTTTTTTTATAATTTAAGAATGGTAAGTAAACTGTTTAAATTCCATATAACATTCTTTTAGCATTCTAAGACGTAAAAATGTAGAAATTTGTTAATAAACTCCTTTACAGTTTTTTCCTCCAGTCTACTTTTTTCCACACCATGTGATAAATACAGTGACGATAATATTTATCAAAAGAATGATAAATTACAGTCTTGATAAGCAAAATCAGCTTCCAAGATTCTACTGTACAATATATACTTTCTTCTTTCATTTATTACAAGATAAATATTTTGTTATAATTGTACGTACACGAAAACCGGCAATTGCAATATTTTAGTCTTTGTATCTCGTAGACTGACACAAGGAGTGGTTACTTAGTTAGTAGTAAATACTTTAATGTATTTCCAGTCTATAAAAATAGGGTTTATTAATTTGAGTACCCTATTTTTTTATGAAAATGCATAGTAATCCCTAAAATGTACTCTATGTACTATGTAATGTACTATCTATATTCTTGGATGTTATTGAAACTTTGTAAAATCAAAGATGCTTTTTTTGTTTTGCCAGTACGGATGGTGATTTACTAACATGTTTAATTCAAGCATGTTTTTATAAGCCGGGTGATTAGTCTGTGACAATTTTTATAGCTAATTTTTCAGCTAGCTGTCCCCTCAAAGCTGGAGGTGAAAAGATCGCAGCCTCATATACACTTCTAACATGGGTGTGGTTTACAACGCTCCTAGACATAACCGCAATGTAGAATTCTCTATCATATCGATCATTTGCTCTTGCTTCTTATTTAAGTTATCGTAAATAAAACTGCAGCACTCTATCTTTGATCTTACTAGTGTTTTGTACATCTTGAGCAGAAACTTTGGATGTGCTCCTTTAACCCGATAAGCTAATGATTTTAGAATATTGTTTTGCATCCATCTGCTACTTGCTCTATATGAGAGTAAAACTTCAATTTAGTATCAAATAATACACCTAAAATTCTGCGATTATCCACGACTGGTAATATTTCATCGTACACACGATGAAGTCATAGTTTTTATTAACATTTTTCTAGTAAACATTATTACTTTACAGTTTTTAGGCTTAAATGTTGAACCCAGCGTCTCTGAGCAATGTCTACTTACATTCCTCAAACTTGCAGTATTTCACATGCTCATCTATTTACTCCGTGAAAAGCATATAGTAAAACTGATTCTAGTCAGTTTTCTCTGTATAGGTAACGCTGATTTCGATGATTTTGCATGTCACGCCATGAGATTTGGCTGTTAGCGAATATTGTTACATTTGTTTTATTGACAATCATGATGGCAACGAGGAAATAGAAGAGAAATAGAAGAAACTAAGTCCAATCATATGAGATTTTAATATGTAAGTTTTATTTATAGAGTAAAACAAAATAATAATATAAGAGCCTGTCAAATTTAATCAAAGATTCCGTTTAAACATTGTTTTGTGACAGCACAACCATATATATATTTAATTTGCCACTATTTTCAATTTTTTTACATTTATGGAGTAAAAACAACAAAAGTAAAAAACTTATTTCAACATCGTGGCAACAAGGCAAACCAATTAGTGTAGATTTTACTTCGGAAACTAAGTTGTGAATGTGTACAGGTCAGGTACTGAAATTAGTTTCCTTAGACATTGTGGGACAGCATATTTACATTAGCTGAAGGAACAAATTCAGAGGGACTGGGAATCAGCACCTTTCAACAATCCATTCATTTTTTACTACAATTTCAGGAAACAAACGAGCACAGTGAGTCTGTGGTTATAGCAAGTGGAATCACAAAGCAATACACGAAACATGAAATTAAATCTTTATGACAGAAAATCGTCGAGGGGACATCGCATCCATTTATCACTGATGAGGTCTATGATACTGCTTAGGTGCTTCATGTGCTGAGTTCTATAAATACTGATATATATATATATATATATATATATATATATATATATATAAATACTGGTGGAGTCATGGTCGCTATTAAAAAACAACATTGCATCAACCCGGCTATTGTCTGGTGTGAGCAATATTGAGCATTTGCTGGTAAAGATTGAGCCCTTTAAGGGCATTTCCTGGCTCTAGTAGTTTGCTGTATCCCTCCTCAACAGCATGTGTCCCATTGTTTACAGGAAATAAATGATTTGATTTGGTTTGATCTTTTTATTCGGTTAAATGCAGTAGTAGTGTAAAACTTAGATTATAAGTTAACACCATGCAGCTTTCTATTATCCGGAGGGGTACTGTCTAACAACAGTCTTCTATCGTCCATTGAAGAGGTGTCTACAGAACATGAATTCCACGAAATTATTGTAATCGGGGATTTCAACTTACCCGGTGTGGATTGGGCAGATCCTCTAAATTGTGTTCATACTCCTGCCTCCAGAGTGATACTATCTCTCATGGAGCTATACGACCTTCAACAAGTTAATTCTATTTACAACGGAAGAGGAGTCCTGTTGGATCTAGTTCTATGCACAAATAAAAACACTATCGTATCTCTAGAAATTGATGCGCTTCTGCCTGCGGAGGAGAGGCACCACCCTCCACTGTCCATTATCTTGCACTGCAGCAACAGAAACACCAAGGGTTGCACCACCAAACACTTTAAGCCTGACTTAAAAAGATGCAATCTTTGGATAAACTTACAATTCCCTCTCAGTCGTAGACTTCACAGCCATCCTGACTTCCACTGATCTCCAATGAAGCAACCGAAAAATTCCTTTCTACGATCGCTGAAGCAGTCAGGGCTGAACTCACCATTGAGAAGAGTTGGTGTCTCACCATTTCCCAGATGGTTCTCTGCCGAAACAAAAGATCTGGTAATTGCAAAAAAAAACTCTACACAGACAGTATAAGGAGCGACCGACAGCCTGCAATTACCTTCGTTTCTCCAATATGAGAGCGTCTTGTAAGTTATCTGCGAAGAGAGACTACCGTCAGCACTTAGAGAAAGTGGATCAGGGAGTATCCGTGAACCTTCGTTTCTTCTGGAGCCACGTTAACGCTATTAGAAAACTCTTCCTCGCTGCCCTCACGCATGTTTTACAACGACATCGAATCAAAGGAAACCTCAAGGGATGTGCGAAACTGTTCAGGGATTTTTTTCCTCAGTGTATACGAGGCCCACGGAGATATTTTATACCTGTTAGTGGTGATCACTTTGGAAAACTCCATTTTTTCAAGAATCTCACACCAAGAAAATATTGAGCAAGCTGAGGAAGCTCGATGAGACCAAATGATGGGGCCCTGATGAAATTCCCCCGATGGGTTTTGAAACATTGCAGTGGTCTGTTGGCGGGGCCAATTTGTGATCTTTTCAATGGTCACTGTCATCTGGTGTCTTCCCAGAATCTTTAAAATTAGCCTACGTTGTTCCCCTCCACAAAAAAGGGGCCCATTGAAGATGTTGCTAATTATAGACCAATCTCGATTTTGCCAGCTAATTGCCAAAGTTTTTGAGGACCTCTTTCTTGACCGTTTAAAGCATAAACTGGTGGCTTAATCTGCCCACAGCAGCATGGTTTCATGAGTGGGAGGTCTACTGTGTCGAACTTAACGTTATTTTCAGTCCAAAATACATGAGGCCTTCACCGTCAATAATCAGTTAGATGCCATATATCTGGATTTCTCCAAGGCTTTCGACACGGTAGACACACACTACTTTTGAGAAAATTGCTTGATCAAGGATTTTGGAAGCACGGAAATTAAGTGGCTGACAAGCTACTTCTCAAAACCGGCGTTCATTCATCAAGTTTGCTTCGGCTACTTCATCAGAATTCATTTCATACTTTGGAGTTCCCGAGGATCGCTGTTGGGACCCTATCTCTTTTCACTCTTCATAAATGACCTTTCCTGTAGCTTACAATGCGACTCACTTCTGTTTGCTGATGATGTGAAACTGTTTTCCATCGTATCCATTGAAGAGGACTGCCTACGAATCCAGGAAAGATCTTTGTGCGATCGACCGCTGGTGCGAAGAGAACAAAATGAAACTCAACACTAAGAAATGCCAAGTGATGACCTTCCATCGGAATCTCTCCCCCGTTGTCCATGAGTACAATATACGCAGTGAGCCCTTAACTCGTGCACTGCAGGTAAAAGATCTTGGTATTACATTAGTACCTTCACTGAATCCTGAGTTGCATGTGCGAAACATTTGCAGCAGAGGAAACAAAATGCTTGGATTTGTCTCCCGCTTCTCAAAAAGGCTTAAGTGACACGGCTTTAAAAACTTTGTATTGTGCTTTGGTACGCCAAAGCCTTGAATATGGCTCTCCAGTGTGGAACCCCCACCAGAAGTTTCTCATAGATGAACTAGAGACTATTCAAAGAAGATTTATTCGAATAGTGGGTGTCAGGAGTGGTCTTTCTCTATCATCAGGTTTCCATCGGGGAAGTGTCTCGTGATCTGGGACTCCTGACTCTTGCAGATCGCCGATTCTCCGCTGACGTTGTACTGCTGTCAAAGATCCTTAACGGCAAGATCGACTCTCCCGATATGCTGAGCCAGATCTCTTCAGGACCCCTTCAGCCACTCGCTCCAGAGACCTGTTCGCTAGGCAGCAACATCGCACCAACTACGAAGCAAACGATACGATGTACCGACTTCAGAGTTCTGGTAATAGCGTCGCCGACATCGTTGACTTTTTTGTGGACAGTATACCAGTGCTCAAGAGGAAGATCGTCGGTCTGCAGGAGTTATCTGCCTAGGAGTTGCACAATGAGGGAAGACACTCGTTCTTACACTTTACCTGTACGTCTCTCATTGCTGTTATTTATATATTGTGTCTTGTTAATTCTTGTCTATTCTTGTTTATTCATGGTTTTATTCTCATTGTTTTCGTGCTAATTTATTGCTGTTATTGTTCGTTGTTTTCCATAGTTCAAATCACGGTACACTAATAATTAATTACGTTATTGTCATTCATAGTTTATATCCGTTTCGTCACTTAAATAGTTTATTAATCGTTATTGCTCTATTTGTCACTGTGGTTGTTTACTTTCATTGCTTAATTATTGTTCAAAACTGTAAAAATGGAGATGTCCGTTGAAATGTAAAATAAAATAAAATATAATTCCTAGACTGGAACGAGGAAATAATACGATATAGCAAACATGGGTTGGAAAACAAGAACACTATACTTTACTGTATCATATTATTATCTTTACGTGTGGATGACAACTGTCATAATGTAAGTAATATAAATTGACGTTGATTTTTGTTTTTACTTCTCAATAACAATATCTATATCCATTCAATTGAGAAATATATACTGTTTTGAACCCAAAATTAAAAAATTATATATAGGTATATTTATATTGTTTCTCGGGGCAAAATAGCAAACGCCAATTTTGCTTTGGAAATGTAATAAATTGAAATTAAAAGTGAAAAACCTGAAATAAGAATCGCTCATAATTTTGTTAACCACTGGTCAATTTTGTTAATTTAAACAATATAGGACCCTGCCGTAGTAAGTCATAGGCACTAGTACTTTCACTAAGAAACCTACGAAACTTCGACTTCCTCTGAATTGGTATAAAAAGTTCATTTGTTATTAAAGTCGTAGGAGCTATTCAATCAAATACACGGAATATTGCATAGATTTTGATGGCAAAGCCGCGGTTATGTATTAGTACAATCATATCTTGAAACCTTCTTGTTGTTCATTCAATTTATTTTTCGTAGAAACAGTATTCTCACGCATTGTTTTAATTTGCAAAAGCAATAAACTGTCTTTATAAAATATGTACACAACAAATATCTTAAATGCGGTGCGTGTTATCAATTCATCGTGGAGTTGAATATATGGTTTACCTTTAGAGTCTTGTGAATATGACGCACTTGAGTAATATGACGGTGCAGTTATGACGTAGACTCGGCACTGGAATTTCCAATGTTTAGGTAAAAATCACCAAGCTACTACAATTAGTTGTGACGTCAATTCTGAGCTGTTGTAATGGAACAACTCCTTTGCTTGACACGAGGAGTACCCTTGTAACAGACAATTTCTACACTAGCGTTACTTTTGCATATAAATTGAACCAACGTAAAACCGATCTGATTGGAACACTACAAAATAGAAAGCACAATCCTAAGCCTGTTACAAAAAATCTCAATAAAGGAGAAATAATTTCTTTACAAAATTGCATAAAATGTATTGTATCTAAGTGGGAGGACAAAAGGGACGTTCTTTTTTTAACAACAAAAGATGTTCCAACCGTGGTAGAGGTACCTCACAATCATGGACCTGTAAACAAACTATCGAAGATTAAAAAAAAAAAAAAATATAAAAAGTGACGACCTATGTCAATATATCTGATCTACTTGCATCTTACTCCTCTACTCTTCGTAAAGGCTTAACATGGTATAGGAAAGTAGCAATTGAGATAATAAGCAATACAGCTACGACAACAAGCGCTTTGGAATTACGGAATTTTGAGAAAAAATGGCAATTTCGTTGGTTTTTGTAGACAATCAACAAACTCGGCCGATAACATTTAACAGTAGAAAACATAAACTACAAGAACCAGAAGGCAAGAAGAGGACAAGATGTTCAAAATGTTATACAAAAATTACAGAACGATTTGGTGCTGCAACAGCACGCAAACAAGCAAATTAAGTGTAGGTTGTCCTGATATATACCAAATATGTTTATCTCCTGTTTCTTTGTGACACACGACTGTTCAGAAAAATAAAGATGTAAATTCCTTGCTCATAAATAAAATATTTGTATTGTAAACTAAGATGACTTGCTTTCATTATTCAATTTCTTACCCAAAACTAAGCTCGCCGGCCACAAGCATAGAATTTGTCCACGGTACGCTATGCATTTTGTATGCATATTTGGTGAGTTATGTCAGTATTTTATGATACTTCAAAAGGTTTACAGCAACTATTTATAAGAAATAAAATATATGAATTAATAAAAATGTTTGTCCTATATTACATGGCTCAGTATCGAACGATTTCGATGCAATTTCAGACGAGCGAGAGTGAGGACTACAGTAGAGTCTACGAAAGAGTGCAGTTGGTACATTTCGCACCACCTTTGTCTGTCGATCCATCTTCCACTCCATGTCGGTCTGAACATTCACAGGGTTGCTTAAATATGCGAGGTTTATGCTGTACCATGTTTATGTTCAACTGGAAGGTATAGACCATTCAGAAGTGACCCTCTTGGAACGTTCTGCTATTATTCAAAGGTTATATTTATCAAATATAATATACCCAAAATTAAATTATAGTCACAGGTTTAAGGTTTTTTTTATTTTTTTTTTTATATAAAAATTCCCAAAACCATTAATTTCTCGATCTCAGTCTTCTCAAAGAAGACTCCAAGGTGTTTTAGCAATGTATATACATTTCACATCCTTATAGCAAAATACACAAATCTTAACAATTAATAACTACTGTGAATTGTCTGTTAGTTATTTATAAATGTTACTCTTAGTACCAATGACTTAATTAATTGAACTATAGAATAATATTGAAAGTGATTTACGATAGTGATCGTCCATTTCCTCAGCTGCATTAAATGAGTGTGTCAATGAATAGTGGAAAAATATTAATTGGTTTGAGGGCACAAATTTGAAAGAATACCAGTCTGATGTACAACGAATTTGATATTGCGATCTGGCGTATACTGCATCAATGCATGCAGACCACAAACTCATGCAGGTGCAAAACTGGTTTTTAGTAAACATTCTACTTTGTCCACTTCCATGAGTTTTATAAGCACACTAACAATTACTTAAATACCACTCAGTAATATTCTTGAAGTTACCTACCAGTCTCTATATATATTCCCCATAAAGAAGATGAGGTATCGATAGACTTGTACGAAAAGGGTTTGGGTTATAAATAACATATACGCCACATTATCATATGAGGCTCCGGATCAGCTCTATTTGGCCCAAACATATTATAATATGGAGGAGCTAGTTCCTTGGAAATCCGTGAATGATAAGGCGCGGATAAGATTCAAGGTCAGCGCCGCTCCACGATCATCAATGTGAGAGAAGTAAACTCAGTCGTCATAATCTCGTGTTTTCCTGGTCGGCAATATCGGGCCGTCCCGACCCGGCAGAATGACCCCGGCCCACTGCCAGTCGGTCGCCAGCTGCTGACGAGACTCGAGCTGCAGTCATGTTCGCGAGTTTATCTATCTACATTATCGTTCTTTTCGCCTTAGGTAAGCCAATTTCTACCCATGTTTGCCAATGTGCGTTTAGTTTTAGTGCGTGGCTGTGATATTGTGTTTTTTTGTGTGTGGTAAAACCGGTTTCCCAATTAGTGTCGTAATGTTTTCTTTTCAAGTGTTGTTCCTTGAGTTTGGTTATCATTGTTTCTATTTTAACTGATTAGATATGCTAATGTTAAGTGTGATGTTGTTTTGCCCGTTATGTTATCATATACAGTAATTTAATTAAAAGACATATTGACTAAAATTATTCAACGAAATCTTGAATTGAGAAATTGGTGTACCGTATAGACATTGTTGGCTCAGACAGATGTATATCCGGCCGTCTGCCTTCGTTAGTGACCCTCTGGCTTCCCCTAGTATTAAATTCAACTGCAGAGATTATAAATGGTAAGCTAAGTACTGTATAATGTCTAGGAAAGGTAATAAATATTGAACGGAAACCGTGTTTAGGGTGTAGTAGACCGTGATTAGTGGTACTCTAATCCAACTATGTGGATGGAGTTCAGAGATTGATTGAGGATGGTTTTATGACGTTGAGGACTTTTCAGACACGAGCGTCATCTGACCTTAGCTAACCACAAGAACTCCTTCCCATAAAGGAAATGGCCCATAAAGCCATTACGTGGTAGGGAAGAGTTTGTTTTTGATGTCGCAAACTGGTTTTCAAAGGTGTATATAGGGAGGGGGAGATGTGGGGGATCAACCCTCTCCCCGACATCCCGTTTTACACCATGTAAATTCAGTCAGATAAAACTAAACCAGTTCAAAATTTATAAGTTTATGTCAAAACACACGTAGAAGCGTATTCTCGGATTTTTTTTCATTGATTTATTCTTACTAGTATTACGCACCCGGAATTCCTCCCTCCCCCGAGATAAGTTTATTGTATTCGTTTTCAACCAGGATCGGATAATCCGTGGTCGGGTTTCTCATGAAACTGTATTTCCTTATATGACATAGTTTACTGACACAGATATACCACTGACAATCTATATATATATAAAAATGAAACTGTTCGTGTGTAACAGCATCACTCACACAAACGGCTGGACGGATTCGCCTAATTTTTTTTTTTAATTTGTTCGTCTTGATCTGTAGAAGGTTATAGGATACTTTTTTATCCCTTTCCCGAATCAGGATTCCGCCCCACTGGTTACAGAAATACCCGTAAGAAATGCATTGCAGCAAACATATGTTATTAAGTGAAAGAGTCTTTTCAAATTTTTAATCAGCTGTTTCTTTGTAAACATATATAATGCGACAAAAATATATTTATATATAAATTTCTTTACACTTATAGTTTTAAAGCATAGAGTAAGCTTAAGAGAAACGACAAATTTTGTTTAAACTGTTTCTGCAATCATAATATATAAAAATGAATGTTTGTGTGTTTGTCATTTATAGACTCAGAAACTATTGGACCGATCACTATGAAAATTTGTATTTTTCTATGTAGAAGGTTCATACGCAATGCCCATTGATGTAACTAACCACCAGGCTGTACTGCAAGATATAAAAGTTATCAAAGCGCCTGCACATTATAAACTGCAATTATAACACAGTAGTTACGTATATTAAAATATCCAAACACTATTTGAAGGCAAAGAAATATACGGGCAAAGCTTAAGAGACGCGTGCGAAGCCGCGGGAAACAGCTAGTTAGTAATATAAGGCTTTGTTATACTCTTATTACAACCGTATGTAATTTATATTTACCTTACCATACGTAGACAGTATTAGTAATAAAATCACTTTTTTTGTCAGTATCTCAATTTGGCAATTAGTTGGTGGATATGGAAGGGTGAAACAATTACTTTTTAAACTTCTTAAGTTTTTTTTTACAACAATTAGGTTATGAGATCAATAAAAACACAATTTTGATATTTCCCCCAACTCCTTTTTAGTTCATACTTGGCAGTTCAAAGAAATTGAAATAAATTTAGTTTTATAAATTAAATACCAGTAATGACGTAACCAGAGTAAGTTAACCCTTTGAGTGCCAACGTCCGATTTTACCGTACGTTCGGGAAAAATTCACTAAAAATTGTAACCTTTAATATTTTTAAATAATATCATATTGAAATGTTTGTGAAGAATCGCTCTATTAAAAATAAATTGTTATAGTACACTTCCGAATCAAACTTTAAATTATGAAACTCACATATAAACATTTTTGGTTGCCATAGTTACCAGAAAACAATGTGACAATAGTTTCTTAAAAGTTGTTTAACTTACTCATTATTGAAGATAATAATATAAATTTTTCAAGATTTACAGACAACTGCATACAATTTCCAGTGATATGGACTAAGAAAAGGATATGATTTTTTTGGTCATAATAATTTGGTTGAAAAATGAAATTAAAATATTTTTGAATTTTTTTAGGTAAGTCCATTTTTGGTATTCCTAAATTTAGTGTTATGGTAACTTTGTTATTTTATCTTAATTAAACAGAGTTTTCAGAGAAAAATAAAAAAAGAATCATGTTGATAGCTTATTAAATAATCAAACTGTGAATTTTTTACTAAAACCTTGCAAAATGCCTGAAAAAGGGCTGGCACTTTTAGGTACACACCCACTCGAAAAATACCTGGCACTTTTCAGTATACCCACTCAAAAAATACTTGGCACTCAAAGGGTTAATTGTAACATATTAATTCCGTGGGTACTGTAAATTGTGCGGTAGCGGTGGACTGAATTTCATTTTTCAGGGCACTAATAGGTTTTTATTGAGCTCCACTAAAATAGTTTTATAATTTTGAAATTCGATAAAAATAAATCATGTTAGTTTTCTTTTCTTTAAAGTTCTATATATGTGTGTGTGTGTGTGTGTGTGTGTGTGTGTGTGTGTGTGTGTGTGTGTGTGTGTGTGTGTGTGTGTGCGTGTGTGCGTGTGTGTGCGTGTGTGCGTGTGTGCGTGCGTGCGTGCGTGCGTGTGTGCGTGTGCGTGTGTGTGTGTATAATATAGTGACTAGTATCGCCAAGGCCTTCAGCTGATTTAAAATGGTAGCTACAGCCGATACCAGGTGTTGTGTAGTGTTTTCCATTTACATTTGGTTACTTAATTTGTACCATTCTCGTAACAATTATCGAGGTAAGAGGAATTATATTGTTGACAGGAAGACACTAGTTATAACTACAATCTTCGTTTCTCTTAGTTTTATTTAACACTAAATATGATAAATATAATATGTATAAGAAAATCCTTTAAAATGATAGGCCTAACTTCCGACAACATCTAACGTTTAGATATTTGAAAAACTGTTTGGTTTTATAGCCGTGAGAGAATGAAGCAAAATGTTCTACAAGTACTTTATAAAATTGCGCATCTAATGCAGTGGCCTCACTTCCGGGAAGTTTATCTTTCACCAGTTTCTAACTGGGACGTATCTACCAAAATGTATTTCGCAGAGAATGAATGAGTTGGACAGTTCAAATCGTAAATTATGTATAATATTAAAAATAAGCCAAAGTAGAAAACATAAAGAAATTTAATATATGTTAATATATTGTTAGAATTTTAATCGATGTAGTGGTATCGAACTGAAAACTCATAATAAAATCGGAGTTTCGAGGGAGAAGGATCGGGGATTGGTCCCCCATCTCCCACCCTTGGATACGCCCCTGATTACTAATGATATAAAACCTATTATAGCAGGGCCATTAGTGACTGACTGTGTTGTGCACGGATGAGATTAAAGACCTTCTACAAATTTTATGTAACTTAATTATAATTAACGAAATTATCTAGAATTTTTAAATGCGCTTTTCTTGATTCTTTTTTAAACATTGATACCAAATTATAAGCGATATATTTGTAGAGTAGGCCAAAATCCTTTTTATTTCGGCCACTATATTCGATCCCCCAATTTGAAAGTAAAGTAATATTTTCTAATTTAAACTTGTTGCGACACGTGAGTTTGGACTGTACTACGCCGAACACGTTGCTAAAAAGCGTGTAGAAATGTGCGTATTGCAAGTACTTTATGACATAATTTCTGTAATGTATTTGCTATAATTTTTAAAATTAAAAACATCTCTTGGGTAAGTTTGTTAGGCGGCCACATTCAATACGAGTTGTTAATAAAGAGGACGGCTGTTCACATTTGCGCAAATCGTTTATCTCGCCTATTGCGAAACAAACGCACATAAAAATAAAACGTAGCGTATCGTATTTCTGAACTTTTGAAAACTGTCGAGCAACTAAAATAAACACGCCGTTCGATAAAAAATGTATCCTCTTTTTAATGTGTCTAATACCAAAATATAAGTTTAAGAATGGAAAAAAGAAAACTAATTCACTTTGCGATGAACACACCAAAGTAAAAGTTAACAAGTTTGTTTGGTCTACAAGATTTACTGCTTAAACTTATATTTTAGTATTTGACACCTGAAGAAGGTTAAAGATTTTTGTCCTCGAAAAGTCATGTTTCTTTTATTGTAACACTGAATGGTGTAAAATGTCTGTAATTTTTTTCTCCCTTTAAATTAACCATCGTCAATAGTTAAAAAGAATTCGAACAACTTTTTTAACTACACATTTTTCTAAATTCCTTTAGGTTCAAGAATTGGTACGGCCGTTAAAATTGTTGTAATGAAATTATTGTATTTAAGCTATTGTGCAACGTAGAAGATTTACAGCGGAAAACTATTTTTAAATTAGCAAGTAATTTACAAAATCTTTTACTTACACGTATTTTGATCTCTCGTAAGGTTTTTAACTTAGCGGCCGTACAATGTTTTAACACGAATACATCACAGCTATACTGCGTAGATGTAATAGCTGAACCTTTCATTTACAGGCATTATTTTTTATTGCAACTACACCTCGTGGGTTGTATTCTATATTCTCTGAATGCTCTTAATATAATTTTTAGTATGAAGGATGCAAGATTGATTTTGGAAAACATTTTCGCAGTTATTATTTTACAGTATAGATTTCATAATTAAAAAACCTAAAGTTGTTAATTTTTATGTAGATTATAAACAAATTAATTTATCCATATAAACAAAATAAAGTGTTTAAAAACCAATAATTTTCTTGGGACCAATTTTGTGCTTGTAATTATTTAAATCTTGCAAATATTTAAAGATAGAAAACATCCCTTCAACTTGTTGGCTGGTGCTTATTATTTACAAGTGTAAAGGTTGATTTTATTTGTGTAAAGCTAAGAAATTACCTATGAAAACTTTTAATTTGGTATTTATAACCTTCTTGCTACCCTTCTATCCTGACCCCCAACAAAATTATCTCAGCGGAGATCGATTTCTTTTACAGGAGAAATTTCGTTAATGATTCCAAGAAAACCTAGATTGTGTGCTTATTTATACAATACAAATAAGGCTTCTTCCCTCAATATTTAAGAGTTTCTTTAAGAAAACTATTTTAATATACGATTTATTTACAAACAATTAACTTACAACTGACCATGTATTTTAGTAAAACCATCCTAAGTGAAAAATGGAATTACATTTTTAAAAGTCAGCTTTATTAGAGATATTTCAATTTTTCCAGTACAAATATTTTCCTTGCATTAGGTTTGGTCTCAGAATTGTGGAAACGACTTATTTTAAAACATAAGTATTAAATATGGTATTTTTTACGCACATGTAATTATGTTTAGTCTTTTGTGTATTATAATGTGTTACTCGATAAAACATGCATCCATTTTAGTTGTCCTTGAGAAATGCAATACAACTACACTATAATATTCACAGTCGGTTGGACCTGTACATCTCGTACCTTTAAGACGAATATCCTTCAACACTTCGCGATTGGAGGTTATTGCTTTGTCTAATACCAGAACAGTTCTGCCAGTAAAAACTGTTTAGGTATAATAAATTTTAAAAGATAAATAATAGTATAACTTGAATTGCACAATTATTCTTTAATCGCTTTGTATGTTTTTCAGCTTTCCTAAATCCTTTCTTGGCTGCAGGCTCTAACACAACTAGTCATCCTTTATATCATAGGTTTCGTCGTCAGTCTTCATGTTCACAGTAAGTACATGATACAAGATTCTAAGTCCCTTCAGTAAGAACTTGAGCTGTTTGAATAGTTCAATAAATAGTTAAAAGGTTAACCTGGTGTATTTAAAAAAACAACAATAAAAATCCTGCTGCATTATATACGCACTTCTATATGTGAACAGTGAAATTTAGGAGTCCAGTACAAAATACATGGCTTGGCGCATTGCCGCCTCGCTGCAGAGCTAGTTCC
The DNA here is from genome assembly GCF_021130785.1 of Homalodisca vitripennis. Lineage (NCBI taxonomy): Eukaryota > Metazoa > Arthropoda > Insecta > Hemiptera > Cicadellidae > Homalodisca > Homalodisca vitripennis. Next base: position 144,198,817 of record NC_060207.1, read on the forward strand.
ATTTGCTCACACAGCAATGCCATATGCTAGACGTAATTCCCGACTAACTAATTTTTCCTGTTGATAGCCTATGACATGATCAAATCTGTAATTTACGAAAATTTTCCATCTGTTCTCCCTTGTGTTTTTCATATGTGTATGTTAAAGGAGAACCCAGCCTTTAAACCAACTGAATCTGTTAGGTTCTGTTTTAATTACAAATCTTAACAGATTGCTGGTACCGTCTCGATAAATATTTCTTCTTGAAGACCAAGACCAAAACTACTCCAATTCAACAATCCAAGCCATTTTACCGAGGTTAATAACTAGGACCAGGCAACAATACGCTGACCCCCCCCCCCCCAACAATAGTTCTTAGCTCTAGCATACGTGGTGTATCCATTTCTTTCTTCTGGATATTATTAGAGCGTCTGCTGTATTATGTCAGACTCGGAAGAATCAAATAGGAAATATTACTAAATTGAGCAATAGGCTACTAACCAAAATGATCTTTATACTTTATATGATGTAGCATTAAAAAATGCCTAAAGCGTCAAACCTTATACAATAGCAGAAGAATTGATTCTTCCTCCTGCTATTGATATGGTTTCATGGGTCATAAGTCTCCAAGAAGATTTAAAGTTAAAACACATTTTCCCACTGTCAAATAACTCTGTATCAAGAAGAATTTACGATATGGCTGATAACGTTAAGGATCAATTAACAAAAAAACTAAACAAATGTGAGTGTTTTTCAATACAAATTGACGAATCGATTGACGTAGGCAGTTGTTCTCAAATCTTGTGTTTCGTCCGATATGAAACGGGTGGAGCAATCGAAGGGAACTTTCTATTTTGCAAATCACTCCCTTATCACTCATCAGGAGAAAGCATGTATGATCTGTTCATCAACGATACTGAGCCCTTTAAAATCGATTGGGGAAAATGTGTTTCCGTATGCAATGATGGTGCTGCTGCTCTCACTGGTAAATACAGTGACTGATTATAGGATTGCAGACCATCATGCCTAATGCTTAAATGGGTACACTATTTTTACATGGACAAGCTCTAGCATCAAAACAAAATCCCATTGAACTTCGGTAATTTATGAAAGATGCAGTGGAAATTGTAAATTTTGTTACAGCTTGTCCATTGCAAAAACCACTTGTTCTGCTCAATATGAAGAGAAGAACTTTTGAGATAAAACTCTTTTGCTTCACACAGAAGTACGTTGGATTTCTCGAGTAAATGTATTCAGCCGACAGTTTGAATTAAGATCATAAATGTTGGTCTTCCTTCGGGATGCTAATCCCCAGCTTGCAGAACATTTTACTGATGAAGAATAGTTAATCTAACTTGCGTATTTGGCGGATAGTACGTCCCCATATAAACGTTTTTAACATGACATTGCAAGGCTCAGATAAAACAATTATATTTGCACAGGGAAAGATTTAAAAAAATATCACTTTGGATTTATGGGTAAAGGAAACAAATATTGAAAACTTTCCTTTGGGGCTTGAATTTATACAATTTTTTACTGGTGTACAAGGCAATTCGCTTCCTTTGACATGTTTTTGCTGCTCATGTCTAATCACCTGAAAGCTGTTAAAATCATTTTTTGTTGTTGCTATATTCCAAATAACACATACTGCTGTGTACTTCTAGTTCACAATGGATTTTATATCCATTAAATTCGAAGATGGTGGAGAATCAGATTTCAGTGTTTTGCTTCATGACAAACTGATAGAGTTGTCAACGGCCAAAATACTGTTGTAGAGAGCGATTATGTGGACAGATTTTGACTAGGTAAAAAAATCGAGTATCCGGATTTGGTGTCTCAAGATTTAAAATTACTGATTTAAAACATCATATTTATGTGAATCTGGTGTTTAAACTGATAACGCTTAAATCCAAAAGAAGAGACAGATTATTATGTCTCATGTATTATGAGTCATATATTATGTCTTTATGAAAGAAAACGATTTAATTATGTGCTTAAGACATATTCAACCAGACATAGTTAAGGCTACACAAGCACAGGTTCACATTAAAAGTAAGCTATCCAACTTTTTGTGAACAAGCCGATCTTGAGTCATGTGCACATAGCCACGACACCCGCTTGTACTTACATAAGTAGAGACTAGCATTTGTTGCGTGCCCAGTGCTTATATCTCCTATTTAAAGGTTTATCGATTAATTTATTGAAATATTTAGTGTAATCAATACAAAATAACAAACGACAAACCGACACAGTTAGATTCATATAATCTTACGATATATAGGCCTGATTGTTATAGATACAAACGTAACATTTTTCCACGACCCTCAGCTTGAGAACTCCTGCATAGCTCATATTCGGGATAGGAGTCAGGTAATGTTTACTGATAAAATACAATACTGATAGAGAAAGTTTGAGAAAACAAGTATCTTGTGAGCACAGTAAATTGAGACAGTATTGGTTATCGAAGAAGCATAGAAGCCTTCTCTGTTTCAAAATAACAAGTCTAAACAATGATGCACCTATAGTTTGGCATTTCGAGATGACAGTCACGCGTGAAAGCTACCTGGCTTCAGGCTAAGCCGGAGGGGCTATTTATAATTAAGATCAATTTGCTGTTTGATAACAATCCCGATAAAATAAGTTATTTCCGAAACTAAGGTATAAATAAAATAAAATAATGGGAGACGATTTCCAATTGATATTACATTACACCCAACTAACCTACAAATAATATATATTTGTTAATGCTCAAGACTAAGGCTTCATTATTTTGGAATCTTCGTACTTGTGCATTACGAATAGTTCACATTCGACATCCCTTATATAACCTGGGTCTGTATTCCACTTATACACACTAATACATGTAGATTCCCCAGACAAACAATATTTAAGATAGAACTTGCAACACTGTTTATTTTAGCTCTTTACTGTTGATCACTCATTCTTCCTGTACAATATTTTGTTATACAAATGGAAAGTCTCGGACGTAATTATGGCGCTTAGTGTCGATCTTGTACGGAGTTTATGGAGATGCGAATACTAATTTATTGTTATTTGCTGGAGTTTAGTTGTGCTGCACGAGAATCGAGTAGCCTACTGTCGGGAAGCCCCGGTTTGGCTGCGGCAAGAGATAAATACAGGAAATAACGAAAAAGGATTCCAATCGAATTATTCTACAGATTTTTAAAGTAAAAAAATTTCAAAATTCGTAAAAGTTATTACCTGCAAATTTTCAGTATCAGATTTTAAATTTTAAAATTAAAAGTTATGTACAATAATTTTGTTGTTATAAATAAAATATTTTTCTGCTTCTATACATTAAATCCAATATTTGTCTTGTTTACAAAACAATTAAAAAAAATAAAATCAAAGAAAAACAGAAAAGTTAATTTTGTCACTGAGGTGCTGCCATCCATCGGATGCATTTCGTAGCATTTTCCGATATGTTTAGCTTTAAACTTAAAATTTCTTTTACCTTTCTTGCAATTATTTCTGTTTATATAATCAACGTTAATGTTAGAAAACTAATTCCTTTTTTCTTGATCGGATACAAATAATTTGTATGCCATTATAATCGATAAAATTTTGTTTTAGTTTCACCATAAGACAAAGAGAAAAATTATTTGATACAATGTTGTGTTTATTTTTATATTAATTTAATTTCTAGTTAGGATGTAAAATCAAATTTTGATCAAGATAGTCAGAATTTGTATAAATATTAGCGAAATTCTATTAACAAATTCTGTTTATCTTGATCAAAATTTGATTTTACATCCTTTTATATATATATAAACAGTGGTATTTTAACGTAAATTCTTCCGTCTGTAATAAAAGGCATAGGAATTCATTTTTTATGACTTTGTAGTCTAGGATTATACAAGTTAGAGTTATCAGAGCAGCGAAAACAAAGGGAGCACATTAATGGAATTCTAACCTTAAAGATACGCTTGCACAAGCCAGGAGCGCCAAACATGTCACAGTTGAGAGTAACTTATCAGTTATTTGTTGCTACTGGCTAGTGCAAGCGTATTTTGAAAGTGGTCGCTTATGCGTTCACTGATTTCGTTGAAAGAAGTACTGTTGGAATTGTAATGAAATTGATTAAATATTTAGTGTCTAGTACATTTGTTATAACTAGACTGGGTAGCCTATGTTTGTTATTTCACTTTAAAAATTTTCATCGGATGCCATTTGTTTAATATTATAGAAAATAACAATTCATTTTTGAACAGTTTTCTTTTATCTATTCAAACATGTGCAAAATTTGGTCTCTTTAGCTTAACTAGTATATATTCAAAGAAGTGTATAGTTCCACAAGGTCTTTGTATAAGAAAGACAAAAAGACTTCTGAAATATTCCTTTAATATTTCGACGAATTGTTGTTGTCAAGAAGATACAAAATAAACACAATAAATTTCAGTTTCAGCTGTACATTTTCAAATACATATTAAACCTAATTTAATAATTTACTCTTATTTTTAAATGTTATAATTCCGAATCATAAAAATTATATATGAAACTGAATGTATTAAAAATGTTATAAAAGGCAGAATATGTTGGTAGATACAAGTCCATATTTTTTATGAAGCAGATAGATGAATGCATTCAACCTAAATATGTTTAGTCTTGTATAATGTCTGCAACATCGAACACAAGCATTATACAGAAGATTTATCTTTTTAGTCCAAATGGCAATTTGTATTTTAGCACCAACTTGTGTGCTTGTTCTAAATGGTCCAGTTGAATTTTGGAGGAATCTTTTGGTACCTTACAAATCCCTTTTAAAGAAAATCCTTGATTAAATCATTGTTATTGGCCAAAAGATGTTGAGAAACTAATTTATCATATTGACGATTGGAAGAAGACCGATGGTTAATCATCCTTTTGAGTAAGGGAGAGTTTGTGTTGGTTCATTGCCGCTTCGTCACATTTTGGACAACGGTATCGGTATATTGACAGGCTCAACACGCTCGAGAAGCCATTCCGTCTCAGGCTTTGAACACAAGAGGCCTAAATATAGTTTTAGCAGCGAACATACAAGTCCACATTTAGCTTTCGTATTGTTATGTAGTTCTGATTCTCACTGAGCCTATCTATCTTTATGGTCAGCAACAATTGTTTTCGCTAGAAGGGAAACAAATTTTTCCAGGCTTCGGATTAATACTAGTCTCAAAGGTTCACCATAATTGTTTTTAGTTTTTGAGTTAAGTTTGTTCTAAAGAAACTTAGCAGATTGTGAGTGACCAGATCCATTCATAGTGTAATCACCGCATGAAAGCCATTCTCCTTGTACAAAATATTGGTATCCTTGCATGCCTTTCATTTAAAATGAGACATCTTACAAAATTGTACGTTGCGTTTCTTGTACACAGCTCTTTCAAATCATCCAAAAGTAGCGCTGCCTTTAGTGTTAATATCCAAACCCAACCTATTTTTAAGTGTTTGTGAGGATCTTTAAGAATTGACTATTTATCATAACAACTTTTTTAGATGTTTAATGTTTTCAGGTTACAGTACAGATGTGCGAACGGTGACTGTATACCATCATACAGTGTGTGTGATGGATCCAAAGAGTGTTCGGATGGTTCAGACGAGACCAGAGCTGCTTGTACAGCCACAAAAATCCGGTAAGCGGAGTACATGTTTATTCTTCTTTCTTCTGAGTTCACCTTAACAGAAATCGTAAAAATTAAAATTAATGACTTTGTGATTAATACGTATTACAAATTAAAACATGGTACTAATTTATTGTATATAAAGACTTTATGAAATGTTTAAGGCACATGATGAGTTTAATTAAAATTTAGAAGCATTCTGTTTGTAATAAAATTCTGTATACAACGATTATATTGTATTATGTGTAGTTATTGCCCCGGCAACAATATATTATTAGTACACGAGCATGTGATTTTCCTGTGTTATAAACCTTAAAGTGTGATGAAACTACCAAGAGCCTTTTAAGTATACTGTTCATTCAAAACTTATTAGCAATAATCATTTGTGGGTGGAAAGAGGCGATAAGTAGGTTTCAAGAAGAATTCTTCATTTACAATCTTGTTATCGATTCCGTATTGTAACATATCTGAAAACTACAAGAAAAAAATTGGGAAAGATAGGACGATTGAAGGAATTTTGTCTTATTTTGTCTCTCTCATCAATATGCAAAGGAACAGATCATGTCACACTAACGAGTACAAAATAAAGTTTATTTGGAATCACAGATCCTCAAATAAGTAATTGCAGTATGTGAATATGAAAATGGATTTGAATTCATTGGTAATGCCCACTTTGGATTAAATTAACAATTAATTAAACCTTCTTATCTCCGTCAAATTTAAAAATAAATAACCATGATGTGTTGCTAAAAGTTTATGTTTTGGAAATCATTTCATCATGAGACACAGGATAAAATATGATCCGCCGAATGCTTCTTCATTCCTGTAGTTAAAATCAGATAACACGTATTACACAAAAACACTCATCACAAGAACGTGTTAAAAATATTGTAGGCCTACATATACACAGTACACCAGTCAAGAGGTTACGTAATCATGTCTTCAAACTGCTCTAGCAAAATGAGTGTTTTTTTTGTTTGTTTGAAGCCATTCGGCAGATCATACTGTGTTTGATAATAGAATGATTTCTGAAACACGTAACTTTTGACAACACCTCACGGTTTTTTGACGGAGGCACCTAATTAATTATGAAAATGGAAATACAAAAGTTGTTTTCCATAAAAAAACTTATGAGGAGGGAAAGTTCGGAAAAGACTGAATAAAAAACCGAACTTTCCCAAGAAAATTACTTGGGACTTTACTTTTTGAATCCAATAAAATTGATAACAATTAGACATGTAATTAATGAGTTATTGGATCTAGATGTAATTCAGCCTAGCCCAAGTGAATATATTCTAGTCCAGCAATTTTGGTACTAAAGGAAGTTGGTAAGGAGAAACTTGTGGTAAATTATAATAAAACTAAATGACAGGATGGAAAATGTAACTTATCCTATTGGGGACTTACACAGTTTGTACTAACATTTGTATGATTTTCAGTGTTTAGTGTTATAGACTTGTCAAAAAGCTATAACCAAATTAATATTTCTGAACGGTCACAACATTTAACATTTTCAGTGCCTTTTGGAAGCTACAAATTTAAAAGACTACTTTTGGGCTAGCTGTTGGTGCTGTCAGCATAGTTAGACTAAGTTTTAGGACATTTGTTATTAAAGTGCGCTCCAAAGTACCTTGATGACATTATTTCTTACTCAAAAGACTTAGAGGAACATATTCACATCTACGTGAAGTGTTAAAATGTCTTAGGAATCACAATTTAACTAACAATGTGGAAAAAATAAAATTTTGTTACCGTGAAATAAAATTTTAAGGCCATATTGTAAATAAAAAATTAATTAAAGATAGATGATTTTGCAAACTCACTTTTGAAAATAGTTCTTCGGAACAAAGATTCGTAATGTAGCATTGATACATTTTATTTATAAATTTAATAAATAAATAATTATGGGGGAAAGATTACACAAAAATAGTGTAGACTATAAGTATTACTGTTAATGCATAGGTAAATTAAAAATCTAATTTCTTCAGAAAGGATCCTTGAAACTAGGTAATGGTATAGAAACACAGCGGTTTATCTGAAAGTCTACTATGATATCTGATTACAGTAGGGTAAAACAGTTGACAATTAATTTTTTCAGACATATGATTGGGTTGTTGTAGACCAATCACAAGCTTTTCTAATATGGGTTAGGGAAGCTGTGCTACTTAAGGCTATAATTTGAGAATCCTGTGGCATTTTCAGTCTTTGGCATATTATTTAGTTCTGTTTCTTTTAGTGTCCAAAAACTGTTCTACATAATTATGATTTTGTATAAGTATAAATTGTATATTCTAATTACAATATTGGTAGGGGAAATTATTGTCAACTAATTTGGTTTCCTTTTTACAGGGAATACTGTATTTCTTTTAATACATTTGGATTGCTTAAAATTGCAAAATTAACTAATTTTTAACAAAACATTGAACAATATAACAAGTCAAGAAAGATTTTGTTCAAGTAAAGTTTTAAATTTAAATATTATTCAAAGGTAATCTGCAATAGAAATTTAAGATTGAACAGTAAGAATAAATTAATACTTCAAGGATTGAAGTAAATAATTTTGGAAGGAATATAGTATAATTACAATTTTAAATTTGAGTTGGTGCCAACTTTAACAGGAATTTTTCACATGGCACGAAGAAGTTTAAAACAGAGTACTAATTTAAATTTTATTTAGTTATGCTTCTAAGAGAGAATTAAACCCAGCAGGGATCACTTCTGGTTGGTTTATACCTTCTAGTTGAACCTACCACTGGGTAAAGCAAAAACCTAAGTGTCACTTAAATCTGGGCAACCTTATGGATGTCCAGGAGCAGCATATCACTAACCAAAAATGTCGAGATTCTGGGGTACAAGGGTAATTCGATAGGTCTAGTCTCTGCGGGAGATGGCTGTTGGAGTTGGTGGGATTTCCTAACCTCAGAGGTTCTTGCTAGCCTCAACAGGGTGTGACACCCCCTGCCTACTTTGACTGGAAAGGCTGGTTCAGAGCTGGCCTCCCCTTCTTCCGGGGAGACATGACTTTGAGATGTAGTGCCCTAATTCTTCCTCATGGATCTCGATAGGAGGCGGCCCCTACTCCCTAACCTTACCCATCCTGAAAATCCTGTCACTCCGGAAGCAGCGCAAAGGTTCTTACAGGACTAAGTGCAATTTTTGAACTTCTTGTCCTAAGAGAACAAAAATAAAAAAAGGCTTTTGATAGTTTTCCATTTAATATTCTACAAAATAAACTAAAATTCTATGGTATTGAATATAGCTGTTTAATAATGAAACAGTCATATCTATCCATTAGGAGTAAATTTTCTTCAGTCAAAATTAATTTTCAACTATAAACCTGTCGAGACATGTGTGCCTCAAGGCTCCATTCAGAAATCTTTCTTTTTCTCAGTATACATAAATGATTTACCTCAAAATGTAGTCACCTCAAATGACGACCTTACGTTAGCCTGGAAGAATTACTACTAAAAACTGGTAGTGAAGGCAAATAACAAATATTATAAAATGAATTGCTATTATATGTAAATTGCTATTCAATATTTGGTCCATGAAAAAGGAATAAATTGTTTGTTGATGTGAAAGAGAGCGTCAGGAAGCATAGATTTCTTCAATGCAGCTTTTAAAATTGGGTTTTGAATTATATTAAATGATTGTTCTGGAGTTTTTGAAAGCTCTTTTCTCTCAATCAATAATACCGAAGGATGATACAGATATCACGTAGGTGAAAAAAGTTATTTTTATCTTTTTCTCCTTCATAACATCACATAGTTGCATAAATATAGCTTGTAATTTTACATTTCAAATAATTTATTTGTTCATTCCATTACCAGAGATTATTGAATATTACCGCTAAATATTAATAAGAAGCAACATTCCCTATGCAGTACTCTCACTAGCACGATTTCCATGAACATTTATAATTTATTACACATTTACTTTTTACACTCGATCAGGTGCCTTGCTTCAATGTGTTTGATTGATTTAAGGCATTTTTTTAGGGCTTCCAGTTCCCCCTCCACTCACTGATCATCCTACTGCCAAAGACACTAATCCTGTAGAATTGTTAAAGAGTAAGTGTCCAAAATAGCCCTGTACCTAAAATTGAACAACATACATTTTCTTCACTTACATTTATCATTCCAATACGATTAGGGGAGTAACTTTTAGCAATTAAAAGTATAACATAGAGAAATGTTGAGTTAGATAGAGTGCTATAGATAAAATATTGATTGATGTGCATTCATTATATTGCTGTTTGAGCTTTCTTGAGTAAATTAATATGGAAACCAATATACAATGATTAAAAAAAATGTTTAAACCATTATAAAATAATTTTAAATTGTCGTTAATGGTTTGCCAAGATTTTTTATGTAAACGTAGAATTTGTATTTACAAAAAAAATACTTGTAGAGAGTAAGTATTGGTTATTATGTTTTGAGATTGCATACAAATAAAAATCTTATATCATTAATATTAATCACTCTAAAATGTTTTCAAATATTTCATGTTTGTTTATAAAATTATTTCAACATAAATAAAAACTTCCCATTTTCAATTACTCTGTAGAGTGATGGAGAGAGAGTTTGTGGTGTTATTCCACATACATTATATCCTCTCTAATTATGATATCCATTCTGTATGATCTAAAACATTCATTAGTAATAGTTATTCTTTGTGTTTAGATGCCCTATGTTGGCATTTGAATGCGCATATGGAGCCTGTATCGATAGAGAGCAAAAATGTGATGGCAAAGAAGACTGCGCTGATGGCTCAGATGAAATATGTACCCAACCGTCCACAAGTTGTCCGTAAGTATGACGTGTATAATCTGAATTAACAAATTAATTGTACAAGAGAGAGGTAAAATTTGATGGCGAAATATACTGTCATAATGGCTCCAATCTGTGTGTATAACCATAATATGCCAATATAGATCGTCCATAAGTGTGTTAGATGTACAAAGTGTGCAGAGTTAAGAAAGTGAAATAAAATGATATGGCAAACCAGAATAGAATAGTTTTTTTATTGAATAAGCCAAAGGCATTACAATTGTCAATACAATTTAAAATAACATGTTAATATTAAATTCTTTGAAAATTGATTTGAAATTATTGACATTTTCTTTATGCTTTGGCAAGTTAAAAAGTTTTCTCCACGGTTTTATAAGTGATGACTTTTTAACTTTGCCCCAAGCCGTTGCAATCCAATAAAAAAGCATCTTTGATTGTTTTTTTTCAGTGACTGCAACACTCATCCCATTGTGTAGTCGTGAAATAAGCGTTTGAAGAAGTATACGTCTGTAGTTTTTTTCATGGTCCCAAGAACTGGTTAATTTAGGTGCTCTTGGTGAATTTTTTATGAAATTCTATTATCTTTGCTTGTAGAATTATGCTGGTTATAGGGTTCACCAAACTCCGTATTTGAGAGAACCATATAAACAAGACTTCTGATGTCAGCTAATATTCACCTTTCTTCATTGTTTATCACAATAAACCACTACCCCCACTCACACTTTTATTAAAAAATTTCTTGCTTGTTGGTTCCGTCTCCAATCACCAACAGTCACTTCACCAACTGTGAAGCCAACATTTTAATTGTCTAGCTATTGTCTGAATGTTTTAATGCTTTAAAACATGCCTTTGTCATTTCCACTCATGCTGTAACATTAACACTGTACACTTTCCACAGCCAAAAAGACGGGTTGACTGCAGTAAAAAAAATATCAAACGAAATGAACATGTCCAAATAACTTTTGCGACTGACAGCAGTAGAATCGTCTGTGGCATTCCAGAAATATGGCAACGTTGCAGTGTCCACTCAGTGAAAGTTCATTCCTATAGACTACGCTCAGACAAGCCTTTAAACAAACTTTGGGTGACCTATCTTAAATCTGCAACTGTTATGTCACCAAGAGGACGCATATTCTAAGAATTCACTACTTGAACAAGCAATAGCTGTAATACACGCACCACAGATTGATATAGCCGCTAGTCCCACACATTATCTTATTATTGTACTGCTACTGCTTGGTCTATCAAAAAACATTTTTTATCTTCGAAGGCTTCGGTTAATCAGGAGAATAACTGTACTTTAAAATGTAATCAGTGATATGAAATAACTTTGTAAAAAATAAATTCAGTGATCCAAATGTAGATTAAGTGGGTAATTTTAAACTATAAACAGTAGTTAAAAACTATATATATTGCCATTATAAAACCTTTTGTTCTTCTAAGAAAAATGTTATGATATATTTTTCAGTGAAAGAACATTTCAATGCTCAAATGGAGAATGTATCAACCAATACTCAATATGTGATGGTGTGATAGACTGTACTGACAGATCTGACGAAACAAGAAACTTATGTAAAAACCTAAAGTAAGTAATATTTCTACTTAATATTTTCTTATAGAGGTAATTATGTTATTTATCAGAGTTATGATAATCACTAAATATTTCCACTTTGACTTGCTGAGTATTTTAACAACTTCATCTTCAGTGTTTGAATAAATGATTCACAATACAAATAATTGAATACAATATGATGTATCTGGTTGTAAATAACATAACATTTTTTATTGTAAACCTAAGAAAAATATTTTATAGATATTCTATACTGCTTAGGTATGAAATATATGGGAACAAATTTGTATTTCCATATTCCTCTATGCTTAATAAAATTGTTAGGATGTGTTGTAAGTATAATTGAAAACTGTTAAAAGCTACAAAACAAGTATGAAAACCAGAGGTTTGTGAATTCATTAATTTTGTTAGTTGATACCATGTATTTACATGTAAATTAACAATCCCGTACATTTTTGTGATAGTATAATGACAGATTATCAAGTTGGTATATGCTAATTTTTTTATCTCATCAAATCTATAGTCAGATAGTTTTAATTACCAAATAAATAGTTTAAGATCTTGATATTACTTATAAGGTATAACTGACTTAAGTAAATCAGAAATCCAACCAAGAAGAATTTCGATGCAACATTTTGTAATTAGTTTATCTGCATGTCTGTTCCTATTTTTTAAATGATTTAATGTTTACTATTTGTGAAGATAGACAGGAGAACGTTTTAAAACTATTTATTAAATCACAGTGGCATTGAAATTTCAAAATTAAATTGTCATTAAATAAAGTAATCTTGATCCAATATTCAACAATTTTAGATTTAATCACCACTTGGTTACAGGACCACTTGTCTTCACAAGAAAGATCATTAAACAGGTTTAAAAATAAAATTCAATACTTTTTACTAAAAAAAATAAAAATCGAACTAAAATTAACTTTCTTATAAAACTCAAATCAAATAAAACCTTTATAAATATAATTCAATATAAATCAACTTTCTCTTATAGCGTAACTAAATAAATAAAATTTAATTTATAATTGAATTGAAACCTTTTTCATGCTTTGTACATGAAAAATGCTTTTTCATTTCAGTTGGCACAGATTCATAGTTAAAACTGTTAGCCTTGAAATCTGTATGTGTTAATTTACTCTTAAAGCTGATTATTAAATTTCTATTTGCAAACAACCTTTAAATAATATTCAAATTTAAAACCTTACTCTAAGAAAATCTTGATTGTACTGGTTATATTGTGCAATCCTGCATTTATAATTCAGTTAAACTTCTAATTTCAGTTATTCAATTCTATTTAAATAATACAATATACTCTGTAAAAATAAAACCTAGTTATAGTTGACAATATCTTCTATGAAAATTGTAATTAGAATATAAAATTTCTACTTAAGCAAAATGTAGAATGGTTTTCGGTCACTCAAAATTTAAACACAAATAATATGCCAAAGACTGAAAATCTGTAGGATTCACGAATCATAGTCTTAAGTACCGCCCCTTTCCTGACCTACATTACCACATAACCGAAGCATCTGACTGGTCTCCGACCACCCAATGATAAGGCTGAAGAAATTAATTGTCAACTGTTTTACCACCTTGTAATCAGTAATCGTTGTCGACTTCTAGATGAACCGCTGTTTTTCTATACCATTATCTACCTTCACGGATCCCTTATTTAGAAATTAATTTTTAATTTACCTATGTATTAACAATTCTACTTATAATGTGGAGTATTTTTTTGTATATACTTTCTCCCATAACCATTTACAATTAAATTTATACAAAAATATGTAGCAAACGCTACATTACTCCTCCCTTTTGTTCCAAAGGACACTTGTCAAGAGGTAGGTAACAGAACCATCTATTTTTAATATTTACTTAACATCCATTAGCACAGAAACATTTTTGTTAACCTGTACTTAATGGAAAAGACATTTTTTATATACTTCCATATTATATTTATTAAAAAAGCGCTTTCGCCGGTTAAGGCATCATCAGTTTGACATTGTTTACAGAAAAAAAACATATGTGTAAAATAGAATAAACATGTGATAAAATAGAATAAAATTTAAAACTAACTGTAAAGACCAAAAACTAATAAATTATAAAAGAATTATGTAGAAAAATATGGTTTGCAATTAATAATTTTGGAATGGATTTCTTTTTTCACTATGGTATAAAAATATCACTGAAATTTACGGAAGGTTAGGAAATACAATTATCTTTTAAAACTGTCATACACGCACTTTAAATTTTATTTCTTTTAGTCCAGGAAGATTCTTTAAACACTACACTAGATGATTCAAAATTTATATGATGATTTTCCTTTACTGCATGTTCAACTAATTTAGATTTTTCAATGTTTTCTTTTTTATAATTATAAATATGTTCTTTTACCCTAATTTCCACAGATCTTGATGTTTGGCCGATATACGTCTTGTTGCAACCACAGTCAATTTTATATATCACATTCTTGGTTTCTTGATGTTTGTTTTTCGGTTTTAATTTTGTTAAGTAGCTTCTTATATTATTTTGGGACTTAAAAACAGTGCGGATGTTAAATTTATAATTTATCCTACGAATTTTTTCTGATGTTCCTTTTACATAAGGAATAGTTACGGTAGTGAGATAATTAGGATTGTCTTTTTTGGTAATTTGCTTGCAACTTTTGTTTTTAGCCTTAGCTCGTTCAATAATTGACGGAGGGTAGTTGTTTTTAATCAAAAGTTCTGTAGTATAATTTTCTCCTAAAATTTTATCTTTGTTATCAGTTACCAAATTATTAATCTTCTGGAACAAACTTTGTACTAATCCAGTTTTTACATGTTGAGGATGATTTGAATTATAATTAAGGTACTGTCCACTGAAAGTCTTCTTGTAAAATAATGTTGTTTTAATTGTGTTTTTGTTATCAAAATATCAAGAAATGGAATTTCACTGTTAACCTCATTTTCAATAGTAAATTTTATCGATGGTCTAATTGAATTGATGTGTTTTAAAAATTCGTCTTGGATGTTAATTTTATTTTCCCATACACAAAAGACATCATCAACATACCGTAACCAAATTTTGGGTTTAATACTCCAATTTTCAAAAGCAATGTCTTCAAAGTGGTCCATAAATATGTTGCTAATTATTGGGCTGAGAACACCACCCATAGGTAAACCGGATACTTGATTGTAAAATCTATCTTTTAACTGAAAATAGTTGTGGCTAACACATACAGTAAGAAGTTCCATTACACAGTTAATAGATAACTCTTCAATCAGAGAAACATTGCATTATTATTCAAACATTAAATTAAAACTATTTCCCTGTGCCCCACATTCTTCTTCATGTTTTCATCATTTCCATTCTATATAATTTACTTTAATTTTAATTCTTTCCTGCAAGAGAAAAACAATAATACCAAATACTCAGGGCATGGTCTATATGTTGATAACAATGAATTCATTTACAGGTTTTCTTTTTATTTAAATTTTAAGATGAATTTCAAGCAGTCAACCATGGCAACCAGGATGTATTGTTTGAGTGACAAACTCTTGGGTAGCAGTTCAAAAATATTGATGTATAATTTTTGCATCGGTCGTTTCAGAATATATCAAATTAATATTTTGTCCATAACTTTTCATACATAGTGGTAAAATTAACTCATGTTTTTCAAAATAAAAGATATGTCACTCCTGGTCATATTTCGGATAAAAAATTTGAAATCCTTATCATCAGCCATTTTACATTGCACCTGATTATTTATAATGGCCTGAAATGACTACTTCAAATGTCTATAATTCCTTGTGAAGTGACCCAATTTTTTTCTTTTTCTGTCTACTTAGGAAGGGTACCTTGAAGGATTTTGACTGTTACATAAAAATGTACTCAACCCAAAATCAATTGCACCACCTTAAACTCTTGTATTAACAATGTTATTAACTTTAATAGGAACTTATATAGCATCATTCTTGGACACCACTGTTTTTCACATCATGTACTACTTTTGTTTTATTTGTATTCTCTAATGAATTATTCAGGAAATCAAAATAAATCTGGTGACAAACACGTTAGGTAACAAAAAAAAGAATATATTGGTTTGTTTGGATCTAGTTTAGAAATAGAAAATTTGCAAATGATAAATGACTTCAAACAGAACAAAATTAATGTACAAACAGTATTTGATAAATCTTTTAAAGAATTATGTAAATCGATGGCACTTTTGCTCTCATTTAATTAAAATTTCTAACAAGACTAGCTAAAAAACCACACTAATTAACTGGTATATTCCTGCCTAAGAAAAAACAAAAACTAGAATGTTGACCCATTATACAATTTACAAAAGTCTAATTAGGCAAGGGTCTGTGCACTATCAGGCTGTATATAACGTCTACTTATAACAAAAAAGAATTACAGTAAGAAAAAGGTTAGCAGTTGATGCGTTTATTGGAAGTGTTCCAAATCCCTCCCTGCAAGGGAGCGTGGAAGGAGATAAGCACATGAATCTTCTCCAGCTCATAAATCATAGCTGTTTCAAAATTTGTTTGTTTCAAACTCAAATGCTATGGATTACTATTAGCTTTCTAATTGTATCATTAAACATAATTAATCTGATTAGTGAACCACTTGCTATTGTTTTCATCAAATGCTTGAATGAGGGATATTTTGTGCTATCAATCAAAACTAAAAAAATAACCCCAATTTTAAACAAAGAATATAAAAAAATACCCTTAAAAGTACAGACCTATTTCAAAGTTTCTATATTTACTAAAATATTTGAATCTTTAATATACAATTAGCTTAGTTATTTTTTGAGTCAAAACTTACTTTCACATTTCAGCATGATTTTCGGCAGGGTAAATTAATACCTCTGCAGTACTTAATTTAATTGATTTATCGTTGGACGCTTTTGAAAGAAAAGAGTCAGTTTCTGTAGTTTTGTGTGATCTTAGTAAGGCTTTTGATAGTGTTCCTTGTAATATTCTATTACATAAACTAGAATTTTATGGTATTGAATATAGCTGTTTAACAATAAAGCAGTCATATTTATCCAATAGGAATCAATTTTCTTTATTAAAAAATTAATGTTTAACTATAAAACCTGTCGAGACAGGTGTGCCTCAAGGCTCCGTTTTAGGACCTTTCTTTTTCTCAGTATACATAAATGGTTACCTCAAATTTAGTCACCTCAAATGACGACCTTATGTAATCTGGAAGAATTGCTACTAAATACAATTTGACAATACCACAATTATTGTACTTTTCTTTCTTGATAATATTTGTAATCTTAATGATGACAAATAAAAATTATTTTGATTATAGTTTGTTAACTGGATGTTAGTGCCTCTAATGAGCTTCATGAAGGTTCATTTCTATATGAGGAACATCGAGTTCATTGATGGTACATGTCACTCCATGGGCTTTAGTGAACATTTTTACATTGGTCTTATTTATAACCATAATGGTAACAAGAAATACGTAACATAATGGAATCGTAGAATAAACTAATCTGTAAACAGATTTGGGTACAATAATATGAAATTTTAACATGTGGTACTAATTGGTTGGTTAGTAGGACGTTTGTTAGATTCTATCAGGTCCTTCAATATTCTGCTGCATCAGTTTATATATACGATACATGCACTGTGTGCATGTTTGCGCGTGCATGTGTGTAGAAAATAGAGATTAATGATGGTGCTAGTTCCTCCATGAGATTTAACTGAGAGTAAGCAAAGATTATTTTATAAATCTGGGTAATATCTTGAGAATGAATTAAGCTATAAACTTGAAATTTTGTACATTTTGCTTAGCTATCACTAAGATGCTTATAGGTGTCTTGAAGTTCTGGTCCTCTTCTATCTGTCTGTTTATTTTCCAATGGATATCTCAAGAACGAATTGAGCTATGGACTTGAAAATTTGCCCTATGGATGCTTTCAAAAACCAGTGCTGGAATTGTGTCCGAGCACCATGACATCAGGGCCGGCCTTAGCTAATTTTATAGTGTAAGCAAATAGTAGTTTTTGGCTCCCCCCCCCCCGATAAAAACCGTCATACACTACACCGTTTAGAACGGTAAATGGTCACATACCTTGTACCTAAATAGTCAACAAAGGGGAACAAATTAGGAGAAAAAAAAAATAAGCTGACAAACCGAGTAGTTTATGTTTCAGTTACCAGTCATGTTTCATTTACAAATACAGTGACACATTGTAGACTACAATTACGATACATTACATTATTAAGTTTAAGTTATGTGATGTATGATGGAAAACTCAAAATCGATCACTACAATCAATATATTGTGTGTACAAGTCATTGTTAAACGTCAGGGTTGTATCTACAGACAATTCAAATTAAAAAATAATAGCCACCTAATATAATTACAATTATAGGTTTACTCAATGTTGCAATTAAAAAGGAATTCGTCTGGCTTTTAATTTTGAAAACTCTTGCAGTAGAATGTCGGTTTCCATTTCATTTAGGGCAGGCTTCATTTTCAATCGCCAAGGTTGCTAGTTCCCACTTAAGTGTTCTTGGCTCTCAAATATGATCGTAGTAGGTAGTTGTTTATCAGTTTTAATTTGGAAAAAACTTCTTTCGCCACTGGCCACAGATACTGGGACCAGCGTTAACAAGATTCTCAATGCTACAAAAAAAATATTTGGAAAAGTAATCCACATAACCACGTTTGGTTATAAAAGACAACGCTCCAGCTGGGTGACTTGTAGGGGGGCA